>NC_136813.1:116488222-117088222 GCF_951394365.1 Tetrao urogallus | reverse complement strand
AAGCAAGCAAGGAATCCCAACAAGCCTATCTTCCCCACTTCCGTGGGCATCACTGGATACAAAATACACCTTTCATGTGTCAAATAGGCAAATGAGATGAGGACAAGAAGGAGGACACTGAAGAAGCTTTGTGTTTCGCAAGCCACAGATCTGCTTTGAGGACAACCAGAGTTGTCCTTTGAAACAAGCTCAGAGTTTCTTCAGGATTGTGACTGTTTCTATACTTTACCTCCAAAGGAGCACACTAAAAACTACACACGTTTCAGTATAATTTGAATCATTAATTGCATTTGCATATGAAAAATGCAAGGCTTTATTACAGATATAATAAGATGCTCACTGTTTCAGGAACTGTTCTGACATGTACAGGATTATCTGGAGAATTTGGAGTTGCAGTTCCAAATGACACTGCTAAATGGCACCTGCAATCTGAGCTGTACTGTTTGAAGTTGTTGTGCAGCTCTGCATTTTATATCTCATCTGTCTCAGTGCTGAGTTCCTGCTCTTGCATTTGTAGCTGGACACAGAGCCTATAAGCATGCAGAGTGATCAACTGCTGAGTGATCAACTGCTGGGCTTTGACCTGTTTAAAAACAAACACAGCAGGATCTTTTGATGTGTCAGCACATCAACACTGTCACCAAAGCTCATGTGGGTAGATGCAAAACGACAATTCAGGCTTCATGTACTGTGGGACACTTCTTACTAATATGGGCTCAATTTCTGATTTTCTTGCTTTATTCATCACAAATCTTTTAAAAGGATTTCAAAACTCAATTCAGAGAACTCTGAGTATCGTCCTTACTATAGGCCAAAATAATTAGAACAATATAAAGCCAGCTGTGCCAAAAGGAAGAAGTGGTGCCATGAGGCAGAGGGGAAGAATCTAACATTGGTCTGTTCAGATGTAGACTGTGGCAGGGGTGCCAGTGAATCTGCTGTGTGCGGTGTTCCCAGCCTCCTCAGTAAGGCAGGTCAGTCTGGCTGTATCATCGTTAGCCATCTCCCAGAAGGCCATTACCTTATTTTACTCTGTGATTTTAAGCACATCGTATTCCTGTCAGTCTATGTCTAGTCCTTCCAGTCATCAGAGAGGGGCCTTTCTTTTTGTAGAGGTTAAGGAAAAGGTGTCTAGATGCTCCCTGGTTACAGTGCAGTGCAGCTTTTTTGCTGCTCATCCATTAGTGCTTTTGAAATCATACTCTCTGGTAACACATCCTCCTCATCCTTTTGGCAGGCTTAAAGAGAGACCTCAGAAAGATAGAACCCCGTCCTGGCATCTCGTGCTGTAATCACTGTGTATCCTCATAAAAAAAGTACTGTATGTCACTTTCGTTAGGGAAGGAGCATCTGTATCTCGGCCTCCATATCAACATGGGGAGAGCAACAGTGCCTGGAGGTCTTAGTGCCTGTTAAACTTGGCGTAGTGCAAATGCAGAGTAAAAAGTCTGCTCCCAAAATAAGCAACAAGATAAAAATGTTTGCAAAAGTGGTTTATTACTAATTCATGGCAAAGTGCAAATAATTCTGAATAAGGAAATCTTGTAATGTGCTACACCAAAAAACAAACAAACAAACAAAAAGTCTAGAGAAGGATAAAACATGATGCACGTAACTAAAAGGTGCACTTAATCAAGAGGTGATACATAAACAGGCTGAACTTTCCTCTGCCTAATTAGAAATGTCTGCAGAACAAGCTAAGGCACGTTGGAGTAATGACAAAATATAAAGCTGGGCTTAAGGTTCAGATCCCGCCTGCGCAGGAACGGCTTGATGGTTAAGAACAGCTGCTGAGCTTATTTTGTAACAGGGCAGCATTGTGCTGCTGGTCGAACAATGATTTCTTTGGAGAACAGCAGCAACTAACTCTTGGTGGAGCAGATGCCCTGTGCTGTCCCAGCTCGAGTCTGCACATGGCACACTGATGGACTACAGCTCCAGCAGAGCAGCAGATACCTTGCTTTCCATCCACAGCTTTTAAAATAAGGATTGCATTCTTTGGAACAACTAAAGACTCTAGATCCTCATGATCCTTTTCAGCTCCTGGTATTCTATGATTCTAGATCCAAATTTCATTCATAAAATGCTACACAGAAGCCAAATAGAAAAAAAAAAAACAACCCACAGAAAAACTGCATGAGTATATTCTATCTCTCTTCAAAGTTCTGTAACAATTGCATCATATTACTGTTCCCACTTCTTGTTTTTCCATTTTTTTTTCCTATTTGCATCAGAAGTTGTTGCTAGGCACGCAGGAGCTCCTCCCACAGCGCAATATACTCAGATGACCCCACAGGATTAATTAGCACTCACAAGTGAACGTGTACAGAGCCTAAGGCAATACAAACTTTAATATCCATCACAAGTTCCAAGTCAACCTGAGGAGAAGCTCCGCAGAGCTGTGTATAATTTTGATTGCCCCATTGTTCACTCAGGAAGGATCTCACTGAAGGATTTTAGTTCTAGGTTCAAGAAGAGCATCTCCAGTAACAGTTTGTTCATAGGCAACCCTATCATAGAATTGTTTGAGTTAGAAAAGACCTGCAAGATCACCAAGTCCAATCATCAAAAAAGACTGCCAAAGCAGGAGAATAATTTGTTCAGAGACTACATACAATTTAGAGTTTGGTGGCCAGAATGCTTTTTCATTTGCTTGCAGCACTCCCTATGGAGTACACAGAGATGGGAACTGAATTCTGCTGGTCTGAGAGGGCAGAGGTTGAAATCATTATGAAAGCAATGATGACTTAGAGATCTCCATATTGAGTGAAGCATGTAAGAAAATGTTGAAGAAATCTAGGCTCCCTTTGCATCTTCATCAGCTAGCCATCCATTTGCCATCCATTCTGATGCTTTTCTTTGGTCAGCAGCAACTTGCTCTCCTACCTGGTAACTCTTCAGTGAAATGTTGCTCAAAGGTTGCAGTCACTCTTGGAATGAGAGCTCAATTTCTTCTCAATTATTTTTTCATGTGTAACAGTCAAACAGTCAAAGCTGCTGTATGCAAACAGAAGTATGTTAACTTTTCAGAGGAGGTAGAGGCTGGTATGAGTTGATGTACCTACTCTTTTATTTGATCTCTTCATGTTTTCTTTCAATATCTGAGATAGATAGATAAGGCCTTGGTTTGTCTGTCAAATGCAAATGCACAAGTGTGAGACAAATTATGACCTTCTCCCACTGAAGTGTAAGCAGTCATGTGTTTGCCAGCAAGTGTGTGCTTTCTCCAAGGGAAGATGATCCTGGAGGATGTGCCATAAAATCCCTTCCAGTCCTACTCTCCTTGGTTAAGTTTCAGGAATAAGCTCACATTTAAAAGCATCAAATAAAGGATGTCATTTGGAACAACCAGCATATTTTATATGTCTCTGACCTAGTGCATGCTGAGCTTTCCACAACTACACACAGCAATCCAAAGAGCTTCCCCTAGATCAGCAGCATGCCACTAAATTACTTTGGTTTCCATGTAACCCTTCCGGTTCGCTCAGCTGAACAAATCCTCAATCTTAGAAAGCTTCTATCATTACATTTTTAGTAACCTGTTGTCCACTCAGTCAATCAAGCCACCACAGCTGCAACTTGTGGCCAGATGGAAAGTCTTTTACAAAGTACTAGGCTTCCATCTCATACAGAAGTCTGCTTTTCTAAAGCTATGATTCACACTCAAGGTTGTTAATCATCCATTTGCAGTGAGCTATTCCATCCACTATTCCAGGGCTGGGATACTTGTGCTGTAATGTCAGTACCACTCACGTGCAAGCTACCTAGTGCTTTACAATGACTTAAAATCAGGAAATGGCAGCAACCTTCAAATGCATCTCATACAAGACTTCTGCTGTCTAAAATGGTCGAGACTTCTGAAGAGGGGAAGCATCAGTATTGCTCATGCAAGGTACCACCTGACAACATTATAGCCCCAGTACCTCATCTTTATTGGAATTTACATTGTTAGGAGACAATGATAGAGCCATTCCCTATAATCAACATGAGGTCTGCAATATCTTCAAGGAGGGAGCAAGACCATTTCTGGTGTGATCAAATAATTCTGTGATGAGGTACTCTGTGGTTTATTTTCCAAAAAACTTGTTTAACAAAACAATACTTTGAGCTGGAGTATCTTGCACGCATAGAGAACTGTTCAAAGTAACTTTCCCAGCCTGTAAGAACTTTCTTTTGAGAAACGTACTTTGGCTTTAAAAAAAGACAAAACCACATGACTAATGCTGATAAAATCCTTCACAAACTTTCCTTTGTTCATTCTTGTATAGACTGGTGCACAACTCTTACTGAGTTGTACTGACTAATGCACAAACTGCTCCTTCACTAAGTTTGCAGATGAGACCAAGTTAGGGGGAAATGTCAATCTAACTGAGAGTAGGAAGGCCCCCCTACAGAGGGACGGGGACATGTTGGATCAGTGGGCTGAAGCCAATGGGATGAAGTTCAACAAGACAGTTCTGGGACCTCAACACAGGAAGTACATTGAGCTGTTGGAGCAGGTCCAGAGGATGGCCATGAAGATGATCAGAGGGCGGGTGCACCTCCCTTGCAAGGACAGGCTGAGAGATTTGGGACTCTACAGCCTAGAGAAGATAAGTTCCGGGAGGAACTTATAGCAGCCTTCCAGTACATGAAAGGAGCCTATAGGAAAGCTGGGGAGGGACATTTAGAAGGGCATGTAGTGACAGGACAAGAGGAAATGGTTTTAAACTGGAAGAGGGTAGATTTAGACTCGAGATGAGGGAGAAATTCTTTACTATGAGGTGGTGAGATGCTGGAAAAGATTGCCCAGCAAGTTTGTGGATGCTCCCTCCCTGGAAGCATTCAAGGCCAGGCTTGGGACTTTGAGCAACCTGGTCTAGTGGGAGGTGTCCCTGCCTATAACAGGGAGTTTAGAATTGGATGATCTTAAAGGTTCCTTCCCACTGAAACCATTCTATGATTCTATGAAGACCAAAGGCTGGAACTACACTTTGGTCACAACCATATGCAATGCAACAGGTTTGGGACAGAGTGGCTAGAAAGCTGCATGGAGAACAATGATCTAAGGGTCCATGTTTGGCTGAACTTGAGTCAGGAGTGTGCCCAGGTGGCCAAGAAGGCCAATGGCATCAAAAATAGTGTAGCCAGCAGGAACAGGAAGGTGCTCATCTCTCAGTATTCAGCTCTAATGAGGCTACACCTCGAGTACTACTCTTAGAAGGGGCTTTCAGAAAATAACATTTGTTCAACAGAACAAAACGAAGATGCATAATATGCAAAATAATGCATAACATTTCAGCATAATAATGCAAAAAGAACATACATACTGACATTATTCTAAAATATAAAGTGCTAGGGGACAGTAGCAGAATACCAGACCTTTTGGGACTGTATTCTTCCCATGACCTGGTCATTAAACAATGACTGTGTAAACACCTCATTATGCCTGCAGGTGGAACCTTGGCATTAAAACCACCTCAGTGGCAGAGGGACACTGCTTTTGGTAAATTCTATATTTAGGTGGCCAGTTATTAGCATCCTGTACCATTACAAAATAAGAAAAGCAAGTGTATTTATTTGTCATCTGGTTTACTGGCAGACAAGATCTGACCTTGAGCCTAGTTTTTATATTTGGTAGTTACCTAAACCAGCCTAAACTTGTTTAGTGGTTGGTTTTACCTGTGAAATATTCATTCTTTTTAACACATCTCTGAGTTTAGGTTATCTGCAGGTACTTTGCAGGCTTTACAGGCCAGACATGTTCAAGATTTCCCTTCCAAGATAGTGACTGAGACACTCTCAGTACTTACCCAAGGGAGACCTGCAGGATAGTGAGTATATAAAATTTGGGAAGATGGCTTCAATGGTGTTGCTGAATGTGTTCCGACATGGCAGTGCAACATGGTGGACAAGTCTCAATATTTATGCTCCACCACTGTATAAATTCCTAATATTTCCCATCCTGTATTATTCCTTGGCAATCTTGGTAGAAATAAAGATCATAGAATCAGAGAATTTTAAAATGGTTTGAGTTGGAAGGTACCTTAAAGATGATCCAGTTTCAATTCCCTTGTCATGATCAGAGATACCTCCTACTAAACCAGCTTGCTCAAAGCCCCATCCAACCTGGCCTTAAAAGCTTTTCACTTTAAGAGAAAAGCAGGTCCAAGACCGCCTTTGGAACTGGAATGGTTCCAGAGAAGGACCACGATCAAAGGGCTAGAGTACCTTTACCATGTAGACAGGCTGAGGCAGCTTGACTTGTTCAGCCTGGGAAGAGATGGCTCAGGGGAAATCTCATTGCTGCCTTCCTGTGCTTAAAGGGAGCTAACAAGCAGGAGGGAAATAAACTTTTCAGACAGGTAGATAGTGATAGGACAAGGGGGACTGGTTTTAAAATAAAAGGTGGGAGATTTAGATTAGATACCAGGGGAAATTTTTACTGAGAGGATAATGAGATGCTGGAATAGGGTGTCCAGAGAAGTTGTGTGTGCCCATCCCTGGGGATGTTCAAGACCAGGTTGAATGGAGCCCTGGGCTGCCTGATCTAGTACCTGATTTAGTGGTTAGCAACACTGCCTGCAGCAGAGAGGTTGTAAATAGATGAACTTTGAAGTCCCTTCCATTCCATTCCATTCCATTCCATTCCACATCCACAGCCTCTCTGGATATATCTGTTCCAGTGCCTCACTGTATTCTGAGTAAAGAATTTATTTCTTCTATCTAATCTAATTCTACTCTCTTTCATTTAAAAACTTATCCTTAGTCTAATCATTTCACCCTATAGCAAAGAATCTCTCCCCATGTTTCTTGTAGTATCCCTTTGGGTTCTGGAAGATTTCCCTAAAGCCCTCTCTTTAGGCTGAGCAACTCCAGCTCTCTCAGCCTGTCTTCATAGGAGAGGTTCTCCAGCCTTCTGATCCTCTTTGTGGCCCTCCTCTGGAACTGTTCTAAAAAATCCATGTCTCGCTTGTGCTGGACTCCCCAAAACCAAATGCAGTATTTCAAGTGGGTTCTCATGAGGACAGAGTAGACAGGAAGAATCACCTCCCTTGACCCACAGGTCACACTTCTTCTGATGCAGCCCAGAATACAAATGGTTTTCTGCACTGCAAGCACACACTGACAGCTCATATTTAATTTTTCATGCACCAGTGCCCTCAGGTACTGGTCCAGTATCCAGGTCCTCTGTAGTGCTCTTCTCAATCCACTCATTGTCCAGACTGCATTTGTATTTGGACCATACGCAGAACCTTGCACTTAGCCCTGTTGAACTTCATTAGGTTTGCTGGACTCACCTCTCAAGCCTGTTAAGATCCCTTTGGATGGCATTGCATCCCCTCTGGAGAACCAACTGCATTACTCAGCTCAAACCCACTGTCCATGTCACCAATGAAGTTATTAAACAACACTGGTCCAAAAATGGTCCCATGAGGAACACAACTCATCGCTAATCTGCACCTGGACCTGTGGAGTGATTGACTACAACTTTTTAGGTCTAGCCAGTTGCTCATTCCCCTAACAGTCCATCCATCCAATCCATATTTTTTCAAGTTAGAGGAAAGGATGTTGTGTGAGATAGTGACAAAAGCTTAAAACAAGTCAAGGACATCAGTTGGTCTTCCCTTGTCCACCAATGCTGTAACTGTTGTAGAAAGGCCACCAATTTAGGCATGAGTCACCCTTTGTGAAGCTATGCTGGCTGTCCCGCATCACCATTGGGGACATACGCCTTATGCCTTATGTTTTCCATATGCCGTAGCAAGCTTTCCAGAAGGATCTGCTCTGGGATCTTGCCACACACAGAGGTGATGCTCATCTGTAGCACCCTGTAGGTATTCCTTTTTTACCCTTTTAAAAAATGAGTGCTGTGTTTTCCCTTTTCCAGTCACTGAGGAATGCTGTGACTTTTCAAATGTTATTGATAGTGTCGTGTCTTAGCAAGTTCATATGCCAGTTCCCTCAGGATGCATCTCATCAGGTCCCAAGGACGTTTTCCACATTCAGTTTCTTCAGATACTCTTGAATCTGATCTTACACAGTAAGTGGATCTTAATTCCTCCAGTCCCTTCCTTGACATTCTGTTACTCGGGAGGTTTGGTAAGAGCAACTGACTGTTGAAGATAGGCAAAAAGTTGAGTACCTCAACCTTCTCCAAGTCAGCTGTAGTCAGGTTTCCTGCCTTGCTTCTCAAGGATAGTGCAGTTTCTTCCTTTGCTGCCTGATGTATCCGTAGAAACCCTTTCTGTTATTCTTCACATTCTGATCCCTACGCTCCTGGGCCATATCCCTATAATCTTCCCAGGATGTTATGTCCCTGTCTCCAATGTCGATGCAGTATGTATTCTTGTTCTAGTTTGATTAAGAGGTTCTAATTCAGCCATGACAGTCTCCTGACTCCCTTGCCTGATTTCTTGCATGTTGTAACTGAGAATTCTTGTGCCTGAAGAAAAAAGTCTTTAAATATCTCCCAGCTCTTTTTTGCTTCTTTATCTCAGAGGGCAATTTCCCAGGGCATCCAACCTACCAGTTTCTTAAGCAGATGAAAGTTTGGCTGTCATCCATCCTATGTTCCTTTCTCTTATTCAAGTCACAGCATTACTAAGCACAACCAAGCTGGTCTGCCCCATCCTGATCTGGCTTTACTTACACTGATGTTGACTTGAGTGGGACAAATGACACTGTTTATTTTAACTTAGACTTAATCAGTCCCTGTGGTTTATCTCCCCTCAGTGTCTGCAAGCTCATCAAAACAAACAAACAAACAAACAAAACAACCAAAAAACAATCAAACAGAAAAAAAAAAAAAACACATCTCAAAACATGTCCAAATCCAATTCTGTGATTAATTCAGTTCAGTAATTCATTAGATGATCCTTCTGGTGCTTGCTCTCACAGCAGAATAGGAGACACCTAAGTCTTTTGAAAAACCATAACTAGATAGAGGTTGGTAAAAATACACTGGGCTGAATCCTGAGCATTCATGCTAGAGAAGAAACTACAACAGATGTATTATAGGATGCTGTCTTCTGCAAAGAAGAGTTCCAGTGTGTTTCAAACTATGCAATCAACGAAGGACACTCATCACACTTGATCAAACTGCTCTTTGTGTTCATTAAAGGATGTTTACCTCAGAAGTTTTCTGGAGAAGCAACACTGAAAATAGCTTTCACAAAAGAGAGTGTTTAATTCCCGAGACACAAGCCCAAAAGTCACAGATTACAGTCACAGATTACAGAGATGATGTACAGGCTGTGTTTTTACAGAATACACCTAAAGGACTGTCAGTTCTTGCCAGGCACTGTGAAGCAAGGACTGGATTCAGGATGGCACAGCCCATTAGAGAGCTATCTCAGGAGTGCCCTCAAAGGGTGGAGTTACTGGCTATTTCACATCTTGTGTCACTGTACTGTGTTGATTGGCCAAAGTCCTGTCATGACAGCCTGAGGTCAGTGGTCTCCTCATCCCCATAAATATCACAGGCTCACACAAACAGAGATAAAGGGTGAAAAAAGAATGTATGTGCTGAATAAACTGAAAGATGATGTTGTGCTAGATGCCAGCTGGAGCATGAACTGAACAGCAGCTCATCATGAGCATCAGATTCAGCGGGTTTGAAAGGGCTGAGCACGGGGTCTAAGGAGTCACCTACTCTGTCTTTGAATTTGGACTCACCCTCAGATGGACTGCGGAGGACCTACCCTTCAGCAGGGACATTCCAGTCTCTGGAATGACAGGGAAGATAAAATTCAACCTGGTGCAATTCCAGCATGATGAGAACATTCCAGGGAAAACCAGTACCAGAGAAATGGCTCAAGCACATGAGCGAGACTGATAACTCGTGCATCCAAATTGTTTGGAGAAAGGCCCTAAAGAATCCATCAGCTATAGCTACCTATCTAGCTGGAGTACTAAACTATTTTTTCTTTTAATTTTTACTTTCACTTTTTTTTTCCTTCCTCTTTTTATTTGATTTACATTTCCCATGAGCTTCACTGGTCCCAGAATCTGACAGAAATCCAAGACATCCCAGAAGAAATACTTTGTTTTTATTCCTATGTATCCGTACCAATCTGAATCCTATGATGATGTGAACTTTCAAAAAAGATCATTAGGTGCTTGCTAACACCTTTTTTCTTCTTTCTTTTTTTTTCTTTTTTTCTTTTTTTCTTTTTTTCTTTTTTCTTCTTTCTGTCAAGAGCAAAGTCTAGTGTTTGGGAGAAACAATATCTTTATGCAGGAGGTATTTTTTTACTCATGTATAGAAAAACAGAGGAAGATGAAGAGATAAAGAGAAATAAGACTTGTATAAGAATAAGATTTAGAGTATCCTGGGAAAAACAATCTCTGCTTTCATGCTCCATGGACAGAAATTGAAACTGTTGAAACAGTAAAAATATTTTTAAAAAATCCTGTTTTCGTATTTCCTTCAGAATTAATAGGGAAAGTGCTTGGAATTTTTGTTTAGCACAATATTATTATTGTTGCTTGTCAATTGTATGATGCATAATTTCTACAAAAAGTATTTAATTCATAAACAGACTATAAAGCACCACGTAAATGATTTGATGCTTCCTGCAAATTTATGATGTCTGCGAAGATGTATGTTTTCTTTTTTCCACGCTTCTGCTTTAAAAACATGAATTTTAGTCTGTATTTACACCACAGTAATAGTTCCTAATTTACACCCTATTTTTGTTTTCTATGTTGGTACTTTCCTTTCTGATTGTAAGACAATATTAGTGCTTTTTATTACCACCTACGAGAATGCTCCAAAAAGTAATGCCTCCTATTTTATTATGTTGGCTGATGATGTCAAAGGTGGATAGCGGTGTTATGGCAGTAGAAGTTGAAGCTTCCCACCAATATTCTGTGACATTCTGTTGCTGACAGACGGCAGCAGATTGGTAGTCTGACAAAATGGCGTCCTACATGGAAGTGTGTATGAAGCAAAGGTGCATCATGAATTCCTCCATGCAGAAAAGATTGCACACACTGACATTTACTGGCGCTTGCCGAACGATGGGTCACCTCTGCAGATGTAGATTTTTACAAATGTGTCATGCAGGCTCTTGTTCATTGCTGGAGTAATAGCATAGCTAATGGTGACTATGTTGAAAAACAGCATGTTGTGGAGAGAACTTCCTCTTTCAAGTAATGTCATTGTTCTCTTTGTACTTCTTGTAGTTTTCATGGAAATGAACGGGAGGCATTATTTCCAGAGCAACTAATGTACAATAGTACTATCTACTTCTACTACACACGTGTTATTATTAAGGCCATTCTGCTTTCCTGAGCTGTACCACAGGCCTTGCTGATGGCTGGTGTCCTGCTTCAGATTCTGCTTCTGCCCTAAGGCCTGCAGCAAGCCCTGCTGCTTGCACTGCCTTGTGTGGTTCAAAAGCCATGTAGATGTGGTGCTTAGCGATGTGGTTTAGTGCTAGACTTGGCAGTGCTAGGAAAATGGTTGGACCTGGTGATCTTAGAGGTCTTTTTCAACCTAAAATGATTCTGTGGTTCTAGAGCTCTCAGTCCTGGCACCAGGAGCTTGCCGGTGTCAGGAGTTTTAGAATAAGATTATAAGTACTCCTTTTTTTACAGACAATTCTTGTTAGAGGAGTTAAAATGTAAAACCAACATTTCTGGAATATCCTTACATACACAGTTGATATTTATCCTCGTTCATTGCAGACTACTGTGGCCAGTATCAGATAATGGTGGTAACTATAGCCTGAATGCCATTTCCCCAGTAACAATAGAAATAGCACTCTGTGCTTCTGGACCGCCAAAAAAGAGAAAGGAAGTTTGACTCTCGATTAATGTTTGCACTACTTGAGAAAACTCTGCAATAATTGAGCAGATTTTTTGCAGATCTATCTATTGTAATTTTATTGTGCTAAGAAGGTGTCAAAGATTGTTCTTAAGCAAAAAATGATGTGATCCAAACTTCAATATATCACTGGATAAAGCTATCAGCTGATGACGAGTGAATATGACAAGAATGTAAAGAGCTGATGATAAAACAGGTCCCATTCAACAGCAGCAGCTGGAAGGAAAGCACACTGAGATGCCCTTTGTGTGAGAAACTGGAGCTGTAAGGAAAACTAGTAATTCATTTGTTATTGATCAGTTGTCCACAGATTCCCATGTCATCATTCTCGAAAACTTGAATATTCACCTTAGGGACACTGACATATTCAACTGCACAGACTGCCCCAGAGCAAGAACAGCCACCTACAAGCAAGAACACCTACATATAGCACTGTGTGAGAACGCTTCTTTGTTTTCCAGCTCAAAGCTTGCTTCCTGAGGTATTTCTTGTGATAAGACTCCAACTGATTTATTGCAAGTGATGGGAGCTACCATGTGACAATCGACATCACTTTGTGGACATTTGAAAGCACCTTCCTCCAGAGCTGTTTGCCTCTGGAAGAGAGTGCTCAGGAGTGTTTACTGGTGGAACATCTGGCCTGTAACTTAATAGCTCCAGCTTGGTATGGGACAATTGGGGAATGATACCATCGTGTCCTGTGGAAAACAGGATGCAGTGGGCATCCCTGCTCCCTCTTAATCTGCTGGCAAGGCCCGGAAGATGGGAACAAAGGAGTTTCTGCTGAGATCCCAGAGCCAGAAGCTGCCACTACAAGGAGAGCTGACTCAACCACTTTGGTTATGAGCTGTCACTCTGAAAAGAACTGACTTTGGACTTATAAGTAAGTTTATACTACCATTGAAAAGTCACCATCATCAATGGAGCAATGACACCCGATGACCCATTACTACTGAAGATGAATGGCTGAACTCTGAATCACGCTGGATCCATGATGGTGACTGTCTCCCTCTTGTTTCCTACAAAGACTCCTTGCTTCTTCTTTCCTATCTTTTCTATCACCCTCCTTCTTTCTCTTCCCCATTACCCTAATTCATAATAGTATCCATCCTCCCCTTCCCCATCTCACTGATTAAGATTTGCAACAAACTGGTCGGACCAACATTTGAACCACTGCTTCTTAATCTCACGCTGGGTATATCCGGTGATATCAAAGGATCTCCTCTCCCTCCTATAAACTGGAGCAAGACCAGCCAGGTCTCACATAAAACACATACAGGCAGGCAAGTCCTCCATCTAAATGTAATGCTAATCACAGCACTGCAAAGTTGTGACATTTTACTTATTTTCTATAATGGTGAGTGTTACTTACCAGTTCAATTTCAACTCGGAATTTGGCTTTAGGTTTTATTGGAGAAGAAAAACTTGTGTTTGCATTTTTAAGTAGTGATTTTTTAGGCCATTCCTGGAATAAAGTGAATCAGAAAGGATTGCAGTTTAACAGAGATTACTACTTCTGGGTAGAGATGTAAATTTCTGCTTAATGTTGTCAGTACCATCAAACCTCACAGACTCAGTTGGCTGCAGGGAAATAATCCTACTCCTGGATTATTATCTGAATTCTCAGCCTTTGGGTTTTCTTCCTCAAAAAGATATTGACTCATTTATCTTCCTGAATATCAGCACACCGTTCTGAATGTTCACCTTCTGCACGGTTTTCAAAATTCCTGTTTTTTTTTCCCCCCCCTACAAGATTTCCCCTTTAAAGAAATGCACCATGAGAGAAGTAACGAGGCTTCTTGGTTTGCTCTCAATTTTCCCACTCTAGCTATGATTCAGTCCTGGTATTGTGAAATATTTGCGGATCTCTATTTCCTGCAACTTCACTGTTTGTTTTCATGGTGAGACATTTTTTGCTCTCCATAGCATACATAGCTAATTGAAAAGTAGAGCCATAATTTTCACCTTGTGTTCTACCCACCATGCAGCATTTCAGTTATGCTATAGACCACAATTTCTGTCACAAAATTGTTTTCTTATGTTTCAGAGGAGCAACACTTCTTGAAATGAAAAATATAAAAAAGATGTTCACCAACAAAGAAACAGTGCTTCTGGGAATTAAGCTTCCAAAATCAACTATGGGTGGTAGTGAGAAAAAGATTGTTGCTCCATTCTGACTAAAAGTTAAAGCCTTAATTTGGGGCATCAATTTCATTTGTTTGTTAAATGTAATTAGAATGTTTTTTATAAATGTAATTATAATTTGTTTGTTAAATGTAATTAATTAAAGTGAAGTTGACCTTCTACTTTTAGTATGCAGCAGAAGTGCTGAGAGGCGCATATCAGGGCTCGAATCTTTGTGACCTCTAACTTAAGGGACATTTAATCTATCCTGAAATTCAAGCACCTAAAAGCTTTTCTATTCATCAAAACCCAGAATTAATAAACACAGTTTTTAATATACTCCAGTGCAAACTTTACACAGTTTCATCTCAGGTATGGCCAGATGGAATTTAAGTTTTCTGTATTTTCTGTCCCTTAAAGCCATCTGTACAGCCATACTCAAGCACATTAGCCTAGTGCCCATGGCTTTATCTATTACAGTGCCATCAGTAGGATCACCTTTGCCAGTTAACTACTTGTAAGAGCTGTAGTGCAATTATTTTCTTTTGTCCAGACCTTCTGAGATAGAACAGACTCAGTTGGTGCAGTTCTGATGATACAGAAAGATAACCAGCTTTTCCATAAGGGGGAGTGTGAATGATTGTCAATCAATCTTGTGCTTATGTAGATGAGACCCACAGAGTAAAAACAGATTTGCAGACCATATGGGAAAAATTCCAGGTAGTTGGCCGGGTAACCCAATATAAATAATTGGCTGATTTCTTGGGAATTTGGGACACGCTGACAGGCTGATTGCCCGTGATGCTATTTTCAAACTCCTTTATCAAAACAAAAAGCACGGCTGCATACTCTTTGCTGTTCAGAGCCCCGTGTTTAGCCAGTGTATCAAAATGCACACAACGATGTGCCAACACGGTGGTCAGCACTGCAAGCACTGCCCCCCACGCCCTCCTTTCAGTCGGCACAGCGTTAATAGCGCGCTGTTTGCCCGTTGCTGAGAGATGGGCGTGAGAGAGGGGCTGAACCGCGTTGCCTGCCGTGCGGGGATGATTGCAGCCCACGTGTGCGGGGTGGAGACATGCCCGGATTACACTTTTATTCTAAAGACTATGAGGTTATAGGAAAAAAAAAAAGGCAAAAGACGAATTATAAACAAAGCTTCACTTTGTGTGTTCCCTGGGAGCACAAGACACTTTTCATGCACAGACTCAGCTATAGCAGTGCCATCCATCTGTATAGGAACCAGAATGAAAGTAAGAACAGAAGTGGATGTGCTGACGGCTGAAGTCAGTCTCACAACGCAGCTAGCTACAGCCAGCTTAGCTCAAGCTGTTGTTAACATCTACATGTCTCTGCCAGCCAAGCTCTTGCCCCGTTACCATGAAGAAGACTGTAGAATTCATGCATGAGAACATCACTTCAGTACTAGTTCAAATGTATGTGGAAATGGCTAAGGGACACAGCAGTTCAAAGGAAGATGTTGCGTTACGTGGTGCACTCTGTAAAGAAGGCTTAAGCTTCACTGTCTGTATTCCTTCAGCACTTTCAACTTCTGACTTCATGCAGTAAAAGAGTGAAGAAAGTTGCTTGTCCTTTATGCTATCCTAACAAGTTGATTTTCAATATGATCAATGATGTATTGCTCTTGCTTTTCCTCCTTTCAATCCTGCTGTCCTCTTCCCTCTTCCTTCCCTCTTCCTCTGCAAGTCCCAAATAGCAGAGGTTTATGTCAATTCCATGAAATTAACAGTAAGAGATGATGGCTGTAATGGCTAGAAGTCTAGTGGAAGTTTGTCACTGTCCATGGTAAAGGGGATTGGAACTAGATGATCTTCAAGACCCCTCCTTACCCAAGCCATTCCATAATTTTATGATTCTAAATCACATCTTGGGATGTTTTAGTTGGAGGCTTTCAAGACTCTGTTAGGCAAGACTAAGGTGATGTGATGTGGGACTGGTGATATTTCAGCTCTTCAGTTTCTGTGATTCTCTGAAGAGTTTCTATAGAGCTGGAGAGTGTTTCAGTATAACATCCACCTGATTCAGTTTCATTCTATTTCCTATTCATCAGCCTGAAAGAACATCTGAGTGATTTGCTTGGTTTTTTGCTCAAGCTGTCGTAAGGTCTTCAGGCTATGTTTCCTAAGTAGGGAAAAGTAGATTTTGCTAATGAGAAACTTTACTGAGTAAGTAGAAAGTTCTTTTCAGTGTTTGAATATGAAGAGTCACAAATATTCTTCTCCAAAGAGCAGTTTATTTCTAAATACAAGACTGTGAATGAAATAGATCCATGAAAACATGGTCTCAGAAACATTAGGGACACCAGTAACAATAGGCTTTATGTCTCACATCCAAGGCCTAGTTCTGCTCTACTGGTCGGCAAGTATGTAAATATGAGCAAGGTCTCTTGCAAAATGTGCATTTGCACACTGTTTCCCTGCCAGGAAGATGTTCAGGACTTTAACAGCCTAAGGATGTTTGCTAGCACTATAATATAAGGTCCCACAGGAGGTTCCAGAGAGCCTAGCCACGCAAAAGTCAGCTATTACCGCCAGATTTTCACAGAGTCTCCTGAAAGTGACAAGGACTTGATCTTGTTTGTCATGTGTTTACAGTGAAGGTTCAGTGTCATCTCAGTGGCCAATTATTTGTGTTGGTGGAATCCCAATAGTAAATGCAATGGAGTGAGTTGTGAAACTGCCTGATCTAGGTTGCCTTGTGCTCAGTGCAAGATTAATGCTGCCCTTGTCTTTCTCTGCACAACTCATGGTTTTGTTACGCTTCGTTGTGTCTCCTTTTAGATGAGGTCTTTGGTCACCCATGGAGTGAAGTGAAAAAATTAAATACATGACACATCTCTATGTAAGGATCCCAGCAGGCTGAGATTTGTATCTCATAACTCACACAGGTGCTCAATACAGAAAAGCTAATGAAAGTCTGTTTCTCTTGCATATACTTGTCGAAATCTGTTTCCTGTAAACCTGTGTTGATCCACAGCTGCATTTTGTTCTGCAGTAGTGTTGAATTTCTTGAATTTGTATTAAGGATAGTTTGCTGAACTCTCACTGAGACATCTTAGTTTTTGCGCTTAACTGTAGAGTAATGTCACCAACACAAGAAAGTAATAATAGAAGTATATATTGTGTGAAATGACAAACAGAAATGATGCTAAGGAATGCTGAATTTAAGAGCCGGGTGGCTTTTTGACTGAGCATTTGCTCCCCTGCTATCCAGTCCAACAATGCATCGTTTCTGAAACACAAGTTTTGTTCACTATTAGCAACAGATTGCTCTTATCTTTCACTTTCACCAGCCAGTTTACTTGAACTACAGCTTGCAATAACCTCATCCTACAGTGCTGGAATGAATTCTGAATTCTGCTTTCTCTGACCACAGATACACTGACTACTGACCACAGTTACTTTGGATGAGCTCAAGCTCAACTGGAATTTTTGCATTCAGTTTAATATGCTGGCAGCCAAGGTTCATTTTCTGTGATAAGATGCTTTGGAATAACATTTGTCTCACATTTATATTCCTTGCTACCTTGAAAATGATTCTCGGGTGTTTTAGAGATATAGATGTAAACATGAAGATAGATGGCTAGATATGAGACTGAAGGAGGAGGAGGAAATGGCAGTAGCCTGGGTACATTGAGGGTGGACTGTATGCAGAATCAGATTGGGATGGTACCACCTGTGGAAAACTTTATAGAAGAATGAGTTTTACTGCCATCCTTCCCAGGAGCTGCAGTTGCTTCTGACTAAATTGAGTAAAAATAAATGATGTCCCCAGCTGGAGTGTCTCAGCCACTGTCACCCTTAGGAAAAGCACAGTTGGAACAATGCCTCATTTACCATTGCACTGGGAACAAGAACAGGCAGCAAATACATGACTTTTGAAAGTCAACATCAGTGAATTTCAGTGAGGTCCCAGAGTGCTGTGATCCGTGTCCCAAGAGCAGCTGGGCACTGCTGAGCTTCTTCAAAGACTGGGTGATGTAGATACTTCTTTCCCTTCCAGATGAGCCCCTCAGGCTACAGGATATCATCTGGCTCTCAAAACAGCTACAACGACATTTTAATTAAATCTGCAGAGACACCCACAAAGTTGTCCAAATTAATCTGAAACTAACTTCCAATAATGGTAAGACATGTACTTGCAAGATATATTCTCTGAAAGGTCAGAACCTTGTTTTGAAGAACTGGAAAAGAGTTGAGGTGAAGGTGACTGCAACCCACGTTAACTTAGTTGTTAACTGTTGATAGAAACAGCATGTGCTCCTTTCAAATGACTGGGGAGTGTTTTTGCACTTCCTAATGTCCCACTGGTCCAGCTCCCCCTTTTTCATCCCCTACCCAATATTTCTTAGGTCCTTTTGAGTGTACTAGCATTTCTTTTTTTCTTCTGGTCTGGTTTAGGTTACTGATGTGCATCTATTTCATACTTGTTCTCTTGCCCTACAGCAATACGAGGCCATGCCATTCTGTGTCACTGAGTCCTGTCATTTTAGTCTCATGCAATCCTCTTGCTGAGAACTTGACTTTTTAGGTGTGGTAGAGTGGTTACAGTGTGAGACCTTATGTGGGTACCTGTCACACGGTTAGAGGAAAAGTTGAATAGGACATCTGACAGGCAGATCAAGTTTTTCAGAATTAATGAAGCATAATGGCTTCCCCTGAAGGGTTGAGAAAGGCTGATGGCATTTGTATAGATGCCTTCACAAAGACAACTAGATGACCAGGAAAACTGAAATCCTAGAATAATCATGAAGCTAGTTCTCAATCAGATAAAAAGCCCTTAGATCCGTCTTCAGCATGTCACCCTTCTTTAGTTCCTTCACGTCCTTTTTCATCTTAACCACAAGAGTTTAACTTCATATTTTCCACGGCCTGTAGGTTAAATTTCAGTTTGCTGCTATTGTCAAACATTTTCACTTGCTGCTTTCAATTTAAGTATTTTCATCCTCTCTTTCTTTACTTTCCTTTTTACATTTGCATTTTCTTTTTCCAGTTTTACATTAGTTTTCTTTTTGTGACTTCATGTTTTTCCAACTACAAAAAGCTTGCATGTTGGAGATAGCATTAAATGATATATTCAACCAGTTTCTTAGCAGAGATGCAGGATGGTGCTGTGGCTGGGCTGAAGTATGAATAAATACAGAGAAGTGAAGGAGATGCCCCACCCTAAACAAAGCAAGGGGAGAAATCAGCTACCAGGCTGCCTGGCTCCTCCTCCTCCCCTACACCCCTTCGTTTTTTTTTCTCACAAAGCTCTGCTTTGTTTGGTTTGTGGTTCAATATCTTCACCAGAGTGAGTTCCCAAGCATTGTTTACCAATTCAAACAACAGAAACTCAAGAAGAGCTGATGCTTTCCCTCATGAAGGCACACTGCTGCACACTGCTGTTGCAGATCCCAGTTCCCAGAAAGCTCTTAACAGAGGAATAAAGAAACACTTTCTCCTAAAGTCTATGTGCAATCATTTCAATGTCTTGCCTCTGTGAGAATGGGTATCACACGATGCTAACATTTATTTTCACATGCTAACATTACATTGCCATTAAAGTGAATCTTACATTTCATTACTCATTAACAGCAATTCAAGAAACACGCCTTAAAACTGCCTTAATTTCTCCAATCAGATAAATCAATTTTTCTGAATAACGCTTCCAGTCATGAACGTGTCTGCAGTGGAAGATCAAACAAGCTCCGGAAGTCCAAATCTTTGCTTTCTATAAAAGTATAATACCCACAGAGGATCAGTGCTGGAACATTTCATGTGCAAAGATCTCCTAGACAAGAAGGCACTCTAGGTGGTTTGTGATGTGAAACACCACGGTAATTTCTTACATTAAAACTGTGTCAAGCTTGTTGCATTGCGCTGTTCATAAGTCCAAGACTCAGTCAAGTTCTCCTGCAGACCAGGGTCTCAGGCTGCTGCTCTTGATGCTAGAGATGGCTATCAGGAGGAAAATGCCAGTGCCCATGGGAAGGAAAAAAATTACCCTTGCACACGTATCCTTTACTTTGTGAGAAGTAGCCCCGCTACAATCCTTCTTGTGCTCTCTATTCTCTTTTAGCACTGACATTTTACCTCTTGTTGCTCAGGTGTTATTTTTGGCCCGCTGACAAGTGGCCTGCCTATCCGCCATGTCAGAGGCATGCAGCTGGCTGAGCTGGAAGAGCCATTTCCTCAGCTGCCACAAGCATTGACAGTTTCTCCACTCCAGACCTCCTGGTATCTGTCTTAGCCAGTTCCATTTTTGTCCACATTGCTCCACATTACGTTCACTTTCCCAGTAATGCTCCCCCAGCAACTTTGTTATTTTTCTTGTCCTCTTTGGAGCAGGCTGATGTTTTGCAGAAGTGGAAAGGCAAGTTCAGTGTTGCTTTTTTTTTTTGCTTTTTTTTTTTTCTTTTTCTTTTTTTCTGAAGATGGAAGGGAACATCCTCTGATGTATGTTGCAATTGTTGATAGAAACAGATACGATGTGATTCATTAACCATACCTGGATTCCAAGAAACTCCTAATACAAATCTGGGCTAAGGCAGGCAAGTCCCAAAGCCTTGAAGGCATAAAATGAAAAAAAATTACAAACACTGTTATGAAGAGTGTGGGGGAGGAGAGCAGGGCCAAATGGCAGTAAGGAAGAAGTGCATTCCTCTAACATGCTCCTTATTCAAGGCAGGCAAACACTAATGCAGCTTTATTAATCTATTCTAAATTTGGCTAAGCTGATGCAGTGAAACTGCTGGGAACCTGAAAAAGGAGGAAGTATGGAGCAGCTTTGACATGCATATTCTCTTCCTCTCCTGCTAGTCCTTTGTATTGCTGGTGTGTATTCTGGCACTGGGATACACACCTTGCTCCAGCTAACACTCCCTTGCTCAGTCAGTGAACCATGTTTGGGAGGCAATGTGTAGGTGTGTGTTGAAACCTTATGGGGAGGGGTAAGTTGCATGTTAATAAGCAACAGCTTATCTATACACACACAGACTGAAACAATAATCTGCCTCACTTATTTCAGTGTAAGGCTGGGCACTAGCTGGAAAAAAATAGTGCATATTACTGCTGACTGCTTGGTATTGGTTCCTGGGTACATGCTGACTCACCTAGGTTCACTTCCAGTCTAGCAGAAGAAAGGGACCATCTGGAGATGGGAAAGCTGCAACAGACTTGTCAAAATAGTTCCTTGTAATTACTTTTATATTGTTGCTAAGGTAGCAAAGCTTCTCATGTGGTTTGGGTTAGAGAAAAGAATAAAAAAATACCAAGCAAAACCCTAAATTTTATTTGATATCAAAAAGAGAAAATACATATGAATTAATTAGCTGGTATTCTGAAATTCTTATGGAACTTGGTAGAGAGAACAATCTACTCTTAAAAACATTTGTCCTAAACAAATTATTCTCTTCAAAGATTTTCTCCCCCTTATTTGTCCGATGGAATTACAAAATAATCACTCTCTAGCTGCTACTCCTGTTACAGTATCAGAGATTAAATGGGTTGTGGTTTTATTGGTTGTTATTCAACAATATCTAGAAGGTTTAATCAGATTCAGAATTCAGTTTTGTAAATGCCTTAAGGTCTCTATGTGTCCTGAATTATTTGCAACATTTTAAGTGGAAGAAGCACAGGGGAAGAATTGGAAACAAAGAAAAACAAATGGATGTTTAACAGAAAGAAAGCTGATAGAGAGACACAAGAGGATAGACTCCAGGTTTCAGCTTTAATTCTAAGAAGTTATGTGACAGGTTTAAATGACGGTAAAAAAAACCACTTACGTACAACTAAGATATTTAAGTTCAGCCTTATTTCAAAATTGTGACACTACAGAACCTCAGTCAGCTGCCTTTGAGGAACCAAAGAAACTCCACAACTGTTTGAGTTTGTGACAGTAAAGCTCCTGAAATACAAAGAGTTCTGTTCCTGGAGGCCTGATGAAGGTGGGAAAAAGTCGTAGATTCAAAGAAAGTTTTAGATGAAAAGGGGCTTCTGGAGGTCTTGTCTGCTTCCTACTGCCAGCACAGCTAGCTCCAGAATCAGATTAGGTTGCTCCACAGCCTGGTCCAGGCAACTTGTGAGCATCCCCAAGCATGAAGATCTCCCAGTCAACCTCGCAAGGTTCCTGTTCCAATGCTCAACCAGCCTTGTGAAGAGAAGCATATGCATTCTTTATGGCCTTTCATGCAAATGTTGTGACTATTTCACTGTGCCCATCTGAAAGTATTCTGACTCTGTTCTCCAACAACTACCTGAAGTCCTCAGTCCTGTGGGTCATTGTCTTGCTAATGCAGGCCGATATATGATGTATTCTTAGTTCATGTTCATCTTGCAAAGCTCCTACCAATGAGTCCCTATATGTCCCTAGAACATGTTTCAATAATAGAATTCTTCTAAATCATGTCCTGGTAAAAATCTTAAGGTCCAATAATTACATGCTTCTGCAAAAGCTATATTAATGGAGATCTTTATCACTTTAGATCACTTTAGCATTCAAAAATCTTGACTTTTTCTCTTCTTTCTACTTACATGAACCTACACATCTCTTCAATGATTTCAGCATAAATGGCCAGGATTCAGTGTAACAATGACAATAAATATAAACTGATTATGAATGATCTCAGTCCAATCCATTGCTAAACATTGATTTTATCTGGCTCAGTAAGAAATAATGGATTGTATTAACTGGTGAAAATACCACACATAATTCCACAGATTTGTTTAAAGGCTCTACATTTGTTTTGCTTTGCTTTTAAGTGTGAGTTTGGTTTAAACAGTAACTTGGTTTAAAAAGAGCAGCAATGCATTCTGTTTGGCAAATTATTGCCATTTTGGGGTGCAAACCTGCCCAGAGAATAATCAGCTCCTTCCAGACTGTTTAATGGAAGGAATAACGACTTCAGTGTTACAACACTGTTTTCCTCTGAAGTTGAACATGCATTTTCTTGCTTGGTTTACAGAAAAACTGCAAAGCTGCTTTCCTTAGGAGGAGTGGAACTGCCTGTCATTCATGCAGGAGGGCAGAGAGAGTGGTGAAGAGGAAAGACCTCTGTGTCATGCTATATAAGCAAGTCAGTCCTGTGGAAGATCATAATTCTGAAGTGCTGAAAGAAAACACTGGCTCTGGGGAGCACTCAAAGCCAGAGAGTACCCAGACAGGGAGAAATAAAATCTCAGCCCAGCCAGAACTGGGCACATCATCATCAAGAGGAAGAAGTCTGTATTTCTTTATCTTCTAACCCACAGAAGGTATGTTGCCACTGAAGTGATCATTTCCAAACAAAAGGAAGGGAAACCTGTTTCCTCTTCACTCTTCAGTCTTGTGTTTAGTAGAATCCTGTTAGAGTCTCAGTACGTGGAGTGAAGGAAGCCCCAGTTGGTCTGCGCTGATTAGGTGTACAGTCTTGAGATCATGTATCTACTCCAGTTCCCCACCAAGACCTCCTATTTGCACATAGCATCAAGAAACCTTTATAGCTGGACTGTTTAGAATAGCTACCGTGTGCTTGTGTGTAATGCACTTACGCAGATATTTCATTCCTAGCTTTGCATATGAGATTATATAATTGTGCATGTTTTCATTACCCACCTGTGTCCCCAAATGTTTCGAATAATGAAGAGATGTGTAGGCTTATGAGATTCACCTCTTTGACTGTATTGATTATTTTTTTCTGGAGTTTTTTTGAGATGTCTGCTTTCCAGGAAATTCCCTCTCCCCTCTAATATTTCTTTTACAACTTCAAACTTCTTTTATTTTCCCATGATGACGTTAGAGCATTTTATGTAACTTTCAACCTTTTTCATACTTAAATATTGATTATTTTTTTTTTAAATTATTTTATGTGAGCAAAACTCTTCAAGGAATCTCTACTTTTATCCCAGTATCCAGTAAAGTAAAGAAAGAATTTGATTTGTTCCTTGTAATAAATATTGCTTTACATGATGCACATGTGAGTAATGAACACTGTTCATCCACTATGATTCTATGCAGTATTATTCTACTGTTCTCTATGCCCTTATATTTACTAGATCTTTACAATTTCAACAGCTTTGTAACACTCTACATACCTAGGAACTGAATATTCTTCTTTTGACATGTGTAGTCTCATTTTCTCCAAGTCCAAGATAACAATTTTGTATTTTCCTTAGAAAAAAAATTATACGAAGCATGTTGCCATAGATGCCTGTTCTGTCTGCGGGTCCTCCTCTTCCTTATCTTTCTCAACATCCATTTGGTCACACTGGCAGGGAATATGATGATCTTCATTGCTGTTTTTATGGAGCATTCTCGTCCCCCCATGCTTTTCTTCCTCTGTCAGCTCTCTATCATTGACATAGGTCAGTTTTTGAGTTTGGAAATCGGATTATATAACTGTGATACCACAAGTTTGACACGGGCATAAAGATAAAAGCAGCCAAAATGTTAACTCCAATTTTGAGATCCTCATGTCTAGCCACCAACATCTGTTTGAAATCTTGTTTCGGTACAAATTTTGAGGCAGCTTCATGATGGAGAAAGGAGGAATCAGTCAGTGAGGACCTGAAATTCCCATTAATTGGGATCAGATGTGGAGCAGAAGCTCCAGCCTCTGCCTGTTTGTCTTTGTACATCCCTGGCATGAATACAGAGAGATGCAATATTGGTGCGAAAGAGAACAAATCTATCTGCCTGGGGATGGAAGCATCAGAAGGAGCAGTAGAATGTCTGTAAGGCACCTAGGAATTGATGGCACCTAGATTACGAGGTCATCTTAACATATCTCCACATAGTTTCTTACAGCATTCAGATCAGGATGGAGAGACAAATGATGATTTTCAAAGGCAGGACAGAATTAAAAGACTGATCAGTGTCAACTGCTAGGTACTTAAGACGTTCAAAAAATGCATATAGTCATCAACCTAAGAACTCCAAAGAAGTGATGAAGATTCAACAGTTGGTATTCCTCATCATTAGTTTCAAAGCAAAGAATCCTGGGCAGATAATTGGGCAAAAATACGTTGGTGGTTATGAGAACACGAGTGGGAAAGTCTGCAAATTTATGTCTTACACAAGAATCACCTCCCTCCCCTTAAGATCTCACAATGAGCTTTACTACACTGGCTCTACACACTTGCAACACGATTTCATATGTGGAGTTGATTACCAGGCATCAGGTCAAATTCAACTATCTCCCTCTGTTTTTCTCCCTGTAGATGCCATGTGAAGGCTGCATGGAGAAGGACAATGAGAGCACTGATGCAACCATGGAGTTCCTCCTTCTTGGCTTCTCTGAGCATTTCCGTCTGCGGGTCCTCCTCTTCCTTATCTTTCTCATCATCCATTTGGTCACACTGGCAGGGAATATGATGATCTTCATTGCTGTTTCTATGGAGCATTCTCGTCCTCCCATGCTTTTCTTCCTCTGTCAGCTCTCCATCATTGAGCTTTGCTACACCTTAGTCATTGTCCCTAAGGCACTCCTCGGCCTGATGGTTATGAATGGCATCACCATTTCCTTCATAGGCTGTGCTGCCCAGATGTACCTTTTTGTGGGACTCGGCGGAGCTGAGTGCTTTCTCCTGGCAGCCATGTCGTATGACCGCTACATTGCCATCTGCCAGCCCCTCCACTATGCAGTGGTGATGAGCGAGGGGCTCTGTCTTAGGCTGTGCATAGCATGCTGTCTGGGAGGCTTTGCTGTTGCCCTGGGGTTGACAGTGTCAGTTTTCCACTTACCTTTCTGTCAGTCACATCACATCAACCACTTTTTCTGTGACATCCCTGCAGTGCTTCACCTGGCCTGCACACACAGCTACACCCCTGAGCTTCCCCTGCTGGCGGCCTGCGTGCTCCTCCTGCTACTTCCCTTCATCTTGATCCTGACCTCTTATGTGTGTATTGCTGCTGTTTTGCTACGTATCACTTCCTCCCTCAGGAGGGGCAAGGCCTTTTCCACTTGCTTTTCACATTTGATCATCACCTTGCTACACTATGGATGTGCCTCCTTCATGTACATTCGTCCTAAGTCCAGTTACTCACCAGCTCGAGACAAGATTGTTTCTCTAGTCTACACCAATATTACTCCATTACTATACCCCCTTATTTATAGCTTGAGGAACAAGGAAATCAGAGGAGTCCTGAGGAAAATGTTGAGGAAGCAGAGAATAGCTCAGCAGAACTGGAGTACTATCAGGGCTGTTACAGGTGTGAACTAAATTTTAGGAGAACAAATGTTTTTGTTGGAAATGCAGCCCTGTAGCTTGGCTAGGACAAGATTCTCTATAGATTTCACTACGGTAAATATCCTAAATATCCAGGCAGAATACAACATGCACTGATGTATTTTTGACAAAATGACATCTCAGCCTACAAAGAAAAAAGGAAGTAGGAAAAGGAACAACAACAACAAAAAAGCCTCTAACATAATACTACTTAAAGGGAAAAGTTGTATCAATTTGTGAGTAAGAAGAACTCTGATCAGTTTATGATGTCGCTTCTCTGATCATATATATACCCATACTTACATTTACAGTCATCTCAGCATGCTCAAAAGATCAACACAAAATTATTTAATGCTGCAGACTTGTTTTTGTTATTTTTCTATCAAGAAGCAAGTAGATACTGGAAACTGAAAGTCAATGAATATTTTTAGTCTGGTAAGTTTTCCAGCACAAAAAAACCCCAAAGGGCACTATTAGAAGGTTACAAAAGGAAATACTGTGTTTTGAAAGAAATGAAAATTAAGCTATGATTTTCTCCAAATTTAGCATAAGGAGGCACTTCTAACATTCCGTCACAAGTGAAAAGATCATCAGTGTAACACATCTTACTTCGAATTATTCTAGGTAATGAAAATGAAAGTGCCACTGGTTTGACAGGAGAGTGACTTTCATATGAGTGCTTTACAGGAGAAACATTTCCTTTTATAGGGAGATGCTTTAGATTTTGACTGTTCCTATGGCAACACAAAGACTCAGATACAGCTCTTATCATGTAGCTTTTATCAGGAAAGACTGCATCATGTAAATAAGAATGCCTGAGGAGTGTTAAAATCCATCAGCATAAATCTTACATAAATCTAATAACACTGCCGCTGCAACTACTGTTGTTCCTATGCCAAAACCAGTGAGAATTCTAGCATATGCTGCAGTGCAGCAGACATAAGAATCTGAAATGTGCACAGTAGTGTTATTTTGTGTGTTTAGAATCAGAGAACCATCAAGGTTGGAACAGACCTCCCCGATCACCTGGTACAACCATCCACCTACCACCAATATTTTCCAATAAACCATATCCCTTATTACAACATCTAAACATTACTTGAACACCTCCAGGGACAATGACTTCACCACCTCCCTAGGCAGCCCGTTCCAGCACCTGACCACTCTTTCAGAGAAGAAACTTTTCCTAATATCCAATCTACACGTAAGCAGAACAGGACAACTTAGACAAATATGAAAATATTAGTTTTGTTCAGGAACAGTGGTGAAAAAGCAACTTCAGTATTTTATTTGATACTTTACTGCCCCATGGCTCTTCAAAGCACCAAATGGACCTTGTGACTCAGATCTTACAAAAAAAAAAGACTTGTTTTTATTTCTCTGTCTAATTCAAAGGTAATTCAGCACCCACCTGCCCCAGCAGTGGGCTGGGCTAGAGATCTCCAGAGGTCCCTTCTGAAGTTAGTAAAAGTAGAGATTTCTACCCTGCCTTTTAGGAGGTAATGACATGCTTATATACATGGCAAGAAAAAAAAAGGAGCAGAAAGACAATGTGGTTTAAATAGAACTTTGGTAGAGGCCTTCACAACTTTATGGCTGTTGTAAGGTTGGGATAACAAGAGATGTAAGTATTGTCTGCTTCTAATTGTTAGAGATTAGCAGGACTCTGCCCTAGAGATGTTCCTCATGGATAGTTATCAGTCAAGGGCACTTCAGCAGATCTGTCCTTACTGTATAGATAGGGATGATGCTCCTGAGAGGGATGCCATGGCTGAAGCAGCAGCCATATTAGACTCTTACCTCTGTAGTTCTGAGACACGTGTGAGAACCAAAACCAACAGTGGAAAACTTCTGAGAGGACACAATCTTCAACCAGTGTCTCTGTGATGAGTAAAACAAGGAGATAATTCAGAGCCCAAGTCTATCTCCCATCCTATCCCTATCAGTATGCCCACATCAGGGTTTACATGGCCATAAAAAACAATATTCATCTCTGCAATTACTTCTTTTGTCAACGCTGCCCTGAGCAAGGTGCTAGATGAGAACACAGATCTCATCAGTTGTTTGGCACCAGAGCTCAGCCTGTGGGCACTCAGCCTGTACAGCCTGCAAAATCTCATTAGTGAGATTTTGTGCTCAAGAATGAAAAGGATTTGGATGATGATGGCAGAGATGTCAAGTAATGTTCAAGGTACTCAAGGTCCAGTATTTTCAATGGTACAGACCAAAGAGGTACCTTTACTCAAGAAAATACTTTGGAGATGTATCCTATATGCTACCTATCATTACCAGTGATGATGGTAGGTTACCAGAAAAATCTTTTCACTGTAGTGAAACCAGTGAAAAACTGTCATGCTTCACTGGCAACTCAGGTAAGACATTTCTTAGAAGTGGTTCCTATACACACTAAACAATCAATCTCCAAAAGAATTAAATGGACTTCAATGTAAAAACATTTCCTTATTTCACTAGGAGTCTAAATACAGGAAGTATGCTAAGGATGTGTGTTTCTGTTATGGGCTAGGGAAGTCACCATTCTGCTGGAAATCCAATTTGAAGAACAGGAAAGTTTCAGCATGATCACTTACCCTTAGCAAAAGCATGTTGGCACAGCCCATACATCTTAGTTTACATGGAAAGTGAGTCTACCAGTCTCCCTTTGCTTAGATTCTTTAAGAGCTTAGCAAATATGCCAATAATCCTACGGTTGCTTAAACAGCTTCATTTGCCCTTTGATCTGAAGCAGGAGGAAAGCGTCAAGGTGGAATTAAAATAGCTATTTGCAACAATGGAGTTGCAGTCAATGAAAATACATGCATAGATGGTATTAAATGCTCAGTGTAGACTCTAATATCATGAGGTTGAAAATCCATCAAAAAAAAAAAAAAAAAAAAAAAGATGGTTTTTCTCTATTGAGAAAGTACCTGTGTTTTCCTTATGTTATTCAACATACCAAGAGCAATGGATAAACAAGCTTTACTATGATAAAATGTAGAATGTTATATGAGCTTCACTTGCACACATGTATAGATAGAAGACATATAGAATAAGGGAGATGATCCCTCCATACGACTGTTTTATGCTGTTGTACAAAATTATTTATCCAACATATAAAATCTGATAAGATACCAAAACCAAAGTCTGCAGTCCTATAAATAGGCTATTAGAGAACAAATATCCATAAGCAATCTGAACTTCACGCCAGAAGTCTGAAGTAGTTTTAGATTCTAAAAACTTTTCATTTTCCAGCTGAATGGTTTATGGACCTTAAGACCCCTTTAATGAACTGAATTTGGAGGCAACGAGGAACACAGGAGAGATGATCAGAGGAACGAGGTGAAGATCCACAGCAGCAAGTTTGTTTTAGTTTCACTTTGGTTGGCAACCATCTCTAGATCAGAAAATTGCCCACAGGTATCTTGATTACAGCACCATACCCCTAATTTAAAGCTCTCGGCTTGAAACATCCTGCTGATCTCAGTTATCTTTCAGACAAGTTCAGGAAAAAGCAAGATCAAGAAGATCAGTACCCACCCAGACTGTACTCTTGGCTCTACCTGCATAAACTCAAAGATGTAAGACTGTCTGTTTTTACAAATTGGGGTGTAAAGCTGAGGGAGGACCAAGGAGCTCCAGCAGCATGTGGCCTCTAAGCTTAGTCACTGTGGAAAATCAGGACTTCCAAATGCTGTTTGTATTTAATTGTGTTTTTGGCCTACAGTTGCTTTCAGCATTCATTTCTGTTTTCATATTTTGATTTAATTAGGAGATTAAGCTTTAGAACTCAAATGGGATTCTGAACTGGGAAGAGAGTTGGCAGTGAATTGGAAAGATGTTATTGCAGTCAAATACCCTCATTCCAGATGCAAGAGAGCAAGGTGTCTGTTTCAAATATTTTCTCTTGATCTCAAGATATAGACCACATTGGATGAGCACAGGTTGTTAACACTGTCACTAAGGGAAACTATTTCATTTTTGCACGAGACAGTGGGAGTCTGCAGCACTGCAACATCAACATTATGCTACCGTAGCAAGAGAAAAGGACAAGTGTAATGACTTCAGATCCTTGAACTGCAATTTGTCAAGAAAAAATAGTAAAATAACTACAAAGCTGAAACAGAAACAAAAGCATCAAAATTTCATGGCTGCCCTGAGAGGTTGCGGATGCCTGCCCCTGGAGGTGTTCAAGGCCAGGTTGGATGGGGCCCTGGGCAGCCTGGTCTAGTATTAAATGGGGAGGTTGGTGGCCCTGCCTGTGGCGGGGTTGGAGATTCATGATCCTTGAGGGCCCTTCCAACCCTGGCCATTCTGTGATTCTGTTAAAAAGTAGAAATTAAAAACTTGATTTGTACACGTGTTCAGTTGTTGGTGTACCAAAAATCATTGAAAACTGCACTATCAAAGTGACAAGTGACATGAATGCTGATGGCGTGTTTTGAATCCTAGTGACTTTTTCCAGTATTGGTGAGGTATTTTTACACTTCTTATGTATAATTAATCTGAGAGTAGGAAAGAACAACAAGAAAATATGAATAAACAAAATTATAGAGGCAGGTACTTGTCATAAAAAAGCTGCTCTTACTGTAACTTGAGCTGTGATACCTATTACTGACAACGTTATAATCCTCTTTCTCTACAACCTACTTGAAGAAGTCATGAGCACCTCTACTAGAAATCAAAGTTTTCTGGGGCTGAGTTTTATGCTTATGGCACATATGCTGATTTTCTAGTAATGCTCAAAGAAAAACTGAATCCTGCTCCCCCCCAACCCACCCTCAAGAGGTAAGTAATAGAAGTAATAAAAAATTGGAAACTTAACACTATGAAGTTAAATAAATATCTTCAAATATGCCCAGGAATCAGATGCTGTCAAAAATCAGTATTAGAGTAGAACTGCACTTCTTTTCATCTGTAAACATATGATATGCTATAATATATATTAGAAATTAAAGAACTCTTGATACTTGAAATTGTACCCATTATAGTAGTTTTATGAGTGCGAATATAAATCAGATTAAATAATGTCTCTGTTTAGATTACTTTCCACTTCTACTACCCAAAATGTAGCAGCTTAAGCTGGGTGGGATGGGTTTCTCTCTCATCCTGCCACAACAGCTTTAGGCAGAAGGGATTTCCAGGGCTCCACATCCATTCGACCACCAGAGGGAGCAGAACTGGGATGTGAAAGTAACAGAAATTTTTAAGGTGATTTCTGTTGGGAAAAAAAAAAAAAAAGATCGTCTTCATTTCGAAGTGATACAGTAATTGTTCAGGCAAATCCTATACATCTCCAAGGGTGTTCATCTCCAGACATGTGAGGAAGGGTAAGGGAGTATCCCATGAGCAAAAAAAAATCAAAACCCAATCTACACAGTATTTTATCAAAACACAGATCTACACACTGCCTCTGTCAGCTTCATTCGTTCCCCTGCCTTTGTCTTTCTTCTCAAGGGAGAAAGATGAGTGGCTTGACTACTTGTGCAGCCAAGTGCACTGGTCCTTAAGTTAGGCTCACTTTGTGGTCAAGAAAGGTTACTTGTGTTCCTTTGTAGGAATGTAAGATACCTGTTTAAAAATGTCTTGAGTTTCTGGGTGAAAGATAGTCCTAGTAGAAAACTAATTTAACAGTTCAAACTGCTAGGTGGTAGGAATCTGTCTATCTTCTGTAGACTATCTGAAGTCAGCTATTCAAAGTGTTCTAACATAATTGCTGGTTGAGCAGAACCAGAAAATATCCTAGATTAAAAGAAAAGATAATACTAGAATATTAAACTGTGGTCATGCAGATGAAATAAGAGAGAGAAGGCACAGATTCTTTATAGGGAATGAAACATCAATCCAGCGTCCCCTGTGATGTACAGAGCTGTCACATATTTTTCTTAGGGCCGTGGAGTTAGTGGATAAAGGGGATGAATCAGAGGTCACAGAACAAGGATCTGGTTCTTTCTACCAAAGATATCTCCGGGGCAAGTTCCTCCCTTGCGCTGAAGTATGGCTTGTTGCAAAATGTGAGTGGGGCACCAGGGAGTTCTATATATACCTCTTACTGACAGCTAGTTCAAAGTGCACAATTTCAAAAATACCAATACTAAAGGCTGACAGATGTAAGGATCCTTTGTTAGCTTGGGAAACAATATAAATGGGGAAACTCAAGAGATTGTTTCTAGATTCAGTTTTGTTCATGATCTGGAAGGATTTGGTGAAACTCTTAGCTCTTTCCAAAATGTGAGGAGTAGCAAACACAGTAAAAAAATTCATTAGAAACATACTAAAGAGTTCTGCCTACATTTCAAGAGAAGCACATCCCAGTTCTGTCTTGGTAGTGCCTCTTTATTGTCCCAACAGCAAATCAAGACAAGACCTGGCACATACCATTCCCCCTCACTTCCCTCACCACAAGTCCATATTTCTGTAGGAGGAAAGCCCAGGTGTGTTGTGTGTTAGCATTTTCCAGGTAGATACCAAATCTCAGTGATACATGAAACAAGATTCAGGGAAACAGTAGGAAAAAATTATGCCCTGCCATTCAGAAATACCCAAGAGGTATAGAAACAGAGGCTGAGCTTCAATTTGAAAAGATGCTGGAAATCATTTTAAAAGATGAACTTCCCTTGCTGTAAAAATCCATGCCAGAAATGTGGTGCTCATTGAGAAGGCATAACTGTGAAAAGGTTGTGGAGATGTAAAGATAGAAGCTTTTCTGGAATTAAGTTTTTGTTTGCTTGCTTGTTTTTTTGTTTATTTGTTTTCACTAGTCATTCAGGGAATTAGCTTCCTCCAGCAGTTTGCAAAGATTCAACCTTGAGATGAATAAGTAAAAGCATCCTGTCAATGAAATACTTAGTGGAAAATTCACATGCAATGCTTCAGCTTTAATGGGTACAGCCTCTGGGTAGATTCCTTCTTTTTCTCTTTGGACCTGCAGTTTAGTGCAGAGGACACATGGCAAAGCTATGCAGCAGATCTTTTACAGATATCAACACGGTTTTCTGCTTTTTGCATTTTTTTCTCTTGATCACAGATTTGCTACAGATCTTGCTGTGACATCAGACCATATTTTGTTTTATTATCTTCACACAAATTCTGAGAGGAAGAAAATGTAGGCAAACCAATCTACAAAGTAACAAAACTGTACATACAATTTCTGATGCCCATCAAATGGAATACTCTGTTTTTTTCCACACCCATTAGCCAACATTAACATGGGAAAAAGATGAAAGAAAATAATTTTAGGGTACCTTCTCTGCTTGTTTCTAGTAAATCTGTTGCCGCTTATTCCTAACAGCTTAGATCAGATGTTCTTGATTATCTGCCATCTAAAGAGAGACAGAGAATCCCCATGTTCCTCACACCAGAACTTTGGCCCTTTAGAAAGCTTACAGATGCAAACCTCGGTAGATCATAACAAATGAATGTAAGTCCACAAGACTGATTTTTTTTTTCCCTCACATATAAACAATATGAGCTCCTGAGCAGTCCCAGAGCCTTCTCTTCCAGCTGCAAATGGTTCTTTCCTATTTCATGTCTACATAGGCCTCACCTATTCTGCCCCATCAAAAAGGAGAAGTGAGCTGTAGCTACATCACAAACTGAAGAAATGAAGACTGAAAATCAATATATTCTGCTAGTGCAAACCTAAGGTATGGGATGTAGACAGGGAAACATCTTTGTGTTGCAGTGGGGAAAGGGTGGGCATGAAAATTTGAGACTTAGCACTGTAGGATGAGAAAGAACACTTTAGTCAGCATTAAAATGGAATAAATTTGTGCATTACATTAAATTTAAAGCTTAGCATTTTGCCTGTTTTCTCTGAAAAATTTCTCTCACATGCGTTTGGAACTTCTGAGATAGACTTTGATTTTCTAAAAGACGTGGTTATTGAATTACAGAATGATCATAGAAAGATTTAGGAGCAAGGGACCTCAGGAAGTCTGTAGTACCAGTATCTGCTTCACAGCAAGGCTGATTCCTGAGCTATTTTGTGTTGTTCAGGGCTGAGCACTGGTAAGCCTGGAACATCTCCAAGGCTGGAGGTCCTCCAGTTTCTCTAGGCAACCTGACAAAGTTCTCTCTTCAATCTTCTTTGTGGAGAAGGAAGAAAAGAGCAGGAAGAACACAGCCTTACAGCAACAGCAGAAATGTAACCATCTGTTTTATAGGGAGGGGTATAATAGCTGTAGATGAGTGGGAGTAACATCGTTGATGAAAGAACATCAAAATGGTAGAAGAGATACCACAAAAGGAAGTTATTTCATATTTATGTCCCTCAAGTAGGAAACTAAAAATCACATGAGGTCTTCATACATAGCAAGAGACCTCCCAGCTCAGTTCTCTCAGCATTGTTTTTGTATTGAAAAATCAGGCATCTTCTTTCAGGCTGGGGAGTTTATTAACACGAAGACAGCGATTCTACAGGATAATGCTGTACGGCTCTCACATTCCAACCTGGGGAGCAGTATCAGCCACTGCCACTACTATACACATGAATTTCCTAAATATCTACTGCCAGGATGATAGCAAGAACACTGCTTAGTGGTTTCACCGACGTTATCACAGACAGAAACGGACTGAGCAGTTTCTGACGAAAATTCTGGGCCGTTCTCCTGTGCAAAAGGCCCGCTCAGGTGCAAGGGCGTTAGCGAGAGCTGCCCAGGAGGTGGCAATCGGGAGCCTTTCTCAGGACTGGAGCAAAGGTGGAGGGAGGCTCCCAGGAAAAAGGTGGCTGCCTTTAAGGTGGGTTTATTTGCCTGCCAGATGGGAAGTCTGTGACCAGCCCCTTTCAAACAGGTAAAGGCAGTAAGGCTTCTCCACCCACTTGCCTTGATCTTTCATCATAACTGTGGGCCAGGCAGGGAGGTTGTGCAATGTGCGCGCTCCAGTCAGGAGGCTGCGGGAGAGATTCATGCGCTGTGAGCAGGAGCCGAGGCTTGGAGGCCTGAGCCAGGAGAGCAGGCAGGGGCTGGGATCGAGGCCCCCTCTCCAACCAGCATGGAGCTGAGGATGGGCAGGATCGAGCTCTCCCTTGGGATCCTTCTCTTTGGATCTCTCCTTCCTCCTGAGGTGCTTGGGAAAGAAGGTGAGTGTGGGACCTGCTGGGCTTGGACAGCAAGCAAGAGAGAGGGACCTCTTTGAGGGACGGGGAACGGGGCCTGGTCTGCTTGTGTGGGGTCCTGGGAACAGTATAGCCTTCCCGGAGAGAAGGGCTGCAGGAAACTGGTGCCTCGGAAAGCAGGTGGGGTGTGGGGGTTGAAATCCAAGAGCAAGCCCCCACTGTCTCTCAGTGAACTGAGCTCAGGTATGCTGTTCCCCCCTCCCTCTCCATTCCCTCTCAAACGAAGCACAACTGCCTCAACATATCTAGTGATCCAAGAGAATTCTTCCTCTGTTTGCATTAAACACATGTGTTGCAGATAACAAGCTTAAACATAAACTCACGAAGTTGTTCTCCTCACCCCCTCGACAACACCCCCGCAGTTTCCTAAGGAAGCTCACTAGAGAGTTAACCCTTGTGAGCAAGAGAGCAGTCATTTCTGGGAGGTGTGGGAGATGAGGCAGTCTCTTTAACATACCTCAGTGTGGGAAGGTAGAGCTCAGCTTTACAATTTCTTCTTCCACCTCTTCTTTCAAGACCCTCCTGCTTCCCCTGTCTGTTCTGCTGAGCCCCTTTTATTAGATACAGTAATCTTTTTTTCTTCCACCTTGGCAATTGCAAGGTAGTTATGAAACACCTGGGAAATGGGAATCTTAATAGAAGGGTGAGGAAGAGTAAAGCTCCGTTCAGTTTCCTACCTCTCACACTTAATTTCTGCTAGAGACTTCTTTTTGAGTCTCTCTTTTGTATGGCGAGGATTGTCAGAGCTTTTCTTCCGAAGGATGGCCCCCTTGTTTGCTGCTCCAAGCCCTTGATCGGGAGGACTTAGTCATAACTGGCAGTGCAGCCATGGGCTCACCTCAGACTGTGTGTGGAATGCTCATTTAAACTGTTCTTGACATGCATATTTGTATTAAGGATTCAGCTAAATGGAAACCACTAGTAGACATTATGGAGAAAGTGAACCCAGGTGAGAAGTAATATAAGGTATTGCCACACAGGCTCTGTTTTCCATATGTGTGTGACCAGTAGTTGTCAGTTACACACAGACTTCTCTGCCAACTTCTCAGCTATCTCAAACATCTTATTTTGTCTGCATCTGTGATCTACTCTTACTTCATGTGTCTAGCAAGGAACAAGCAGTTCCCTGACATCCTCTTTTCTGAAATTTTTCTTCTTTTGAGTAGATTTCCCATGTGGATGGAAAGCCATGGTGAGATTCCTAGGTCAGAGACTGTGGACCTAAGAGCCAGCAGCCCCAAAGTACTTGCATTCCCTCTGCTTTTGCAGCCCTACTGACTCGTTCTTCCTTTTTTTGGAGAAGCTGTGCTGTGGGTTTCGCTTTGAGAGATGTATTTCTTGAAGAGTGGGCTTTGCCCACACCTGTGATGGTGATGAGGCATGGCTTACAGACTGTGAAGGTTCTCGCCCTTGCTTCTTCTGAGTGTCTTTTCTTTTGCTCTCTGCTAGAACTTGCTGCACAGCCCCTCTTGCTTCCACATCACTGCTTCAGGCCTGAAGTGTGTGGGATAGATATTATCTGGGTGACGGTTCTGGAAGGACAAGCTAGCACACCCTGAATGTTTTTTTTTTGTTTTGTTTTGTTTTTTTTTGCTGCCAACAATACTAGAATAATATCTGAAATAGAGAGACTGAAAGCAGGAGAGAGCTGTCTCTTCTGGACAGGGAGTTTGTGGCTTGAAAGGTTTGGCCATATGACCATCCCATGAATGCAGCAAACTTGCAAAACCTGGATTCCTGCTTTTCATTTCTCCCAATCCCAAAAAGGTGTTTCAGAGGTGAGAATAGCAGTGCAATCCCTCTTATCTCCGATTCTGGGCCCACAGCCTGCTTCCTCATTCCACAGGACTCCTGCTGATCTGCACTTTACACTCTGTTAGTTGTAGTTGGCAGGCAGTGTTTGTGAAGCAGTCAGACGAGGGGGAGGAAATCTGGATATTTAAATGCAATTTAAATGTTTCCCCTCTCCTACCTCTCACTCTCAAATTCTTTTCTGAGATGTTTAGAAATGACCCCTCTGAATACACTCGCAGGAATTCAAAAGGTTAATCCAAAGATTTTTTTTCTTGTGTTAGCAAATTGGGGCTGTGATAGGTGCACTGACATCGGTAGTCTGTTCTGTCAGTGCCAGCAGAGCCAAAGGCAGCCTTGAAGCTGTGCATCCAGCAGTGTGACTTATTTCATCTTCTCTCCCTTCTCCTTGTTTGCCTAAGAAGTGATACATTTTTAATTTCACTCTAGATCAAGACTTAAGGGCAAACTCTGATCATATTTTCAAATTTCTTAGGGCTAAAAATGAATAGACTACTGAATTTCTTTGTCGAATGACTCCAGGAGCCAAGACTTAATGTGAAATCGTGCAGTGCAGTCCTTTGAGAGGTGGCAGTGCTGTGCCCTGAAGCTGCTATTATCTCGCTGTTGTGGCTGGAACGTTTCTGAGGAGCAGACAGTGAAACGATTTCTAGGCCAGCAACAGACAGTGAACTGCAGCTCTACAGAGGTGTAGAGCTAGGCAGATTGAGAAGCTGAAATCTCATGGCTTTTGGAGACTGTGACAGTGGAAACTCCCTTGTACCACTTCACACTGCCTGTCTTTCCCACGGTGTTTCAAGCACTGAATGGCACTTCTTGCTGACACCGATTGATCTTTTGTGCTGGTAATTTATTTGATTGCCTGCCTGTTCATCCATTTTGTCTGCTACCTTCCTATTCCAAGGATGTGAGCAGCTGCTAATGCTGTCTTCCCATTTCAATAGGCTTCGGCCTCCTGTTCCCATCCTGAGACAGCTTTAGAAAGCAGTAAATGTTGTCAGGGTTTAGCATGGCATTGCATTTTTCAGATGTTTCCAGATGCCTGTGGGTGTTAATTGAGAGGAAGGTGGAAGAGGAGGGGGTCTCGTATAGACAGAACTTTTTAACTCCTGACTAGCTGCAGTGTTTTATATTTTCCCATTCTTCCTCTACCCGTACTTTCTGAAGATAAAAGGTCACAAAGAATGTGGAGCTGTGAGGTGACAGAGAAAGTGCAGGCTTTGCCATCTTTGACAAAACTAGGATGAAGCCATTCCATGGGACATATGAGTTAGGTCACCGATTTTTTTCCCTTCTTTGGTTTTCAGTGAATCTGCTAGACACAAGCACTGCACAGGGTGAGCTGGGCTGGCTTCCAGACCCTCCAGAAGTAGGGGTGAGTATACATGTTCAAGGATGGGGAATGTTACAAAATGGAAAAACAGAATTCAAACTGAAAACTTGTCCTATCCTCTAGGATCAGGCATCTGCAACTCCTTCCTCTCCTGAACCTCTGATCACATTTTCAAATTTCATTGAGGGCTAAAAGTGAATAGACTACTGAATTTTTTTTGTGGGATGATTCCAGGAGCCAAGCCTTCATGTGAAATAATGCAGTGTAATCCTTTGAGAGGTGGCAGTGCTGTGCTCTCAGTTATATTTGTCTAAGTACAACTATTTTGCCTCAAATACAGATGAGTGATCCTTCTAGCATCAGGACTTCAGTGATGGAGGATGATTTCCTTTAAAGCAGCAGGGCTCTGTGGGAGTAGTGGAAAGAGGCACAACGGAATGGATTCAGGAACTACATGGCATCAGTTGAAAGGAAGGATGTTAATATGTAGTTAAAGCTCCTTATCCATGCTCTTATCTTTCTAGCAAGTCACAAGCTCTCCTATGGTGAAAGAGTCTTTACCCTTGCTGCTTATAAAGTAGATGTGGGCTCAGCCTGTTCTTAACTCATTTTCATAACTTTCCTCTGTAATGTGCTTTGGCTGGTTGAAATTCATCCCAGCCTCCACCTACTCCTGGTAGTCTTGTTAGGTGAACTAAAGCCAGATAGTGAGGTTTTCATATGCCTATACAGGCATAACTGCATTTGTTTTATTTGTACAGCTATTTTGCTTGTTATTATAACCTACTCAAAACAGGTGCCATAGTGACACATATACGTAGATCATCTTTTGCCCATTGTTCCCTTTGTTGTCCATATAAACTGTCTGCATGGTGATTTTAACCCAGTACTGCTCTCTAGGCATGTTCAGGACGAGGTCTGAAAACATAGAGAGGAACTGAAAAGTGCATTTTAAAAAATAATATGTTAGAAAGAAGACAAAACCTTTGTCACAGAACACCTGGTTTGGCATAAGAATTGCCATACCCTTCAGTTTGTGCTACATCTGCTTTTTTAAAAAAATAACCTTATATATTTCACATGTAGTTGCAGTTGGGAATTTTAGAAGATGCTGGAGAACATGGTCTGAGAGCATGCTAATCTAATAGATCAAGATGCTGATGACTGATAAACTAACAGATAATGAAAAATAGATTCACTGACTTCTGATGAGCAACTCCGTTGTAGGATTTTGTCTGTCATTTCCTGATAACTGTTGGAGGGGCTCACAAATTGCCACTAGCAAAAGTGGAACAATGGGTGATTCTCTTGGAATTAAACTTTGAACAAGTTTCAGAAACTGATCTTCTAAAATGCAGAAGGAAGTGCGTTTGAAAGAGAACCGAGATTAATTCAGAACATTTTTGACACAAAAGTGCTGAGATTAAAATGGAATAGACTGACTAGCTTCAGTATTAACAGGCTGGAAACATGTGAGCTGTATGGCTTACAGGGAAGAGCTGTATTTCATATAACAATGCTACTTGTATCTAATCTTGGGTGCCAGAGATCTCCCATCTGTGAGCTGGATTTGTGTCAATACACTTATCACACACAGAAGGAATTTGCTGTGAGGAATATTCATGCTTTATACGGATAAGGTCTCCAAGGCATAGCGCAGAGGAGGTTGGTTAACTCTGTGGAGGCAGAATTACACCTTTGTTTTCTGCTCTTCTTTAGCCAGTGATAATGCATGAAGTGGCTTGCCATGTTTGATGTTTTCATGGTAATGCAGGGTCTGTACAAACGTAGACAATGCTTTTGTTAATACATGTGCAGCCTATGTCCAAGCTGTAAAGTGAATCCCAGCCAGTTTTGGACAGCACAGGTCACTATTATTGATTTTTAGAGTACACTAACTAGCACTACACTAACTAACTAAAATCTTACCTAAGTTTAGTGGTGACATAAAACTGAAGTGTCTCTAGAAATTTGTTGGCTAAAAGGTTTATGCTAGCTTGCTTTGTAATAGGTGTTTACGAAGTGTTTCATTCATTTTAAGATAAAAGCTATTAAAAACAAAGCCCTTAACAAGGCAGACTGTAGTTCCCATAATTTTTTCTCTCTCTCTCCACAGCCCCCTCATCACCCAGCAAATTCCTTGATAATTTGTTTAATCAATTACTGTGGACTGTTGAGATAGCAATATCAAATAAGCATGGAGATGTATATTACAGTACAGTGGTAGAAACCACTCTTCTAACATGGTAGAAAACGAACGATGATCACTTTGAAGGTGTCAGGAACCAAAAACTTACTTGCTCTGACATCAAGCACTGATACAGGATGGGCAGAAAATGGCATGAGAGCATCCCTATGGGGAAGGATTTGGGGTGTCTGATGAAAGACTCAACATGTGCCAGCAATGTGCACTTGCAGCCCAGAAGGCCAACCATATTCTGGTTTACATCAAGAGAAGTGTGACCAGCAGGTTGAGGGAGGTGGTTCTGCCCCTCTACTCTGCTTCAGGTGGGTGGGAGTCCCCACCTGAGTACTGCATCCAGTTCTAGGGCCCCCAACACAAGAGGGACGTGGAGCTGTTGGATCAGGTCCAGAGGAGGGCCACAAGGATGATCAGAGGGCTGAAATACCTCCTCTATGAGTACATGCTGAGAAAGCTAGGGAGAGAGAGCTAGTCTCTTCAGACTAGAGAAGAGAAGGCTTGGGAAACCTTGTAGTAACCTCCCAGTACCTGAAAGAGGCCTATAGGAAAGCTGGAGAGGGACATTTTTAGAAGGGCATGTAGCAACAGGACAAGAGGAAATGGTTTTAAACTGGAAGAGGGTAGATTTAGACTTGAGATTAGGAAGAAATTCTTTACCATGAGAGTGGTGAGACACTGGAACAGGTTGCCCCAAGGTTGTGGACGTGCTCTCCCTGGAAGCATTCAAGGCCAGGCTGGACAGGGCTTTGAGCAACCTGGTCTAGTGGGAGGTGCCCCTACCTATAGCAGGGGGGTTGGAACTAGATGATCTTAAAGGTCCCTTCCAACCCCAACCATTCTATGATTCTTTAAGATCATCCCATGCTGCACAGGCAGTCTGGCTCCTTGCACTGATTTTAAAAATCATCAAATCTATTGGAAAAGTATTTCTGAAATGCTGTGATGACTAAACAAAATGACAAGGCACAGTAGCATTGCTTCCTGGCAGGTTGTAAAATAACAACATAAAAATCATGTATCTTTGTTTTGCTTTCAAGTATAATTACATCAGTTTTGAACAGATGGTAACGAGGAGCTGCATTATCCTCTTGAAGTTTGCTTTCAATAGATAAGGTTTTGAGCAACCCAGTCTGGCTCTGAATTTAGCCTTGTGTTGTCAGAATAGACTAGGGACCCAGAGGTCCTTTCACACCAAAATATTTCTTTATTTTCCATGAGTGTTCTGTTTGTCAGCACTTTGATTTTGTACATTTAGCCGAGGCAAGATAAGGCTCTCCCAGTTCTACTTGATTTAATGTATTCAGCTCTGTCACATCTATTCCTGTGATTCACTCTATCAGTTTATGTAGGCCTGTGATAAAATGTATTCAGCAAGCCAATATTTGTGTTTAGTTGCTATGATTATTCTATGCCTACCTTGTGTGCCAGTCTTGAAATTTTCCTTTTGTCTACTATTTCTGATTTCATTTTTGTGTATACAGGAACAGCATTTATATAGTCCAGTCACATTTTCAACTTTGTATGTGAATACTTAAGTTCTTAGCCATTTGTATAGTAGGTGGGCCTCTCAAGATGGCATTCTGTCTTTATACTGTTCTATGGATTGCAAATTAACCCAGCATTCCTTGGAGGCAAGTTTTCACCAGCTCTACAACAGTCAATGCTGACAGAAGAGATTGTTTTAACAGTTTCTTCATTTTTAATTTGGTTATCTGTTATTTCCAGAATCAGATGCACACTAGTTGCCAACTTGTATAAATAAGTACAATTTGCCCTATTGTATTAGTATCAGAAGTTCAGAAATGAACAATTCTCAACTGGTAGCTTTTTAGTTTAGAGAGTTTACTTTTCTCATATTATACTTCTGCATGGAACATAATATTATAGAAAATTCAGATGATTTTTCAATCCTTTATAGCCTGCCATTTTTGTGTATTCTGCATGAGGTGGAGAACATCTTTTTTTTTTTTTTTTTTCCTGCTGCTTCCACACATACATCAAACTATTGCTATCAGTTACAGACTTTCTACCAAGTCCCCTACTGTGAATGGTACCTGGCCTGCTCAGCTTTGATTCATTTTCACACAGGACAAAGAATAGGCATGTAAAGAACAGTGGCCTAACGTATCTCAACCCTCTTCAGAAATAGCCAATAGCTGCAGTTACTGTGGTTCCTAAAACACTTGGAAAGCTTTGGAAATGATGGAATTCTTGTGCAGCTCCTTAGCCCATGTTTCACAGGTCTGATTATGAATGTAGCAACTGCTAAAGCTATATGAATGTAACTTATGTAAGCTAGTGTTCAAACTGTTATTGTTGACATTTTATTTTTGTGTTAAATGCATGTCATAGTAAAAACTTCACGCTGCTCAATTGTTTGCTTTAGCTAATAGACTAGATCAAGTACTTGTGACCTGTCAGCAAATTTTTTATATCACTGACCACATTGTTTACAGGCCTCCAGGTTGTAGCAAGGCAAGGTAGATCCCAGTTGTTGATACTATCTGATGGCTGCTTTCTGTTTCCACCATTTCTGCTCAGACAGATGGGCCTGGCCATGAACAAAACAATGTTGTGGTCCACACAGCCCTCAATTTGCAAGTGATTTCAGCATAGCACTCCTATTTCACTAAACCTGAGTAGTTCACTTAATCATCAGTACCACATTCAGATCGGAACAAGTCTCAGCAAGTCTGCAGCATCTGAAGATAGTATGAAGAATAACCACCAGAAATGCTATTGTGTGCATCTCTTTCCACAGCTGTTGATAATGCACGTTCTCTAGGATCTAGCTCAAAGAGCTGTTGTTGCTTCTGATCCTGAAAGAAAGCATCATTACACTCCCCAGCCTGCTCTCAACTTGGGTATCAGGCATAGGTTTTTAACACCTCTAGGTAAATTGTTTCCATATTGAAATAAAGGATGAATGACTAAAAAAGTCAGTAACTAAATGAAAATGTGAATAGCTCTGGCTTCATCCATATCCTGACGTGCCCTACTGCTGTTGATATGCAGATTTATGGGGATACTTTTTGATGATAAGTAGTTACTGTATGTATATTTGGGAGAGAAGGAAAAAAAATGTTGTGCGTATCCAGGTATACTTTACTATATTAAACAAAGTGGGCTGGGGAATAAGGAAAGTGAGATGAGAAGAAGTTAGTTGTAAATTATTAAATAGTAGTACAATAGCTCATATTGCATGAGCCACTGACAAAGTAGCTGAGGCTGAAGTTACTGCCATACACCCAAGAAGCAATCTCAGCTAGTGAACTCAATCTTATGACTTGAAAGACAGAAACAACATTCTAAGCTAAAGTGAAGATGCTGTACAACCATTACATTCATTACCATGGCTGCTCAGGCACTGCAATGACGACAGCACTGTTGCCTAGCAGTTTCAAGAAGCTTGGCTCATCTTTTTATAGCTGATAGACGAGAGCGGACAAGGTTCACTGAACTTCCTCACATCAACACAAAAGCACCAGGAGTCAGCTGGAGCCTTCAGATGAGGCTGCCTATAGCAAGGTCCTCTGAGAAGACTAATAGGCTATTTAAAGTTTAAAAGCAAAACAAATTTTATTACAGTATCAACTAGAATGCTGCTGAGTTCGCAGGCAGACAAGTTAGAAAGGAAAGGCTTTTTTTTCTGCATGCTGCGTCCTTGCTGGGTTGACTCATGCTTTGAAGTGTGATTCTTACTAATTCAAAGGCCAACTAGCAGAAAAATTTGGTAATTTCCTCTGGTTTCTTGGAAGGTTATTTCTGTTATTTCTGTGGCTTTTAAGACCTATTCTTGCCTTCTCCATTCTTGGCCCAGAGCCAGTCATTTACACCATTATGGTGACTTTCATGCTGCTGTTTTCTGCAACTTCTTTTCTTCAGGTATGTTTGAACGTTCCAGAGAGAAGGCACAATTGCCCTGTCCTGGTGTGAGATCCAATCTGATCTGATGCTCATCTTTAAAAGGAACCTATAGAAATAGAGCACGTATTGTTCATTGCCATCAGATTCATTTTTCAGGTTCCCTTTAAATTTTGGAAGTGTACCATACAAAACCACAAATCACATCATACCAGGCTCTTTACCTGGGGAAAAAAAAAAAAAAAATTGCTTCTATTTAGAATCTACAATTTATGTAGTGCACAAGTAAGATGAGGGTAACATTTGCTTTATTGTTAATAGGATTTTAGACATGAATTCTGCCTCAGAGGCATAATCTGTTTTTCTGTTCCTATCTTTTTTATAATTATTGATATTGTTAATGAGTGTTACCAAAGCAGATTCATAAGAAATAAATGTTCTAACATGCCTATATGAAGTGTTGGACAAGACTATCGCTCTCCCTGACCTGGTAGCATCTGTTGTGACCAAGGCTGTTTTCACGCAAGACCTTAGTATGGCCAGGCAGTCCTGAGAATGTGCAGACAGCAGAACCTGGATTTGATAAACAGGTTATATAACAATGCACTGGAGTTCTGTGGCTCAAATTAGCACCTTACCTTCCCATAAGGACATGAATACAAGTTAAACTGTAAGGAGGTGGGTGGGATAGAGACCTATGCACTAGTGCCCTAAAGGAAAAACAATTACACAATGCTGTTGCTCCTCCCTGAAAATAATCAATGGATCACTGTGGGAAAAAAAAAATATCATCCCACCCAGAAAGATATGCAGACAAGCAACCATCACTCCTCTGTTGTATGGAAGGCTCCATGACAATGTGATGAAATCAAACTTGTCTGACCATTGACAAAAGTTCAAAGAAATACAAACAACCTCTGCTGTTCTTAGATGTGAAGTTATAGGACTCATGAAGTTAAAAGTCTAGTTGACTAATCAACAGGCTTCTTTCATCATCATCATCTGAACTGCCCTCCGCACCAGAAAGAAGGCTTGCAAGAGTGCTGAGAGAATTTCAGTGAAGGGTCACATTAACTTAATTCTGGAATATTTTCAAAATACCAGTATTGTGCTGCTATTTTTCATGGTCAGGTTTAGCTTTGCCTACTATAGATTGTCACTGGATGTATTTTATCCAAAGAGAACCTGCTTTCCATATCACAGCAGGTATCAGCAAGGTGTCTCTACTGTCATGGGCTCTCCTCTGAAACATTATGCTAAGAGTGTAATGTAGCTAAATCTGTAATGTTCAGCTAGCCTTCAGGTCTGAACCTATGTCAAGAATTTTTTTGCCGTGATGGCATGCAAATGCTATACAAAAGTCAAAAAGGCTCCGCAGGCAAAAAGTTCTGCTGTTTCTCTCCTTTTTCTGCAAGTGGGAAGACTGAGAAATCGTTCAGCTGTCTGTGCTCTTTCTAGGTGATTTTAGGCTTGAGACATCAGTGCTGCTGGGAAAGGTTGCTCTTTCTGGGCCCTGGGATTTTTCTTCAGGAAAAGATTTCATGGATTAAAATAGCACTCTGAGTTCTGTTGCAAATTAAATGGGAAAGAGATGCAGTTTTCTAAGTACAGGTACATTGGAGCTGGCTGTACTAAGTCAGTCTTTTGATCTTAGGGCAACTCCAACCCCAAGTTAAACAAGTTAGTGGTTTTCAGCATATGAACTCCTAGCCTTTCCAGTGGAGACATGCATCTTAGTTTAGTAACTTCCAGCTTACCAGCGAGATGCTTGCTTTGTTACTACTTTTTAAAAGTCTCTTAAAAGTATCCCTGTGCCCTTCCCCAGAGGTGTGCAGGACACAGATTGGAAGCTACCTTGCTGAGCTAACCTGAAGGCAAGTGAAATATAGGTCACAGCAGGCAGGCTCTTATCTGAAAGGAGACAGGACAAGAACTTGGCAAGCCAGAGACAGAGACAGATTTACTGTTGTGAACTACAAGCTCTCGTGACTCCAGTCTGAGCCTGAGGATTTGTAATACTGTCATAGTCAGTTTCTCTGTCACTGCTAGCTTTACTTTTTGTAACGAGTGGAATTTTTATTTGTTGTCATGTTTTTTTTTTTTTTTTCCACAAAAAATACGAAAATAAAAAGTAATAAAAAAAAGAAACATTTTACTGATGCCTGCAGAGCCTGTGACAGTAGCTTCAAGAAGACGTACAAACTGTATGTCCTGGTTCATTTTCATTTGACATCTTATGGCAGACCCTATATATAGTAGCCCATGGATGAAGGGATTGCAGGTTGTCTTATATTGACTTCTGGACACGGGTTTGATCTAGAGAAGGCATACTGGTGGAAAAAAAATAAGCCTTCCTTAGATTTCAATTCACAGTCAATCAAGGCAGATATTAAAAGGCATCTATCTGTCTTATCTTTGGATCTTTATTCACAAGGCAGACTAAACCATTACTGTTTACTACAAATATCTATTGGTGCACCCTTGGTTTCTCATTCATGTCTTTATGAACTAGCTTGTAAAGACAGCTCTTCTCCTCACTGCTTTCTTTAAGATTGAATCCAACCCAGCAGTGGGAGGAAAGTTGCCTTCTTGTTTGCTAAACTTGCAGTGCTCTGAGATTGTTGAGATAGTACTTACACTGAATGATCTTTAGGGTTTCTGTTCACTTAATGCAAACTCCTGTGCTAGAATTATTGTACTCTCTATTATACAAAGACTGCCAAGAACAGATCTCTGGAGCTAAGTGCTTGCTTTAGTATATTAGTTCCTCAGAAGCACCCTTTAGTCCTCCAATCCAGTAGCTGCATCCTTAGATATTTTAGAAAGGCAAGCTACTAGATGTGGCTCTCTCTTGAATGCCTGGAGTAAGGATACAGTGTCTGGAATGAAAGTGGTAGAAAGTTACATTATTAAAGGAGGTTAAATCAGTGTCATGGGCCAACAAGCTGGAGAGACAAGTAATTCATATTGATTGAACCAGACTTTACCACACACATTCATTAAGAATATTACATTAAAAATCCAAGGCATACATTTTGATTTTGCAGCAGATTCTTTGAGGATGTGAGACAGTTGCCTAGCAACTTCTGGATTCATCACCCTTTCATTAAGTGTTATATTTAACACTTTTCTTCCACTACTTTGAATTTAAAATCTTCCCTGAGTAATGAAGTCAGAAACATATTTAACAATAGTTCTGTATTGTTAGCATAAAAGATATTCTCTTTTTACTTCCTTTATCTATCAGCAGTAGAGTCTAGAAGAAACGTATCTGACTCCCTTGTTATTCCCTTGCACCACACTGCACATGAAACTGCAATGGATGTTTTTGCCCTGAAGAGCTCAGTCTGGAAGAAGCTGGCCTGAGATGAGCTAACAAACATAGGACTTAGCAGTTGTATTTTTTTCTAGTAGTAAACTTCAAAGGAAAAAAACAGAGCCAACACTACTGAAAGCGAAGTTTTGGCCCTTATCAGTTAAATTGTGAAAATGGTATTTTCGAGATGTGCACCACAACAATTCATATCTTTTAGTGACGTATGAAAAAACCACTTTCTGGTGGAACTTATCTGCGGCACTGTTTTGTGACAAACTCCTAATGGCAACTTCTGTAACTCTCAGCCTTCAAATACAGTCCTAGATTTCCTGTCAGTTTGGTGGAAGCAGGTGCTCTGAAAAAAAAATGCTTTTAAAAGTCATTCCTAACCTTGGCACTTTCTTATGAAAGCTACTTTGTCGTTATTTCCCTTTCTAACTTCTCTTTCATTTCAGTAAGTACAATAAACAAATAAATAATACTTCATGATATCTTGTCAATTTAGTTCAGAAGTTTTCCAGTGAAATACTGCAAGGGGTGATTGCCATTTCAAGTTGAATAACTGAGACTGATCAATCTATTTCACTCTCCTGCTATCTACCCTCTGTTGACCTCCAGTAAGTGAAGTAAGTGTAAATCCATGTAGTGCATGTATATGCCAACTGAGTCAGAGTAAGAGGGTGGGGTAACACTGTAGATTAATTACACGGCAAAAAAGGAAGCAAGAAGGGACACATAGATACCATCTGCATAACTTCCTGGGAGGAAACTGCTAGTATGCACTTAGGTAAATGGCTGAGAACAGAGTGATATGAGATCGTGCTATCAGCAGTGCTTGCTGGCTTGGAGAAAGCACTGGTATTTTTCTGAATGGGGCTGTATAGGAAGTCCAAGTCCTGGCATAAAAGCAGAATTTACTTCAGCACTCTGTGACTCAATCTGTAGTCCTCTGCTAGGCATCAGAATAACCTATAAGGCTGTATTTGATCTGTGGGATCAGAAACCGGGAGAGAGGCAGCAGGGCTGTGCTGTGTGCACAGGAGTGGTGGAGCTAGAGAAGAGGAATGTGTGAATATCACACTCAGCTCGTGAGACTTTACAGTCTAGTGTAATATAGAGACAGAGGCCTAAATTACATCTTAACCTGGGGTGTATTTAAAACCAAGATGCTTAAACTTGTGCCAATAGTTATGTGGGCACTTGTTTCAATTTAATTTGATTAAATATTTAAAGCATTATGAAAAAGGCTGTATTAACATGGGGGGAAAAAAGGGTCTAAGTTGTTTTCCCTGTGGACAAAACCTTCCTTCTCAAGTTTCAATTCTCATGTGTAACTTACTTAACATTGAATAATCTTTTCATTTCGTATCTGACATGTGGCGAGGAAACAAAAATAGAAGCTCAGAAAAGTCAGTGAAAGCTCATGGTAGAATACTTAGCAAACCCTATTGGATTCATGCAAATAAAATCAGTGAGGTCATATATTCAGCTGGGCACACATCCTCCTCCTAGCCATTATTTGGCTGGACAAGAAGCAGAATCTAGTATGAAGTCTGGAAAATCAACTGAGTTTTAATAGTTAAATTAAGGTTTGCAAAACATCACAACCAGAGAAGCATAAACTCCAAATTAATGAACACAGTCCTTCTGCAATTGACATTCCTATTGTGTCACGCTCTCTCTTCACTTACCCCAAAGTATTGTGCACTATTTTCAGGGGCAGATAATAGTCCTGACCTGGCATATCTTACTGTACACTCTGCATATAAACAGTGGCAGGGAGAAGTGGACCATACATGGGAATAGTTTTCTAAATATAAGATGAGACAGCGTATGAAAAAGACATTGGAACAAAGGTATGATGAAGGGGTTATGCAAGGATCCATTCACTGTGGCTCCTTTCAGTTTGGAATGAATTAGATCCTCATTAGCATATTCTCTGTGCTTCCTTTGTAAAGTTAGGCAGGTATGGTGCTGTAGACTAGATGCCACTTTTGCTTAGTATAAGCCTATCAGCTGCCTGCCTATCAGCTAGGCAGGCTATGAGCTGTATGCTATATGAGAACAGACCTTGTAGGCTGGACTTTGTCATATCTGGAGTAAGTGAAACTTGTTTCTCACATCTATCTAATGTGTGTTTCTTCTACCCTGGGAGCAGTGGAGTGAAGTGCAGCAGATGATAAATGGTACCCCAGTCTATATGTATCAGGACTGCAGCGTGCTCTCTGAGGGTGACACTGATCACTGGCTTCGCACCAACTGGATTTATCGGGGTGAGGCAGCATCTCGCATTTATGTGGAGCTGAAGTTTACTGTGAGAGACTGCAAGAGCTTCAAAGGTGAAGTGGTGACCTGCAAAGAGACCTTCAACCTCTACTACATGGAGTCCGAGCAGGATGTCGGGATCCAGTTCCGCCGCCCAATGTTCATCAAGGTTGGTAACGCTTGGGTGAAAGACCGTGTCATCTCTTTCAGCTTAAACTGGGCGTGATCTCGCTGGCTAGGGGAAGCCAGGAGAACCAGCATGTGGGGAAGGGAAAAGTATAAGTGTTATCCTTAGAATAAGCTTTGCCCTAGGTGCCCTCTCTGGTGCTCAGAGCGGCCTCTGCCAGAAATGGCAACAGTTTTCAAATGAGATCAGACCTCCAATTCTTCTTAAATCCTTATTAAACTGGGCATAAATTAGCTGAGAATTCTAAAGGATTATAACAGTGCCCCATTGTTACATCAGTTTTTAGAAACAGTAAAGCGGAGACCAAAAGAATTTGACTTGCCTTAGGCAATAAATCAAGAATAAACCAGGTGAAGAACAGAACCCAAATCAAATCTCTGTGCTTCTGATCATTTGCTCTGATTGTTATCGGATATAGGGTCTTCTTTTCTACATCTGGAGGTGTTAGCTTGTTTTAATGAAATTCTCCCTTGTGTGAAAGTATTCAGCACCACTACATTTTACCTGCTGTTTCTCCTGATGTACTGCTATCTTGTCATAGAAATATTTGAATTACAGAAAAGGGAATGCCAGCTTTTTTGATAGAGAGACTTCTGTAACTATTTTCTATTCTAAAAGAAACCACAGACCTAGATTATTTGACTGCTCTTTCCTCTGCAGTTTAAATGACATGTTATGAAAACAAAGAATTGTAAAAGCTACAACAGGAAGAGCAGGACTAGGGTAGCTGATTCTCCTCCTCCCTTCCCCACTGCACTTCCCCTCTGGCTGGGGCCTACTGCACATATCTGTTGACACCTCCACAACTCCTAAATCTGCTTTATGATCCCACCACCAGGAGCAGCTGCTCTGCAGATTCTTTAATTGACCATCTAGCTACCTGGAGCAGGTGCTGTTCAGTAATAGGGAGGGGCCTACAGTGGAGAGGATTGTTTTTCAAGGTCTCCAGGAAAAAAGACCACCCCACCTGCAGTCCAGCTTTTCTGTATCACATCTTGTCATGGAGGCCTTTCCCATCTACCCATAGAAAATGTTTCTCTCCCAGTCTCATTGTTTTGTTGGTGAGGAAGTGGAAAGTAAAAGTGTGGAAGCATTTTTTCATCCAAGTGTTTTCAGTGCTTAAGAGTACTGAATACTGCATGATGAGCAGCTTGAGTAGAAGCTCTGATCTGCATCAAGTGCAGTTTGGAAACAGCTGTAATTCACTGGTCAACTTCAAAAACACATCCCTAAGTGCTGCTGTGATTTTCTTGTATATTGATTTGCAAACAAAAATTATCACAGGAGAGATTTGCTCCTGATTTGTTAATTTCTAGTAGGGGTAGTTCCTACAGACATCCAAGATCACAGATCCAGAACACAGTGTACTCTGTAAGACAGCAAATTACTGCAAATGAGTTGAAAGGAAATGGTGAAAAGTATGGAAGCAAGAGATAGTGGCAACCAGTCATTAACACTTCCTCCAAGAGCAAAGAAAGCATGCAGTGCACTGAGATTAGCAACAGTCAACCATGTCTGAGAAAGTCCTTAGCATAAAATATGTTTGACAGGCATAGGTATCTCAGAGCTGCTGCCTGCTCGGATGTTAAGCTGTTGTCTTTTTCTCTTTTGCTTAGCTCAACACTGTGGCAGCAGATCGGAGTTTCACAAACAGAGACATCGAATCTGGTGCCATGCAGCTGAACACAGAAGTGTGCCCCATTGGGAAGCTGTCTCGTCGGGGCTTCTACTTAGCTTTCCAGAACTCTGGGGCTTGTGTAGCAATGGTGTCTGTCCGAGTGTATTACAAGACTTGCCCAGAGGCAGTACGAGGCCTTGCCCGTTTTCCAGAGACACTAGCAGGTTTGGAGGGGCTCACAGAAGTGCCTGGTGTCTGCGTGGAAAATGCAGCTGAAGAAACGGGCTCTCCCCCAAGGATGCACTGCAGCACAGATGGGGAGTGGCTGGTACCAATGGGCCGATGCCTTTGTGTTGTGGGGTTTGAGGAAGTCGATGGGAGCTGCGTAGGTGAGTATACAGACAGACAGTGGCTGTAGGCCATGGGAGAGATTCCAGGGAGTTGGAGATCAGAGTATCTGTAAGCACAAAGTGAGTGTAGGGGAGTTAGTGTGTCCTACCTCTCTCTTGCCTGCCCTCTGTGCCTGCCAGGCATTTCTTATGCCTTTTCTCCCTTGTGTAGCTTCTTTTCCAATCGTGATTTTCTCCTTATGTGTCAAGTGTAAGACTTGCAAACTCCTCTCCACTCCCTCTTGGGCTTCATCCAGGAGCCTTCAGCTTTAGAGTTAGTTTCTGCAAGCTGTAACTGTGTGATTGACACTGACTCACTCCACAACTGGTTCCCAAGCCTTAAATGGAAGCCTTGTTCTTTCAGGCTGATGGATCAGATGCATGGAACAGTGCTTGTCCTGTGACTAGAAAGCTGAGAGCCAAAGTGGGGCTGATTTCTCCTTTATGCTCTCTTCTGCTTGGACTGGGATGGCTCTTCTGCCATGGGAAATTGTATAAAGCACATTGCATAATACCATCTGTACCTGGTTCATTTCTGAGGAAGAGCAATTAGCAGCCATAGGGATCACTATGGTAATGGAATGACAGAGTGAGACAGGGCTCTTGGAGCACGCAGGGCAGGGCTCCCTTTGTCACTGAGGGGACAGGATCCAGGTTCTTATGGCAACTACATGTGTATGTCAGGGGAGAGCATACATACTGTGGTTTGGGAAATATGTGTTAATGCAGAGAAGGAGATAAAAACACATCTCTGTTGTTGTCTTCAAAGCCATGGAGCATAAAGCTGAGACAGTTCAGAAAACAGGAAAAGGAATCCATGCATTGCTTCCAGGATCAGCAGAGCGACCTGTCTTTCTGCTCTGTTCTGCCCTCGTTTCACAGCAAGGATTTGGTGCCCCTTTGAATCCTCACTTTTTGCCACTCACTTTGCTTGGAGAGCTAGCAAAGGTTGAAACCCAACATCCTTCCCCTTCTCCAGAAAACCCCTCTCTTATACAGCCCAGCCAGTTTTTCCACTTAGGTACTACAAGAGCTCTCCCCGCCCTCCTGAGAGCACTCCCCTGGGAAGGGGCAGGGAAGCTGTCATGTCTGGACAGGCCCTGGCTGCTATCACTGCACAGGTTCATTTTTTGTCTGTGCTTTCATCCTACTCTGCCTAAGCGCAGCTGTAACTTCAGTGTCTTTTGTATGACCTGTAGAGAATAGGGAAATCTCCCAGGAGGAAAAGTGAAGCGAGAACCTTGCAGGGACAGGGAGAGGTAACTTCATGCCCCAAGAGCAGTGTGTTATTTGAGCATTAGAGGAGATGGTGAAGGTTGCCTTTTGGGGGACATCTTATGTTCCTTTCTCTTTATAAAGATGTTGTGCAAAGGACTGGGAACAGCCCATATCAGGATGAGCACTGAGGTAAGGGCTTCTACTTTTGCTCTCTTCCCCTTCAAACGTGAACATGGTGACAGAATGGAGGAAGAAGACTTTCAGGCAGAGATTTCTAGTCCTGATTTTTGCCTTAAGCAAGAAGAGAATTAAAAAAAAACCCAATAAACAAAAAACAAAAACAGCTAGTCTATGATCCTTGCCTCATAACAGGGAGGAGAATCTGATCTCTAGTACAGGACAGGTGGCAACAGAAAGCCAGAAGACCTGGTTTTGAACTAGTTCATTCAACCTCTTGGTTAATTTCCAGCTGTACAGAGCTCAGCCATCCCATCATCCCAGAAAAGTGGTTCCTGCCCAAAACATTACATCTCAACCTCTCACAGCATTGCATACCTTGCTGTCAATAAGCCTAGACTTCCATGATTAACATCTTCAATTAAGTCATTTACTGTGAACCCAAGAGGCTGGCGGTGCCTCTGGATTATATTCTGGTTTCTTGATGGGCTCTGCAGGGTGATGGGTGAGTGCGTTACTGATGCTGAGCTCCATGTCAGCATTACTCTGGTGCCTGAAGGGAGCCTGATGCTTGCTGGCAGTTTCAGGACAGGAATACTGGTAGGGAAGAGTTAGACCACTGCTTTTCTCTGGTGCTTGGTTGAGCAGCACTAATCTCGCCCTTTCTCAGGCTTGTTTTTTGCATCTTGTTGCCTGGAGCTGGGTCTGGAGTGGATGCCAAAGGACCCATGAAGCCAAGTGCCAAGGAATGAGAGAGAGAGTGGAGTGGAGCTGACTTCCAGCAGAGGCAGCTGCTGACCTCTGATCTCTAGTGACAGGACCCCAGGGAATGGCATGGAGCCACATCATGGGAGAGCCAGGTTAGGTGATGGGAAGAGGTTCTTCAGTAGAGGGTGAAAAGGCTGTCCAGTGCAATGGTCACGGCCCCAAGCTGTTGGAGTTCAAGGAGTGTTTGGATAATGCTTGCAGACACAGGGTTTGAGTTTAGGGAGCTGCTGTGTGGGGCCAGAATATGGATTCAGTGCTCCTTGTCGGTGCCTTCCAAATCCGGATTGTTCTGTGGTTCAGCGATTCTATGGCTAGCGCTCCTCATCGCCTCGCTCAGCCTGGGGGAGCCAAGGCAGAGACCGCCCTGTTTCTGCCAAGTGAGCCCAGAGCGGCTGCGCCACAGGCAACTGCAGGTGGCAGCGCGCGGGCTAAAACACCTCACGGGCAGCAACGGCAACGTGGCTGCCGGCCAGCTGCCGCGGGGCAGCGCCCACTCACCCATTCACATGGCAGAGCCTGCCATACCCACCCCTGCCCAGCCGGGCGCTCCGGGATAGGCTTCGCACCGCCTCCAAGGCGGGGCTGGCATGGAGTCTCTGAGTGGGGCCGCCGGTTGTCCGCCGGCCCCGGCCCGGAGTTTTGGGGCAGCTCCCCGGCACTGTGCCGCCACCTGCCGGCCGCTCCTGGCATGGTGGCAGGGGGTGCGTGGGCCCCAGTCGCTGTAGCGAGGAAGCCGAGGCGCCAGGCGCCGGCGCCGCAGCACCTCATGCATGAAGCGGCGGAGAGTGCTCCAGGCAGGTCGTGATAGCTGAGCCGGGGGCTCCGTCCTAAGGCGCCAGGGCCGCTCCCCCCTCGGACTCGATCGTGGCTGCGGGGCTATGCTGTGGATGCCGCTTTCCGGGGCGCCGGTCTGGTCTGGCCTGGACTTGTTCGGGCTTAATTGCCCGAAACTCTATGGCCTCATTCGTACCGCCCGCGGGGAGCTGCCCCCTGCTGTCCTGACCCTCCAGACATGCTCGGGCCCGAGCCTTGGCCACCTGGAGGCATACTGATGTACTACCGATCGTGCTACAGGCAGCTGTGTGCCATCGCTCCAGTCTGCAAGCACCTGGCCCGCTTGGTTTTTAGCATTGACGTAGCCTAAGGTGATGGGACTTGATCAGGCAGACTGGTGCCTTCCCTACCCCCTCCCAGGTTTCTCCCTTCACCCAGATGTTCCTTCTCAGTGCAGCCTCACTGCTTGAGCAGGGAGGTTGGACTAGATGATATCCGAAGGTCCTTTCCAACCTCCCTGCTCAAGGAGCATCCCTTGGAACATAGTACCCAGGATTGTGTCCAGATAGATCTTGAATATCTCAGGAGAAGGATACTACACAACCTCTTTGGGAAATGTTACACTATTCAGTCACCTTAACATTAAGCCTTTCCTTCTCCAGGATGAACAGGCCCATTTACCTCAGCCTTTCCTCATATGAGAAATGTTCCACTCCCTTGTTTTAATAGGCCTTTGCTGGACTCAGTCCAGGAGCTCTGTGTCACTGGGGAGCTCAGAACTGGACAAAGTACTCCAGGTGAGGCCTCACCAGCGCTGAGGGGGAGAATGATCTCCATTGATCACATAGTTTAATGACAGTAGCTAAAAATGATAAAAACTGTAGTGGGTGGTTCTGTTATTTTCTGAGGTTGGAAAGAAGAGAGACATGCTTTAATGCAGCAAAGACAGTGTCAGATGTTACAGCTAGAGAATGATTTGGCTGTGCATTTTTATAGGACTGGAAACAGGAAACCTATGACACATGTTCTCTTGTATTCCATGTTAGCTTCCTAGCCAACCACATTCACTGCTTTAGGCAAACTGGTAATTATCTAGATATTCATTGCGGCCCTGCTAGAAGATATTCTGGTACAACAGTTGTAAAGATGTTTCTGCTAAATAGCCCACTAGCTATCTCGTGTGAAGTTGGCAAGCAGTAGAGTATGAGGAGTACAAGGACTTGGAACCCGTAATTATAGCCTGGCTGAGTTCTTTTTCTCATGCAACGTTCTGGAGATTCCACTTCTTTGGTCTACAAAACCTTTCATAACATTGATCCCACTTTGAGTTTGCATCTCTTCTCTGTGTGCCCTGAGAAGACAATTGATATATGTGACCTTCAAGGATCCCTTCCAACCCAAATATTTCTGTGAACTAAAAGAATTGAAGAAAAGCAGGCATGTAAAAGGAGTGTTCAAGAAACTGAATGAAACTGGCCAATTGTTTCATAGAATCATAGAACCAAAGAATCTTGGATTGAAAGGGACCTTAGCAATAGTCTAGTTCCAATCCCAGAGGGCTACCCACTGGGTCAGGCTGCCCAGGGCCCCATCCAACCTGGCCTGGAACGCCTCCAGGGATGGGGCATCCACAGCTGATCTCTGGAGCCTGTGGCAGTGCCTCACCACTCTGAGTGGTCCTCCTAATATATAATCTAAATCTCCCCTCTTTTAGTATAATACTACCCCATCTTGTCCTGCCACTATCTGCTTGTGTAAAAAGTTGGTCGATACTGTTAAACTTATGTTAACTTATCTCTTCACAGCCTGCCAGCGAGGATTCTACCGTCACTCTCTGGAGACTAAACGCTGCCTGAAGTGCCCCCCAAACAGCTTGTCCAATGAGTTAGGGGCTAAATCTTGTTCCTGCAATGCCGGCTTCTATCGGGCACCTTCAGAAGGCCAAAACATTGCTTGCACCCGTGAGTTGTGGCTGGAGAGAAAGAACTAAGAGACAGGAGAAAATGGAGTGCTTGAAAATAGGGATGAGAGATCAGAGAGAGAGACTGGGGGGAACAGAGGGCATAATTCAAAATGTACCAGCAGATGGGAAACTGCCTCCTTACTTTGGGTATTATCAACTGGATCAAATACTTTCTTTCATGTTTCTTGTAGGTCCTCCCTCAGCTCCCCGCAATGTCAGCTTCTCCCTTATTGGCACACAGCTCAGTCTGTGGTGGCAGCCACCCAGTGACCACGGTGGGCGAAAGGATCTAACTTACACAGTCTTCTGTCAGCGCTGTCATTTCCAGTCATGTGATCCATGTGAGCCTGGTGTTGTATTCTCCCCGAGTGCTTCAGGACTCACCAAAACTGCTGTGGATGTGGATGGCCTAGAAGCTTACACCAACTACACATTTGCTGTGGAAGCCCATAACGGTGTCTCAGGAATGGGACCTGCTCCACAGAGAACTGCTCCAGCTGTCTGGGTTGCAGTTGGACATGCAGGTTAGCAGAACCAGAGAATTTTTCCTGCTCACCAGAAAAAGGAAGAGGAATCTCTGTGAATGTTTAAGCATTCTCCATCTTCTCCTTCTGTCTGCTACATGTATTGGTAGGGTATGATAAGTTACCTCTTGCCTCTGTCATGTGAAGTCCCTCAGTCATATTTCTTGCATATCAAAGCAGCAGTAAACATTACCCAGTAAGAGCTATGAATCCACCAAAGACTTAACAGATCTGGGGAGGTTGAAGCCTTTTCTGTGACACACTGCTGTAGTCCAACCAAAATACTGTTACGTGTGTGACAGGAAGAATGGAGCCTATGACATTACTCAGATATTGCAAAAAATCAAACACAACAGAAATCCGGATGTAACTGAAAAGGCAAACTTTGAAAGTGTGGAGAAATAAAGATGTTAAAAACATTCTAGTTCTCCTTCATGCATATGTTTGTAGTTTGGCTTCAAGTTGTCTAATTTGGTTGTCCTGTGAATACTTTTCAGAGTGCTGTGAAACGTGATTATAGACAAGTGACATTACAGTTCTCAACAGCCCCTAGTACTTTCCTCAGTTCTGATTTAGTGACAAAATACAACTTCCTCTCTCTTCTTCCTGTTGCTGTACAGAGGCAGTATAGTTCTGAGTTTGGAAAGTAGAGCTGCTTTGACTTATCTCACCACTTCCTGTTGATGAAGGACAAGGAGAGAACCAGTTTTGATACTTCAAACTGCAAACTGTTAAAAATAATAATTTTATTAATGAATATTACGCATCTGTGGTCCCTGAGAGATTTAGAGCATGACATTTCACAGTACACTTATGAAATGTAGTTGCATTCATGAATCACATAGGCTAGTGGTATTACTGTCGTTGGAATAGAAAATCCTAACATTTTGGTTTCAAATTGAACACTTTCAGTACAGTGCTGTGTTAAATGTAATTTCTTGAATCACTGATTTTGTTTTGAGGATGAAAGATACATAATTCTTCTGTTGGGGGAGATACTGCTGGGGAGGTAAGCTATTCCAGCAAACTAATTACAACTGGAGACCTCATTTTCTTTTCACTGTAGAAGAGAAAGGTGTGGCAGTGGTAATGAGAGTCATTTTCTAGTTGCACAGTATGACCAGAGAGGGAAAGATAGTGCCTTGGATGGAGAGAGGGCTTATTTTGCATTGTTTGTATTTCATACTGATGTTCTTCATTTTCCACCGGCAGCTCCAGTGACAGTATCCCAGTTTATTCTGACACAGAGAGATGACAGTAGTCTGTCAGTTTCTTGGCTTGCCCCACGGCAGCGCAGCCGGACCTCGGTGGAGTATGAGGTCATGTTCTTTGAGAAGGTGAGATCTGCCTCATCTGTTCTTCCCTCTTTCACCTAAAGTTATGAAAATGTCCTTTTTGTACTATGTTTTAGTAATTTGGCCTTGTTTGATTTCTGCAGGGAGAGGAGGCACGTTACACAGTGAAGCACCTTCTTGAGCCAAATGTCACTCTGACAGACCTTCAGCCAGACACAACCTATCTGCTTCGTGTGAGATCCATCACACCCCTTGGGCCTGGGCCCTACTCCCAGGAGCAGGAATTCCGCACCCTTCCACCAGGTAAAATACAATTATCGTATGTCGTTAGTGAGAAACTTGCTTCTCCATCAGATAGTACATGCATATAGTACATTCGTCTCTTTTTGTGTTCCACCAACTGAAAGGCAGAGGAATCACACTCCTGCATTCCTTGTCATCAGGGCCAGGCCTTGGTGACAAAGCCTTATTATGTACACAAAAGTCCTGAACACGGAGTCAATTATCTTTCATGCTTTCCCATATTCAATTTTACTTTCCCTTTCAGAACTATTGATCTCAGGTTTGTATGTTGTACTGATAAATTAGTTACTATCCGTTCATTTAGTTCTCCTGAGAGATACTTTGATTCTGTACTACCAATGCACTGCATGATGTTATGATGTGGAATACCGATAACAAAAATCATAAAAGCACAACGGAGTCTAAATGAAAGAACAGTACTGTAGGATTCACATCTGGTCACTCTGCTGCCTGGAAGACAAATCACCATAATTCACCTAATACTGATAACTGGTGGAAGCTGCTTGCTATGTTCCTGACAAATAATTCTTGGTCTTTTAAATGACATGGCCATTCTCTTTGTCTCTGCAGACACAGGAGCTCTGTCTGGTGGAGTTGTAGCATCTATTGTCTTTGGAGTTCTGCTATTTATTGGCCTGCTTCTGGGAATTCTGTTCTTTCGACGAAAGTAAGTGTTGATTTTTGAAGTTGAAAAAGGTTTAGTATAGGCTATGGGAGCTTAAGACAAAGTTAAGAAGGGAGAAACTGATCTCTCAGAGGAAGTTGGACAAGTTAGTTAGAATTGAAAGAGGAAGATCAGCATGTTGCAATAAGATGGACTGATTCTCAGTAATCAGCAATTTTGGAGGGGTTGAAAAAACAAAAATCCATATCATACTGTTATCATGCCAAATAAATAAAAATATTGTTATGGTACTACAGTTTTTAAAGCTGCCATTCAATTAAGAGAATAGATAAATCCAGTCATTTCAAACAATTCTCCATGTAACAATACCTTAATGGTCACCTACCCAGATATAAAGTTCTGCTTCCTCTTTAAGTGTCTACAAAGCTTCTACTGTTTGTTTTAGATCAGTCATTGTATTGAAAATGTACAGAAAGTATGAAATAAATGGAAATTAATCTGTAATTCATCAAGGATAGAACAAAACTACCTGTATGGAAACAAAGCTCCATTTCTAAATGTACAGGAGATACTGCATTTTCTTGCCAGCTGCAAGACAGAACTCTGCACTACCCAGAGATCTATGCCTGACCAACTAGGGCATAGTCCCTAGAAGACTTGCTTTTCTTTTGCTATCTGTTAACCATTCAAGTTTCATGACTTCTTGTGTTTCAGGAAGACTCACCGCAGACAGGCACGGCCTGATTACAGTACTTCAGGCTTTGATCGAGGTGAGTTGGAACCAGGGAAGAACCTAGAATAGATTGGAAGGAATTAAAAGAATTGGAGTTTCAAATATCACAAGAGCATGGTTTTTCTGATGCAATATGTCTGTTTCTAGAATTGCAGTATTTTCAGTGTACGTTTGGTATATTTGTGTACTTCTCTTGTTGGAAACCTCTGGATTCGTCTCTGCTTCTGTATCTTTGCCCTACCTAACTTGTCCAAGGTGCTGACAGGTTAATTAGCCCTTTTGTTTCCCTTTACCTTAGAGAAGGTCTGGTTGAAGCCCTATGTGGACCTGCAACCATATGATGACCCCAGTAGAGGGGTTCTGGAGTTCATTAAGGAACTGGATGTCTCTTGTGTCACTATGGAGAATGTGATTGGGGAAGGTGAGTTTGTTAGTCTTCTCTTCATCTTTCAGTTCTCTCATGCTGCTGTTCACTTGCAACTCTTGAGCTCATCTGTGACCTATGATTTCTGTTTGTCCTCAGGGGAGTTTGGGGAGGTCTATCGTGGGTCTCTGCGGCTCCCAGGGAAAGAGCGTATTGTAGTTGCCATCAAAACCCTCAAGTCAACATATTCAGACTCACAATGGTGGAACTTCCTGCGTGAGGCAACAATTATGGGGCAGTTCAATCACCCAAACATCGTACATCTGGAAGGAGTTGTCACCAAAAGTAAGAATGTGGGAAATGTTCCTGGAATTACAGTAGAAAGTGGCACATTCCTAGGAACATTCTTAAGAAGAGATTATGTCAGGGAGGCTATGTTGGGAAAATATACATTGTTATGTTAGCATAAAGGCGAGCAATGAGGAAGGGAGGAGAGTTATGGATTTCCAGAAAGGTCATGAGGTAGTGTTAGTAAAGGTCTTCTTGGGTTGGTGAGTGGATATGAGGTTGGAATAGTGTAAGGGATGGTGGAAGGTTATGTGTGTGACACAAGGAGAAATACAAAATCACTGCAGGAGTTCTAAGGGGAGGGACATCCATCTAGCTATGCCAGTGGAGCAGGAATGGTGGTTGAGGTTAGGTATGGTTCTCTGTTTTGGGGGAGTATGGAGAGCATTGAAACACAGATTGCAAAGGAGAACTGCGAAAGGGTGACACTTTCATGTTTTCCTCAAGGAAGGCCAATGATGATCATCACTGAGTATATGGAGAATGGAGCACTGGATACCTTCCTCCGGGTGAGAGACCTTAATCTATAATAGCTTGAGTACTGCTAAAACTTGCACTTGACCTGGTTTTAGGACCCTAAGAGAAGACTAGAAATAAGACCTAGACATCCACATAATTTTTGCTCACTAACATTTCCAGTCTCAGCAGCTGAAGAAGCTCAGTATCCAGAGTGCTGTCTTTGGCAATTAAAATGCAGGTGCCTAATGATGACTCTGGAGACTACCACCAATACCTTGGTGTGAACCTGTGGGGTCCTTTGGGCTACAGCACCCGCTTTTGCTTGTTACCACTACAATCTTTGCAAGTTGATAAAGTCAGTATCTAGAAATCAGCAGAGTGATGTTACTTTGGATGGGGTCCTGGGCAGCCTAGTCTAATATCAGATGTGGAAGTTGGCAGTCCTGCATGCGGCAGGGGGCTGGAGCTTGATGGTCCTTGAGATCCCTTCCAACCCAGGCCATTCTATGATTCTATGATTCTACAATTCTATGATTCTATGACTTGACCAGGGTCTTCTCTCACTTCTTGCATGCAGGAGAATGAGGAAAAATTTAGCCCTGTGCAGCTTGTGAACATGCTGCAGGGAATAGCCTCCGGCATGACCTACCTTTCAGAACACAACTACGTGCACCGGGATCTGGCTGCTCGCAACATCCTGGTAACACGCAGCCTTCAATGCAAGGTGTCTGACTTTGGTCTTTCCCGAATATTGGAGAATGATGCAGAGGGAACATATGAAACCAAGGTAATGCAAAAGCAGTCTCTGGAGAGATAAGGTCTCAGTCTTGTAAGTGAGCTGCACTCTTGGGAGATCAGGCTTCTGCTGGGTAAGAATGGCAGAATTTTTTTTGTAATATGAAACATGGAGAATTTGGAGGAAAAAATCTCTTAAGAAACCCCATTATAAAATTGCAAGTCATTATGTGATGGAAAGTGGTGCTTTTCTATTGAGTCCATGTTGATTTTGTTTGCTAAGAGAATAAGTACAGGAAATGTAGTTTTTGAAATGAAGCAAAATAAGATGTCAGATATTTTGGATTTGGTTAATAACATGTAGCCTTGAAGACAGCCCTGCTGTGAGCAGGAATTTGGAGTAAGGAGATGTACAGGTCCCTTTCAAAGAAAGCTCCAGTGATTCTAATACCATGTTTCATTGAAAGTAGGTCTGTTACTGGCATCATTATCTTACACCACAGCAGTGGTTTTGTGGTTTTGAATTCAATTGAACAGGAGGCTTAAACTCATTCACTTTACTAGATTATTTCTATCTTTTTGACAGATTTCCCCAGAGTAGATTACACATCACTTTAAGAGAAGATGGCCCAGTCTAAGAAGTAGTTTGTGAGCTGTTTGCATGAAAGCACTGGAGAAGCATAACTCCATGATACAAACTGTGTACACTATGTCTTTTCTCTTTTACAGGGTGGTAAGATTCCAATCCGATGGACAGCCCCAGAGGCCATTGCTCATCGGATTTTCACCTCAGCCAGTGATGTCTGGAGCTTTGGAATTGTCATGTGGGAGGTGCTGTCATTTGGTGACAAGCCGTATGGGAATATGACCAATCAGGAGGTAATATACCTTGAGCTCTCATGCCAGTTTAAGGTTATACTTAAGGAATTATTTAAGGTTATTATTTAAAGAATATAGACCTTACTTGTTCTTCTTCTACGTGCAATTTTGCCATTCATCTGAACGCATAACTACTCTCTCCTCTGCTAAAAATCAACGTGGCCAAACTTTGACTTGAGCAATAACAGAATCCTTTTGTCTCACTTGTAAGGAATGTGTGCCCTGAATCACAAATGGAGCTAAGCTAATAAAAGACTGAAACCAGATGTGTATCTCACTTCACGTTTTGACATCCATTATGTTTTCTTATCCTTTGCTGACCAAACCCTACGTTATACATACGTAACCTGCTTCAACCCCTTCCCTTGCATCACACTGCATAATGGTGAACTGTCTGCTCCCAGCCCCCTGGAGGTCTCTGGTCCTTCTTTTACACCTGGACAGAGTTTTATCTGTTCTCTGTGCAGGTGATGAGAAGCTTAGAGGACGGGTACCGGCTCCCCCCACCTGTGGACTGCCCATCCATCCTCTATGAGCTAATGAAGAGCTGCTGGTCACACGATCGAATGAGGAGGCCTCATTTCCAGGAGATTCGGGCACAGCTGCAACACTTCAGCTCAAGTCCCCATCTCCTCCGGTCTGTTGCAGACTTTGATCCCAGGTAAACAGACTGGCGTCGGAGGAGGAGAGATTAACTGGGAGATTTTTGCCTCCTGTTCAAACAGGAGGAGAGCTGATGTTAGCAGTGCAGTCTGGCAAGAGACACGTTGGATGTTCTGTGAGCAGAAGGTAGTAATCTTTCTCTCACGGTGACATAAGGCCTAGCCATGGCTCTGGGCAGTCTGATCTCGCTGCAGAGAGCAGATTAGCAACCTAGCCCTGGTAGAGAGTTTTCTCTATCAAGCTACTGTCTCATAGTACTGACCACTTAAGGTATTTGCCTGGCTAAACCAGGGTTTCACCTGCTTTTAGGGTAACGCTCCGGCTCCCGAGCTGCAGCGGATCTGATGGTATCCCCTATCGATCTATTCCCGAGTGGCTGGAATCCATTCGCATGAAGCGTTATATCTCCAACTTTCGCACTGCGGGCCTTGACACCATGGAGTCAATTCTGGACCTCACTGCTGAGTAAGGACAGGCTAAGTTTCCACGGGACACACCAGGCTATTTTGAAAATAGTATCAATCCTGCTATCTGAACAGGAAATCACATTTACTTGTAAGGCTTCTTCATCCTTCCTTATGTGGGTAAATGGAAGTGGAAAAGCCTATTGCCCTGTAAGGGAGTGAGTAGTCACAGATCCCGGTGCACGTAGTTGTGTTCTGAAAGGTAGGTCACACACAGAGTGAGACTGTTTCCCTCACTGTCCATGCCTGAGACCTACTGGGGGCCTGAGCTGCTCTGAACTCCTATCAGACACAAGAGAGCGAGAAGAGACATCAAATAATTCCCTAACCTGACCATTTCTCCAGTCTCATATGACTTGATTAGAGAATTTTCTTGCTCGAAGTCGACAGCTAGTGACTTTCTCTCTGTATCAGCTAGGCACAGTTCTGTCCTAGAACCAAGTTCTTCTGGGCCCTTTAGAAGATCTAAGGCCAAATGCTTTACCAGTGCAGACATTTTCTGCTGTAGGATTGGGAGCATGCGACCAAGTATAACCAGAGTAGTTACATAAAACAAATGGACAGGTGCAGTCCAGGGACTCTACTAAAGAGTTGAGACACGGCCCATATCAGAAGAGGGCATAGATGCAGTACTAATTTTATAGGAGCATAAGCCTAGTCACAAGGTGGGGAGAATCCAGTTGACTGTATGGGAAGGGGTAGGCAGGAAAGGGAAGTAGCGCCTGGATGTTTCTTCCCTCTAGAGAAAAAGGGGTAGCAGGAGGTACTGAGGGAAAGGAAGCTTTCTGAACTAATGCTTAATAACTGTTTCTGCCCTTAAGCACATCCTACTCTGCAAGGCACAAGAATAGCAATTCATTTTTTCCTTTCTCTTCCCATTTCCTTCAGGGACTTGAAACAGATGGGAGTGTCACTTCCAGGCCACCAGAAGAGGATTCTGTGCAGCATCCAAGGCTTTAAGGAGTGACCAGTTGTTGCTCTCTCAAGCTTGCCAAATGCTGTCTTACCAGATATCACTTGGAATCATTCCTATGGCAATTGCTTCCAAATGAGTGACTGGGACAAGAAAAGCCAAACAACCAGGACTAAAAAGACTTATGAGGCAACACCACCTGCTCTCATTTCTGTTTCCCCTTGCTTCAGCCAGCAGTACTTTTCAGAACACTGGTCTTAGAATCTGTTCTCAATCCTGTCTTCTACTATTAGTTCAGTGCAGCACAGAATAATCCCTGTAGTCCACTTTCAAGCCAGGTAATCACATGGAAATATACATACAATTGCAGCGTGGGGATTGGGATAATGTTTTAAGATTGAAAATGAGGATTCAGATGCTATGGGACCTGCAGAAAACATGCATGAGGATGCAAACAGAGGTTGGGCACATTCACTCCCTGATGTACGTCCCTTCTCATTCAGAAGCATGTCTTCCTTATTTCACGATAGGAACAAACTATTCAATCTTTCACAAGGCTGCTGCTAGGGGATATATTTTTAAATTAAGCTATTCTTGTTTTAAGCACCACCAAGTCATGGTGTACTTTGTTCTTTGAAGGAGAAGTTGGGAGTAGCAGCGCACCCTGCTGTAACCTTGGCATGTTGCTTACTTGCACATGTACTTCAGCGGAGTGATTTACCTCTCTTCAACCTGCTTAATACCTTTACTTGTTCCATAGACACAAAACCTTGTAGGTACCAATTTTTCTCTGCCCCTTTTTTGAAAGAGGGACAGAATAAGGTATTTGTAACAGAAAAATGTAGAGGTGGTCTGTCATTCCTTCTCTGTGAAGGAAGTATTATTATTTATCAGAACTCAAGACAGAAGTGCTACAGACTGTAAATAGTATTTTGTAAATAAATTTGAGGCAGAGCAGGTTGTGTGTTGGAGTGCTTTGGCTTATTTCAAATAATTTTGTGACCTCTGCTCTAGAATATGTATAATAATTTCCAGCAGGGTGATTACATCCAATTTTTGTTGTTTCAGCCAAGCTTAAGGACTGGCAGCCATGTAACTGCAGATGTGCAAATGCAGTTGCATTAAGACGAAGGGATGCATGTGCAGCTGGTCACTTCAGACATTTTTCTTTAAACTGATTTACTGCTGTAATGTACAGCTGTAAACCAAGTCCAACTTTGTACAGCTCCTGTGTTTACCCCAAACTGTGAAGAATACTAGAAGCTACTCATGTAGTTCAATGAAATATGTGAGTAGTACTTCCTTTTGCTGCAGAAGAAAGTATTTAGGTGAGAAGAGGGGAAAAAAGTAAAAATCACACTCTGCTGGTCCTAAGACTTCCTCAGAAAGCAAACTGGACTCTCACGTCATACCTAGGGTGAGTTGGCTGTACTAACCTTAAGATATTTCTAAGCACTTGTGCTAAGTCAAGTTTTGTGAAGATGGTGAGTACTAGCCATTCAGCAATCAGTTACTTGTAGATAGGTGTGTTTGCATAATTGTATAATGCTCCAAGTTCTTAAGGGTTTAAATTGCCATCCTCCTTCTGCGAAGGTCTCACCTATGCCTACAGAAGATCTAAGGAGCACAGATCTAAAGAGATGCAACTTAAGGCAAGAAGAATGGTTTCTGTTCAAGATGAGAAGCAGCAGAGCATAAACAAGGAACCATTAATATACATGTATCAGCCACTTGAGTTCATGCAACTAAAGTAAGTCACTGCCAACAAGAAAAGCTTGTATTATGAGTCTTGTTAGTCTATCAGGAAGTTCAGTCTTAGTAATAGATGTTTTTAGCATGAAGCATAGATAATAAAGTTGCTGCATGAACAGTGCCCAAGCTAGATGGTAAGCTCTGATGAGGCTGACACAAGATAAAAGCATGTGTCTTGCAAACATAGGCTTTAGTATAAACCTGCAGAAGACAGAAAATTGGTATGAGTGGTTGCTACAGCAGGTTGTTGTACTGCCATTTAGAGGGACCTTGGCACATGGAAAAAAGGGAAGGGAGGAGTCTTGTGAATTTCAATAAAGGGAAATGAGGGTAATGAAGAGCCCTGTAACAAAGGAAATGTAGCCTCTCGCACCAGTACATGCTGGAGGTTGACTGGGTAGAAAGTGTGAAAGTATCTGCACGTCCCACCTTCAGCAAATGGCACGCCAGTCAGTAATGCACCCTGGCAGCAAAGGAGGCCAACACTGCCTAGACTGCATTAGAAAATGCATCATGAGTAACTGGAAGGGGCCTATTCTTATCAGAATCATTTAAGTTGGAAGGGGTCACCAGAGGTCATTTAATACAATTCCCCTGCAAAAAACAGGAACATTTATAGCTAGATCAGAATCCTGTCCAGCCTGACCTTGAATGTCTCCAAGGGCAGGGCATCCAACACATCTCTGGACAACCAGTTTCAGTGCTTCACCATCCTTATGGCAAAAGACTTCTTTCTTACATATATCCAATCTAAATTTCTCACTTAGTTTTGAAACCATTTCCCCTTGTTCTGTTACAAGAAATCCTGCTAAAGAGTCTGTCCCCTTCCTTCTTATAGATCCCCTTCATATATTGAAAGGGTTTCCCCAGAGCCACCTCCTCTGTGGTGCTTAACATTCCCAGCTCTCATCTGTCCTTGTAGAGGAGGTGTTCCATCCCTTGGATCATTTTTGTGGCCCTCCTTTGGATGCACTCCAACAAGCCCACTCCTCTCCTGTACTGAGGACTCCACATTTTGACACAGTACTCCAGGTGAGATCTCATCAGCACAGAGCAGAGGGACAGGACCACCTCCCTCACCCTGCTGACTACGCTGCTTCTGATGCAGCCCCGGGTACGGTTGGCTTTCTAGGCTTCAAGGGCACATTGCTGCCTCACACCCAGCGACCAGTACCTCCAAGTCCTTTTCATCAGGGCTGTGATCCATCCCTTCATCCCACAGCTTGCGCTGATAGCAGAGATTGCCATGAGCCAGGTGCAAGACCTTGCACTTGGATTTATTACACCTCATGAGGTTTACCTGGGCCCACTGCTCAAGCATGTCTACGACTCTCTGAATGGCATCCCGACCTTTAGGCGCGTCAACTGCATCACTTGGTGTCATCTGCAAAGTTGCTGAGAGTGCTCTTGATCTTCTTTTCCCCTCTCCTCTCTGAGGAGACAGAATGTTCTGTCTAACTCGGGTACAAGGACATGGATTTACTGCAACAATATCAGTGTAAGGTCAGCAAGATTTTGAAGGGATCACACCATGGGAGTACAACATTTTGGCTTACCTGGGCTGTACTGAGAGAAGAGGAATTGTTTTGGGCCACATATAAATTATAGAATACAGTTAATGTATATAACTAACAAAACTCTTTTTTTTTTTTTAATTAAAACATAAAAAAGTGAGAAAACATAGAACTAGTGGGATATTTGACCTTGTTTTTGTGAAACTAACATATCAGTCTGGTTTGATGGAAGTGGTTGCAATTCTTAGTGAGTTCTTAAGGTGTTCATCAGAGATTTTTGATGAAATTTTACTCTTCCTGTACTTCATCCTTGATGATAGTTATTCAGAAACGTACAGACTGCCAAAGAGCGATCGTGTGAATGAGGCACAGTTGAGAAGGGAGGGATGTTTTTTTTCTGTTAAGATAGGGCTTATAAAAGTCTGGTAAAGAGACATGACCAGATTTTCGAGTTGAATATCTGATTGCAACTCTACACGTTCCACTTGAAAATTTCCAAGTCATGTATTTACATCAACTGAAAATGGAGTCAAATCCAGAGAGAAAAATTGATGATGTTTATTTTTGCAACCTTGAAACCTTTTCTTAAATTCCTTTACCAAGACGGAAAGCAAGGCTGCATATTTTTTACTGTTCCCAGGACTGTGTTTAGCCCACGTATCAAAATGCATATAATTATTTGCCATAACTTGAGTAAGTACTGCAATTTACCCTCCTCCTGCACTGATTTCAGCCCAGGCAGTCGCAATCATACACTGATGTTTGACTGTTGCTGAGCAATGGGTGTGTGTCTGGGACTGGCCCAGGCCACATGGTGGGGCAGAATCACCACCATGATGGCGCAGGGCATGGGGTGGCCATGAATATGTCTAAGTTACAGCATTTGACATACAGGATGTCTGAGAGGAAAAACTGCTTCACCTTATGAGGAGAAGGGTAGCTTTTATCATTGTATATAGTTAGATGAGGGAAGATAGTGAAAAAGACGAAGCCAAGCTCTCTTTGGTGGTATCCAGTGAAAGAAGCAGCAGTGAATGTATATGAAACTGCATGGATTTCCATCTGAAATTAAAAAAAAACTTTCTAATTGCAGTAAAATCCAAAATGGTCATGGAGCTCTCATCATTGGAGTTACTTAGAAATTGATCGGGCACAGTCCTGAGCAACCTGCTCTGACTGACCCTGCTTTAGGCCAGAGGTTGGGTATGGGGGTCTCTTCCAACCTCAGCTGTTAGGAGCCGCTGAATCTGCACCATGTCTTCAAGTACAGCCAGTAGCAAGTTGGAGCGTGTATTCCCGGAAGGCACTCCTGCACACGTTCCAACAAAATGCATGTACATACACTTGTACATGAGTGGCCTCATAGACAGAAAAAATAGCAGTCAGGCAAGCACAGCACAGCAAACCCGATCCCATTCCCTTCTCTGGCCGATCAGGATGAGCCTGTTCATGAGAAACATATAAACACTATAAACTCCTCTGGTAGAACTGAGTGTCTGAGATCAGCCATCCAGTAGCTGGGTCTTCTCAGCTGCTGGCACCAGGACATATCAGCTCTCAATGGCCTGCAGCCCCACTCTGGTGGTGGGTACCCAGCCCACCTTGTGTGTATACACACAGGATCTCTCTGGTAATTAGCTTTAGACACAGAGTCTAATTTCCTGATATTCTCATCACCTCTCATATGTGGATGAAAAACGTTCTCTGATAGCTGATCTAGGCTTACTGCTGGTTTTGACTTGAGGGCTTTTGCAGCCAACTCTCACGCAGGTCTCCGCAGCAATCAGCCCAGCTCTTGGCTCTTAAGTCTCTTATCCTATACAATCACCAACTACTCTGACTTAACTCTCACTAGTAATTGTGCACCAACATATGCATCCATACAATATATATGCACTTCATTATTTCCAGTTGCTAGCATTTAGACCCTTCAGAACAGACATCAAGCGAAGTCCCTTAAGAAAATAACTAAAAAAGGAGTTTGTTAAGATGAGCACAGTCAGATGAATGTACTGCATGCTTGCAGCCAGCCCTCTGTATGCCCCTTTCCCGTCTTTCCCATGCTACTTCCTCTCCTTGATCACTCCCTCTTCCTGCCCCTAAACATCTCATAAAATACACTGTAGTTTCCAAATGCATTTCCTCTGCATTCCATGCCCCTCAAAAGTAGTAACTCCCCTAATATGCAAGACAATCCAGCGAGCGGCTCCCAGTTTTTCTTTATGTCCCAAACACGGGCTTATTATAGTCCTGTGATAGCTCTCCAAGGAGTTGGGTTAGGGTGCTTCTCTCACCCATCATTGCTTTTCTCATCTGTGCTCCTTGCTGTTTATGGATGAGAACTTTTAATCACAAGCTAAAAGACACAGCTAAGTAACTAAAACAACCAACAGCAACAAACAGTCTAGAATTTGTTTATTCCTTCCTTATCCTATAGGAAACTTCCAGACGTTTACTGTATGGATTTGGAAGCAGACATTAAATATTTCCCCAAAACTGGAAGGAGAACAAGATTAGGTTTCTTGCCTTTGAAGTGTAGAAGTATTAATGCTCACCACAATGAGTTTCACCTGCAGTGACAGAAACATCACCATTCTAAATCATAAGCACCAAGTACAAACGCTTTCTGTCTGAATAGCAATACTGAAGGCAAAGCTCATTGTGCACTCTAGCCCAGACTAATGCAACTGAACTGTAATACCTCACCAAGCAGACTACCATCTTGCTGTACTGGAATGTGGTATTCTATTGCTTTAAATGAAAGGAAGTATAAAACCAAACAACTTGAAAAGGAAACCAATATGTGGAGAGAGAAAGGCCGTGGAGAAAGGCCATTTTCAGAGTCTGACCATCTCTGGGAAGCTGAGTGGAATAGCAACAACATATTCTCTACTGCCCAAGACATCACCTTTCATGAGTTGTTAAACAAATGCAGCAGAGACATATTAATGGAAAAAAACTCACAATTTTATTGGATGCAAACAGTGGTCGGACAGCATAGTTATTCAAAAGGTTTGCCCTGTGCGAAGAGTTTCTAGTCTAGGGAGTGAGGCTCAGTGCAGTAACACAGAGTCAGACAGTACACTGCAGTGACAACGTAGCTCCTACTGACAGCTGTGAAAGAACTCTTGCTGGAACACCGAGAGCTCCTCAGTGTGCTGAGTCCTCATCCTCTCACTGAGGCACTTCCTCACTATATGCTTATGACAGCCATTCTTTGGACTGTTTTGTTATTCTTGCCACCCTGTCTGTCCAGAAACCACACTGGGAAGCAATTCATTTTAGAGAGAGAAAAAAATTAAGATTAAACTGTCCAAACTCAGGAGCAGAGTAGGATTCCAAACACTGCCAGTTTAGTCTGGCTAGGAAAGAAGAAAAAAAAATTGACAGGGCAGTTAGCCAATAAAATCCATTAGAAGCAGAAAAGCTATAGTAGGTTAGCTTTTTCCAGCAACTAGAACAGAAGCTCCCAGTACACTCTGCTTCCACACTCTTACCCAGAAGTGATGAAGGCATTAGGGGAAGACATCCAGATAACGAGGTGGCGTGGGAAAACCTATGACAGAAGCGGTGCTGAGATGGAGGCGGCTTCCACCTTATGATGTGAAATCATTTCTTGGCTTCATGCAGCAGAAGAATGCTCAGCCTTTTCTCAGCAGCTGCCACCGGGTCATTCTTGCTACTTCCACCAGGTGATGGTGGAGATTTGGTCCTTCTTCTTATCTTGAGGAAACAGAGATTTTGCACTCATCTCAGTCACAGTCCTCAGCCTGGAATACAGTACGGCCAGGAAGTGGCGGTGGGAGAAGAGGTCCTTTCTTAGTGGGTGCTCATAGTGAAGTCTACAAGTGGCAAATCCTACGTGGGTAACCAACTGTGCTGGCAGAGTCTTCACTGGTAGCAATCTGCCTTGTCAGGCAGAGGGGCAGGACAACGGTGGGGAAGGAAAGAGTACTGAGTGCAGGGGTCTTGAGGGTATGCTCACTCCAAACTCCTCAGCACGCTGTTTTAGCACGAACGGTGTGACATTTCATACATAGTACGTGCCCATCCAGTGGAAAGCAGCCATTTTCATCAGCCTCAATAGATAAGGGCCTCCCACAGTCCTGCAAGGGAATAATAAGAGGGATAGCTCAATGACAGCCAACGGCCAGGATGACAGAGACAAGGATGTAAGCAGTTCTACTGGATCAGAACAACGGCTCATAGCCCACTACTCTTTCTATGACTGTGGTAATTGGAGAAACCATTTTGAGCAGGTGAGCACAGTCCCCTCTGTGAACCCTATAAGATCTCCTGGCACACACAGCTGCTATATTAGGGCTTTGATAGGGCTACATGTTTGCAAAGTCCTTGCTCTGAACCTGTGATCTGTGAATATCTAACCTTCTTCTTGTTCTTCACCAGGAGGGTGGTCAGGGACTGAAACAGGCTCACCAGGGCAGTGGCCATAGCACCAGGTTGCTGGAATTCAGGAAGTGTTTGGACAATGCCCATAGTCCATGGTTTGAAATTTGGGTGGTCCTGGGTGGAACCAAGAGTTGGATTTGGCAACCCTTGCGGGTCGCTTCCAACTTGGGATATTCTATGATTCCAAACCTTGTTCAACATGCTTTCAAATCATTTAAGACACCGTTAGTGTTCGGTCAAGAAAGGAAAGTTCAAGGATGCTTAGTGATAATGCAAATGAGAGGAGTGGGGCCAACAGGGTTACCTCACACTTGTAACATTTCATGTGGAAGTTTTTCTCCAGTGCCACCACACGCACTGTCTCATCTTTCCCAGGCTCTGGCATGATAGGTTCACTACATACTGAGCAGCGTGGAGCATACTTCCTGCAACACACAAATACAGCAGAGATGACAACCACTGCAGGTCTCTCACCATCATACAGAAGTAATGGAAACAGAGGCACAAGTCACACAAAAAGAGGGAAAAGACCTTAGTTTTAACACAGTGCATTGCTGACTCATTTTTAAACTTCACTGTGAGTAACCCAAGTCCATTTTGCAGCAGAAAACTAAACAGATGTGAGGGAATCTGCCTGCTTTAGGATACCGCATGCATGTGTTCCCTCCATACCTGTGGTAGTCATCCACACAGTGAGGCTGGTTGGCCTGGTCCACTATGAAGGAGGCCCCTTCCAGAGGAGTATGGCACATCACACAGGTGAAGCACTGAGGATGGTACGAGTTACCAGTGGCCTTCAGCATCCGGTCTGTAATGGTCTTTTTGCAGACACTGCACTTTTCCAGGGTTCCCTAAACACAAAAGAAACAAGTAAGACAACATTAATCTAAACCTCCATCCCCAGGAGACTACACCAGACAGGTGAAATGAAAAGGGGGAAGGAAAAGCAGGAGAGAACAGCCACAGCAAGCTCAGCCCTCTGCAGCAGCTTTTGTCCCAGTTACTCACGGCATAGCAGTCCTCACAGAAGGGCTTTTCATCCACATTGTAGAACTGCTGCCCCTGCAGCTGCTTCTCACACTTGAAGCAGGTGAAGCACTCCACATGGAAAAGGCAGTCCAGAGCTCTCACAGCTGGCTGGGTTCGTGACAGGGGCTTCCGACAGAAGCCACACAGCTCTGCCAACAGGAGTAGAAAGGGATTAGGAGAGATAATAACCCTCCACAGTCTCAGTCCTGCTGCTGTTCACTAAAAGAACACACACCAGAAGTAGCAGCTTCTACTGGAGGTGGATGGTCCATATCCTTCATTAGTTTCTGAGTCAACATCTCCAGCTCTTCTACCTCCTTCATGGTCAGAGGAGAGTTTCCCTTAGGTGGATTTGCACTGGGTCTATGCTGCTGAAGAGAAAATAGTCAATCCCAAAGGATGAATACACACAGACTCATTCCCACTCTGTCAGTGATAAACTTGTTTCTCTCAACTTTACATCTCTTCTCTATCCAGTGTGCCATCCACATTGCTTGCTTTTTTCCACCTTTACATGAAGTTCTGTCCCTCTCCAGCACTGTTCCTAGCTCCGCTTCTCAATAACATAACAAAAGCTGCCAAGTGAGCAACTACTTCAACTACATCCCTGAGCCTGGGACAGACCCTCCCTCTTCATCCTCCAATTCAACCCCCCCGTGATGCCATACCTGCCCAGAGGCACAACTCTGACCCTTACCACATCTTTTGCAGCAGCAGATTGTTCAGTGGGAACAGGTTTCTCCTGCACCTGAGGTCTTTCCCACTGCTGAGCATGGGTGAAATTGGGAGGCGGAGGTCGAGGCAAGGGACCTGAGGGTGAAGGGGCAGTGAACTGAGTCTGAAGGGAGGTAGGATATCTTGCAGAGTTTGAAGGAGCCATGGGAACAGTGGCACCTGGTTTGGATCCAGGAGAGCCGGCAACAGAGGGTGGTGTGAATTTAGCAGTAGGCTGAGACGGGAGAGAAGAGGGTGGAGGGACTGATGCTAGGGGCTCCTTGCGCTGCTGTGGAGCTGCCCACGGAGCTGGGGCAGGAGTTGAATCCAATCCAGGGGGCTTGGAAGATAAGCTACCACTTGGCTTTGGAGTGAACTTGGAAGGAAAAGGAGGAGTAGGATCTCTGGGTGCGGATGAGATTTCCACATGAGCTTTTGGAGTCAATGGTTTCTCCAGAGAACCTGTGGATCCTGAAGGTATCTGTAAAGGGAAGAAACAGAGAACCCGGCAGTTATCAACAAACTACAAAAGAAAAATATACTGTTTACAGGAATAGGTAAGTAGGTACCCCAGACTCACAATGATAAGAGTCCCTACATTACTACATAGTTAATCTTGAAAAGATACATGGTTTGTGCTTTCTGGTTCTTCAGGTAGGTTTCTTGCTATGATTTAGACATCTGAATCTTCAGTAGCATCCTTCTCACTATCTCAGTTCAGCAAACCAGTCATCTCTTTTTCCATCTGTGACATTCTAGACAGCTCACCCGGGATTTGAAGGGGTCATTCTTCTCCATGTCTTCCAACATTAAGGACAATGAGTCAATCTCAAGATCAATGCTGTTCATCTTGCCACGCACCTATACCACCATCCATGGAAAGAGGGATCAGAGCACATTACAGGAGCAGCCAGGGAAGTGGGTGCATCCCCTACAACAGCAGATTTTTACACCTGGGATCTGCTCTTGGTTCTGAGCAGGTAGAAAGCTAATGAGGACAAACAGGAAACAGTCTCCAAGGACAAAGTCTCCAAAATCTACCAGAAGTGGTAAAACAAACAGCCCAGTAAGACTAACAGAAAGATTCAAGTAAGAAAAGACAGCTGGAGGCCTGTAGTCCAATACCCTACTCACTGCAGAGCTGACTCTCAAGCTAGACCAGGTCATTCAGGGCCTTGATCAGGTGATTTCTGAACATCCTCAAACATGCAGATTCCCCAGCTTCTGCAGGCATCTGTTCTAGTGCTGAGACATTCTTGGAGGTGAACAGGTTTTTCTTTTTTCAGGAATTTACCTTGCTGCAACTTGTGTGCTTTGTCTCTTTGTTCTCTTGCTGTACCCCCGTAAGATGCATGTCTTCTCTCCTCCTTTCTGTATTGCAAACATCATTTAGACCCCCACCTTTGACCTTGCTCCTCTTCTGCCAGCTGAACAAATGCAGCCCTCATACCACAAGCTCCATCCCTCAGGGACTGCTGTAAGATTTTGCTGGACTACTGCTACTTCAGTATTCGTCTGGGTTTAGTACAAAATGGGACCAAACTGCAAAATTCAGTTGGCTGCTCCAAGATGCAGCCTTGATAACACTGAAGACAGAGGAATAATCATTTCCCTGTCCTAAAGACTAATACAGCTCAGTATGTGGTTAGCCTTTACTGCCACAAGGGTGCATTGCTGGCTCACATTCAACTCACTGTCCATCAGGATCCCAAGGTCCTTCATTTGCAGAGCTGCTTCCTAGCCAGTTGACCGCAACTTATGCTGGCAGATGGGGCTGTCCCATCCTTAGTGCAGAACTTTGCATTTATATTTGCTGAATTTCTGTAGCATCTTATAGGAAAGGACTGTGCAGACACTAAGGTGCTAAGCAAACTGGTACTGTTTTCCCAGATCTCTGAGCTTCCTGCTGTTGAATCCAGAGAGCACTGAGAAGTTGTTCCAGCTCAGAATATCAAAAGAAATTATACTTCCCTTGACCTCACTCACCTGTGGGGCAGGTCCTTCATCAAACATTGGTGGAGGAGGCGGAGGAGGAGAAGGAAAAGCTTCATCTGGGGCTGGTGGAAAAGGCTCTTCAAAGGGTGGTGGGGGTGGAGGAAAAGCACAGTTTGAGGAGAAACTTAGATCCTCTCCAGGTGGGGGAGGAGGTGGCAGCGGCAGCTCTATGAAGAACAATGAAAACAAGAGCAGGCCTCAATCATTTCTCATCCTAGCCAGTTACAAACCCCACAAGGCACCTTGAAGGTATTACAGCGAGTGCTCCCCAGTATCCATCAAGGACAACCCCACAGGATTGCTTTCACCTTGTCCAAACTACTTGCTGTCATATAAGCTACTGCATTAGTCACTAGAAATTCACTGGGTAACTGAGAAACATATCCTAATGTTTTTTCTTACTCCTCCTCTTTCTCTGTACCCTTGCATGTAGAAAAGGCAAAAGATGTCTATTACAACACAGGTCAAACAAGATACTCTTTCCCTTCACCCTTTATGTGAGAAAGGTATTTCATCATCCAAGCACAACAAAGACAAGCAGGTATAAATTCTACATCCCTTTTTCTGGTTATACTAAACATCCCCTCCTCTTTCCAGTTAGTCCCAACCAGCAGCAGGGTTAAAGATCAAGTTTTTCACTCCTGCTGCTCCATGTATTTCTTCCACAGCAGTTATCAAGTTGTCTTATCTTTATATGCAGCTGTTTTACACAGGCTTTGTTAGGATTTCTCATCTGTAACCTAAAGGAGACGAACTGAATGTTTTTAAAAAAATGAAAGCTGAAATCTTATTAGCCAGTGGAATGCATAAACTGCACTGGTATGCAGTACCTCTTCCAAGTCTTCTTGTTCTGCTTTTGGGGAGTAAAAAAAAAAAAAAAAAAAAAAGTAATACAAAGCCAGTATTTCTTCGTTGAAATTACAGTTTGGGAGTAAGCTCAAGTTTGCATGAGCTTTCTTTTTTTTGGCTTATTTAAAAGAACAAGGCAGAAGCAAAACCCTGCTCTGCTGTCACAGTGCTTCAAAAAGATGCACTAAGAGCCTGCTTTAGGAATTATTTGCACAAAGAAGTTTCCTGCATGACCAGTATTAAATATAACATTACAACAGTGATATCAACTTAGTCATCCTGCCATTTAAAACAGAGAAACCAATTGCTATGGGTTCACGTTATACTATCATTCCTCTGGGGAGTATACAGGAAAGGGAGAGAATGATCAAAGAGGTGTATCAGGGAAGAATCAAATCAGATGCATACCTTGACTGAGTCAAAACTGAGTTTCAGTCATTCATCTGCCTTGCTAGTACAGCTTTGCTAGCAGCCCTTACCCACTGGTGACGTGACGGCTTAAGCCAAACAGTACTGCTAATCTCCATCAAGCCTGTTCCTCCAAAAGAAGCTTTACAGGGAAAGAAGCGTGCAAGCGGAACAACTAACACCCAGTTCTCTCATTACTATATTCTGAAAAACAATTTTTAACATCCGTTTGTTTGCTTTTGTAGTTGAGCTAATATATTTCCGTCAATTTGATGCAACCTACACACACACTCTTAATCCACAGAACTTTAGCAGAAAAGCATAAAAACTATGATAAGACCTTGGATGACAGAATCAAGATTCCGGCCAACAACGTATAAGCAAAAGGTCACCAGTTAGGTGGTGCAATTCTACAAGACAGAGGCACCGACACCCTGGGGCCACTGTGACTCATGAAATGGAAAAAATGGTTTAGTCATTTGCCTCCAAGGGCAGGATCAGCCTTACTACCATTAGATCAGCTGCCCACTGAGTTAATACAGGACACACCAGTGTTACACAGGAACCTTCTGCTCCTTAGAAGAAAAACAACCAACCACCAAAAGCAACAAAAACAAGTAACACCCATAGGAAAAAAGAAAGAAAAAATTAAAAAGGAAGCACACTAAAGCACAAAGTCAGTCTACACAGGAAAACACACTCAACCCAAACCACTAGTAGAAAGCATAAAACTCAGTTATACAAATCTCATTTCCTGGTTTTGTTAGCTTCCTTTTCTTTTCATGCAATTATTTCTACTTCCTTTGAAACTGCAATCTTTGTTGCTAAAGATGAGTCCACAAGAAGGGTCTCTATAATTGTAGACAACCAACTCAAGTTAAGATGAAACAGTAAGAAAAAGAACAGTGTGATGCACCAGCATCAGGGCGAATGTTCCTGCAACATACTTGCTCTTCGACTTGCTGGCCAGAATACTACTGCAGTTACTAAATTATACGTGCAGGGAATATCATGAAAAAGCACTGCATTCCTCCAGCTTTACTAAAATCTAAGTGCAGTTGCTTTCCTAACTCCTTTCCTAACTGAGATGCCACATATTTTGAGATCATTTTACAACCCCCTTTATCTTACTCAGAAACTTGCAAGCATCTACAGCAAGAGCATTACTTCATTTACAGTGATTCTCATATTTAACCCAGTTACAGACCTCGCACTATGAGAATTGAGAAGCATATCCACATCTGCCACACCCCTCTTCACCTACCTTCTGCTGTCATAGATACGGGGATCTCCCCCACTCTCCCTATCTGGGCACGCTGGGCGCCAGCTCCAGGAGGCTGTGGCAGCGATGACTCCGATGCACCCCCAGTCTTGAAGGGATTCACCTTGGGTTTAGGGGCAACCACAGGTGCAAACTTCTTCTGTGGGTTGTAAAAGGACGGTGTGGAAATGTTGATGCTGACTGTGGTCGTCATACGGGTCCCTGGGGTACCTGGAGAAGCCATCTTTTTGGCTGCTGGCAGGAGAGAAGAGAGAGGAAAGTGATATAAATTCAGACTTGGTCCAAGTGGGAATTAATAGAAAGGAATATACAATGGAGAGATACAGGAGCTTGTGTCTGGGCAAAGGCCGAGGAGCCAAAGCAGAGTGTAGAACACTTTGAGAATCAGTACAGGAAGGAGGAGGAACGGCGACTAAAGGCAGCTTGAATAAGCCTTATCTCAGCTCCGCACAGTGCTGACCACAAAGGCGTTTCTTGTCAGCCATGTGCTGCTACAGAGAAAACCAAGCTCCCTGCTGCTCGAGACCCCTCCACACACAATGCAGGAAGGAGCTGACGACCAGTGCAAGCATCTTCACCCAGCAACCCCCACACGACACACAGCACCCCTCTTCCACGACTGGAATCATTTCCTCTGCCCCACTTACCAGATAACGTCATCTGTTTCCTCTTGTCCTCAGCCTGTGACACCCCCAGCAACGTCCCCTCAGTCCCCAGCACACCCCTGCACCTCTCATCCCACCCACTTTACCTCCAGAGCCTTGTGTGCAGGCAGAGGCAGAAACAACGGGTCAGGTGAGGCGTTCTTGGTGCCACATTCCCCGGCAGGGCCCTCTGCTTTCTCCCTCTTCCTTTCACTGCCGGTGAAGGAGCATCCCCTGACCCTCACTGGCTGCGCCAGCCGCCTGCTCCGCCTCCACCAGGAAGCAGTTCCAAGGGCTCAGGGCAGCATCTCTGGGGCCATGAGAGTCAGCACCTCAGACTGGAGAGCAGAGCTCAGGTCACTCACACACAGCAGCAGGCAGTGCAGCTGCAGCCCTGCCACGTGCAGGGCCTGGCCTGCCTGCGGTATGCCCAAATAACTCAGCTTTGTTCTGAGCGCAGGGTGAGCATTGCTACATGCAGCCATGACAGCCCCTCCGTCCTCCCTCCTTTCTGTCACCAAATCTGAATAAGCGTAGGCTAGCCCCACCAAGCCAGCTGTTTCAGGAGCCTGAGGGCTACATTTCCAGCATTCCTTCAGCCCTGGAATTCAGGTCGGAAATCTCATCTGTGCTAAAAATCTCCTGAAAGCCAGATGCTTTGTTGCAGCCCTGGCACGCCTACAGTTCTAACGCCCCAGCCCAACAGCACTGCTGCCAGCCCAGGGCTCTACGCCCGTGTTTCAGACCAGTGCCCTTCCACTCTGCTTGCAGAGAGCTCTAAGTGATAGCTGCTAGGACAGCTTTGGCATCACCAACTTCCACCCACCACTAATTCACCCATGGCTGCTGGTGAGAGCTACGTGCTCAGTTCTACGTGCTGCTGTGGTTCCTGGTAAGATGGACCTTGTAACAGTTTACAAACACACAACAACATAGACAAACAGTAAGGCTATGCTTCTGCTCTTTTTTTCCTTTGCACAGGGTTGACAAGTTGCATGCACTTGGACAAACAGCTCCGGGCTCCTCAAAAAACAGTGAGCTGCAGACAAAGAGTTGAGCAGAGCATGCCCCATATGGTCTTACATGGGAAAGGGCCAAGGCAGAAAAGCAATCAGCAAGGTCTGTTGCTGATCCCTCACACTGCTAGGAGCCAGCAAGTCAGAAGAGACTGATGAACTCTACCCAGTCTACAGCTCCTACAGAGCTACTGAACTTTAGTTAGAGACCTCTGAGCATTTTTTAGAGGCTTTTGCTGATAGAGACACTTAGACTGTCTTGTGCTCCACTGTTTTGTCACAGTGTAATGAATCTCCTGCTATAGTCCTACCAGAATAGGCTCTTAGGAGCAGAACACCACAGTCAGAGAGTAATTTCTAATGGCTGTTCAGACTGAGGTCAGCCAGCAGTGAGACATCCTCCACTTCATAAAATGTGCTGGCATCACTGTCAGCAGCTGCTATCTCACTGAACCCAAAGCAGCCTATTTCCCAGTATGCAGTGTCACATTTAAGGCCCTTTCTTCTCAAAGCTGTCTACATACAGCAGCTGCCCCTGCTCATCCTCACTTCTGTTATCTGCCTGCCCCCAAACAGACCCTACAGGTTGAGGAAGGCTGGCCTTGCTGTGTCTCCCCTGCTCCACACTGCTGTCAGTACCATCTGAACCCTATCAGGAACACTAGTCCTGTGGCACTGTTTGCAAAAGCAGTTGGAAGAGGGAGTGTCAAACCAGCAGATCTAATCTCAGCTCTTCACGTGTCCCTGAGGTGAGAGGTTTTCTGCCTGCTGATAACAGCAGTTAGATGACTCAGGTGGACCTGTGAAGAAAGACATCCCCCAAAGGATGCAGTTGCCTCACACACTTGCAGAGCAAGGAACTGTAGGACCAAGCAGCATCCCCCTCAGCAGCAAGGTCACCTCCCAGAGGTTCTGTGACAGGTCTGCCAGCTGTTAGACATGCACATGGTTCTCAGTTCTTTGGCCTCAAGACAACTTTCAGGAGCCAAGCTCCTGGGCAGTGAAAAAGAAAGAACACGGAGGGAAAGAGCAGAATGCCATTTGCCACCTCAGCTGGTAGAAAGAAAGCAGTCTGTTTTGGGGCACACAGTAAGAGCTGTTTCAACACTGTGGTCTGACACACTGCATCTGCATTTCCCCTATTTGCCAACTTCCCTTTAGATACAGGGGGGAGGGTGCAGAATGAGAGCCATAGCAAAAAAAAAAAAAAAAAAAAGGAAAAAAAAAGAAAAAAAACCCCGCACGGACCATAAAGCAAACAAGATGTAGGAGTCATGCTTCTTTTCACCTTCTCATACAGGTTGATGCCAGAAAGTTCTCCCCACCTGCCCCCGAACTGCAAATTTTCACAGAGCAAAGTCCTACCAGCTCCGCAAGCCACAAGGCAGAGCCTGCAGAAAAGCAGGATGGGGGAAGGGGAGCTCAGAGCTGCGAGCTTTTTCCACATATGTTAGCCTTGCCTCCTCCTCCCTGTGCAAAGGGAAAAGAACTCCAAGAAGCTATGCAAACATATTTAAAGCGTTAGGAAATTCTACGAATTTGCAAGCAGTTGCGCCGTCACTTTCTCAAGGTACTCCCAGAGAGACAGAAGCTCATCTATTAAACAAATTTCATGCACAAAGAGCCTCAGATTCTTCTCTTGAGCACATCTGGAAAAAGCCTCCCTAGGTGTCTCGCTCATCCACGCGTACACAAAAGAGAGCTTGTCCCGACCGAGGCAACACCCCCTCCTCCCTCTCCCCCTGCTCGTACAGCAGCTCCAGCCGACTCCATTGCACCAGCAGCGGGCAAAACCCACTGCCTTCGCACTCAGAGCGGAGCCGCTCTCCGGCAGAAGGGCATCCCCACCCAAACGGGCAAATAGATAAATCGTGACCTAAACGAACCCCTCGGTCCAGGAGGCGTTTCCACAGGTCAGCCGCCGCCCGGCAGCGCCAAAAGGACCGCGATCCCCCGAGCACGGCGCTGCCGACCGAAGCCCCTCACCGTGCCGAGCGACTCACCTCGGGGGGAGCGAGAAAGGGAACCACCGCCCCGGGGCGAGAGGCGGGGGGGGCTGCTGGGCCGGGGCCTGGGGCTGCCTCGCCGTGCCCGCCGGGAGAGGCAACAGAAATGAAGGGGGGAGCTGCTGAGTCCCAGCGCTTCCGACCAACTCTCGGAAAAGCCTCGCCCAGGCAAAGTTGTTTGACCATAAAAGGAGAGAGGCTGTGCGAACAGCTGAGCTCACTCGCCGGGGAATGTAGCAATGAGGTAAGGGGGGAAGGAGCGCCCGAGGGGGACGGGCCGGCTCGGGCTGCGGCGGGAGCCCCGGGCTGACATCTGGCGCGCTCCCCGCCCCCAGCCTCACGAAGAGGGGCTCTCGGGGGCTTTCCTGTCGGCGATCGCGACCAAGAAGCGTTCTTCCGGGCTGCCCTACCCCTATCCTGCCGCCCCGCTGGGGCCCGCGGCCCTGGCCGCCTCCATCCCGCCCTCCCCGCGCCCCACTCCGCCCTGCAGCTCTCTCCCTCCGTCCCTTCTTCAGCTCCGGCGCCGGGCTGGAGCCGAGGGAGAAATCCTGCGGCTCTGCTGAGGCGCTGCCCCTGTCTTCCAGAAATTAAAGCGCGCATCCCATGATTCTTCAGTGCAGAAGTGGGGTTTGTTCTTCTTGCGTTGCCTGCGAAGCAGAAACTGAACTTTTGTATCAAAGGCCGGCTGCTTGAATTGCCTCGTTGTATGGTCTGTGCTGCACATGGGCTTTGTTTTTGGCCCAGCACTGGCCAGGGCTCGGTCCTGCTCGATACCTGGCCCAGTGCAGTAGAGTGTGTAGTCTGCATCAGTCTGAATCAACTGCAATGGTTGATTCTCCTTGCTTCTACGCCTCTCAGGAAAGAGGAGTGTCAATGAAGGCAGCATTCCTTGTGCTCTGTGCCATCATTAAATGTTGTCTTCAGAATTCAGCCTTAATATTGGGGTTAATGCCCCTCCAATTAGAATTTCTGTATTTGGTGATGCTCATGAGATCTGGAGCTTTTCTGCTTCTTAGAAACAAAGGTACCTTCCAGCACCGGTAATTCATTTGCAGGTGGCTGAGCAAACCGTGAGCCATGCCAATTAGATTCCCAGCGTACATTACTGCAGTATACTCCCATCAGAGAGCTGCACAGAGAGGTTCAACAAGGCTTAAGAAATCCAGCGTAAACAAATTAATTTTATAAGCAGGTTTGGCACAAAGAGGTAATGCGTTTTATGATGCAGCTGGAAAATGAATGGTACTCTAAGGTTTTCCAGTTCAACACAACTGAAAATGCCACCTATACCAATCTATCTGTCCGTATGTCTGTCATGACATCTCAGTGCTTCCATAGCTGCAGCTGTTGAACTGCTGGCCTAGAGCTGTTAAATTCTTAAGGATATTTAATTCTCATATAAGTGCTAAATATTATTATAATGCGACTTCTCTAGGCATGTCATCAGTCCCACTAACTACTGTAATTAATGCATAAAATAATTGTGTAGTTTAAGGAAGGTTTATCTGCGCTGTGCTGAGTCTTCTAATACTGTTGCTTTTCTAGTGCTGACAGTCCTTTTCCTTTTTGTTCAGGGAAAGATGTCAGTGCAGAAGTAAAAAGTAATGAAGTTCTGGTACACTGCAGTGCACCTCACACAATCAGCATGACCTCAGAGTATTATACCACTGTTCCCACTGCTAGCCCTGACTCCAAAGAAAACAAAGAATGTCTCAGACTGAGATTTAAAAAGTGCTGAGAGAATATGAAAAAATTCTACCCTCTCATCATTTCTGGTTACATCCACATAAATCCAGATGCTTGTACACTTTATTGTCTCACCAATCTGGTCATGTTAAAAACATCAGCTCAAGGAAAATGAAAATAAAAAAAAGAAAATGAGTCCATCCTGGATGTTTTATGTTACTTCTCACAATGGAGAAGCAGATATGAAACAGGTAATTGTTTAGTTGGTTGGAGATGTGAAAGACAGAGTTCTCAAATCAGAGTATGTCAGAATACATAGAGAAAAACTTTAATTTGATTTTGTGGATTAAAAAAAAAATTCTCTTTGTGCTGATAACCTTTCTTCATGCAGTTCTTTGCTTGGAGGAGCAGACATTTTTCAGCTGCAAACTCAAAGTAGTACCTTGAGATACAGACAGCAGCAGTCAGTCCCCTTACTAGGAGCAGAATATTATTCCTGAATAAGAGTTCAGCTGCCTGGGAACAGATATAGATCAGCAGGTATACTTGGCTTGTTGTGCCTGAGGACATGGGCTTGACCTTGTGTTTTCTGGAATAAGCAGTAGTCCTCTTCTTGAATCCCTTTGGCTGTCCCATGCCATGGAAATAGTGATCTGGTATTTTGGAGTGTACTGTGGTGTGAAAGCTACTGCTCCACACATGTTGGGTGGAATGACAGCTGACTACAAAGCAGATGATGGAGGGATTTAGACTATGCAGTTCTGGCTGGCTCCTTCTTTGAGATCTGCGAAAGTAAGCAAGGCCCAGTGCTGTCTGTCAAACCAAAGCTTAGAAATTCCTGAAGTTGAATGAACACACCTAAGAGAGACTAAGTTTTCATGGAGACAAACATAAAGAATCCTTATGGGCAATCAAGTTGCAAAATACAACGAGTAAGTAAAGATGAATGCAATACAGAAGTGATGTGACAAATTCATTTACTGCACTGAAATTAGGAGTATGCTGGCAGTGATTAGGTGGCTATAAAATAAAATTAAGATAAGAAAACATAAGTTCTTGGGTACAAAAATGATTCCTTCCAAGATCACCAATAGGGAATTAAACCTTTGGGGAAGAAAATCTTACCTAAATTCAAGAGGGCTCCAGGTAACTGCAGATTTCAGTATTAACAGCAAGCTAAAGGGCAGAGGAAAGCTATTTGGATGCTGGACAAAATGCTTTAACTATGTTAATAATGTAAAATATCTTAATCTGTGTAATTTTCATCTATACTAAGAGATCTATTAGTGCCGTTTTATCTTAGCATGAATTAGTCATTATTAGTGCTACTTAAGAGTCCATGTTTTTGTAACCAATGAAAAGTCCTGACTCATACCTGTCTTGCATCTCTGTTACTTCTTTAATCATGTAGCTTCTGTTTAGTCTAATTACTATTTTTTTTTTCTTTTAATTTATTCTAAGGTGCTACTCATCAGCTTAACCTGTATACACTTTCTTATTTAAATGTTGTCTGTGGGAACAGAAAAATTGAGAATAAATAATGGGTCCAATTTTGTCCCCAGGCCAAGAGGTTCAGACGATGTTAGGTCCACACTGTCTAGGGCAAGGCCACCTGCAGCAGGCTGGCTGCTTGCGTACCGACTGGAGCATGAAATGCATTCTGGTAGGAGCTCTTGGGGGATCCACTGTGTTCTCACAGCATAGACTCTTAGCATGCTCTTGACTTACTCCCTCCTGTGCATTGCATGACAATTCTCCATGTAAATGCTTAGATCTGACGAAGGCTGACATGTGCTGTGGCATTGGATCAGATAAACGACTACAACCATATAGATATCACTGTCCTGCTGATGCAGGCTGCCTCAATTTGCAGAAAGGGGAGGGGCACTTGCCAGGCCCCACTGTCCTGATTGAAAAGTAATTTCAAGTTGGAGTGCCTCATTCCCCTTCTAGGATGCATGTTGGCAGCTGGGTGCCAAAGAGTTAAATATAGAGATGTACACTTGGAGACTGCACAGGCTGCAGTCTTTATAAGCCTAATCATCCTCCTGCATCTGTGAAACTGGCATGCAGTCAGGAATTTGCAGAGTTATTTGCAAAGGTCATGAATTCTTTTGGAGAAGTCCCTAAACAACAAACTGCCCAGGAAAGATAGATAGTGCATCTGATTTTTCCCTTTAAAACCAAGGCTGCTATGCAAAGCAGACTGTCTTCTTTGAAGGGGCTCATTCAACAGCTATGGAGAACTTCAGTGATCTCTGAGAAGTGTAATTGACACTGCCCCTGTAAGATCCTCATAGAAAACCTTTTGATGTTTGGGATGGAATGAGCAGGCAGTGAAATGGATTTGAGAACTGGCTGAATGACTGGGCCGAGGTGGCAGTGGTCAGAGGCACAAAGTCTAGTTGGATGCCAGTAATTTTCAGAGTACCACAGGGGTCAGTACAGGATCTAGTCCTATTGAACATCTTCATCAATATGGATGATCATCATGCACCTGCAATACATTCACAGAAAGACATGAAACTGAGGGGAGTGGCTGGTTTCACCAGAACACCGCACTGCCTTTCAGAGGGACTTCAACAGGCTGGAGAAATGGGTTGACAAGAATCCATGAAATTCAACAACAAAAAGTCCTGCACCTATGGAAAACAATGCGTAGCACCAGGGCTACTTTCTGGGGGCCACCCTTTTGCAGAAAAGGACCTGGGAGTCTGGGTAGAAACCAAGTGAACATAAGCATAACATAAGTGAACATAGTGTGCCCTCCTGCTAAAAAGGCTAATAGTACTCTTGGCTGCATTAAACAAAATATCACCAGCAGGTCGAGGAGGCGATCTGTCCCCTCTACTCAGCAATGGTTAGACTGCACCTGGAGTGCTGAATATATTTTTGGGCTCAGATATGGATTGACTGGAAAGAATCCAGTGTAGGGCCACCAAGATGGTTAAGGGCCTGGAGCATCTCTCCTGTGAGGAGAGGCTGAGACCTGAAGCCTGGGAAAGAGGAGGACTGAGGGATCTTACCAACATACATAAATACCTGAAGGGAGGGTGCCCAGAGGACACAGCCAGGCTCTTTTCAGTGGTGCCCTGTAGCAAGACATGAGGCAGTGTGCACACACAGGTACACATGGGGTTCTCTCTGAATGCCAGGAAGCACTTCTGTGCTGTGCAGATGATGGAGCACTGGCACAGGTTGCCCAGAGAGGCTGTGGGGTCTCCTCCTTGGAGATCTTCAGAAGGCACCTGAAGGTGGGCCTGAGCACCTGCTGTGTGTGTCCCTGCTGGAGTATGGCTTGGGCCAGATGGACCCAGAGGGCCCTGCCAGCCTCAGCCATGCTGTGATTATTTTTATATCTTCAAATTAATTTATAATATATATTATAATATGTAGTATTGCATTATACACACATATGTACATACTTCAAAAGGCCATTCTAATCACACACACAAAAAAATTAGTGTCCCTGATTAAAGCATTAGAAAGAGTATAATTTGTAAAGAACAACAAAATAATCCTCCTTCTCTGGTAGGAAACACTTTAGTGAGGCAATGCAGATGTATACAAGAAAGAGGGAGCGAGGCATCTCTGTGATATGATCATGGGCATACCAATGTGTCACAGGCCATCTTAGTGGCCAGGGGAGCAGAGACTTGGGGTCTATTATGGGGAGAAGCAACATTTCTAACAGGGCTGGCAGGTCTTTCCTGAACAGAAATATGGCAGAGGTTCAGCTCCCAGATATTATCAGTCTCACTTCTGTTTCCTTGTTTCCTCATGCCAAGTTTTCCTGATGAATAGCTGCCTCTCCCCTTCATGACAGGGCAGCATTGCTCTCCCACATCTTGTCACTGCAGCAGGACCTGACTCCTGAGGAGCAAACAGGCTAGCTCAGTGAGTATCTCTTACCTTTAGGGTAGGATAAGCTGTTCTGTGACTCTGGAAAACCCCAACTAGTCAGCCAAGGCCTAGAGAACACAGCTGAAACACAGATGAGTAATTGCACCATGCCCATGGATGTGGCTAGATGTGGATTTCTGCCCAAATCTGTTCTGCTTTGGAAAGCAGCTATACCCTTGCAGTTTCCACAGCCTGATGCCCTACTACTTGCCACCAGCAAGAAAAGTTGAGATGTATTCAGTTGTTTTGTGCACATAGCGCTTGTCAGAACTAACTGTCAAAGAAACAGATGTGTCACTCTGCTAATTAAAGAGCTTACTCTTCCCGTATGTGGTACAAGCCTCTTTCCATCCTAATTGCTGTAGAAGTCACCTTTCTTCTTTGTTACACTGTGTAGTCTTGTAGGCATACCAAAAATAAGAGGCAAAACCAGATCTTCAGCTCCCTTAGTTCATACTGAATCTCATATGTCATACAGTAGAAGTTCTGTGGTGGCTTTCCCACAGTAGCTGGTGCAGCTCAGTGCTTCAGGGACAGAGGTGCTGTCTCTCACAATCTATATATTACAGTCTCAGTAATATTATCACAAAACAGGATCCTGGTCACTGTCTCTACCCGAGTGCCATTATATTCACACTTGAGAACTGAAGGAGCCAAGTAAACAGAGTGACTTTTGGAGACTGCTAGCTTTGTCTTTTTGTGACATGACCACAAAGATGTGTAGTTCTGGTCACGAAGAATGAAGTCTGATATAGTCCATACCTTTATTTTCTGTAGGAAGTGGATACTGAAGCAAACTACTCTTTCTTTTGAGCCTCACAAAAATAAGTAATTGTTTCAAACCAGATTGGAGTCCTAGCAAAAACTAGTGCATACACACTGTAGATGATTAAGGAATCAGGGCTCTAGAGAAAAGTGATAAACAAAATAGACAATACAGGCATATAGTCCAATAGTCTGCTTCCAGAAACAAATAAGCGAAATGCTGACTGTATACAAAGTGCACAGTAAAATACAATCTGTGTACAGCTTTGATGTGGTGCAGCCTCCTTAAGACCTTGCTTTCCAAAAGCAAGAGGTATGGAGCTAGTACTTGTTACCAGCATGTTTGGTAGTTAATTTACTGCCAGTATAAATAACGGGATGATTACAACCCAGACAAAAATCCTGGACTATTTCCTGGGGTTGCCTGGATAATTAGCAGGGCCTTGCAATAGTGCCGCTGTTTGTCTAGTAGCAGCTGTGGAAAGTGGTAATTTATTAGAGATAGCTGACCTTAGAGCTATGATTTTCAGTAAGTTGAAAATGTAAAGGTGTGACAGGTGTTACTGAAAAGGTGTGCTAAGTTCATTCTTTACCTAACAAAGTGGTCAAGCCTACACGAGAGCCACTGACTGTGGGGAATAGGATATCAGCAGTAACAGGCCACCATTGCCAGCACTTTGTAGGTAGGCAAAGTGATGTTGAGATACCGGTAGCCCTAACTGTTGATCAAAGTGCTGAAGAGGTTTTCAAAAAGTTTAACCTCATTATACGAGTTCACACAGGCAGGGCGAGCAGGCAGGGCAGGGCAGGGCAGCTTGCCATATAGGAGGAGGGATAAGGGGCCACTTAACTCACTTAACAGGTCGTTGATCTTTTGGCACACTGATACGCAGTCATGGTCTCTACACGTGGGGAGCTGCTGCTAAAAAGGACGTGGAGTCTTGAAAGTATGTATGTCCGTGCAGCAGTTCAGGTCTCAGACTGCAGAGAATGCCTGGCACTGTGACTGCTACAGGAGGGCAGCAGGAATACCACCTGGGTATGGTGTGAGCAGGTGGATGATCTGCTCAGCCTGGTGGTGGAACTAAAGGAGGAAGTAGAAAGGCTGAGAAGCATCTGGGATTGTGGGAAGGAGACTGATGGGTGGAGTCACTCTCCTCCATCCCTACAGTGAAGGGCATGGGGGAGATGCTCTTCAGGCAGTGGGGGATCATCTATCCTCTAACAGTCAGATGGGAGGGGGTCACCTCAGAGACAGTAAGGGATGGAAACAAGTCCCTGTCTGGGGCAGCGAGTGGAATGCCTCTCAACCTGTCCCACCTTCCCAAGTGCCCTTACATAACAGGTATGAGGCTCTGGAGTTGGAGGGACAGGGGGATGTTGATGTGGGTGAAGGTCCATCCATGCAGGAGAGTTTGTCCAGGGCTCATCAGACTGCTCCTCATATCACTACAGCATCTATTAGGAAAAAAAGAAGGGCTGCTGTCATTGGGGACTCCCTTTTGAAGGGAACTGAGGGCCTGATATGTCACTCAGACCCATCATACAGGGAGGTGTGTTGCCTGCCTGGAGCCCAGGTGAGAGATGTTGGTAGGAGCAGCACTCACCAGGTCAAGCCCTCCAGTTATTATCCTTTACTAGTTTTCCACATTGGAAATTAAGAGGTAGGCACAAGAAGTTCTCAGGTGATCAAAAGGGACTTAAGAGCACTGGGAAGACTGCTGAAGGGATTGGGAGCACAAGTAGCGTTCTCCTCTGTCCTCTCAGTTGGTGACTGGGATTCATACAAAAGGAGGAGGGCAGACATGCTGAATGAATGGTTTTGCAAATGGTGTTGTGCTCAGGACTTTGGGTACTATGGCTTGGGATGCAGCCTTGAAAAAGGGGGAATGCTGACAGCAGATGGGAGGTGACTGACTAAAAGAGCCACAAACATTCTAGGGAGCAAGCTGGCTGGGCTGGTTAGATGGGCTTTAAACTAGATATGGCAGCGGAAGAGGGTGTACTGGATGACGAAGAACATGGGAACACTGTCACCTTGGGAGGTGGTAGAGGAAAGCCCCGGAGTTGTCCTGAAGCTATTAGGGAGGGCTCCTCTTAGAAGTCAACGAGGCCAATAGCCAAGCTGAAATGCTTCTGTACCAATGCATGCAGCATGGGAAACAAACAGGAGGAGTTAGAAACTGTGGTGCAACTGGGAAAGTTTGACCTAATTGCTATCACGGAAACATGGTAGGATGAGTCCCACAGTTGGAATACTCTGATTGAGAGCTACAGATTTTCCAGAAGGGATAGACAGGGTAGGAGGGGTGGCGGAGTTGCCCTCTATGTTAGGAAGTGGATATATTGCAAAGAGCTGTGTCTTGAGAAACAGCCACGATCAGGTTGAGAGCTTGTGGGTTAAAATCATGGATCAGTCCAGGAAAGGGCATCTAGTGATTGGGGTTTGCTACAGGCCGCCTGATCAGGGAGAGCCTGTTGATGAGGCCTTCTAGCTTCAGCTGCAGGAGGTGCCATGCCCATGGGCTCTTGCACCTCTCCTATGAGGAAAGATTGAGGGAATGGGGCTTGTCAAGCTTGGAAAAGAGAAGGCTCTGGGGAGAGAGACCTCATTGTGGCCTTCCAGTACTTGAAGGGAGCATATGAACAGGAGGGGAAACGGCTGTTTATGAGGATGGATAGTGATAGGATAGGACAAGGAGGAATGGTTTTAAACTGAGACAGGGAGATTTAGGTTAGGTATTAGGAGGAGGTTTTTTACACAGAGGGTGGTGACACACTGGAACAGGTTGCCCAAGGAGGTTGTGGATGCTCCATCCCTGGAGGCATTCAAGACCAGGCTGGATGTGGCTCTGGGCAGCCTGGTCTGGTGGTTGGCGAGCACAGGGGTTGAAACTAGGTCAACCCAGGCCATTCTATGATTCTATGATTACTAAGTCATTGACAATTTGCACATGCAGTTCTCCAAAGGTGCGCTGGGATAATATAGGAATAGCCTATTGTGTGGATTGGTTGACTACCCATTTATGCCAATGTGGAGGGTTTTTCCTGTACTAATGAAACTATCCGTATCTGTCACCAGATAATGGTAAATACATCAGACAAGGGCTTGAGGGACAGCATCAATTAAGTTAGCGGTGGATGTTTCTGGAGACATATTTCCTTCAGTTAAGGCATTCTCCATTAAGGTCAAAAAGATGAGCATGTCCTACATACTTGTCAAACCTCTTGACTCTTTGCGTCCATGGCTTATGAAACAAGTTGCTTGGAACCTTTATCTTTACCCAAAATACTTCAGTTCCATGCAAACAGCTGTAGGTAATGTGTTTGGCCAGTTGAAATCTACATGGAGACCATCAATGGTCAAGCTTCATATGAAAATATACTTCTTTCCTGGGATTCTTGAGTGCCAGGTCATGTCTTCAGCAGTGATGGCTAAAAGTTGGGAGCAGAATGTAGTGAAATATGCTTGTGAAATTGAGCCAGTAGAATCTCATCAGGCTGCTAAGTGCTTCAGATTATGAAGAAACCACTATCAAACCACTTTTTGCAGTGTGACTGATGTTCCGGAGACTTGGACTGATGTTCCAGAGTATTGGACTTACTGCTGCCAAAAGAAATAAATGTGATATTTACGCATTTATTCCTCCCGATCAGTTGTTTGTCTTGGGCCTCCCACTCAGGGAAACGTGGTCTTTCTTCCCAACATCTTGATATGTAGTATTCAACCTCATTCAAAGAAACTTCTTGGTCCTACTCCTGTTTGTTTGCTCTTGATGTCCATGCTCACCAAGACTGTGTCCCGCCAAGGTGGTCATTATGCCTCTAGTTTAATAATATAAAACAAAAATGAGATTTGATAAAAGAAAGTATATGCTTATATTGAAAACAGATTTATGCAGTAGTACAGCAAGGATTATGGATTTGTACAAGGGTGCAGTAAATGTAAAACAGTGCAAAAGCCACATACGATATCCAAACAATTGCAGGCAGTGCATGATGACGTAGCCAGAGTATTGTCAAATGTAAGACCTTGAAAGGGATGGAGCTCTCTCAGCTATGGTTGTCCACTTACCTAGGGGAGCAAAGCAGAACACACCAGGATACCATAGTTTCTCCATACTTTCTGACTCAAGAAAGAGGAAATCTCCATGGAGATACAAGTTTTAACATATATTAAAAATACTATATCCATCCCTTCATAAATTTCAAAAGTAGGCATTACATAGGGCTGAAACTACCCACCGCAAATTAGTCTTCTTGACTAAGAGGACAGAGAAGGGTACAGAATACTAATCAGTACTGAGAGGGATAATGCTTTGGAAAACATGGACAAAGTTTTGGTCTAGTTGATGCTTTTCATTGCCCATAACTTCTCAAACATGATATCACTGCAGACAGATAGCAGATCTTGTGTGCCAAAAGCCTAAATTTAAATTGATGAGTTTAGCTTGCAGTCAAGGTTAGAGGGACTATAAAACATAGAAACTTTTTTACTCTTTTATGTGACGTATTTTTAGGAAGCTAGAACAATTCTCTTGGTCTCAGAATTAATTTAGTCTTTCAGCATATACTGATGAGAAGACATTATGCTGCATCCTCTTTGCTTTGTTCTTTGACTGATCTTTACTAGAGTCCTAGAGCCTCCAGTTGTCTGCTCTTTACTCAAAAATTGCATTTCTCCAAACCCGTACACCTCCAACCAAGGAGCGAAGCTTCAAGTTACATTCTTGTTGCCCAGTGTCTTAAGAATTCCACTTTCCTCAACATATCAATAAATTATTGGAGAGACGATGAGACCGTAACTTTTTTCGTGTACAATTGTTTCAACTCTTTTATCTCGCTGATAGTAAAATGAAGAAGTAGTAAATATGAAAGTATGATAAATGCTCTTACTGCATGTTGAAACCAACTGCACCTTTGGGGAGATTAAAAGGAAGAGCAACATTCTGTGGGAACAGTGAAAAGCTGATGTCCCCCAAAATGCAGAAGAAATACTTCTGCATCTACTGCACTTTTTGTTCCGGAGCCTTACTGTATGAGGATGGGCCTACTAAATTTGAAAATGTGAGAACAGAGCAGCTTTTTGAAACATAGTGATGGCTGATCACAGTACAATGCTGTGAATAAAAAACATGTATTGAATCAATAGGTGTCTTGTTTCTGTTTAAAACTACTTATTTTAAAGCATGCTCAGGACAGAATTGGCTGAAAATTAAAGATGCTGGATTATGACAAGCCATCACAGAAAGTACTTGTAAGCATTAAAACATAAGTGATTCATGGCAACATTACCTAATTGCAGCTGCTGGTCAGCCACAGAATCAACAAGGATTAAGAAGAAATAGCTCATTATTGTCTGCCAGCATAAAGACACAGCAATGTCTAAGCTCTGGCTAAGATCACACTGTTCTAATGCAGCACTCCTTGATATTTATGAGAAGTGGAAGGGTTATCAGTTGGATGTAATACTGTCCAAAATGGTGGCTATTGTCTTTCCTGCACTTTTCTGTCTATGGAAATCACAGGGTCTTTGCCCAGTGCTGATACGTATGAGTCCATATACTCTAAGGTGAGGCGGTAAACAAGATGCTGTCCTTTCCTGGTCTGCTTCTGGTAGGGGATGCCTCTCTACAGGAAGCATCATATAGTATCAGCAAATGGTTTCACCAGACTCTTCTATAGCTGCAAAGATCCTGTTCCTCAAATTTCAGTAGAGAACACAGCAAGAAGCAAGGTCCCTGTGTGCTTTATTAAGGAGCTTGTCAGCAGATGAGAACATTAGACCTCAGAAGTCTTGAAACACAGACAGGAAACGAAATGTCACCCCCAAATCAGCACAAAGGTAGTCATTCTAGATCCTTTAAGATCTCATACGGATTACAGCATAGTAAAGCAGGTAGGTTTATTCTGATCTCCTAAAAACAGCAGTAGGCCTGACTTGATTCCAAAACCAGTTTTAGTCAATGTTGATGTGCCAGTGCTTACTCACAGCAGCTGCGTGCTCAGTGTTACGTGTCAGAGACTATTTTCTGGATAATTTTTTGAAAGCGAGGGCCATTCTGTCAGCATGAGTGAACAGTTCTGGTTGATATTTTGCTTCTGGATACATTATACTATTGTTATTCCAGACATAACAATTTGGTAGTGAGGACAGAAATACTGGCTTTTAAAATAAGAAGTACTTTCTTTGTTGTGACTTTGCTGAATGTTTTTATTGCGATTTGCATAACAGTATTGCAGAAAATCCCTTCCTCATAAAGAGCTAATAGCTTCACTTTCTGAAAGCTCCTCGTTCCCCATCTCTAATACACCATAGGGACAGAATGAGAAGATGACAACTGATATTTTGTAAAGCTAAAAATACCATGCCTTTTTACATAACACTAGAAATTTAGAAAGCACATTTACTGCTTGCAGTTTATTTTTAAAAATGCAGTTTGAGCAACACCACTGGTACAGATTCAATTGACATTTATGAGAAGTAGCTGCTGTATGTTTCACTGGGAATGAGACATTCAGTAGAGAATGAAGTAAATGTTTTTTAAAAAGTTGAATAAGACTCATACTGCATCAAAGGCATTTGCACCCTGTTACACATCTCAAGTTCATGCCAGCGTCCCTTTTCTTAGTGCGTACTATGTAACCATTCTGACCCTCCAAAACTATTTCCCCAGACCTTGTTTCTTGATACTAGCTACGTGATGCTGAGCACCCTGTCCACTCTCACTACAGCAGATTCACCAAATTTTGAGTTGCCATTTCTTTCTTTTTTTTTTTCTTCTCTTCCCCCCCTCCTTTTTTTTTCTTTCTCTTTTCCTCATTATCCTTCCTGGGATGCTCCATCAGTGTTCAGTTTCCAATAGATTCCTCTAGGATATCCAAAGTTTGTGTCTCTACTTTGACAGCATAGACCATTTTGAGAACTCACCATGCATGAGAAGGGGAAAAATAATCTTTTGGTGCCACCATTACTTCTCTTCAGCAACATAGGAGAAAATGCCATTGAGCACTAAGAGGAATTTTTGATAATTACTTTACTGAGTGGGTGGATTAATTTTACTGAACTTATAATTTTTTTATGGCTTTTAGATATGGGCAGAACAATATCACATTTGCTTGGAGGTGCATGTAGGTATGCATGAGCTTATTTTGCAGTATGTAATGCAAATATATCCTATGTCAATACCTTCACCTATTGTCTTCAGTTCATGCACATAGCCTCAAATATTTCCCCAGATTGAAAGGACCCAGCCTTCCATTTATGTATGTCAAATATGCTACACCCTTTCAGTAGCTGAACCAGGCTGGTACTTCCTTTTTCATTCTTTGAATCTCATAGAAAGGTTTTGTCTCCTGCACTGAAGGAAGGATCTCCCAAGCAAGAAAGAATGGTATGAGTCATTTTGTTATCTCATTTCCTTTTTAGTCCTCTCAAAAATCCTACTAGTAGCTAATACAGCTTGATGTAGAATTAACTCTTGTGGTATCTACTCCATTACTTCTGTGAAGCAATTACAGAGATCTCTGCCAGAAGAAGCATTTACTGAGGAATCCATACTGCCAGTGGCAGAAGGCCAGCAGAGAAGTGTATTGGAGCAACAGTCCCTGGAGGGTGATTCCTGCCTCTATAGATCTGATACACACATTATTTTTTGTAAACATCTCCTACTTACAAAGTTAGTAGGCCTCTGCTTATTTTCCACAGCTGAAGACTCATCTTGCAAGAAGCAATGTATGAAGTTGTCTGTATCCTTCTGTGATGTAAATTGGTCATGCTATGGGATTATAAGTAAGGATTTAAAAAAAAAAATCAAAGAAGGAAAGCAAAATGAGCAGTTGTTTTTCAGTCTTTTCATAGATGGATAGACATGGTTGCCGATGAGATCTTTGGGGATGGAAATTAATGTTAGGATGAATGACAGAGAGAAGGATGATATTTTAAATTATTTTGGAGTTAGCAAAGTTTAGTTAAAAGTGGAACATTCAGTGGCAAGATTTATATTGGTAATTTTTTGCATTTGCACAGCTTTAAAAGGGACTTAAGGCAGAAGACATGGGGCACATTATTTATTGTAATATAATCACCATCCCTGATAATTAATTAATGTGAAATTAATATATTTATTAAGCAAGTGTGACAGTGACAGTAGCCTTGTATTTTACAAGCAGTGTTTCTCAGGAAGAATTTGCTCCAGTATTCTAACTTAAAAGATTTTTATATAATATATATATTATAATATATATATATATATTATATTATATATATTATATATATATTTTATATATATATATATATATATATACAGAGCTACAGGGAACATAGGGAAAATTAGGTTTAATAGTACAATTAATCACTAGCTTAAAGAAAAGGTAATCAATGCTTAACAGCATGTCTTAAAAAGCAAATAAAAATTCATTAACAATTTACAGCATAAGTTTGTCTTCGGGGTTATGATGGAAGTGCTACAGTATGGATTTGGAAGAAGCTGTTAAAAATCAGATCTTTTTCTGAAACTGCTTTGCTCTATGCTATTATATATATGTCTCTGCTAGGCAGAGCTTTGCTCAAGCACATCTTTCTTCCCACCCTCTCCTGCTCAGACCTCTCCCTGAGTGCAGGGATGGGGGAAAGAAGCTGATGGACGGCTCCTGTCACTTCCCAACTGTACAGGTCAACTTGGCATTCAACCCTGAAACAAGTGCTCACTTGGAGCACACACTTTTTTTTTTTTTTTTACTACAGGTCTGTCAATCTCAATTGCTCACCACCAGGACTCCCCTAGTGGTCTTCTGCAGAGCTGCTTTCCAGTTAGGTGGCATGTCCTGGAGCTCGAGGCTGTTTCTTCCCAGGTGCAGGACTGTACGTTTCTTACTGAATTTCATGAGGTTCCTCTCAGCCCATTCCTCCGGCCTCTTGAAGTCCCTCTGGATGGCAGCACGACCGTCTGTTGTATCAGCCACTTCTCCTAGTTTTGTGGCATCTGCAAACTTGCTGAGAGCATACTCTGCTCCATAATCCAGGTCATTAATGAAAATGTTCAACAGGACTGGATCCTGTATTGAACCCTGAAGTACTCTGCTCATTACTGGCCTCCAGCTAGAATTTACACCACTGAACATTGCACCTATGTGAACACATATTTACCAAGATCTTTCAGATCAGCATTTAAATCACCACTACACAAAACATACTCTGTACACACTTTCCACATGAAACTGTAGCCTAATTATCTAAGAAAGTACCTGCAATACTCAAAAAGATCTTCAGAACCTGTCAGAAAGTGCATTTCAAAGGAAAAAAAAGCACTTTTTTGTTTTGTTTTGTTTTGTTCATTTACTTCTTGACCCTTGCAGCAGCACCTCAGGAAAAGCAATCAGCTTTACTCTGCTTATGCTCTGTTTTAGTTCAGAGATTCAGTCCTTTTGCTTTTCTCATACATGAGAATATTCATAAAATATGCCTTGTGCGGAAAAGACATCATAGGACATTAACAGATATGGCTTGAGTTTAGAATTTCATCTTCCTTCAATAGAAAAAAAAATCCTCCTGGTGGCCATTTTGACACAATCTTTGTTTGAATCAAAAGTCAGAAGCGGAAATGTCTCCTACACACACTATATGAGCATGTTAGAAGTCAGTAACAAACTAAGCTATATCTAATAACTGAGATGCTGCAGTATTTTTTCAGAATGTAAAATAGCTGCTCTTTTCTTATGCTAATTTATGATAAAAATTGCACTTCAAGTGAATTTAGGAAGAAAAGTTAGGTGTTGGCTTATTAAAAACAAGAAATTGTTCTCTGATGATAAGCTCGCATGGAACCTCCTGTATGGAAGAGTCAAGCAGTTGTAAGAACTACTGATAGCCTAGAAAGTTTTCCCAGCTTCACATGAGAATGAATTTTACTATTTAAAGTAGATTTATATACATAAGGTCTGTAATGAATAAATGTAAGAGTAAGAACCAATAAAGACACTATCTTTTGCTTAAACATAAGAAATGGCAGATAAAGCATGGCTGTGGGTGGTTGGGTGCTAACAGGTAGAAGTACTTCCACAGCTAGGTGGTATTGATTCAAAACAAGAAAAAAAGGAGTCCGTGGCACCAGCCATGAGGGCAGGTCAGTAGTTCTGTGCAGTGAATGAACAGACACTTTGGTATAATCTAGTGGGAACACTGGATATTCGTCATCCCTGGAAGTGAGAAGTCCTCCTCTTTGCCAGTTCTTTTTCTGCTCTGCTTGCCTGATCCGTACTTTTCCGTACCTTACAGCATCATTATCACTTGCCAGATCCTTGTGTAAACTACCATGTCACTAAAGCAGCAGAAAGCCAATCCATCAAGAACTGGAAAGCTGATTTTCAGGCACAGTAAGTGCTAGGAGTTGCTCAGCTACTTATGGAATCATACCCTGAGGCCAAAGTCAGAACAGACTGATGCAGATTTTATTGTAGTTCAATGAAAGGAAAGCCAAATCCGGAGTTGAAAGGACCCAGGGATGATGATGAGCTTGAGACAAAGTGATAGACAAGGTAAAGTGTCAAGCCCAGGAAAGAAAATGAGGAGTCAATGTGACTTACCTGAAACCACCACTGAAAATGAACCAGTGCAAAGATATGCCTGAGATCAGAAAGGTTTACAGAGTAACAATTTTAGACTGTGGGTGGAGAGAAGGGGATTAAAATTGAAACATGAAGGAGAAAGACTTAAGAAATCGCCCACAGCTGTATTAGTAATACATCTTCTCTCTGCAAGGATAAGATGCAAAAGCTGTTTGGTCGGGTTTTTGGTAAGCCTTCTCAGGACAGCTGTCCTGATCAATCCACGTACAACAGCTGCCTGGGCAGTCACTAGCTTACAAAACATTTATCTAAGACAGGCCTTGTGTCTTAAAATACCATTCTTCCTATTTCAATTTGCTTTTGTTTCCCCTGTCCTTGAGTTTAGACCTGGAAGTCAATGTGGATGTGCTCTTCAGAGAGGCTAAAACACCTCTAGGTAACAAACTTCCACAAGATCTACAGTTTCCCAGCATTTTTAAAACTTAGGTTTCAGGAGTTCAGACACATCAGGAAAATATTGAGTCATTAAAAAAAAAAACAAAAAACCAACCAACAAAAAAAAAAACAGCATGAAACCTGACAAATTTGGAAATGCATGGAGGAGGAAGGAGAAAAAAACAACTGTGGAGAAATTTCATCCTCTCTGAAAGCAAGAATGTGCTGTGAAGAACATTATAGCATTCATGGCGGCCTCGGGAACCCAGACAGGAGACTGGGATCTCTTATACTTAAGGAGTGTTATGTTCACCATGCTTACTAGATCTTCAGAGAAGGCGAACATATGTAACAGCTGCTTGTATTCAGACATTGCCATCTTTTCTTTTCTGCGTGTCTTTCCTATGTAACTTTTACTTTGTAAGCAGCCTATATAGGCAGAGTCCCTCTCTACCTACAGAGTCTCAGGCAAAACATGTATTCTTTATGTAAAGCCTTTTTCTGTTTCTTTCTTTCTTTCTTCCTTTCTTCCTTCTTTTCTTTCTCTCTTTCTTTCTTTTTTAAATGCTTCCTTAGGCTCAGCGTAAGCCATATATGGGAGAATGAACTTACCTATTCCCCATATCTGCTGTTAGTAAGACTGCTCAGCTGCCTTGAGCATAAACAAAAATGAATGAGGCCCAAGGCTGAGAACAAAATAACTCATATGGGATCAACAGAATTTAATTTGCTAGGCTGGTGGAAGGAAGCTGGTGAGATCGGATAGGATTTGTAGATGAAGGAAGCACAAAGCAACAGGGAGAAACCACGAGCACATCCCAGCACGAGGGTGGGAAGGTGAAAACTGAGACAGCCGGTGGTGCCGGGGAAGTGGACAAGGACGACTTTGCCTGTTGCCATCAAGCGAGGACAAATTTGAGCCGCGAAGGGGGCAGACGTAGCACCTGCCCCTGGAGATCCTTCTTTACAACCATGCCGGCAGGGAGGCATGGGAAAGGCCAGAGGCGATCCTCCACAGGGCTGAGCTCTCTCCTTTCACCTGTCCACCGCTGGAAGGGCGGAGGGCAGCGCCGCAGTCTGCACCCGCACGTGGGAGCGCTCCGGGCGGCAGCATCTCTGGAAGATGCAAATCAGGTCGGGGACCCCCGCCGTCGCCCTCGGCGGCTCTCCGGCAGCGAGAGCTGCGAGAAGCCAGGCCCCTCCCGGGGGACTCGTCCGCCGCCGCCGCTAGGGGGGCTGCCTTTAATTGAATCAAGTTTGCAAGTGTAGTTACCGGGAAACCAGCGCGAATCGCCGCCCTCCAGCCCGCCTGTGCTGCCGCCTCCATCTCCAGCATCCCCGTGCCCCTCGCTTCTCCTTCCGGGGACGCTCCCCTCCGCCCCCGGCCCCACCTGCTCGTCGCCCGCCAGTGCGGCAGCACCGCCCGCCTGCCGCTCACCTGCGCTGTCCCGGAGGGCGGGAGAGGCCGCGCGGCGCCCGCCTCCGGCCGGCCAGGCCCCCGCCTCCGCCCCGCTCCCGCGCTCCCCGGGGGCGGACGGCGCGGCCCGGCCCGGCCCGGCCCTGCCTCCCCGGGCCGCGGAGGCCGGCAGCCAATCGGCGCCGCGCTGCCGGCCCGCGGGATCCCCCGGCCCGCGTCTCCGCGCCGGGGGCAGCCCGCGCTCGTACCTGGCCATGACCCCGCGCCGGTCCCGGCTGGGCCAGCCCGGCGCCTCCCGCTGAAGGCACCGGCTCCTTTCCGACCTCTCCCCGTCGCCTTCGTCCTCCGCTTCCTCGCCGCCGAGACCGCCGCCTCTTCCCGGAGACCTGCCGGAGTGATGGGCTGCATCGGATCCCGCACCGTGGGTAAGGCGTCGGCGGGGACGGTGCTCGGGGATGCTCGGGGGGCCGCAGCCCCCGCTCCTCCGCACGACGGTGCCGGCGCGGTGGGTCGCGGGCCGCCCCTCGTACCCCCTCCTCCCCGCCGCCGCTCAGCGCCATTAGCCGCCCGCCACCGCTCCCCGCCGCACCCTGCCCGCTCCCGGCGGGGCGAGAGGCAGCGCAGGGTCGGCGCGGGGCGCAGCCGGGGGCATCTCCGCTGCCGGAGGTGCGGGTCGGCGCGCTGCCTCCGGGAGGGTGCGGGGCGTGCCTCCCGCGGCGGGAGCGGGCGGACGGCGGCGGCTCCCTGTTTCGCTCGGCGGCGGTTTATTGTCGCCCGAGCATACATAACGCTGCGCGATCTGCACGTCTACTCTCCTCCTTCCCCCTTACATGCGCTTCGGGGGAGAGCGGCGAGCAAAACGAAATCCTTCCCTTCTCGCGGAGCCATTTCGAGGGGACGCGGTAGGAGAAATAGCGTATTTCCACTGGGCCACGCATTTTTCGGAGAGGATTCCAAGCCTTTGGGCTATGCAAACCTAGCTCTCTCCTCCTACACACATGCATATATCCCTCGATCTCTCGAGGTCCCTCGATAGGTAAGCGCAGGTCCCTCTAGGTAAAATTGGGATTGAGGGGCACGCTTTCCTCCCCACAGAAAAAAATGATTTCCATCCACGCCGCATATGAAGACATCAGATATGTGGAAACACGTCATTCAAGCCACCCAAACAGCCCTTGAGAGAAAAACAGCTCGTTTGGTGAAACACCTATTTCTCCAATCTTTCCCAAAAGCACACAGGCACTCTGACATTTGGGAAAACTACGAGGACAAGCAGATCAAACCAGGTCCCTAAAGTAAATCTGAGTGGCTACATCAAAGTCTGCTGCTGTGACACCTCTTGAATTAGTGAGAAAGCCCTTTGTGAGCATAAGCATATACTCATGCAGAAGCAAACTTTACACTGCAGCCTCGAATGTCTGCCTTAGGCTTTAATTCCCACAACTAGTCTTTCTTTCTTAACTGGTCGCAGATGGCCTTGTGACCTAAAGAAATCTTTTATGTTTTCTGGAATGTTTGCATGGCAAAGATTTGAGATTCTTTAAACTCACACAGGTCTGTGTGCTGCAGCACATCAAAACATGCATTGCCTCTTTTCCTGCCCTTCCCATGTGTTTTATATACACACGCTGTCAAGGACATTATTTTCCCACTGTCTGACAAATGTCCTATACCACTTTTAACAGTGTGTGTTGTTACGATAGCATTAATTTTTGGTCCCTCTCACCACAACACTATTCAGATAAATACTAAACGTGCATTTGGTAGCAACCACTGTGGACTTAAGAATGCCACAAAGCTTTCTTGCTTAACCATGAAGCTAATTGTTCCTATGCATGGTAGGATTTTTATGATCTCTGACCTGGTGTCTGTGTTACAAAAAGCCAGTATAACTAATGTGTTGCAAGTATCATTCATACATGTAGGTCATAGATTTACATTCATATGCATCTCTTTACAATACTAGAGGCTGAACTGGGTGCAGGTTGGATCTTTTAATTTTGCTTGGGCTTGCTAGGAGCAATTCTCATTGGACAGCCTAGATTTTTCATTTCAGCCTTCATGGAGTTATTGGTTGTATTCCCTGTTTTGCAATGTATTTAAGTGCTAGGTTTGAGCTCTAGGGTTGGAAATGAATACCCTATTGTGAGTAGAACTTTGTGTTCTTGCTGTGTGGTGTACTGGTTAGATTTCTGCAGAATGTTTAATATACAGGCTCTGTGTTGCCTTTTCAAGAGGAAGCCAGAGATAGGAGGATGCTATGCTTCTGTCGTTTCTACCTTGAAATTTGCATGTAGCAGATTTTGAATGCAGAATTTGAGGGGTTTAATCAGTGCTAGAAAGATCACAATCAGTCACATTTAGTTTAGTCACCACACAGGGACCAATGCAGGATTGTGCCCTGAGCTTGCTCTGGGCCTTTTTCCATTCCAATTTTAAGCAAACCACGTGATTTCTCCATCTCCCCCAGGGACATTTTCCTATGATCTAGTTAGAAGTCATAGTCTGCACGTTTGGTGATGTTCAACTTCACATTTTCTTTCCTCAACTTCACATTTTCTTTCCTAAGTATAAAATTTCCAGTTATTTCTCCCTGGGGAAAGTAATGGAGAGGAACATAGCAGAGCAGCTCCGTATGTGTAAGACTGAAATGAAATCATATTACATCTTTCAGTCCTATAAGAGATACCAGAAATCACAGTGGCAGTGATTAGGCTTGTATTTCTTTGAGTATGAGAAAATTGAAAGGTGATCTTAAAGGACTGAGTGGATATCCAGTCACCTTCTCCATGGATGCTCCCACTCATATCTCAGTGTCATACGTGTTTTCTGTTTCATGGTGTTATATCAGTTACACAACAATCCAGAGCCCTTTCTAGCATCAGAGCTCACTTCTGCCTCTGATAACAGCTACAGGTCAGGTCTGTTTATTGGTGATAATCACTCATTCCATCACATTTCCTCACTGCCCAGTGCCTCTCATGATAGCTGCACTTAATTTCAGTGAATGTAAAGGAGGCTTTCATCACTGAGGTTGCTGGACATTTAAGGCTGCAATATCCAGTTGGAAACCTGTAGATACTTGAGTGCCAACCACATGCAAAGATCAGCTTGATTATTTTCTGTAATGGAATTATCCAAATTCAAGATATTTCAGGCCTGCCTACGTATCTGCATGTATTCCATTCTGAATGCATTGCGAGTGTTCCTTTGACCATAGCTTAGACATATGGAATTGATTGTTCTGACTAGTGTGATCTCTCTTTAATTCTTCAAATAGATTTAAATGAATGTCAAACTCAAGGCTTTTTTTCCCAGTGATGTCTCTGATTTCTTTTCGCAAAAGCCAGCAGCAAACACATTTTATGAAGGGAAATGAAATCTTGGAAAAAATATTCCAAGAAATTAGTAGTACTTTTGAAGTATGAGGGAAGAGAAAACAGAAATGTTTGCACTAGATACCAGAAAACCTTTATGACCATGAGAATTGTCAATCACTGGAACAGTTTTCCCAGTGAGGTTGCACAGTGTCCATTCTTTGTCTGTTTAAGACCAAACAAGCTAAAGTCCTGAGAAACTTGATCTAACTTCACAAATGACTCTGAGTTTGGAACTCAAGAGGTGCCTTCCAGCTTGAATTACCCTGTGATCCTGTGTTTAGAACCCAAAGCCTGAAGTGGCTGACTTTTTGAATCAGATTTACCCAGTGCTTCAGTCATGTGCTGTCAGAGGACTGCAAGTTTCTGCGCGTTAGTACACTCCTACTATTCTTCTGTCCATCACTTTAACTACTTGGAATACCATATTCCACAGACTATCTCACCTCACTGTAAGAACTCTAGCTGTCAGTTGAAATCCTCTCCATGTCTGCTTAACTTGGTAATTGTGGAAAAACTAGCTCGTGTTAGCTGGTGTATGTTCATGCACAGCAGCAGTCTCACTGGGTTGCAGATTGGAAAAGGCAGTTCATTTGTCACTCACTGGGTCAAATATGATCTGTTGAATCTAGCTAGCAGATTTGCTGGACTTCATAACAGAATGGTCACTATACAGTTAGAGAGAGAAGCAATGCAGATGCTAGTAAGGTTGGAGGAGCCCATACTTTCTGTGTTGCTCTTTCACTGGCTGCACTGCACAAAGTTTATTGATGGCTCACAGCATCGACAGAAGGAGAAATGGAGCCAAAGACCACTCGCTTCCAGTTCATCTACTTCAGATTCAGCAGAATGGGAGCATGATAGGAGACTGAAAAGAGCAGGGTAAGCACCTGGGAGACTCAGTGTACACCCCCTTCCTTTTTCTCTTTATTCATCTCCACAAAAGATCTGAAGGTTGTATGGATTGAGATCTGTTGTGGCAAGTATAGTATATGCAGTACGTATCAAGGAGATGCACTGTCTGGTTCCTCCTTTCCCTCTCAGTGAGTAACTGTGGCAGTGGTAAGAATTGGGAGGGAGAAGTTTAGGAGTGGAGAAGGTGATGAGAAAGAAAACTGAGTCATGGCATTAGGGATTTATTTGTTTACTTGCATGCACATAGGTGGAAAGGAGAAATGCAAAGGACCCTGTAGAAACCTCTGTTTCTACCTATGTTGAAAAGGGTGTGCATACTTGAAGAAGGACATCTGGATATCTTGTTTCTCTCTTAGCTGGGAGGTAGAAAAGTAAAAAAAGGGATGAAGGTACACCTTTCCTACCAGACTGCTTTATGCTTGGTCTCTCTTAATAAAGCAATAGCTCCTATTTCTTTCTAGTCTGGACTTTTCTTCCTCTGAGCTGCTCTCTATCTGATCACTTTGAAAAATCAGCCAAAGAGCTCTGGGATAAGACCTTATTTCTGCCAATAAGAGTCTGAATGGAGACCCTGTCACTGACCTTGCGACCAGTTATCATGAAGTGTCTACAAACTGATCATCTTTGAGACCTCTCTCTCTTTCTCTCTTGTCAGGTTTATTGAAATAAGTTTGTGATTTCAAAGTTGTTGCAGGGAGAGAGCTAACAAATCGCCCAGTTGCGTAAGACTAGTTTTCTAAGGAAACTACTAAAAAACAAGTCCAAGCTAAGTGTATTAGAGAAGGTCATTAGCGCAGGACAGCTGTTTTGAGCATGTTGCTGATTGCCCAGAGACATTTATTTTTGTGGACAGCACTGCTTATGTGATTTTGAGGGATATAATGCAGGAAAGCATACTGAGTCTGCAAATTCTTACATGTAGTTATTTGAGAGCTGGGAGTCAATGGCTTCTATAGAATGATGTACATTGAAGCAGAGAAAATGAATGTATTTTTGGCCTGTTTTCTTGGGGGGATATAGAGAAGAATACTTTTCATCTCATTTAATATGTTTTCCAACAGCAAACAACAATAATGTCAGACTGGTTCTTAAAATAGCCAGTTTTAGAGAACTTGCACTGAAGAGCGTTTCAACAGTTGGGCAAAAATTCAAAGCTGTAGGTTGTTGAGTTTTTTCCCCAGTAAATCTTGAAATACTAAGGAAAATCCGGGGGTGGAAAGTTAGGTTTTATCAAAACTTTTAAAGTTTTGTGAGATGACTTGGGTACTTATTAGAAGCATAAAATGCCAGTCAAGAGTGGGTTTATTCATAACAGATCTCAGCAAGCTAACTTCATATCGTGACATCAGTGAGACTCCCTGCAGTCAAGAATGCCAGTGATGGAAATAACTTCACCTATAATTTTGGGAATAGGTTTAAATAAAAAAAGATATATAAATTATATAAAACACTGGTCAGTTAGCAAAAAATTGAGTACTTATTCTTTTACTATTATTATACGAATATAGTACATTTTAAGTGCATCAGAATAGCAACAACGATAGAATAATGTTTGGAACGTTCATGTTTCTTATGTGATTCCATATTTTTCAATATAGGTGTCAGTACCTGCGGTATAACATGGAAATCTAAAATATTGATAAAGTTTGTGGAAAGAAAGATTGAATGAAGTACTAAAAACAAAAATACAAATGAAAAAGATAAATTACTGAAATGGAACAGTTTAATTAATTTGGATTACTGAATCTTGAATAACAGTGTGTATTTTAAACTAACTAAATGTCAACTCATATATCTAATGAAAGAATGTGAACAGCAGGTACAGGACCAGAGCTCTATAATAGAAAGCAGTCACATTGAAAAAGGTTAGAGATGTCTGAACAGATAATCAGTGGATCAATAGCTTCTGTTGTGATCCTACAGCCAAAGAAGCTGTGGTTCTTTGATCTATGAAGAGCTGGATATTGAAGTGAAGAGGGAAGATTGTATTTTCTCTGTATTTGGTGTTTGTGAGGAAAAAAATAATAGAAAAATCTTTGTCTAATTATATTATTCTCATTTCAGAAAGTGCTGCAGGACAGGAGAATATTTAGAAAATAACTATGTGAACCATGAATCAAATCTTACAGTGGTGACTCGGTGACAGTTTTTAAGTACTTGAGTGAAGAAAAAGCGTCAAAACAATCTGTGTTTTCAACCTGGCAGAAAACAGTTAAGATCAGTGGAAAGATGGCTGACATGTTTGGACTGGAACTAAGGCAAACAGTCAAATAGTGAAAATTCTTAACTACTGGAATAATTTACCAAGAATTATACTGAGTTCTCAGTCATCTGAATATGTAAAAGGCAATATTTAAAAAAATGAAAATGTATTTCAAGTGCAGCAATGGAAAATGTAACTAAAGAATGGAATATTTCTAGCCTTAGCTGTTTTAAGAAGATGGGATTGGATAACTGAGATGTTTCTTTGTGAGTTTAAGCTGCAAGTTCTCAAATCCAGGAGCGTACTCGATTTGTAAAAGGGAACAGTCTCTGTATCCTGGGAGGATGCGTTTGTTTGTTTGGATGCTGATCAGACACAGTTCATGGGGAAAATGTCACTGCAGAAATTCTTAACAGAAGTGGAAAAATAGTATGGTGATCCAAATGTTCATGTGGATTGATGTTCCAGACCTAAATAGGGAAAATAAGTTCTAGGGATTATATTATTATGGAGTTATTGACCATTTTTACTGTCACTAGACAGACTGGTGACAAGTGACAGTGACAGCCACAGAAAGATTGAAAGACAGTGAAGGCAGGAAACTCAGTAGGCTTCAGTTAACTCTATGTCTAGGGTGTAAGTTGAGTGTGATGTAAGAGTTAAAACATTTGCTCCAGGAACCAGTCAAAAGGACTGAAAAAATCAAATAATTTGCATTGTGCAATGATCAGAATTTAGTGCATAATGTTAATACTACAGAGGCTGTAGTTTACTGAGAGAGTTTAAGACCATAGCAGAAAACAAGCAGGCAAGCAAACAGATAATAATTTAAAAAAAGAAAAAAAAATCCTCATGCCATTAAATAATATTTATTTGCATCTCCTTGTTGTGGTGGAATTTGTGAAAGTTTATCCTCTGGAACTTTCCCATGCTAAAGATGCATAAGAAGCTCAGCTTCAGATTGAAGCCTCAGTACATGATGTTGTAAAGTAGGTAGGCAAAAAAATAAAATATCATTAAGTGGTATTCGTACAAGACTTCTGGAGGAACCTGAGACTGAAAAAGTTGAACTACTGATTGTGTTATGTACTGTTACAATTACTTTGGTGCTGTAAGATTGGAAGGTAGGTAACGTGAAGTCAGTTTTTAAACTAATTGTAAGATGTAGGAAACTGTGGGCAAGTAAAAGAGACAGGCATACCAGGTAAGCTAGTAAATGTTAATAAATGTGAAATGAAAAAAAAGAACTAAAAAGGATCAGAATTAAACATGGCTTGTGGTGGGAACTGTACAACTAAGTTAGTAAGAAGAGCAGCCAAAATCTAAATAAAATATTCTGGAGAAGTCAGGCTGTCATTGCAGAAGAGATATGAGTCAGGGGATCCTGTGAACAAACTTATAAACTTGTGTTATCTCCATCATGTAAGATCTTTCATCAGATGTTCCACATGGGCTGGACGATTAGCAGAGAGTAGAAACTGGCCAGCAGGGTTCCTCATCCTCTCCCGACAATGAGTGGTTCTACATCTGGTTTGGATATGATGGTGAGGATGTGATGGTGAGGAAGTAGAGCTGTTCAGTTCATGCATGAATGTGAAGAAGTGTTCTCAGGGATGGTCAACTGGTTGTTCAGAGCTTGCCAGAGTGGCATGTAGGTTGAACAGGGAGTCACAGTCCAAGGCCTTAGGAGGACCTCCATGGACTTAAGTGTTGGAGGGATCTAAACTCCTGTGGGACTTGCCCACTGGGTAGGAGAAGTGGTGTAATCTGAGTACACCAGGCAAGTGATGTAGGGTTGACTGACCATACAGCCAGTGGTCCACAGTTCTGGTAATGTCGCAGGGGCCATCCTTCCATGCAGTGAGAAGGTTACTGCCTGCTCAAGAGGTCGGTTTTATGCAGCAGGGGCTCAAAAGACATTTCCCTTTGTTGGTGATCATGAGAGACTTGATTGCACCACAGAGCTTCTGGGTTCTGAGGAGGGCTCTGTGAAAGAGCAAAAGTAGGAGAAAATCCTGCAGAAGGCTTCTTGTGCTAGGCGTGTAGGCATTTCAGAAGAGTTGGAGAAAGGCATATGCCAGCACAATCCAGCTTGGACTGCCTAAGCTATGCAAGAGTCTGTTCAGAACTCTAGCAGTTTCTCTCAGAGGCTGGTCAGTGTTGCATGGGTAAAGTACGGGGTTTTGATGCAGTGCTGAGGCATGGTCAGTATTCACTGATGGATGACCAAGAACTTACCTGAAGAAAATGTTACTGCATATGTTCTGCCCACTTCTGCAGCCACTCAAGATGCCTTGACCGTCCACTCTTTCCAGCTAGTAGCTAGAAGGTGGCTGATAGCAGAGGGGTAGACTCTCAGAGCAAGAGATGTGTACCCTACTGGTACTGGTGGAGTGTAGCCACGAGTTTGCTAGCAGCCCGTGTAAGCATTTCCCAGGACAGACCTCTTGATCTGTTTTATTTGGGCAGAAGAAGGTGCTACATACAGTATTTGGTAGACCCATCTGTGCCACATCTTTTAGAAACCAGACATGTCAGTAATGTATACTTATGAGACCACCCACAAGTTTAGTTCTCTGAACACCAGGTCCATCATGCTCTAAGAGAATATAAAGAAGGACTCTGTGGTGGTAGAGTGGTTATGGCTGGAGTCAGGGGCAGCCCTGACTCACTCCCCATCTGAAGCCAAAAGGACCCTGTTGAGCAAGCTTGCTGTGGACGTATGCAGCTGCTGGAGAAACTTTGTGAAGCGGGAGTTGAAACTGAATGCCTTCAGAGTCCCCATAAAAAAGCCGTGACCTATTCTGTTAAATACTTCCTTCTGTTTGGGGGACCAGGAGGCAAATAAAGTGAATGGCAGATTGTCTCAGTGTGGTCTTGGATCAGGTACAGTTTCATTACTCTGTACTGGTATCATGTAGCTCTAATTTGGGTGGACCCAGCACAGACTTCAGCTACATTATAGATTCAGCTACATTATGTGCTTGCTAAGGGTTGATGCTTTGCAGCCTTTCCTCAGTTTGCAGTGGTCTAGAGTTTGTTTTTTTTTTTTTTTGTCAGAAGAACTCTCATATGCGTCTGGCAACAGAAGGAAAAATCTCCCTCAGGAGGCTCAGCCTGTGTGGTCTTGCAGAACCTTAAGTTTTTCTACTGAACATGTGGTGGAGATTGGAGCCACAGTGAGAAGGAGCTCCAGGAAGTCTTGGTCAGTCACTGAGTATTTTCCCTCACAGCATGGCAAATGTAGAAAGTGGGCTGCAGATAAGATCCTTCCACCTTCTTGCATCTGCTCTGGACCTCTTTGAGGAGCAGTACCCCTTGCAAAGATGCAAACTGTGTTTTGTACTTCTTACCAAAGCAAGTGCTATTATTCATCTCCCAAAGAAGTTTGGTCTGCAACCAGACAATGGTGTGTTGGTCCTAAAGTCCTTCCAGGGCCAGTATGACTGTCTGCATGTGAACCCACTGAATTCCTAAGGGGCAGCCTGCTTTTGCAGCCTGAGAATATCCTCAGTTAAGCATTTCTGGCAAATTCCTCCACTGCCTTGTTGCTTTCATGTAGTTGTAGGAGAGCTTGGCACACAGCTTCCTGCTTTAATTTCTAGCACATTTGGGCCAAGGGAGATATATACCTCTTCTCTAATGTATTGATCCAGAGCTCCTGGGAGACTGCTATACAGATTATATTCTTCATCGGATTGTTAAAATGTTGATAGGATAGTGTTATTCTACAGGAGGTGATGGCAATCACCATGATGATGTGAGAAAAATAATTCTAGAACGTGTGGTTGTGTGAAATAGTTGCAGCTCAGCCAGGAATAGTTTATACTCAACTACTGAGATTGAGATAGAGGCAGCATAGTGAGAAATGTGGAGTTTGCTCCAGGGTGTGGTGTGCTTTCAATGGTCTATTGTTGAGTCTCTGTTCAACAATAGCACTTGGAAGAAACCAGACAACCAAGGAAGGCACGTATCAGTGAGTGGAATTATAATGTTCTGACCCTGATATCATGGTATGGACATCAACTAGGTTACTGACTCCCATTCTACATAGGGAATTCTACACGATGTATCAAATGACAGCCATAACCTCAGTGACTTTGAGCTTGTTGGGTTGTATTTCCAAGGTAAACAAGGTTACTGTTCTACCAAAGGTAGTGACAAGAATCTTTATCTTTGTGTCACATGCTTTTCTATCTCTGCAGCATGTTGACAGTAGCTTGACAGTTAAATCAGCAAAAGTCTCTTGCAAGAACACAATAGAAAACCCCCCTGCTCCATGTAAGGAGGGCAACCAGCCCCTACTGGAGATTATCCCTCCATTCCATAGAGTTTCATGATAGGATTTTATGCTGAGAGAAGGAGGTAAGAGAGCTGAGGAACTTGCTGTCCAGTAGTGGTGTTGCTAGTGGTACCAGCAGTGCTGTATACCTGCTAGTTGTGTGGACAGAAATGTTGTTCCCAGAGTACAGGGAAGCATTTAGCTTCCTTGGTCCCCTTACTTCCTTGAATAGGGCCCTCTCTGATGAAGATGAGGTTGGAGTCTTCCATGGTAAGAGTCAACTGTATCTTCTTACCAGAACAATTAGTCTTTGGCAGGTATCAAAGACAGTAGCTTGTTCCCCCACTGGCCATGGATATTAGATTCAGCGCTGACTGGAGTGGCTGAAGATGCAAAGATGGGGAGAACCATTCTGAGATGCCATAGCTGAGATCTTCATGGAGGAATGACAGCACTGGCCATGTTTCCCTTGCTCAGCTGTGGCCCGCCCTGCCCTCTTGGTTGTCTTTGAGGGTCCAGACGTGGACTGCAGTGGCCTCCTCTAGGGATATAGAGGAAGTGTGTTTCCTCTCTAGGGATGGGTGTTGGGCCCACAGATATGCTTTCCTTATCTGTCCACTTCACTGACAGACCCTGGGTTGAGTTTGAGTCTTCAGACATTAATGCACACAGGAAGGAGGCATGAGAACTGTCTTCTCTGGACTGGGTGTCTGTTTATATTGTTAATACTTCCAGTCTCCGTTCTCCAGTGACCTTTTCTTGGACCAGAAAGCAGCCAATTCAGAAGTGTTCAATTCAGAAGCTGTGAAAGTCCGGTATGTCCCTTGAGGAGTTCTGGATGTACAAGATTCCTGTTGCAGAATGATGTCCTTTGCAGCCCTGCAGTAGAGGGCTAGTGGGAAATGCCAACTTCACCAGGGAAAGCAAGGGGAGGATGAGGAAAGATGGGGAAAACAGCATTTGGAGAAGTCTGGAGGCAGGAGTTAGATACCACCACCCTTACACTCAGAATTTAGAGACTTGAGAAAAAAGTAGAGCCTGCAGCAAGTCTTTTGCCTGTTGCCTGCTCTGGAGTGACTTGTGTTGGCAGGAAGAAAACCTGCTATGGTTTGGTGGCCATTGTCATATCATAAGACATCATTGCTACTGGCAACTCCCACACTTTGGTTTTGAGGAGGAATGTGGTGAGAGAGAAGTAGCAGTCTCTATGCCTCCTGGCTGTAGAAGGAATGGGCTCTGACCAGTGTTGTTGTTCTGAAATGGAGTGGTTGATGGGGACTTTGGCAGAGAGTATGTACTTCCCTTATGGGCTGGTGTTTTGAGCAAACTCTTGTTTTGCTTCTTCCTCCAACTTAACTTGCTGTCTGGAGAATATAGTGGGCTTGAAGATGCAGTATTGGATTCCCCCCTTGGCCTGCTGACATCACCTTGGCAGTGGTGTTGCCCACCCCACAGGCGGAGGGAAAGAAAAGGTCTGGGAGAGCCCTTGATGTCAACAGAGACCCTTCCTCAATCTGTCACATCTTCACACAGGTGGGACAGTGGGGATGGGAATCTGGGTGTTTGTCTGCAGCAATGCTTGGGAGATGGTCTGGAAGTCTGCAGGAAGGTTGAAAGAGGGGAAAGACCTGGGCTCCACAGGCAGTGCTGGGGGGCAGGGTGTGGAGTAGGGCTGGCCTAGTGACTGGCAGGGTCAGAAAACAGAACATAATACTGGGAGGTGCTGAGGAGCCGGAGGAGGGGCATGGTGTGAAAGAGAGAGCATATGGGAAAAGAAAGGGTAGGTGGTTGTTCTGTATGTGTTTTTCATACATATATAGTCACATTAGAGTGAGGGAGGAAAAGGGTAAAGAGGATAGCAGGGTAGCAGAAAAGCTCTGTGCTATCCCTTCCCTATGTCCCTCCCATCTTGCTGGCTGGGGAACAGCAGTGGGCAGTACTGGGCTGATCTGATGCAAGCAGGAGGTGGTAGCGATGCCTTTCTCTTCCTGCTCCAAACATAGGGAAAGGAGTGTGGGGGAAAGGTGCAATGCAATCTGCTGGTTGACTCCTGCGGAATAGCTGGTATGGTCCTTCTTTCTCATTGGTGAAGATGAAACTACAAGACATAGATATTACAACTAATGATATTCCTGTGCTCTAAGACAGTGTGCATGTGATGTGTTTGCCTCAGAGATTAAAATTTAAATACATAGAGCAAAACATGAAGTTGCCTGCTGCATATTGCTTCTGCAATGTTGGCTACAGGCCCACAAAAAACGGCTGCTACCTCAGTTCATATTGATGTTTCCATACTTACTGTGCTGAATGAGGCCCCTGGGGACACATTCTTTGCACTTCAGAGAAGCACTGAAGAATGAGGATAAATCCATTGCTTCTGTTCATGCTGACTGATACTTGTTCTGCAAATGAGACAGACAGGGCTTTGAGATTTTTTGTTGCTGTTGCGTTAATTGGATGTGTTTCATTTTGCAGTACTTCCTTGGCTTAAGTGACATGACTGCTTCTCAGAACTATCCGTGTCTAACATTAGACTCTATGTTCAGCTCTTTTTAGTTGCAAGGACATGATGTGCAGTAACCTTTAGCACTGGTTTGAAAGCATTTCTAGTCAAGAAGGAAAATGTTGGTCTATTCATTTTGTTCATTAATATATCCTCCGTTATATCCTAAACAGCTCTAAAAAGAGATCTACCTGTAGAAAGTGTTAGAATATTCATGGGCCAGAGAAATAGATTTTGGAAATAATTTAAATAGCCTAAATCCAAACAAGAGAGCCTGATAACTGCATGCCTGATTCCTAATCTTATAGCTATATCAGAAATATAGGTGTTTTCATTTTTGGCCAGAAATTTCCAAGACATCTGTTTTGTGGAGACCAAGATTTCCTGATGGGCACTTTATCTCTCTTTCATCCATGAAAACAGGCATTTTTCTATTCATATGCTGCAAGTGGTTCAGTTTCTAGTTACACTCTGAAAAAGCAAACAGTAGCTAACTAATTTCTGTTTTCTTATCCACGTTCAAACAATCATACAAATAACTCAGGTTGATTTTTGGTCTTGACGTAGGAGAATTTGAATGCTTTCATCTCAGGTTCATCTCTGGGATGCTTCACCTGACACAGGGGCTTATTCTTTTCCTCAGCATTTAGCTATCTCTGAGTGGCTTTCTGGAAAGCAAGTGGGAATGAAAAAGATTTCTTTGAAGCTATACTATCTACCCATCTACTGGCCCTTCCCAGTAGCTTCCACTTCATTCATTTCAACCATATTTGACAGGTTGTGATGATGTTCTATTTGACAAAGATATTACAATCCCATGAGTATCATGAAAATTGGTATCTTGGAAAGAACCAAAGGCTGCTCATAATTACTGCAATTAGATTTGTTGTTTTCTTAGTTATTCAGGGAAAATAAGGGAATGGAAAAGAATAATTTACCATTTGCCAACATTAACAATGCCTACCAATATAGAATGATAATGTTTCTGCTCTCTGAAGAAAGTAAAACTCAAGAAAGAGGGGGCAGTTTGCTGACAGTGGATAATAACAGTGCTGAAAATTCAGTTTAATTATTAAGTTTCTTCTTATGTTAATTGACATAACACATCAGAAAGCAATTGACACAAATCATGTTTGGTATAGGGCATGCATCTTCATAAGCATCATGTTGGAAGAAAAAAGCATTTAGGACTCTAAAACTGTTGTGTCCTATTTAGTACAAAACAAAATATAGAAGACAGATTAAAGAAGATCTTGAGCATCCATCACAGAAGTTGCAACAAAACAGTTTATTAAAGGCTTTTGCATAGATGCAGATGCCTGATTCAAGCAAGTACTTTGTTAAATGAACAGAATACAGGCACACATACAGTATCAGTGAAGTAAAACTGAGAGAATATCAAGCAGAAACCCAGAAAAGATGGACTTGTTAACATTATGACAGATAAGTCATTTAAAGCTAGGTGAACTTCCTATTATTGCAGAAATGGAAAGAAACTGAAAATGCACCCTGAAAATTTTTCATCTCTGTAGAATTCCAAAGTATGCACCAAAATGAGCTCTAAAATTACCATAAATAAATAAATAAATCAGATTAGCAAGGTGGGATATTGACATGCAGATGGACTCCTGGAGTTTTCCAGTGTGTTCATAAAGATGGTCACTATTTCATATTTCTTGAGAATCCTAATGCACACATTTTCTAATTTTTGAGATGACAGTTACCATATTTAAAAAAAAAAGGGGAGGAAACATGTCCTGATATTCTCCTTCCCCAACTCTTTTTCATATGTTTTCCGTATTTTTTTTTTCCATATTTCTTATTTTGAAAGGCCTGACTTAAAACTGGTTCTTGATTTTTACCTAACCAGTAGTATAAAGACTAGAGGGATATCTTCCCCCCTAAGGACTTAGAGTAGAAACATTTCTTCAGTTGTCATGGATACATCTTTTTCTGATAAGTGTCTGCCAGAGTTTTTCTCATTAAATTTGTGTTAAAAATACATAGGAGCTATGATTTGTAAACAGTGTGGCTTAATATATTTATGAAGTTCAGCTGTGTTGGTTTTATCTCACTGTTTCATATAGTTTGCTTCCTGCTCGTTCATCAGTCATCGATTGTGTCTTAGAAGGTGACAGAATTTATGATGTTATAAAAATCTACAAGAAGTTAAAGAAAAAAAAAGATCTTTAAAATGTGCAAGGAAATACAAAATCCCTCTCTGTGCTTTCTATGTGGATTGTACAAAAAAAAAAAAAAGCCCTCAGAAACTGTATTATGTTGCTTTACCTTCCTTCAGGACGTTTTCACAACAAATCAGTTGCATGTGTTTGTAAAAATCCCACTTTAAAAATTAGCTTTGTGACCCCTTTATACTTAAAAATGTTCATCAGCTCTACGTGAAGAGAAGCAAATTGTGTCTGTAGAGGTGACTGGTGATAGGTTTACAAATGAACTAGACATTAAGATGAAATGGAAGGTGGGTAAGAGAAAAGGAAATATTTTGGAGAAGAAAAGCACTGTTACAACAGAGAAACGTACTAACTGAAGGGAGAAAGATGTTGATGAGGTCAGATAAAAACCGTACTCATTATAATGTGCTACTTTTAGTTTCCCTTTTCCTACTTTGCTGTCCATGTCTCTTCCAGATTTTCTGTTTCTTTCCTTCCATCTGTCAGAGCAGAACTTGATTTTTCATGTCTATGTATTAATGTTGCTCTGGCTGTTTCTAGCAGAATTGAAAAAATAACCCACCGCTAAACTTTTCCTACTTTCAGTAAGTGGAAGTAACATTGCCCCAGGCTCAACGCCAATTAGAGTCCAGAGATTTCCTTTTCTACCACAGCGTGTGATGTTGTAACACTTGAGCAGATATTTATATATTTTTGCCTTGCAAAACATTTTGTAGATATTAAAGAGGTATTCTCTCCTAAAATCTTTCTTAGTATCTGTGAAACTGTTTGGACCAAGAATTTTCAATAATTATTCAATTTATAAATACATTTTATAGGCTTTTACTTCTACTACTACAGAGCAAGCATGGACTTTGAGACAAATAATAGTTTGACGATAATTCAGTTCAACTACTTGATGCCACCATCTGCCAGAATGATATTTTCCACAGTCTAACACTTCATGGAAACCATCAGTATGTTAGCAATACTGAGATAAAAAAATTGAGTGTCTGTGCCAAACTTTGAGACCGTTAAGTCACATCTACTGAGCACCTGACTCCCTGAGGTTGGTTTCTTTGTGTTTGAGGTCTCTTTGTGGTACGTTTTCAGAACAGCACTGCAGCCCGTTTTGAACTGTATGCCAGGATGTCGAGATTTGCAGTCGCACCGCAGCACTATACTCAACAACAGCTGAACGTACAGGAATGAGACTGAGGATAAATGGAGATAAAACAGCCTTGGCACTGCTGTTTAAAGCCTGTAATGAAGGCTTTTGCATTGCTGCCTTTTGCTCCGTAGTGGTAGTGTCTCCTGCTTCTCCAGCATCGCTGACTGCGTACATCATCTCTGCAGCAGGACAGCCCCAAGCCTCCCCTTCTATGTGAGAGACGGGGTGCTGATGGAGCAAAGAAGCAATCTGCCTCCACAAGAAGAGGCAACCTGGTCCCAGCAAGCAGAGGTGGGCTCTCACTCCTACTCCTGACTCCGCTGTCAGACTCTCACTCACCTCTGTTGATTCCTCAGCTCCTCCTGCCCACGTTCAGCTGGGCTGCACACTCTGTGCAGTGGCTGTGTCTGGATCCTGGTATCTACAGTTGCTGGCACCCAGACATATAAGCCTTCAAGGCTGCAGCCCCAGCCAAATGCTGGTACAGATCCCTCACCAACAAGTCGAACTTCATTTTCAGTAACGCTCTATTCAGGTGCTCTATTTGGGCTCTCTGTTCTGACCTTGTCTCTCTGTGCTCCTTTGTGGGTGTGCAGGTGGGCTTTTATCACACAATCTAACATGCCCTGCAGAGAAGTATGCCTGCAGTCTGAAGCTAAATAAACTGATCAGAATTTAACACAAAATTGTACAGTTGTAGCACATGAATTGATCATGGTTAATAGTAATTGCAATTAGAAATTAGTAAGGGAACTCAGTAAGGACAAATACATGCATGTATTTGCTAGGAAAATTAGTCAAGGTATCACAGCATTGAAGGGTAGTTGTGCTCATTGTAGCCAAATCCTGCCTCCTCCTGAAATCTGTTTGAGTCTGACCTCTGATGCACAGCTTTGTAGCAGAGGGTATAGGAATGTTTTTTTCTTTTAAGTTCTCTGAATAGCTTCTGCTTTGTTCAGCCTAGTCAGTAGCACATGGGGGATACTATTAAAGCACTCAATTCCAATTATCCTGATAAAGAGAAACATAATTTGAGTGTGATGGGGAAAATATGATTTGATTCTCTTAGAAAGAGAGATCTTACACATTAGAAAGTGATGAGATACGAGGTGTTGTGGTCGCTAAATCAAGTAACGTTTGCTTTCTGCTGGTTTTTGGCTCACCATGCTTATCCTTTTTTAACATACCAAATTAATATTTTTGCATTTTGAATCTAGCTAATGAGTGTGCCTCAGGCTTCTCCATGCTTCTTACAGGCCTGCGTAGGGAAGGGTATTACACAACACCTCTTGCCTGTCAGAAGATCTGGTGGTGGCGAGCCAGTGTAGACATGCCAGAGCTGCTAGGACAAGCAAGTGGGTCTTCATGCATCTGTGGTGAAGCAAGCAAAGATCAACTAAAACGTTGAAAGCTGTTGAAAATAGCACCATTCACATCCACAAGCATCTATTTTAAATAGAATAGAGATTGCTCAATTGATCCAGGAATCGATTATCACTGTAGGAGCTGTCCTTCTTTCTAGATTTCCAAAAGCTCAGTTTTAAATGTAACACGGTCTTCTACTCCATGACATGGATAAGGGAATAAAATATTTTTAAACAGAGTTTAAGGATGGTGCAATAAAAAGATCAGTGGATAGCCAAATGGACAGAGCAGTCATATGGAGAAATCTTTTTTCCTTGGCTACTTGAAGTGTGTTACTACTCAGATTTAGTTTCACTTATATTAAAATTAAGTCTATTGTAATTTTTTTGTCTTTATTCTTTCAATTTTATTAATTTTATATTATTAATATTTATTTTAATTTGATCTTTTAAGTTGTATTAAAGTGCCTCTAAGATCAGGCAGCACAGACTGCCTTTGAATGGTTGAAAATCTTAGAAAGCTGTGCAGAAAGCACAGGGATCACGGTGAACCAACAGCTGAACGTGAGAATCTGCTGCAAGTTTTTGATACAGTGGGTTAGTCATTTTTACCTTCAGCAGAATGGGTGCAAGCAGTCCTGCAGTACTGTACACTCTTTCATGTCTGCGTTTTGAAGAACTAAAAAATGTCTTTTTAAAAAAAGATGCAGAGAGATGGAAAGATGCTATACAATAAGAAGCCTAAGGATCTCAGTCTGTTTAATTTATCAAGAAGAAAATCAAGTGAATGAATAACTTTTCTGAAATGTAATGACAGGTATTAAAAAACTCTTTAATCTTGCTGAGAAAGGCAAAGCAGGGACAGCGCCTCTAAACTGAAGCCAAACCAATTCAAACTAGAGAGGAGAAACGCCTTTTTAAGTGACGAAAGCTTAATAATGAAACAGGATATCAAAAAGAATTGGTTATTTCTCAGTCAGACATCATGATTCTTTTATTTTGGGGAGCTATGGTTTAGCCAAACTTACATTCTGCTTAAGAACGACACAAATGACTTGACTTCACATGAGGACATTTGTGTGAAATGCAGTAGTTGATGATGTACAGGCGATCTGATTAAAATCAGGTCTGGTTTAAGGCTACTGTTGTCTTAAGGTCAGTGATTCTCCTGTATGCTAAACTGACTTGACTTAAGAATGCTAAAATGCATTGTAGAGACAATTGGAAGCCTGAGTTGATGTGTTCCCACAGGAAACGAGGTGATTGCAGTAGACTGGAAGGGACTGAAAGATGTGGACCAAATCAATATGGACAGCACCAGTTCACTACATGGCAGCAGCTTCCATCGTCCTTCTACTGAGGTGAGTGCTTGTCCCAGATACACTTATCCAAGGAGACTGAAAAATTTCAGTTCCTTCTGTGTTCAGAAATGTGTGCTGCGCATCACTGGGATCATCTCGGAGAGGACAAGAGTGTTAATACACACCCAAGGATGCAGTTTGGTTTGTTTAGAATAGAGTTGAGTCATTCTGTATAGATTATCTAGAGTGAGTAAGAGTTGCAAATGAAAGTACTTTTAACCACTGACAACTGGGGTAGATAGAATATGAATAAAACTGTGGCAGTTGTGGCAAACCTGTAGGTCTGCATTCCTTGAATGATGGATTTACTAAAATGCCCAACACCATGGCTCTACAGCCATACCATGTTTTGAAGAAATGTGTTTGTCTCCATTTTGATATTTAGGAATTTATTCACCAGTAATTCACTGCCAATTGATTTACCATTTAGTACCTCAATGTCTGATTCATTTCCTGTTCTGAATTAGTGCAACTTAGGTACCTGAATTTTCAGCTCTGTAAGGTTCAGGTTCATGATTAGTAAAAATATTAAACTGTTTTAAACAAATAACATTTTGAAAATCACAGATAATGTTCATAAATAACATACAATTTAGATAATCTGATGAAGCGCCAGCATGTAGGTATTTTATTTCCTTATTACACTGCTATCTTGGAACGCAGCTCTAAGAAACTGGGAGTTTTGTGAAATCCTGATAGAAATTGTGGGGCATAACCTTGTATGGAAAACTCAGTTGAAGTTTAACACAGATCTATAACTCATTGAACATGAACTCTATCTCATGGATCATTTATGTTCGTAGGAATAGTTATTATGACTAAAATTTATTCATCTAAATCTTCCTGCGTGCTCACATCACAAAACCAAGATGATGAGATGTGAGCCCTCCCAGCTGAGGGAAATGCACTATGAATTGCTACTGTACTGACTGGTAAGGAAAATGGATCTGGTTTGCAAATAAAAACTGGATCAGAGTGGACAAACTGAAAGATTACAAGAGAAAATAATTTTGGGAGAAAATCAGTCTGTAACTTGTTATATTATGCTAAAAATACATAGGTAGTGTGGCTCCTCCTTGTGTTAGCCTCGGAGGGATGCACCACCCACACAAGGTTGCCAGTGTTGCGTTATTTAGCAAAGAAGTTAGAAGGGGACTCTTAGCAAAAGGTGTTTGTATTTCTCTCTCCCTTAGACTCTTTATCATCATATTTACTTGTGGTATCTTCAAGCACCATGGCACTACAGACACCACAATCAACAGCAAGGAACTAGTCTGGATGTGGTGCTCGGGGATGTGATTTAGCAGCAGGTTGTTAAAGTTAAGGTAGTACGGTTAGGTTGTGGTTGGACTTGGTGATCTTTAAGGTCTTTTCCAACCTGAGCGATTCTATGATTCTATTCTATGAATGAAGCCAGATTGAAAGACACATTGTTTAATTCCCCAGGTAGAATAGAGGCTGTTGATTATTACTAACTACTAGAGAGGTGCATGATAATTTGCAGCTTGTTTGTTTCACTAACACGATGTCCTTTTTTGCTTTCTTCAGCAAACACGGACAGATTTCTCCTGGGATGGTATCAATGTGAGTGTGTGCCATACTACTGTTCACATTTCTAGTCATAGGATATAGTGGCAGTGATGATGGAAACATGACATGGAAACATGTTTTGAAAGTCTTAACTGCCACTGAAATTCTGAGCGTTGTTTAAGATTCACAGGATGCTGCTGAAATTTTGTTTGCTTTTGCTGTCTGGCGGGTATTTAGATCTGGCCATTATCTTGCCTTTCTCCTTTTGAGACAAATATGTGTCATTTCTGATGTTCTCTTTGTGAGATTTCTGTACGCTGTTAGATAAAAAGGGAAGTATACCTAGCGTGTTTTAAAAACCCATAGTCTTTAATTAGAGCATCATTTGATCTTTTTCAGGAGTTTGTAGGAAGTGTATTTTATCATTTTCAGCTGTATACAGAAGTAAGGCAATTTTTACTGTCCCCTGAGGGAAACGGTCAGAACCAGTTAACTTCAGTTAACAAGTAGAAGAAGAAACAAGCAAACATTTTAATAATATATGTTCCCTGTTGCTCTTAATACCTACACCATAAAAAAACATGTTTTTTTTTTCCCCCACCAATATAAAACCAGCATCCTGAAAAGGGAATAGTGTTTATTATTGCTACCAAAATATTCTGCTCTAGTAGATTAAAAAACGTGTTCAAATAGATTAGCTTTGATAGTTTGATACTTTGAAAGGTAGAATTAGGGATGCATTTTTGGTAGTGTAAGCATTTTCAAAATCCTGATGCTTTCAAAAGTTTAAAAAGTTTTCTGTGATTTGTCACTTAATAACGAGGGGACGTAGTTTTTTAACCAATCATCATTCTACTGACAGCTCATTCACTGTGGCACTTATAGCTTGGGACTTTTGCCTAGGCTCAGCTAGGGAAAATGTTTGTGGGAAAATTGCAGTGCATTGCGGTAACTGTCCAGAATAAATTTGTCAGATTTTTCCTCACTGCGCTTCTGCCTAGCTGAAAGCAAGGTACACATAGTCATGTTTCCTTAAAGATAATAGAAGACAATTTCCTTATTTGCAATTTCTGATTTTTCCAACCCACTCTGAATCCATGGCAGTCTGATTTCTCAAAGTGCCTCTTTCTCTTCCTCAGTGTAATTCTGCGTACATTCTGTATACCTTGATGTCAAAGCTGGCTTATGAGTTTCCCTCTCTTTTTTTTCATTCTTGCCTTCATGCCATAGCTGTCCAGCCTTGGAGTGGTAGAGACCACCTGCAGATACTTTCTATTCTAGTTCATTTTCATGAGGTGGCTCATTTTGAAACAAATGGGCAGATAATGAACCTAGGATGGAATGACCAGAATTAGCATAGCCTGACATTCTTTAACCAGCTTTACCATCAAAAGAGATGGATCATGAAACAAGGACTATGTTCTCCACTACACCTCTCAATTTTTACTCTTCTTCCTTCACTTCCTGATAGCTTCAGCTCATGTGTTACACACACACGTGTGGCTGCAAAGTTACAGGATGCCTCAACTACTGCATTTACACTCACTTTTCAGAGAAACTTACCTTTCTTAGCTTAGCAATTGGCAGAGATTATATGCAGTTCAGTATCTTTACTTTACTTTTCTTTGCCTCTAAGTACTTTACTGCTTACTTACTGCACCTCTTGGTTTTCTTGAGGCCTGTGCCTGTGACCGAATAGTTGCTTTGTGTCAGGATTTAAAATTTCCCATCATGGTCACTACTTTTGAATATATTTGTGCTTGGATGCCCAGTATGAACATGATGGACTTGAAATGAAGAGCAGAAGCAATGCTTGTTTAGCCCTTATGAAAATATAATCTCAAATGCAATGCCCAGCATCTTTAGAGGAGACTATTGGATTCATCTTGAGAGATTGCATTCTGTGATATTTGTTATTCAGAGACTGATGATGAACACAGAGAAGAGAGTAAAGGAAATTTAGTAAAATTGTAGATCTCATTTCTATACTAGAATGAATGAAGAATACACTGATAAAGTCACATTCATTTTTAAGACTATGTAAACTATGTATACAAGAAGAAGTAAATACTGAAACCAGTGCATGAAATAATAACTGTGATGTGATGCATATTTGTGTGTTTTGTTTATCACATTGTCAGCTCTCCATTGTAAGCTTCCTGAATTGTCCATCAACCATGCATTGCCTTTCAAATAAAGAGCTGGAACAGGGCAGCATGTCCATGGAGGATTGGAAGCAGCCAAAGGGAGGCTTCTCGCAGCCTGATTCTGCCTTTGCCACTGGCCTTACCTCATTCAGTACCACAGTTATGCAATATCTAATATTAGTTAAATAGCCTCTAATTTTTCCATCCTCTGTTTTGTTGTCTTTTTATTGCTTGCTTCTGCTCTTCATCTTTCCCATACCTTCTTGAATTGTTGAACTGATTTCCATTCACTTTATTTTCTCCTTCCTGTATATCATTTCTTCATATTCTTTCTTTTCAGCTCTCCATGGAAGATACAACCTCCATCCTCCCCAAGCTGAAACGTAACTCCAATGCTTATGGGATTGGGGCTTTGGCTAAATCATCTTTCTCTGGTGAGGTCCTTAAAACTTGGGTTTATCTTTGGCAGCTTCTCTCCACAAGCCTTTCTGCCTCTTCCTATAGCTCCCTGTTGCTTTCCCAACTGCTCTCTTCTGACTCATGCGTACTCTAGGCCTTAGAGTAGTTCCACTACCACAGTTCTAGATATATAAATCTCTTAGCTGTTGCACTTTCAAAGAGCAAATTTTGCTTCTCACCATGCACCCCAGCTCTGACATCTTCATTTGTATTCCCTCAAACTGTCTTGGGTTTAACCCCATTTTCTATTTCTTAGTTTGTTCACTTCCAGGTTTCACCACTCATGCTCAACTCTGTTCTAAATGGATTCTAGGCAAGGAAGGAAATGGCCTTTCATATTTGGGGTTTCTCTTTCCCCCCTGAGAACTAGTCCAAGAAAAGGTGGAGAAACTCTCCTGGAGAGGGATACAGTGAAAGGTGGGATACATCCCAGCCCACCCAACCCAAGGCCTGAACCTAGTCAGGAAAGGAGAGGAGAAATCTCACTTCCAAGAGAGAAAAACAGCGTGGCAGACAGCTCTGGAACTGTGTAATAGCCCTTCCTTGTTTTCTAATGTCTGGTCCCTTAGGGATATCCCGCAGCATGAAGGACCATGTCACAAAGCCAACGGCTATGGGCCAAGGCCGTGTGGCTCACATGATTGAATGGCAAGGTTGGGGTAAAGGTAACAGCCAGCAGCAGCAACATACGCACGAGACGGCACGCAAAGATGCTGATGCCTACTCAGACCTGAGTGATGGCGAAAAGGAGGCCCGGTTCCTTGCAGGTAGCTCTGATTATTTTTTTTTTTGCATGAGAATTGGGTTAATTGAGATGTTCCAGAGCAGAATCCCTGAAATAATGTGCAGAAACCTGATAAACATACTCAGGAGAACCTCTGGGTGGTTCATATGGCAGATGGAGATGAGAGACTGTGATTAGAATATTCCCAGTGGAATGCAAAGTGGGGAGGGCAAGAGCCAACTGTGAGTGATGGGCATTGCTGAAGTAGAACTAGGATGGAGCAGTGGGACCAGGAGATGCGGTTAAAAAGGGGATAAGGGATGAAGATGTTCACACATTTCTGCTCTCTGTCCGTGTCTCCTTTGGCACAGGAGTGATGGAGCAATTTGCTATATCAGAGGCGACTCTCATGGCCTGGTCCTCCATGGATGGTGAGGATGTGAGTGTAAACTCAAATCAGGAGAATCCAGCGGGCAACTACTCGGAGAATTACCAGGAACTAATGGAGAGCCAAGGTGAGCTCCAGCACCTCTTGCTAATCTTGAAAAACCTCTCTTTCAGTCTTGGTATTGTGTTGCTCTCTTTCCACTTGCCCTTTTTCGTACTGTAGCCTCAAATTCCAGGGCTGAAATCAAAGAAAGCCATCACCTGTTTGCTATCCAAGGAATCTAACATTAACAGAGAGGCTCCAAAGCCCAATTTCTTTGGCTTGTTGGGCATGACTGGAAAGCCACCAACTCTTGCAGTCTCTTGTGGATGTAATGAGGTTCATATGCCTGCTGCTTAGAACTGCCTTTCATCTTTGCTCTTCTCCCCAGTAAAGGATTTATTCTTGTTGCCCTATACAGTACTATGTACAGACACCCAAGCTATCTGAATGAACCAGCTTGGTCTACATTGTCTGACTATGTGTTGTTTCCCTTCTTTTCCTGCAGAGCACATGGCCCAGACGCAGTATGATAGCTGGCCTCATTCCTACGTCTCACAGGGCATGTATTGCTTAGGTTCATCTGATGCCTGGGAGACCAGTGATCAGTCCCTCATTGCTTCCCCTGCAACTGGCTCCTACTTAGGCCAGAATTTTGATGAATCGCAGACAAACCTTCAGGAAAGTATTTTGATTCAGAGCAGCCTTCTCCAGCAGCAACAGCTGCAGCAACAGCTGCAGCAACAGCAGCAGGAGCAAAACTTCATCCAGAGCACGGGGCTGGTCCATGTGTGGCCTCTGCAGACTGCGCAGGGTGGGAGTGGCGCTGAATCCAGCACTTACGTGGAGGACCACCTTGAGGATAATGGGAACCCACGGCTGGAGAAGGCTCCTCTCCTAAACAAGAAGCCCTCTCCAGAGGAAGATGATGTAGTATGCCGGGACCTGGAATCACTGTCTCCTCGAGAGGAGATGGAACATGCTGCGCTGAGCCGCAAAGTCTCTGATGTTACCTCTTCTGGGGTGCAGTCTTTTGATGAGGAAGAGGGAGAAACAAATAACTGATGGTTTTTGTGAAATTCTCATCACTGCTAAAAAAAGAGTGGGGTGGCAAGGAATGAAATGACAGGGATTATTCTATCCAGCTCCCCATACTTCCAAGCAGACACACTTTCAGTTTCTGATGTTTAATTATTTTTTTAAACAAGAGGAAAATCTCAAAGTGATTGACACACAAAGACCTCTTCTTTCCCTCTACAATGGACACATATTTTCAATTTTCATTGCTCTGAGCAATGCACCTGAGGTGCTTGGAGAGATCTGGATTGGTAAATCATTTCTAAATCTTTTAAATACAAAGTCTTGGCTCTGGATTCAAACTCTTCTGGTATAGGGATATGGCTGATGCAATAGGCTTGATATAGGGAGTGGCTTTGTGGCTAGAATCCATTCTGGCAGAATGGATATTGCTTTGTGGACATGATGTTTTTGATAGAATATATGAATATAGACTGTTTTAAAATGAAGATATGGCTTTACAAATATAGATTGCACTAGTATAGTGATTGTGGCTGCTACAGAGAATAAGGCTGTATTCAATACAGACTGTACTGAGATGAAGGATTCACTGTGTAACCAGATCCTCAATAGCACCTTGATATGAAATTGTAGGCTCAGTGGATACAGACTGCGCTCCATGGGCATGGGCTGTGCTGCAGTACAGATGGCCTGGCTCCGTGTGCATGGCTGTACTGTGGCATGGAGGAATGAGTGCAGATATGTATCTAACCCTGCTCTGAGATACTCACGTTTTGGTTTCTTTGTAGTCTTTAATTTATTTGTTTCTCTCTTTGACATTTCTATCTTCCCAGGAGCTGGCAGGAATGCTGTGTCCTTTTGGCATTGGGCACCAAATACGTGAAAAGGACAAATACGTAGAAAGGACTTTGTCAGCTACTGAGTCAGTCACCAAGAGCTGACTCTTGTGGGGGGCTTGAGAACATGTCCATCTTGGTGCTGCTGCAGCATCCTTATGTCTTTTCCTTTGCCAGCAACATTGGCAGACCAAGAGAGTCTGCAGATCCAGGAATAGCATGTACAGCAATGAGATCACAGATTTCCAGTTTACGCTGGAATTTTCAGTTGTTGCTTTTTTAAAAAAAACTTTTTATATTGCTGTTTAAGTGTTCCTAAAAAAGCAGTTAGTAGTGGTGAAGGCCTGTTCTCCCGTCGTTACTTATTATAAATACTGCACCTTTCCCATTTCTGCCACTCCTTCTGCAGTGCCAAACACAGACGGAGGAAAGGGGCTAGAGACAAAGTTTCTTCCTATTTCTTTCTTCTCCTTGCTTATATATATTTTTTTCTTTTGTTTTCCTACCTTCAGATAATGTAAATAACAGTCAAAGCTTGGTCTGTTTCTTTTGCCCCATCTCTGCTCTTTTTTTAGGAGTGGAGAAAGCTGATTTTACAAGTTTTTTCTATTTTTTTGGGTTCTGTTTTTTTTCTTTCTTTCTTTTTTATGTTAAAAAAATTACAGTTTGTTGACTAGTGGGAATTTGGTCTCTCACAGTTCCTCACTATGTTTCTATGGACCTCCTTTTGAAGGAAAGGACTTCGTAAGGTAACTAAAAAACTGTCTTCTCTTAAGCTTTCACCAGGAAACAAATGGGAACAGAAATAAAAGAAAAAAAAATTGTACAAGGCTATTGATTTTGCTAGAGGGCTGAACAGAACAGTGGAAATTACACATGTTGAGTTTTAATTGCAATATCTCTAGGAATGAAGCATCAGCAAAGCATGGGTTTAGATGGGATACTAGATCTGATGAGCTAGAGGGAGGAATTTGCCTGGACGCTGCCATGCTGTGCTAGGGGCATCACTTCCTACTTTCTCTGATTCATACCTACTCTGTTCAGTTCATCAAGTGTTTGTCTATTCTTTGCCTCCTCTTCAGGCTTGTATTTTTGGATTACAGGAGAATGATACGTGCTCACTTCCTGATTCAGCTTTAGACTCATCAAGGATGTCTAAGGAGAGTGAAATGTGACCAAAATAGCATCATCAGACGTCAGAGGTCAGACAGCTCCTGGCAAGCAAAGTAGCCTATGTCCAGGAATTATGAAAAATACAAATGGGACTCTCAGGTAAAACTTTATCCCACTCAGCTTTCTCTCACATTGGCAGCTGTATGAAGAGGGAAGTCTAAGAACTCCCAGGTCTTTCCAGCCCTGACCATTTCAAGAGCATGTCTTCCCTCTCTGTTGTTCTTCTAAAGGAAAAGACCTCTGGGATTTTTAAGTAAGATTGATAATTTGGTGTAGGTAAGAGATAAAAACTTTTGTGACCCTTTTTTTTAGTCGATTTCCTTGGGCTTTCCTTAATCTGTCGTAGGAAGTAGCTCTTCTTCTGAATGATGGACTTTCAATTTCTCTGTGCAGATGTTTACACATTCAAGTGCTAACTTCCCTTGGGCAGCAGCACTTGTTAACAGTTCTTTCAGGGTCTCTGCTAGCTCATTTTCCTGAACTGGCTTTGATCTAGTTGTAGATCAGGGCCAGGAAATCACACTAACCAGAGCAGGGGACAGTGCAAGTGCCAAGGGTACCTCAGCAGAGGACAAATGAGGAAGTGTTAGTCTTTTGTTACTTCCTAAAAAAAACCCAAACCTTCAGGGAAACAGAATAGTCTGGGAAGTTTCTTTGTGGGAGAAGATTTGAGTGGCTTGTTGCTTTTTTCTCATATGCCTCTCCAGAACTAATACGGATGGTTCACAGTGTTTCAGAAGCTTCAGATTGTCTTTCCTTGTTGTCTATGTGACTGAGACAAGTGGGTCATATTGTCTTTGGCTTTTTTCTTTTTTTTTATACTGTGGTATTTAATAAGGCATATAATCAGTGTCTAAAAGATGTACATTTTCCTCCATGCAAGGGAATGACAGGGAAATATCTACATAGGAAAAAATGTGAAAAAAACAAGAATTGGACTTACGGAAAATTCTGTGGATTTCAATAGTGAGGGAAAACCTATCTAGAGTTTTCTAGACTCTGTTGAATAGGATGTATGCTGTATAATTTCATAACCTGATCTCTAGAAATGTATAGATAGACTCATTCTTTGTGCAGTCTAATGAGTTTGAGGAGTACTCTGTGAATACTTCAAAGCTTACGACACTCTATAAAGTTTTTTCATAAAGGTCATGACTTTCTGTGAATGAAATTCCAGCCTATTTCTGAAAGATGAAAAAGGCTATTTTTCACAATCTCTCCACAATCCAGATGATAAATGTATCTGCTTCTCTAATTGAAAGGAACTTGACTGGAGATAGCAGGCCACCCATAATCACTTGCTACTTGAGTAAGCATCCAGAGCTGAACTGGAAAGGTGATTTGAATACAAGTGAAAGGTTTGTATAACCTGGCCTTTTCTTATCTAATAGGCTTGCTGCTTGTGTGTATCCTCTATCAGAGAGAGTTACCTGGAACCTAAAGCACATTTTCCAAAAAAGCCATCATTATATAGTTACCTATTGAAGCATATGGAAGGCACAGGTGCTCTGTGAGCAAAATTTGGCTTCCAGTTCTTTATCCTGGTGAGGGTGGATGAATTGTACAGTGTCCAGCCAAGTACTCAGAGTGCATATTGAACAGTGAGGCTGAAAATAGTAAGGAAATGTAAGCTGAGTATACCTGATCTATCGTCAGGGTTGCTTATTTTTGATCAATTACACTCCTTTATTTATACCCAGCAAATGGAATGGGGGAGAAATAAGAACATCAGATTGGCAAAATCTTGGCAGATTTGTTATATTAAGATTTGGAACAAGTGCTGGAACCAGCAGCTTTGGGCTGCCCTAATAATGCATGAAAAGTGACTACCTCAGAACATCGGAGATGAGCATGTTTCATCTCTAAGGCATAGTTTCTGGCTCGCTTACATGTTGAGGGGGATGTAGGGAATTACTAAGTGGTACATGAATATTCTATGCTAAAGCCTTGATCAAAGAAAGTGGCTAGGAAAGCGAGGCACCTTAGAACTACTAAGTCATTGGTTTGGGCCTCTACCTTCCTAGCAGCTGTTAATCTTCCCTTTATGACCATTGATGTAATTTGATGAATGTCAGATTATTGCTTAATTGTTCCCCTTGCTTCTTTTCAGTGATGGCATCAGAAATGACATAATGCTAGTGCTCCTGTTCCTGTTGTCTTATGACTCAGAGGGAGGGCAGATCTTATTTACTTTACCTAAGATACAATGGAGTGCCCCTGTTTAGGCAGCTCTGGACTGCACCCATCCAATTCAGTCATATGAGATCTACAGACCCTGCTGTGTTTCACAGGATGAGTTCCTTCCATTCAGGGCCCTGGGATTACAGTGACTCAACAATTTTGCTTGTTTGGTCCAAACCTTAAAGGCAAGAACCATACAAGAGAAGCTTACATAATTTTTTCTTTATAGACACATTTTAAGCACTCTTCACAAGCTTTTTGAGTTTTCTTCAACCCCATTACCTCACACTCTGGGATGGAGAAGTCAATCTGCTTCTTCAGTTTCTGTGCTTCTAAGTCAGCAACTTCTGGGAAACCGCTGACAAGTCACCCACTTCCCTTTTCTCTCTTACCCCTTTAAGACTTTAAATTATCTTTCATGGTAAGGTTGAAGCAAAGAACAGAATTTAACCATAACTTTTAAGATGATAAAACGGTGAGATGCTGTGAAGGAAGCAGCCCTCTGCCCTGATTGTACTCACCTCCCACAGCCCTTGTGCAGATACTGATAGACAGCTGACCCCACAACAAACCTTTATACTCTACTGCAAAAGGGAAGAGGGAACAGCTGTGAGCAGATGGAGAATGAGCATTATTCTCAGCATCTGGTATTTATATCAGGTTAGGTAAACTGTGAAAGTCCATTTTGAAATTATATCTCCATGACAAGTCTAAGCTGCCAAAGGAAGCTGTCATGCTTCCTGCCTTTCCTCTCCAACAACTGTATGCTTCTGCTGCCTAAGAAGCATGAGTATTAACATTCATTTGGCTGCTCAGGAACTGGCACCAATGAAAATGAACTCAGTTCCCTATTACAAAAAGAGTTTCAGCAATTTTTATTGTTTCACTTGGTGAAACTTATTTTTTTCTGGATGGAATATCCCTTGTTTGTTGTTCAGGCAACTCTATAAACAAATCACCATTTCCCTTAAACTAATTGTTTGACTTTTTTTTTTTTCTTTTTCTTTTTTTTTTTCCTCCAAAAGAAGAACAAGAAAGGAAATAGAAATGAAACCCATTCCAATACCGAGATTATCAGCAACACCAGCTTAAAACTAGAAAAATATAAGTAACAGATTCATTGTGAATTTGATTCCGCTCCCCTGTAGTAATCTGACAGGGAAAGATTGCTATGCCATGGCTCAGGGAAAGGAAAAAATAAACAGGGAACGTGTTAGTAAAGTAGTGCCTATTAGAACTAAACGTATGTGTAGCACAGCCTACAGTCATTAAAGCACAGTCTCAAATATGAATGCAGGCTGCAAAGTCAACATCAGGTGCCTCTTCTGTATGACAGTTGTTTAGCAGACTAAATAGTAGTGAATCTGCGCAGGAACAGAAGAGTAAAACTTGACATCTGTGTCAGAGCAATGTCTTTCTTCATCTCAGAATGCATCTAGAAGCCTGAGCAAGAATTAACTGGGGTGGGAAAGAGGACAGATAGTTATTATGTTAAGAAATGGACACAGGAGACCTGCATTACAACATAAGGGTCTATTTACTTTTTTCCCCAAAATAGGGAAAAAAAGTGGTATCTTCTCTTTGGTAATCAAGAGAAGCTCTATAAATGTCTGTTGTTGGTCCATAAGATGGACCAAGAGAAAAAGGTGGTGGGTTGGTTTTTGTTTTGTTTTGTTTTGTTTTGTTTTGTCAGTGCAGATACACAATGCTGGAATTGGAAAAAATTAGTCAGTCCAGGACTCTGAGAAAGAGTATGTTTACTAAAACTGTGGAAACTTGGTTCTTAAAGTTATGAAAACTTGTTCAAGTAAGAAGTCTCTCAGTGCAGATGTCAAAGAACTTATGTACTGATGAATGGTAGTGGTAGCTGCTATCTTCTAGGAACAGAGGAGTTGCAGCGTTATGTAAAAAGAATGTTATCTGTTTTTATTGGGGATGTTTTGCATGTGCTGGTCTTGTTTCTGCTTTTCCCTAAGGGAGCAAATGTCCGTGCTAGTCAGACAAAAACATCTAAAATGGATTTTCTCCATGTTGGAAACAAGAATATGTGAATGAAGATTTACTTGTAATGAGATAAAATCATCTAGTACATATTTACTAATTTGCTGGATTCATTTTCATTAGGCATGGAACTCCAGTGATATGTTGGAGGTTAAAAGGTTAGGAACCCTTTTCTAAAGCTCTGCTGAGCTTCCATGGGGCAAATGCAGGTGGACTTCACTTCTTTTTGGATATTGCATGTGAGCAATGTAGCAAGCCAAAAGCTCTTTCGCAGGCATATATTCTTGTTTGACTTCATTTTCTCTTCTCTGGTTTGTGGATATTGTGGATTATTGGAGGTCTCTGAGAATCCCTAGACAACATGGTAGGAACTCAGAAGTAATTTCACAGGGAACATAATTTATCTGTTTTCATATATAGGAGGGTCCAGACTGAGGATCTGGGAGATGCAAGGGTGGTTGATGGGACTCTGGGGTGTCACGGGGAATGCATTCCTGGAGCATGTTTAAAAGTAAGTAAAGGTTTGGGGCTCCAGTTATTGTATTCTTAGTTTCTGAAACTGCTTTATCACGAGCATATGGGACAATGGAAGTTGCAGCAAAGCAATTTTAAGACCAGTCTGTACACATTTTCTGTAGGGGAAGGCTGCATGGTGATTATTTGTATTCTTTCAAATTAGTGTTTACAGAGATGCATTAATGTTTGGTGGGAAAGTATGGAATGAATGGAAGTAAAACGAAAAGAGGAAGAGGTCCACTATTGTAAGCTTTCATCCCTACCTAGCCCTTAACGATGATTTATTTGCCTTTGGTCTTCCAGCTCCAAAACATGTTTGCCTGAAAAGTTTTGTTGAATATACTTCGCATGTTTTGATAATGTGACTTATGAGATAACACTTCTACGAAGATATATATATATATAAATACATACATATACAAATACATACATACACATACATACATGTACACACACTACATATAGACTTAGGAAACTGTATGGCATTATACACCTCCATGCCTGTATGTGGCAGCAACCACATAGGGGAGGTAGCTCAAAATAGCATGTACAGTCCTTTATGGAGTTGTTATTAAACAGAATGTGGTCTTGCCATCCTGGCTGGTGGAAGTGTTTTATTTCTGTGGGACAGGGGAGTTGCGTCTGAGGAAGGATGATCTCAGGAAAGGGGTGGGTCTCAATTAGACTGTCTGATGGAAAACCTTGGAAAGAGTCCACATGGCTTGAAGAAACTCCCTAGAGTAGACCATCATATACTGTTTCTCGCTGAGAATATAACAACATCGCATGTTCTGCTACACAGGGTTAAAATCTCATGTGTGTCTGTGGTTACCTTGAAACAAATTCTTGGCCATTGTGACAAATACGATGATACAATCACATTGACAGGATCTTCTAGTTTAGCAGAGTGAGTTTTCCTGTTACACTGTAAGGGCATTTTTCACATGAGATGTGTAAGTCTTGTCCTGGTATTAGTGATATGCTGACACACCTACTGCAGTTGGACAGAAGTTTCACAGCAGTGGGTTAGGATGGGGCATAAAGAGGTGTCTGATTCTGGGGTGGCACAGGCACTGATCATGAATAGCAACACTGTGGTTTCATATTTTACTTTTAAATTGGCACTTCTCAGACTGCTGTCTGATAGCAGGTTGGGGGAATTGGTTAATCCAGAGAGAAAGGAGCATTTCTGAAATGCCAGTATTCTTGTATTGTCTGCCTCTTCTTAAAGGGTTTTGAGACGTTAGGCCAAATTCAGTAGCACTTTGTGGATTGTATGAGAATTCTATGTTCTAAACATGCAAGATACTTATTTCAACATGAAGATATTTACTTGTGTTTCTTCCATTGATTCTCTCAGGGTCTGAGCAGTGTCACACGCCCCGTTTAAGGCATACTCTATTTTGTAATAAGGAATTTTTAGGTGATCTTTGCTTTCTGTCTTCTGTTTAAAATTAATTTCCTCCCATTTTACGTACCTTTACCTACTAGATAGGTAGTAGGCACCCATCTTTTGGTATATGTGTCTGCATAAATATATTCATTTAGTTAATTGTGATTTAATTTAACTCCTTATATTTTTTTCCTCCAGTCCTGCAAGTCCCCTAGTATCCTAGTATTTACTTTCTGTGTTTTGTTTGGTTGTTGTTGTGGGGTTTTTTTCCTTTTTTTTTCCTTTTTTTCCTTTTTTTTTCTTTTTTCTTTTTTCTTTTCCTCCAAATGGCATCTAAATTGTCATCTAAATGCAGAGTACTGAATGAAATCAGTTATTGCACTTGAGCCCCTGGAAAAAGAACATGTCTCCTGAGCTTAGAAATGGTACCTTAAATATAGGAAAATTGTTTTCTTGATTTAAGATGATGCTACAAAGATGATGTGCAACTACTGAGTGCTTCATCTATCAGAACTCTTTTATCATCATACAAGTCTAGATTTATCCCTCAGTTAAGTACTTATCCTCTGGATTTAGCTTCTGAGCCCCAGCATGATCTTCACTCTGTGGTGTCTGTCCCAGTGTCTCATCCACACTTCTTATTCCTCTTTGTAGACTAGATGGCAAATTTGCTCTGTGTTTCTCACATCTTACTGTCTTACTGTTATCTCATATATTTTCCAAGTCAGTAATGAAAAGAGTAAATAAAAAGGGCTGTACACCTCACTGGCTCTGCATTTTGCCAGCTATGAGGGTATTTTCCATGAATAGTGCTTCAGAAAGTTTGTGGCTTCTGTGCCATAAGTTAACAGCAAAAGGAGTATCAGAGATAAAACCAGTCTGCTACTTGGTGAGGATGATCACCTCACAAATAGGGATGCAGAGAAGTTTAATGCCATCTTTGCCTCAGTCTTTGGCTCTGGGACTGCTGGAGCCCTGTGTTGGAGGATTGTGATCATGATAAACTTCTATCCAACCTTGAACCTGAATAGGATTTGCTGCTCTGGCTGGATATCTATAAGCCTGTGGGGCCCACTGGGATTCATCCTAAGGTACTCCAGGAGCTCACCAATGTCAATGTGACCTCTCTCTCTATTATTTTTCAACAATCTTGGGGATCTGGAGAGTACCCAGTGAACTGAAAGCTGGCATATATTGTCTCAGTATTCAAGTAGAGCGATAAAGAGTACCTGGGTAATTATAGGCCTGTCGGTCTCACTTCCAGTGCCTGGCAAAATTATAGAGAAGGTTATTCTGAAAGTTATTGGAAACACCTGGAAGACAGTGTAGTCACTGGTCACAGCCAATATGGGTTCACAAGGGGAAAGTGCTGTTTAATGAACTGAATTTCCTTTTTATGACTAGCTTACCCACTTAGTTGACCAAGGGAAGCCAGTTGATGTAATCTTTTTGAATTTCAGCAAAGCTTTTGATAATATCTTTCATGGCATCCGTCTGGACAACATGTCCAGTGTACAGATAGACAAATACATAGTATGATAGATGGAACAGCTCGCTGACGGGTCAGTCTCAAAGGATTGTTGTAAATTAAGTTATGTCAGGCTGGTGTCTGAGTCACTAGTGGAGTTCTGCAGGGCTCTTTAATACTTTCATAAGTGACTTGGATGTAGGACTCAAAGCAATACTAAGTAATTTTGTAGATAATACTATTAGGGAGGAGCATGGACTCCCTTGAGTGTAGAGAGGCCTTAACAAACTGGAGAGCTGGGCAATCACCAACCACATGAAGTTGATGAGAGCAAGTGCTGCATTCTGCACCTAGGATGGAGCAACCCTGGCTATCTTTACAGACTGTCGGTCAAGAAGCTGACAGCACGTTGAATCTGAATCAGCAGTGTACCCTGGCAGCTAAAAGAGCCAACCACACCCTTGGGTGCATCAGACCCAGCACTGCCAGCCAGGTGAGGAAAGAGGTTGTCCCACTCTGCTCGTGTGCAGCCTCACCTTGAGCACTGTGTGCAAATATGAGCACCACCATATAGGAAAGAAGTAAAACTACTAGAGAGTGTTCAAAGAAGGGGTATAAAGATGGTGAAGGGTCTGGACAAGCAGCTAAGGTGCTGTGGTTTGTTTGGCCCAGAGTGGCCAGGCCCTGGAGCAGGCTCCCCAGGGTAGTGGGCATGGTTCCAAGCTGCCAGAAGGTTTTTTTTGTTTGTTTGTTTTAGTTTTTCAGTTTAAATAAATCAAATTCTGTGACACATTTGGTCATAATCCAACCATTCCACAACATCCTTCCCCCTCCACACCCCCCAGACCCCCCTTTTTTTTTCCTTCTTTTTTCTTTGTTTTCTTTTCCCAAAGCCTATTTGTTTAAGTGCACAATAGAAATCTGAGGGTGGCAAAAGGAGTTTTTTTTTTCACAACTATATTTCTCATAAGCTTCTTATTGCTGTATTTTGCATTTTTTGCTGTGCAGAATAATTGTGAAGTTTCTAATTTGAGTATGTGTGACTTTAATTCTTACCACCATTTAAGTAGGTTTTGTATTTTAAAATCTGTCCTTTAAAATAAATATATAACTATTCACTGAACACCCAGATATAACAGCTTTTAGATTGCAGTTTGTATAAAGCAAGCAATTCATGTAGATGCTCTAGAAGCATTTTCTTCTAAGTTGTTTATTTTATAAATTTGCTACTGGACTTTTCCTCAGCATCTTTTGTTCTCTATATCAGGTCCAGTCTTTTAAGTTGGCTGGATGTGTCTCAGTAACTAGTTTTACTATGGAGTACAAGAGGTTTGCACAAGCAGCACACCAAAACTGCTTGGATAAGAGCAAAAGCACATCTGAAAGCCCAGTGCTCACACTAGTAGGTTTGTCTAGGACTGGTTTCATTAGTCAGCGTGCTAATCCCAGTGAATATTCACAGTATTGTCCCTAGCACAATGAGGCTGCATCAGGACTTACTGACTTCCAACAAGCTGAAGAGGGGAGATTTGACTCGGCAACCCAATTATAGACCTGTCTGCTACTGCAAACACAGGATTTGGAAAGGGAGATGGAGTGATGAGCCAGCAGTGTGCCACTCTGGCCAAGAAGGCCAACAGTATCCTGAGGTGCATCAAAACATGCATCAAAAGAGTGGCCAGCAGGTTGAGGGAGGTTATTGTCCCCCTCTACTGTGCCCTGGTGAGGCCACATCTGGAGTGCTGTGTCCAGTTCTGGGCTCCTCAGTTCAATAAAAATAAGGAACTACTGAACAGAGTCCAGCAGATGATCACAAAGATGGCTGGAATATCTCCCATATGAAGAAAGGCTAGGAGACGTGGGACTCTTCAGCGTGGAGAAGACTGAAGGGATTTCATTACTGCTTATAAATACCTAAAGATCAGGATCTCATTGGCCTGGGCTCTTTTCAGTGGTGTTAAGTGACAGGACAAGGGCAATGGGCAAAAACTACAACACAGGGAGTTCCATACAAATATGAGGAAGGCCTTCTTAACTTTGAGGGTAATAGAGCACTGAATCAAGCTGCCCATAGTGGTTGTGGAATCTTCTCGAGATATTCAGCGCCTGCCCGGACACTTTCCTATGCAACATACTCTGGAAACCTACGTTAGCAGAAAGGTTGGACTTGATCCCCAGAGGTCCCTTCCAACTCATACAATTTTGTGATTCTGTGATATCTGTGTGTGTGTGTGTGTATTTGTGTCTTTGTACTTGTTGACTGTTTGACTGTCCTCTATGAGAAGGGGACACAAAGAAAACTTGCAGTTATAGCCAGGCCAAGTTTAAGCTTGCTTTCCATAAATAAAAACTTAAAATTTTGCATCATGTGGCTTAAAATAAGAAGTCCTTTTTCTCTAATATTCAGTCATGGCTTTTATGCAGAAATATAAATTATTAATATTAATTAATTAATCCAGTGCTAAGTTGTTAAGAGAGTTGTGCCCAGATCCTTGTTTATGTAGCCATGAACAACTCAGTGTTAGTTGTTACAGTATATTTAACGTATGATTTTAATTATACCTTTACTAAGATTGGACTAATTTGGCAAGTAATGATCTTTCCTTCCTCAGCTAGTTAGTGTCCTGGCTTGTACTGTCTGGCCACAAAACATGTACAAAACACTTCTGTACAGTGTTTGCATCACCTGTATGTGTGTGTGTATTTATGCAGAGTTATTTTTTAAGTACTCTTAATTCTGTCTGTCTCTCTCTTCCTGTCTGTACTAAGTGGTTTTGTCCGTTGGATTAACAAACTAGAATTTTTTTAAAAAAAATTCTGAAATAATGTGTCAACCAAAAAAAATTACATGGTTCTTTTTCAAGAATATTTTTTTGGTTGTCCACTAATCTGTCAATATGTGATTTCTCCTTCATCTAAGTCATGACAAAGCACCTTATCCTTGTCATAACTATCCAAAGCCTTATCCATTGTCATATTAGTCTTGCCTTCTTTATTTTTAACTTACATGTGACTTTAAAAACAGGACTTTTGTTTTCAAATTTAAATGCCACATAAAAGGAAGACTTCCAAGTTTTGGTAGATAAGAATTTCATAAATAAGTTCATGCACTCATTAACTGAAAAACAGTAAGCTGGCAATTAGATGAGAGTTGGTTTCCATTTTTTGAGAATACGAGGCAAAAGGGTAATTTTTAATGGCTTTTTCTATGTGTGTGTTTGGTGGTGATTTCCTAAAAATGTCTGCTCTGATGGAGATCTTTAACTATCATGTACTTTTCAGAGTATTTCCTTGTATGTTGGGTACCAAATGTAGTTCAGCATGTGCTTGGAGTTGAAAATGCTGAACAAGATGAACACTGTATCAGCACTTTGAGCGATAATGGCAAGCTTGGTGTGACACAAAACTTTGCCCAAAATAAGTAATTCTAAGCAACTGCACAGGTTATCGAGGAGAAAAGCAAGTTTCCGTTGTTCAAAACAGCTTCAGAACTTCTTGTTTCTCAAGGCTTGCTTGAACTTGGATTTTTGAGATTTGATTTTTTTTCAATGAAGAGGAGGGTCTCATTGATGAAACAAATTTTCAGGACAGTTTCATCTGGGAGAAAAATTATTTCTGTGTGTTCTGTCAAACTTTGACAGGATGAGAGATACAGCTATAGTGAATGATCAATGATGCTTTGTATGTAGAAGTTTCAAGTTTAAACTTTGGAGGAGTGTGCTGGGATTGACCAAGAGCAGATGTAGAATTTTCTTGACAACAGTTCAGTGTCGGCTAACTGGACATCTCACACCTACTAAAATACTTAGCATCAACTCAGTGAAGATTTTATTATAGGAAAAATGGAAGAGGAAACATCGTCAGACATCACAGGTCATCTTTGCAGTATGTTTTTCTGTTTCCTCCTGGCTCCCAGTCCATGTTCATGTAGGCATAATTTTTCTCAGAAAGTGACACAGATGAATACCACTTCTGCTCAAAGGGTGAGGACATACCTGGAATGTCAATCAAGGTGGATCTTGAGCGATGTCTCCAAAAGCAGCAGTAAAAACATGCATCTTACTGCTTACTGCTTCCCCACAGAGAACAGTCCAGTTCATCAAAGTTACTCTGAGACAGCAAAGAGTAACAGGAAGAGAGATACATGTGTGTGTTTGTGCAGGAATGCATGTATATGCCCTTGTACCCTCATGTAACAAATCTCATGAAACTTTTCAGGTTAGCTTGTTTCTTACTGTGAGCTTCCCAAGCCCTTCCATGTGCATCGTTTTTTGTTCCAGCTTCATCTCCCCCAGCTCACAACCTGTCTGTTGTGACTCATGCACTCTCTGACTTTGATTTAGATTCCATCTGCTCTCCCATCCAGTCAAATCCATGTTCTTCTAATACACTACAGGAGAAGTGGGGGAGCAGAACATGTATCTGTATTCGGACTAGAAGCAGCAGAGATGCACTGACTCCAGCCTCTAAATTTCTCCATCTTATCTCAGTGCAGTAGTTTCACTAAGCAAAATGTGGTAGAAACAAATCTGTACTTGCTGGAAAGGGCTGAATCGGAGCAACTTGTCCTTCCAGAGGATACGTGGACCTTCAGGTCATAATTGGTCTCAGAATATTACTACTCACTGTGCATTTATGGATATTTAAAAGGAATGTTATTTCTCTCTGCTTATACCAAGGTGTATCACAGTTACCTGGGAAAAATAGCGGTTGTATTATCTCTTCTTTGCAAACAGGGGAAGGTGGCACAAAAGTAGCAACTACAGGCTGTTTTCTAATGCTTGGCTGTCAGAAATATGCCCCAAACCTCAGGTGGAGGTAGGTGTGAGTTAAAGACTTGCCTTCACATTGCAACTGGCTTCTCTCAAGGACAGGGTGGCCCTCAAAGAAGTGATCTTTGAAGATCACTTCAGACAAAGAAAGGCTGTCCCTAGGTAGCACAGAGGGATCATGTAAAAGAATACAGAGTAGGCTATTGAGCTCTTGAGTTCAGAGAACAAAAGCAAATCTCTCCCTCTCCAAGAGACTCTAAGAGATTTCACTCTACCAGACTTCTCCATCCACGAGTATCAGAAGAGTGAATTAGTACAAGGTCAGTCCTTGGAATTAAGGCCAGAAGGGAATTTTCCTAGGGAGACTAGGTTCGAGGTAACTGTCTTTTCTACTTACTTTTGAGACAGCTTATGGAAGACCATCCATTGAGGTGAAACTGGTCATTCTAAGTCAGATAATGCTTTATAAATATCAAGGAAAGGGATGTGGCTCAAAATCCAGGAGAATATTCCCAAGAATATGTTCTCAGAGCCTGAATTTTTTCTGTGTTGCTGATAAATGAAAACACATCCAGTAGCCTACTTGGGATCACATCTAAGTGTTTTGACACACTGAAAGTATGATGGAAAGAGAAATAGAATGTTAGAGAAAAGCTGCAGAATAGGCCAAATCGAATTCTGCATGTTTACTGAGAAAACCCCACAAGGACAATGAGTTAAAGCAACATCTCACCCTTGGATACTATGGTTTTGCATTCATGACATTAAGTTATGAGACATCTCTTTGCAAGATACAGATCAAGATCTCCTTCAGATCTACATCTGGAATAGAGGGATGCTGTAGACAAGGGCTGTAGTCTCTACTTCTAGTCACTGGAGACACAGGGGAAAGCGGGAGCTGATCTATGACATGCAGAAATATGTGGAAAATAAATAGAGCAGAATTATCAGGAAAAAGAGCAGGAGTTTTATTGATGAACCTGTTTCCAAAGCATAGAAAATGATTCCCTCTCCTGTATTTCTTGGTACTCCATTTTTTTAATTTTAATTTTTTTTTTTTTAATTTTAAGTTCTTGTATTTTAAGACTATAACTTTGTAAAAATTTCAACAGTGGTTTTGAGAGACACAGTTGACAGTTGTTTAGGCGCGTACATGATGTTTTACTCCTCTCCCTCCAACAGAGGATGCCCCTGTTTAGGATTTTCACATTCTGTTTAAAAATTCTAGAGATGGGAAGACAGAGGCTTTCCTCACTTTCAGTGCTTTTCTTTGAGCTCTGGCTGAATTCAAGACATGAAATGTAGACCAAGTATTTTCCTTCCTTTCACCTGATTTTAGGGTATGGCTCTGCTAAAGGTCAGTGGAGAAACATCTAACTGCAGTTCCACCCAGGAAGATCCCAGAGTAAAGATTAAGAAAGAGGAAAAATGTTCTAGATGGGAATGTTTTGGGGGGTGCAAGTTAAGAGCTAGCCAAAAGGAACAACATAGACAGGACTGCAGACAGAAGCAGCAGTATGCTTCTTGGCTGGAGGTCTGGTTTGCAGTGGTGCCTGCATGTCAGGTGTGACTATAAGGATGACACCAGTGGAGAAGATTTGCAATCCCTCCACTTTCTATATGGAGGATTGACCGAGGGCATCCTGATTATGTCCAGTAATATTCATGCCCTCTTATGATCCTTTCTGATATGTTATGTAGACACTTGCTCACCACAAGTGAAAGCAGAGGCCTTTAACATTATGAGCCTGCCCTCAGTCACCTTGCAGACTACATCTGACTCCTGTACACAGCTCAATAACCCAACTGATATTTGTATATAAAGCAGCAGAAAAAAAGGTTAAGTCCTATGTTCCTTCCCCCAACTGAATCAATTCTCTATGGGGTTTGCAAAGAGCATCCAAAAGCTGTGAGGAGCATACGCAGGACTGGCTCAACACGATGGTCTATGCCCTCACACCACCTACAAGGGGACATCTTCATCCTCATCTTCATCCAGATCAGTGGTGTGTAGGCTGATGTCCTTCAAGATGTCTGAGATGTTTTCATTAACTGGTCCTGTCAGCTCCATCTCTTCCAACTCGGTATCGGTGGCATAATTGGAGCACAGGCCTTCCCCTTCATCATGTAAGTGAGAGGGCTGTGGAGAGTGTGAGTGCAGAGGCAGTGTGCTTTTTGTCCCCAAGTCTGCTGCTTGCTGCGCTGCCACCACGCTGCTGTCCTGCTGGCTCCACACCTGAGCACCCTGGCTGACCTTTTCACCGCTGATTGAAGTCCTGTTTGTGTCACGGAAACTGGCAAGGGGGGGGCGGAGGCGAACTCCGGAGCGTGTGGAGCCCTCTATTGCCTTTTGAAGCTATTAGAAGAGAAAAAGTTCAGAGAAAAAATTGACGAAAGGAAGGCTGACTCAGCCCTACCCAAAAGTTCATCGGCTCTCCAGGGTAAAGGACTCACAGATAGAGTCACATCATTGTATAAGCGGTGGGGCCTGAGATCATCTTTCATACAGGTATTGTAATTAGTCCACGGTAAATAACAAATCCTGCACTACTGAGACAATAATAGCTACTCAGTTAAGAGGTCTGCTTTCAGGAAAAGGACAAACAGTCCAACGTGCCTGTAAATAACATCTGCTGCTTTCTCTGAAATACAGTCACCCAATCCTTGCCTCTACATAGCTCTCAGAGTAATGAGTCAGAATTCAACGCTGGATTGAAAACGGAGCAAGCACAGTTATATATACTCCAAGCTGGATCTCCAACCTGTGAGTGTTTTGCAATGATGCACAAGACATTTGCATTTGATTAGGAGTTGAGATTATCTGTACCTACCTCTTCCAAAGCCAGCACTCCCTTCAGCTTTCCCATACTGGTTACATAGGCATGGCTGAGGCCCAGTAATGAAAACAACGTATGCGTCTAAGAGGAAAAACACACAAAAAAAAATTCAGGGGCCTTGAAAACTGGTAAGGTGATACCTGGTGGACTTAGGATTTAGAAGCAGGAATGCCAAAGGCATACAAGCCTGGTAACCAAGGTGAGAAACTACTGCTTCCATTCCCCTTTTTTAGCTAGCAAATGTTAATCTCTGGTCCTTCTATTGCCCCTCTGTAGATAGGAGTGTGTTGATAATGCAGAGCACATTCTCAAAATCACTTCCATCCTCCATCTGGAAAGAGATTCATATACAACTCCCTGTGCATTTAAGGACTTACACAGATCCCTTTTCATTTCATGCTGGAAATAAAACTATCGTAGTAATATGCATAGTCAGAACTTTCTTAGGTTATTTGTTCCAGTACTTTCCTTACCACCAGAAGTTGGGTTTTTTTTTTTTCCTATTCTTTTCTTGTCTAATCTTGGTGCTGTTTATCCAATGCAGTGGCAACAAAAGAAAAGAGTTAATACCTTTCTCTTAGAAAGTATTCTGAAAAAGATAGGTATTACACTGCTATCAGTCTTCTCCAGCCTACATATACTATATTATTTTACTATTCTTTAAAGATCAGGTTTTCTGAAACTAAGCATTTTCAGTGCTTATCTGTGGAATATTTTTTACCTTTAATTTCTTTAAGCTGAGCTATGGCTGTGGACTTACACAAAGTAGTTCTTTCTGGGCTAGTATTTTTCTTTAGCATCACATGACATGCGGAATTGATTGTAAACTAAGGAAAATGTCAGTCTTCATGCAGAAGACATTTTACTCTCATGCAAAAGAGAAGCAAACTGCTTAAGTACAATATGATCACAATCTGTGATATTCTTGTCAGTATTCTCACACTTAGCTCTGACCGTGCATACCTCAGTTTGGTTACTTATTCCTGTTTTTTTTTCTTGTGCATTTAGGTTGACTTTTGTCTGTTACTTCAGAGTTTCTCTGACAAAGAAAGAAATATATGAAATGTTCTTCATTGGAAATCTCCAGGTATCACATCTTGTAGCCTCTATAATCTCAGATACTAGTGGGTTTCAGATTCCTTCAGCCAGTCCTTTAGAAAACACCATCTTAAGTATGTCAGCCTCTTTTTATTTTGCTAAAGGCTTAGATCTTACCGCTTTGATAATGGTAATTAATTTTGTGCAAGGCATATACTGACATTTCACGTTAAATAAATAATGATTAAAAACTTGCACTGTGTGCTTTTGCTTCAGTAGGCCAATTTTCCTTTCCATTTAATGAAACTCCGATCCTCTATTTCTCCTGATATAGCTATATAATGATTGCTTTTTCCCTCAGTCATTCTATATTAACTCTGGAAGTCATGTCGTAGAATATTCCAAGTAAGAAGGTACCTGAAGGTAACTGAATCCAACTGCTGTCTCTACCTGGTACCAGCCAACATTCAAACCCTATGTTTGAAGGTTGAGAGCACCGTCCAAATGCTCCTTGAGCTCAGGCAGCTTGGGGCCGTGGTCACTACTGTGGTAGCCTGTTTCCGAGTGCAATCACTCTCTTGTTGAAGAAACTCTTCTTAATATCTAATCTGAACCTCCTCTGATACAACTTCATGCTATTTCCTTGAGTCCTATCACTCACTGGTCACCAGTATGATCTAGTTTCTTCTTTCCTTGTGCTTCAGATCAGTGAAGACCAACCTTATGAGGTAGACTGGTTTGAAACAGCTTTTCTCACACATTAAGAAATACTCTGCATGCTGACAGAAACACCTTGAGGAATCCAGGAGTAGTCATTCCAGTGCTGTGCACCAACAAAGCAGTGTGTATCTCCAGGTAATGCCCGCAGGCAGCACTGCATATAATGCTTCTGTTGATGCAATGGCTGGAAAGTCCTACGTGTGTCCAAAAGTTATTTAACAACAGAACTTAAACTTCTTAACCTCTAGCCTTTCTTTTTCCAGGAGACTGGAAATACATGCAGAAAGACAGAGAAAAAAATTACGCCTGTATTTGGATGTGAAAATTGCTGATGTTAATTATAATTGGATGAGGACAATGTGAGTAGGTGAAGAAAAGGAGAAGACATATCATAGACGATACTTAATGATAGATATGGTAGACAAAAACAGTATGCCTCAGGGAGATGTCTGCACCCACCTTGTGCAGAGAGGTTCTCTCCACCAGTTGGAAAGGGGAAGGGTCTATGCGGCAGCATTCAAAGCACACATCCTTTTCCAGCTCCTCTTGTTCCCAAGCATCTATCTAACAAAAGAAAGGAGAACCGCTCATAGTAATCAGCAGTGCTGCTGGTTATGTACCCAGACTACGCCCATTCTCCCATTAATCATTTGTCCATCCAATGTATATTATCCACCTGCCTTGCATACTATATCACCTCCTTCAGGTTTCTTATTCTTAGAAGATACCAAGTCCCTGTGTGAAGAGATAAATTACAGTATCTCTGAGGTTTTCTGGGGAGGGAGAGTTTTGCTCCTTCCTGCTTAAAGAGGGAGTGAACATCTTAGCTTTCCTTCCTGAGTGCATCTTCCACTTGTCTTTACAAGGTAATAGTTCCTTTTTGCAAAGAATGAAGGAACAACATAGACCCATAGCTTTAGGTGAGAAGAGACCTGCAAAGGCCTCTGATCTAAAATCCTGCTCACAGCAGGACTGATTTCAAAGCTCGATGAGATTACTCGATGCCTTACTCATTACATCTAGCAGAAAAAATCTCTTAATGGGTGAGACTTGCCTCCTATACAAATCTAAGAAGAAAATGGGTTTATCTATGGTTTTATGTGGCAATTACTGTTCTAAGAGTTCGGGAAGAACTGCAAATGATAAAGAATGGGCAAAAGAAACACTCACTTGACTTACTTCCCTTTCAGTCTTACCTCTTCTGGTGTCATTGTCTCAATGACTTCCACTGGCTCCTGTAGAAGAAAACGCTGTTCGGTTTTACAGAGTACAGAAAGGAAAGATGTGCATAACCTCCTTACACCTTGTGGTCCCCTTTTTATTTCAGTTAATATATTACTAAGTCATTAGATTTTCTTATACTCATACATTGAAAAGTGCACTCTATACTTAATTTTCTTCCCTTACCAAAAAAAAATGGCCTATGTCAGGTGCCTAAACAGGGTCATCTGGTACTGCTTTGGATGCTTTCACATGGGGCCCAATTACTGTCCTAGAGTGGATGGATCTCTCAGAGACTCAGTATGATATCCACCAACCCGGTGCCCAAGGGCATCTAATGTAGCACAAGACAAAAGCTTTTTTTCATTTTTAGCTAGCAAAAAATAGTGCCAAATGAACTAGACTTGCACTTTGTTTCAGACTAGTGGAAATGATGTCATTTGCTGGGAAAAAAAGATGCCCAGACTCAATCATGATGGTAGCCTTGATACCTGAGCACAAATGGCTCATGAGCAAGATGTACACTCCTTCACAGTAATCACATCCTTTCTCCTTGGAGGGAGTTCCCCACTGACACTGTCGGAGTTCATGACCATATGTACGTCCATCATTTGGCCAGATGCTGAAAGGCTCTGGGTAGTAGGCTCTATTTCCATCACATCCCTTCTCTTTCCAGGCTACTGCTAGGCTTTCTGTATCCCTAACCTGGACAGCACTCTGTGTTTCAGGTCGACGGTTGTAAAGGCACAAGAGCCGCTGGAACAGTTGCCTCAAATTCCGGAAACTGTCTGAAGAATGAAAACAGATGTGGATAAGAGACAAGAATGAATGAGTGACAAAAATACAAAGCTCCATGGTTATCTTCTTGCCCAAGGCAGGCTAGGAAATAATATGAGGGACATTTTATACTGTACGTGACAGGGTTTAGCCAGCCACAGTTCAGCAGTCAGTTTGTAAGATGATGGTTAGGACATGCCAGGATAAATATTTCCATGCAGTATCTTTTCCTTAAGGAAAAGAAAGAAAACATTACAAAATAGCCCACACAGATGATGTTAATAGATCAATGTCCCTGAGGAGAAAAACAGAAGCAAGACTATTAGACAGAAAACAATATGATACAAGAAAGAAACTGCTATAGGGTTTCTGAAATACATAAGGAGAATCTGATTTAAAGGCTGAGTATGGAAAGGAAATTTGAAAATAACTTCAAATCAAAGCATACCAATTAGCCAGACTTGACAGTTATGAGGGAGTGAAAAGGCCATGGGCTGAGCCAATAGCGTAACAGTGGGAGTGAGAATAACTGCAGAATTATTCTAGGCAGGACAGTCAGAAATTAGCAAATGGGAAAGTATAGGGTTTGGTGCTGTTGTGAACAAGGCTGTTCAGATTGGTCAGAAACTATGGCAGCTGTGAGCCAAAGTAAAAATTATGGAAGGGAAAGCCTCATGAAGTCATCCCTCCTTCATTTTCTTTTGCGACTCCTTGATAACTCAGCACTAATTTCACTTAAAGTGTCTCACACAATATCCTTGTTTTGATATAATTGTTTTTCTGATTTGGTAAGGAAAATGAATTGTTATTCCACCATTCTACTGCCCTGGTAGCATAGCATAAAGTGAATTTTTGTATGCTGGAAAGGTTTAGTCATAAACAAGTGGTGTTAAGACTCCAGATATGTTATAGGCTATATTATATTTGGGTATCTAAAAACATGAGCCAGAACTACATCCTCTGTATTAATTCTGAAAATCTGGCTGTACCACTGTGTGAACTCGCTGTCTGCGTATTTCAAGGCACACAAAGGAAAAAAAAGCAACCAAACAAAAACTAACTAAACCATCCTGTATCAAATATACATGATATAGGAATCAGAAACGAGATACAAACATAGTTGTGGGAACAAAGCTAATGAAGGTGGAGCAGCACCAGAGAACACAGTAAGTCAGTATTCGTCCTTCATATTAAATAAGCTGAAACCAAGAGATATGCATCCAAGGGAGGAGTTGTTCAGCTTTGGAAATGGCCAAGCAACTCCAAAAATAAGCACATATGTTCAGCTCTCAGACTTCTCAGAATAATTCACAAGGTGAAGGTGCCAAGTGGTGGGACGTTCACATGCAGAACCTTCAGCAAAAGTCAAAGGAGACGTTTTTGCAAACCTTGGAATTGGGGATACTGACAGAGAGAGAGCTGCCTGAGTGGGCCTACTTTTGCTATGCTCTCTAGAGGATCACGAAAAGAAGATAATTTCAGGTAATTGTTGTGAGGTACATTTTTCAAAGTGCCAGCACAAGAAAAGCAGAGAAAGTTGACTGAGAACAATTTCTTCCCCACAACTGAGAAGCCAGCACCTTGCACAGGTGCACTATATTTACATATAGTTATCTTTACATCTTCCATAATCTAACTAAGGTGTGATTGGGGCACGCCAGAAGTTATCATACCTGAGAACTGCTGTGGCTCCAAAATTTCAGGCGTTTGTTTAAGAGAATTTGTTGGGCCATTGGGCTCCTCTGGGTGACTAGGAGAGGGGCTTGGTGGCTGAGGCTGCTGTTACGGAAAGGAGAGAAAATAAGGTCCACCCCATGTCATTTCTTTCTCAGTCTTTCCAAATGTCTTACTGCTTCTTAAGCAGTCTATAATGCAGTCTCTTTTCTTCTCCCTCACCTCTGCCTTCTCATCTGTATCATCATCCTCATCAACATAAACGAAAGATTCATGCTTCAGCTTTGGCAGCATTGCTCCTGATCCCTTGCTGTGTCCATCATAAGGTGCCTCAGCCAGCTTCTGCTGCATTTGTCTGTTGAGGCACCGTCGCCGTTCTGGGCTGATGTGTCTCTGGAGGAGTGCCTGCAGATCGGATCGCTCTACAGACCCCAGAAGGATCATGGTCTCTGCATAACAGAGTAGAGAAACTATTCAGTCCCCTCATGGTTTTGAATGCCACTTGCCACACATTGCCCTTTCTTCCTTTTAAATTCTTTGAAATGCTGGAAGCAGCACTATCACAAGCTATAAAATTAGCCCTGCTAATTGCTGCTAGTATTCTTTGGGGCTGGGGGAAGCTAGCCATCCCTGATCTGTGCCACTCCTGAAAACAACAGAAACAGGCTCTTTACTTATACAAAATTCCTCCCTTTTGTCAAAATTGCCACACATCTCTTACATACTATATCTAATTCTCACACTCCATCTTACCTGTCTGCTAAAGCTGAAACAATCTTATTTCATACTTAATCATAGTGGAAAGTTTTTAGTATGAATCATGTTATATACTGGACCACACTACCTTCTTCAAAGCGTGTGATTTGAGAGTTTCTTTTGACTCAGTTGAGACAGCCTTCAGGAAGGACCGGTCGCTTACCTGGTGAGTCTACCAAAGGCAAAGTCTTAACAGTGGTGCTTTGGAGTAGAGTTTGCAAGTCTCGATATTTACAGTTGGAGGAGACAAATTTCACATCTTGGACCATAATATCTTCAACAAAGATATTGTATTTGCTGTGAATATACGGACAAGATGAAGAGTTAGAATGTTAAAAATGTATAGCAGGTAAGTTCCTCAGTGTGTTCTTTATAGAGTTGCTAATTGATCATCTCTAAGAGTAACCAAGGAGGACTTTGGAGCAGTATCAACATGGATTTCATTACAGTTCTATTTCACTCCGCTATCTTCCACAATAAAAACACATTTCTATACATGCACATACACATACATGTTTTATACATACATACATATATACGTATATTATATATACATTTTATATAGAGACACATGTAGGCGAATAGCTGATTTTATATTTTTTTAAAGTATAAAATTATCCAAATAAAATGTTTCAAACATTTTTAAGAGAAAAAAATCCAAATGTCCAAGTCTTCAAAACTGAAGTAAATTGCTAATATTTACAGAAATTCAGTAATATTGCAGATGATTCAAACTTGTGCTTTCTGCGTATGGACCTTATTTCTATTCCACCTCCTTTTTTCTTCTCTTTTTGCTTTTTCTTCTCAGCCCAGATTTATTCTGCTTTTTTATTTTCTTTGTAACACTGTCTGCTTTTCATGACCTTTTCTTCTCCCATGGTCTCATTCTCCCTACCTCCATCTCTGCTTTACTGCTGTACCTTATATGATTCCAGCCCAGATCTGGCAGGTAGGGCAACTTCTTCACCTGGATGATGCTGTCATAGAGGCTGGGTTGCAGACTCTGGGCCACCATGTTGGCAAGAATGACAGCTACCATCATGGGCAGGATGTGGGCAATTTGACCTGTCAGCTCAAAGCAGATCACCGCAGTGGATACAGTGTGGCTCACTGCTCCTGTCAGAGCTGCTGCACCTTTCCCAGATAGGGTGGAAAAGTTATTGGGAGAGAAGAAGAAAGACTGTGATATAGAAACAGAACATCATGTCGGCCAGGAAAGCTATGGGGATGGGATTAGGTGGAGAAAGAGGAAGACATGAAGACTCACCAATGACAGCATACCCTCCAGGTAAGATTTTGTAAACAATACCATCAAAGAGGATCCCATCTGGAAAGAGAGATGCCATGATTTCTCCAATAAGACGTCCAAATGCAGCACCTGGAAAACATCACCAGCAATTATGGAATTTAACATCTAAAGAGCATAAAGTCTATGCTATGTAGCTATGCTGGGTAAACACTGGGGTGATTTCTAACAGAAACAAAACCAACACTTACATAAAGATGACACCAGGACTGAACAATAGCTTTCAGTTACAAAATACAAAAGTTGAACTCCAAGAGGAAAAAATGTACTAAGATATGTAAATACAGTTGAACCCTCATTCTTCCACTTAGATGCACCAGGCATGGAGGTATTTGTGATTCCCAGGCAGGGAGAAATGTCTTTTAAAAGACAGCATATTTTGTGTCACGTCAGTCCAAATCACAGTTCAGGATTGACGTGCACTCAATCTATGAATGTCCAAAATACTAGAGTCTTAAGCTTACAGAAAAGTTTGGATGGGAAGGGACATTTGGAAGTCTTTGGTCTGAGCCCTGATCACAACATGCTAATTTCAAAGTAAGATCAAGTCACCGAGGGCCTTGACCAAACCTGCTTTAGAAGTCTCTGGTGATGGAGATTCTCCATCCTCTTGGGGAATCTTTACCAGGGAAACAATTTTTTCCCCATGTCAATCAGAATTTCCCATGTTGCAACATGTGCTTTTTGCTTCCTCTTTACTAGGTGTCTCCAGGAAGAGTCTTTCTATCTTCCTTATACCTTGCTGCATTAGATGGTGAAACCTACAGTTAGCTCTCCTCTTGACCTTCTCTTCTGCAGATTGAACAAGCCCAATTTCCTCAGGTTGTCCTTGTTTGTTTTATTTGCTCCCCAACAATTTCAGTGGCCCTTCACTAGACTCAGTGCACTTCGTCACACTTCCTGCGTGGATGGACACAAAATAGTATTTGAGAGTTGTTTGCAGAATGCCAATTGCTCCAAAATAACCTGTTCCTTTGCCTTGCTGACTGGGCTTTTACTAATACAGCTTTGTTTGATGTTAGCCTTCATTACTGCAAGGGCATATTACTGATTCAGGTTCAGTTGTTGCCTTCCAGAACCCAGAGATTGTAAGCACACTTCAACACACTTCATTTAATTTCAGGGCTGTGGATAATTAATGCTGAACTTCATGAGCTTGTAAACAACTTGATAAATAATAAATTCCCATATGCCATCACACTCCCTGACGGAGAAGTGGCATTGCAGGTACTAGTTTTGAGGTTGTGACTTCTCATTGGCCTTCAGGAGCGAAAGGAGCAACTATTGCTAGCTGTAGTATGAGTTTCTCTGTAGATGAAGAGTCAGAGAAATGAGAAGACCATGACTCAGTGTGTCTTTCCACAGCTTGGCTTTTCTTTTGTAAAATAAAAAGATGTCCTCAGCATTTAGGTATAAGAGTGTGGACAAAAGAGACTGGTATAAGAACTGCTGACCAAGATTGTCATAGGCATGAAGTGATAACTAGACTCTGTATCCTCTCGAAGAAGCCTACCAGGCACATACACAGCATCTCTTGTCCTTTCTACCTGTCAGATCCATATGCTGCAACATAAAATTCGAACTCACCTAGAACAAAAACAGGCATGAAGCCTCCACAGGGGATTGGCATCGTGGTAGCGATGACAGACATCCAGAACTAGAACAGAGGCAGAGGGTGCAGTTGTTAGCGAGTAGCAGTAGCATTTCCTACAGCCCCACTCTACTGACCAACGTGTAAATCCATAAGGAGACACAATCTGATGGATATGGCAGTTCAGCTGGGAGGTGAAGGGCTAAGGGGCTGTGAGGTGTGAAGGGGAGTTAGAGAAACTCTTGCATCACACCAACAATGAAGAAGACCTTTGGGTGACTGCTGTGTTGTCAGGGAAGCCAAATCACCAAGAGAATGAACATGAGAACACCTTTGCCTTGAACTTCTGAAGGTAAGATTTCCCACTGTTCTGAACAGGTTTTTTAATTTTATTATTATTAATAATTTTATAAAATGAGATTATCAGGATTTCATAGCCTCAAAAAAAATTTACTGTAAAGGGAACTCTAGAGGTCTCTCACTCAACTTCCTGCTTCCAGAAGAGTTAATTCCTAAGTTAAATTAGCTTTCTCTGGGCCTAGTCCAGATAAACTTTGAACATCTTGACGGGTGGAGATTCCCCAGCTTTTCTGGGAAGTTTCTGAGAAGCCAAATTCAAGGGAGAATTTTTTCCTGAAGCCCATCTGCTGTAAGTTTCCCTTATTATAGCTTGTATCTAGCCTGTTCCAGTGTTTGACTATCCTCACAGTAAATACATTTTTCCTGATGTCCATCTAATCCTCTGCTGATGCAGCTCTGTGCTGTTCCCTTGCATTCTCTCACTGTTACACAGGAGCAGAGCCCAGCACCTCCCTCTACTTCCACTCATCAGGAAGCTGCAGAGAGCAATGAGCAATTGGCCTTTTTCATATTGGGCAGCCCGAATGTACTCTCAGCCTCCCTTCACAGGGCATGCCTTTCAGACCTGCTACCAGCTTGGCTGCCCTCCTATGTAAACATGCAAGTATCTTAATACCCCTTTTATATTGTGGAGCCCAGAACTATGCACAAGATTCAAGGTGGGGCTTGATTCAATTTTCAAGATTCAATGTTAAATAAAAAAATAAAGATTCAAGATTCAATGTTAAATACAGTGGGATAATGAACTGTCTTGGCCAGCTGACTATGCTATGTTTAGTGCACCCCAGAACATGATTTACCCTCTTGGCTGCTGAGTAGTGCTGAGGCTAATCCAAATATTGACTTAGTCCAGCCTTCTGGAGGCAACAGCCTATTCTTACAAACACCTTGAGTGCCAGTAAGCTTGTCTTTTCTTAGGCGAAAGGCCAGGAAATTTCCATAGCTGAAGAATCCACTAAGGATGTTGCTATTTCAAGAGCTTGTACAAAGAAATGTACTGTCAATTCCCTTGCAGCAGTTTCTTCTGTAGGAGAAAGGCAAGAACAGTCCAGTACATGAAGAGCAATACTTCCAGGTTTCTCCTAAAGAACTAGAATGTCTTGTTTTCCTCAGAGTAGGCAAATCATTCCTGTTCAAGGTCCACCCTTGATGAGGTGATGCCTATGCAGACAATGCAGTAGCTGTAGACAGATGAGGTATTAACCTCTAGACAGTGAAGAAATCCATCTAAGACAAATTTTCTGCAGTTATAGGCTGGTTGGCATAAAAGGAAAAAGAAACTAGTATACAGGCTATGATGTCACAGGCTATAATGTAAAGCCTTCCACAAAGGTAGCAAAGAACCAGCAAAACAGCATATCTCAGCTCATGGCAGAGGAATATGCAGGGAGGATGGTTTGGACCATCAGCTTGATACTAGCTGTTGTTCTTCACATCTGCCATTTGAATACTTCAATGAAGAGGCTCCTGGATGGCTACAGAAGCCACCAAACTGCATAGGTAGAATACTGCCACCTAAATTTTATGTTGCCAAACTCAGACCAAATACAACTAAGAATCAGGAGTATAACGAATTGGAGAATAAGGTCAAGTCTTCTAGAGTCAAAGCTGCAGTTACTTTTTAATGTGTGTATCCCAACTGTGAATGTATAAAAAATGAACTACTTGGAGCAGTTATGTCATGATTTGAGAAAACTCTAAGCCATGCACCTCCAACCCAGGGCCCATGGCCCACACATGGCCTGGCTCAGCCCGTCCTGTGGTTGACCCTTGTCCTGTGCCATCATGGCAGTGGCTCTTTTCTTCTAAGCAGTTTGACCCAGCCCCAGATGCACACCTGCTGCTCAACAATAGCCAAACATTGGTGTGTGACTGGGACTGTCTGGACTGAAACTAGGACATGGGGAGGGTGCAGTACAGTGCCAACTGAATTTATGGCAAATAATTTTATGCATTTGATACATTGGTTGAACAGTCCTCTGAACAGCAAAAAATATGCAGACTTGCTTTCCATTTTGATATTTTGGAATTTGAGAATAGTTTTCAAGGTTGCAGGAAAAAAACAATGCATTTTTCTTGGTATTTTTTTGACTCAGTTTTCAGTTGACTCCAATACATTACCTGGAAATTTTCAAGTGGAATGTATAGAGTTGTAATCAGATATTCAACTCAAAAATTTGGTCACGTCTCTCTACTAGACTTGTCTCTCATTTCACAGTCATGTCTTGTTCACAACTGTATGTACTCCCAGAAAGTGATGACATGAACAACTCTTCAAGGATGAAGTAAAGGAGGAGTAAAATTTCATGAAAATGTTTGATGAACACCTTGAGAACTCAGTAAGAACTGCAACAGTTCCATCAAACAAGACTGATGCATTAGTTTCACAAAACAAAGGTCAAATATCCCACTAGTTTTATGGTTTTACTACTCTCTTCTTTCTATGTTGTAATTAAAAATAAAATAAGTTTTGTTACTTACATACATTACCTATATTATATATTTTGTGCACAGCCCAAGACTACTCCTCTTCACTCAGTACAGCCCAGGGAAGCCAAAAGGTTGGACACTCATTCCCTAAGCTAGTGGGACAAGGCCAACAAATTCAGTCTTTGAGAATACAAGTCTTAAAGGAGAACAGATGGGGCTCAAGAAAGATGCACTGTGCAGTCCGCCCCTTCTTTTATTCAGTGAGACCCTATCTGCTTAGTACACTGTAATCAGAATTAGTACAGAATGATAACCTTCAGATGCCTGTCAGAAATTTGATAAAATGTTTTATGCTAGATGGAATCAGCTGTGTCAATCATCAATGCCTATTTTTGACCTATTGAAATGTTCAACTTGTATTTCAAGGTGGCTTCAGCTCTTCTTGTTCTTAAGAAAAAATAAATAAGCATTTCTGCAACTTTCACACTCCTTGCCTCCCAGAAACCTTTCTTGGTAATTGTATTTTGAACATTATCATGTCTACTTCTTCTAGATATCAAGTAAATAGCATGAGACTTTGTTTAGGCCAAATATAAAGTATCTGAGAGCTTTATACTCCATTACTTATTTTCTCAGTCCTTGAGAGACTTGTTCTGATGTAGTCTTTACTACCAGCCACTAAACTGTGTCTCTTGAAAGTCATTCAGCAGGATGCATAATGAAGATTAACTACCGAAGGAGAAAATGTATTAAGGCCAGAAAAGCTTTCCCTAATAAATTTGCTGATCTTGTATTCAATATAGGCAAAAATTCCATCAAAAGATATAAGACCCCATTCCTGTAGTAGTGTTTTATTCAATACCTAGCAACTTGTCATAGGCAGATACATTTTTAATGCAGGATCAGGAGAACTCACTCTGAGTGGAAAAGGGTTAGAGTGAGCTGAACTTCGTACCTTCATGAGAAAGAAAAGCAGGATGATGATGAAGACACTGACTTTGGGGTGGATCCAGGCAGCAGATTTCCCTAGGATCTGAGGGTCTCCTGTGTATTTTGCCCAGGTGTAGTTATCAAAGAGAGAGCTGATGGCTTCCCGTGGCATCAACTATAAAGAAAACAAAACAAACCAAACAAACAACAAACAGGGATTAAGCATGACATTAGACAGATTAAATATTCTGCCTCTGTTCTGAGGAAGTCGGGGAGAATTTTACTTAAACAATTCATGATTATGAGACTTAATTCATATTTTGATCTTCAGGAAGAGACGTGTGATTTTACCTGAACTTGTAAAAGGACAATAACCTTTACACATCTTCCTAAATTACTTGCTTAGGAAAGTGGAGCTCTTTCAAGTTTTACGTGAAAGGGATATCAGAGATCACGTCTCACAGTACAGTCCTTCAGATCAAACTCTTCCCAAATCTTTCTTCTCCTTCCCAAGATGTAAGGTTATTGGGGAACAGGAGAAAGGAAGATTGCTCTACAGAATTAGAAATAATTCAAAATGCACATCCCACTCTCACCTCTCCTGCCATGAACTGCCCAAACCCCAGAGGGAAGGTCACGGATGCTATAAAGAAGGTTATGAACCCAGGGTATATGAGGAAGCTGAAAAGAAAGAAAAGTCTGTTAAAATGTAACCTCATATTCTTGTAGCAATATCACTTCAGGAACATAAATGCTATTCCTGTGAAAGTTCTCTGCTGCATCTGGGTCCATGCTTTGGAGTTGTGTCACTGACTATTTAATGTCCTGCTCCACTGACCATCATGATTCATAGAGAGTTCAGCAGGCAGCAGAGCCATTTTTTCCATCAGAAGTAATATAATGGGGAGGGATGTACAAATTGCACAGTCTTGACTATACAGAGGTGACGTGTATTTACAACTGTGAGGTGACCCAGCGTCAAAAGCCAGCCTCTCCTCCAGTTGTCGCAAGTATTTTTATCTTGCTCTTCATCCTCCATGCAATTTATCCTGTCCTAGGGTGGTTCTCCTTCTTGCCATACATTTCCGCATGCACTCTTAGTTGCATTAGTACTTAAGGGAAAATATTGCCTTATTTTCCATTGAATTCCTGTCCACCACATTTCTGGGTGGAAAGTTGTCAGTAAAACCTTTATTGCTAAATCTTACTTTATCTTGTATTTCTCTTGCATGCTGCAATTCACACCTTTGGATTACTATCAGTTTCAGCTTTTGGTTCTTGAATATACAGCAATTTCAATACCGTGATACACTCTTTACGTATTTGTCTCCATTTTGATTTTAAAAAACATTTTAGACGTTAAGGATGTAGTTATATTTCAGTTGTTTTCTGTTTCTTACAATATAAGCATTTGTTTCTTTTATAGATTCTAAGAAAGAAGAACCCAGTGCCTCTCCAGAAGTATGATCAATGATTTTCTAGTTAAGAACATTTCTTGCCCAATCAATATTTTCCTTTCTCCTCTTAATAAGTATTACAGAATTCCTTCTAAATCAAGATGCCATTTGAAGCTATTGGAGCCAGTCTAAAAAAAAATTCACCTCAGAATATATTATACTGGTATTTGCAGATATCTTTCTCTGATATAAATTCAGTTTTTCCCATTTTTACAATTTTATAATTGAAATAGCTCTACTAGCTTCTAGAAAGTATTTGTTCCTATCCATTATCAGTAGGGTATCAAAAACTTGCTGATAAAGTATTCAAAGACACTCACTACTTGGTGAGGAACTGGCTTAGAGCTGTAAGACGCCGGACGCACAGCACCACTTGACGATTGAGATAAACAAAAAATGCTCCAAGGAATCCTGAACATATCCTAAAATAGTGGAAATGAAATAAAATCATACCAAACCATTAAAAGCATACAAACCACCAACCAAAACCCAAGCGTTTTTCATCTACAGTTATTATGATGTCTTTTAACTTAACAACATGCAGCAGCTCAGCTGAAAACACTGACTCCTTGGCGAAAAGGGAGAGATGGTTTTGGACCTCTTTGTCACACACTGCTATTTTGCTCCTAAATTTTCTCTTGCTTGTAGATGAAAATGTCGTGTCAGGATGTGATGTCCAATTCCAAAATGCAGTACGGTTGCACCTTATCTCTAGCTGGTCCCCTCCTTCTCTTTTCTGCGCCCTGACCTACAAAGACTTCCAAAGATACACAGGTGCACAGATACACATGCATACATACAGTGTATCAGTGAAGAAATGAACCATGACTGCAGGCAATACAGATACAGCGTGATAATAGCTTTATCTCATCTACGGTTACTTGAATATAGGGTTTGTAAGTAGCTCCACTCAGAATTGATGCACTGAAAACTAATTAGAGCTTGTGTTTCTCTGACAGTCTCTAATTTTAACTCTTGAAATGTTTGGGTGATGGGAGCAGTATCAGGTTCTATAAAAATAGGACTGGCAGATCTCGGTGTGGTCTGGTGAAGAGCAATTTGCCAAAAATAAGTATTGCCAGAACTTTGACATTAGGTTAGAACAGGAAATAGTAAAAAGTAGGGGGTTTAACTCTGAGCCAGCAAAATTATATACCTACATAAAATATTAAATGTACCAAACTTGGTGTGATAGTGTCCAAAGTTGTGACGCCTACATATTTCAAAGAAACAGGGCAGATGAGTGCACTGACCAGAGTGTGAGTTCCCCAGCCCTCTTGAAAGACAAGAAGCCTAAGACAATCTCAAGAGCATGCATACCAACGCATGTAGTCTGGGCAACAGGAGCAACTGGTGCTCTATGCCTGTTCTCCAATCTGAGAAGTCGTAGGAATCACAGAAACTTGGTGGGAAAAATCATATGACTGGAAGACCACAGTGCACAGTGCATACAGTTTTTTGCAAAGACAGGAAAGGAAGGATAGGAAGTGGAGTTGCACTTTGCATGAAAGAAATGTGAGTGTGTGGTAGGTAAGCTATGGAGACCATGAAAGTTCTAATGAATGCCTTTATATCATGATTAAAGGGATCGTCACCAAGGTTGATCTAACATTAGGTATCTGTTACCTCTCAGTCAGGATTATAGGATCAAAATGATTTGGACTGGAAGAGACTTTAAAGACCATCTAGTTGCAACCCTCATAACATGAGCAGGGACACCTTCCACTAGATGAGGTTGCCATCTATCCTGGTTCTGAACAGTTCCAGGGATGGGACTTCTCTGGACAACTTATTTCAGCATGTCATCATCCTTATAGTAAACAATTTCCTCCTTATATATAATCTAAATCTACTCACTTTTAATTTAAAGCCATTATTAGCCTTTTTTCTATCACTACATTTCTTAATAAAAAGTCCAATTCCACTTTCTTATAGGCTTCCTTTAGGTACTGAACAGCCACTTTAATATCTCCAGCCTTCTCAAGACTGAAGAACCCCAGATCTCAACCTCACTTCATAGGATGTGTTCCATTACTCTGATCTCCTTTGTGGCCCTGCTCTGAACTTACTTCAACTGGTCTATGTTTTTCTTATGCTGAGAGCCCCAGAGTTGAAAGTGGTACTCCAGGTAGGATTTCATGAAAGTGGAGTGAAGGTGCAGAATCACCAGCCTGCCTTGCTGGTCATGCTTTCTTTTGATGCAGCCCAGGATATAGTTGTTTTTCTGGGCTGCAGTCACGTATTGCCATCTCATGTTGAGTTTTTCATCAACATTCCAAAGTCCTTCTCCTCGGGGTAGAACGTGGTAGTTTATAATTTGTCTAGATGGTCGCATTGTGGTTAATGGCTGGATGTCCAGGTGAAGATCACTGACAAGTGGTATTCCTAAGGGACTGGCACTAGGACCATCACTACTTAATACCTCTGTCAGCAATGTGGATGGTGGGATTAAGTACATGCTCAGTGTGTTTGCCAACAGCAGCAGGCTATGTGGTATGATCAACACGCTGGAAGGAGGGTATGCCATCTAGAGGGGCAGTGAGTCAACATGAGATGGCAATACGTGACTGCAGCCCAGAAAGGCAACTACAGCCTGGGCCCACTTAAAGCCTATTTTAATGACATTATGATCCTTCCCAATTACATTATCCTATGCCTGTTCTTCAGCAGCCCTGTCTGTCGGTGCCTCACAAGGCTTCTGGTTACTTTCTGCACACCCTTTCCTTCCTAACTTAAAGCCCTCCTTATGAAGAGAGCCATCATACTGACAAAAAAGTCTTTGTCTCTGCTAGAAAGGAGCATACCATCTCTCCCAAGCAGATGCTAATCTTCTAATAGAAAGATTACCCATTGTGTTACCACTGCTGAAGGAAGAATCCCAACACAAAATCAAAATGTCTAAAAGAGGAGTTATTCTGTTTTGCAAAAGAATTACCAACAGAACTTACTTGATATCTTTTTTAGAGCAAGAAACCAAGTTCCTGGTAACTTACCCTATTACAGCAAATGCTGGCAGCTCTTGCAGATCAAAGGGGAAATCCATGCGAAAGTTAGTTCTGAATAGTGCTGTGATGGTAACTGTGAGAGAAGAAAGAGGTAGAAAAGGAAAGGGAATAATGAGGTAAAAGTTAAATGGCATAAAAGCTGGAAGCAGAGACAGGGGAATTAGTTATATATGTGTCGTATGGTTTCTTATTATGTACAATATTACAGATATGCAGACTGCTTTAATTTTAGTAATCTCAATTTTTAAATACTTGCAAACCTACCACTATTGATGATATAGGTTTGTTTTCAGAGTATATACACATACATTTTCTACAATCCCAGATTTGTACATACTTTTTTCTTCTACCACCCGTCGTCCAGTATTATACTGCATTATTGTAATGCTTTCCATGGAATCCGTTTATCGCCACACCTGCTTGGAACTCTGATAATTTTATCTCAAAGCATTTCTGCAGTAAGATGGCAAGTGCTTGCAGAAGAGTTAGCTGACGTACTCTATATGAATTTTCAATAGCTTAGATGTTCCACGTAAACGTTACAGGTAGATACGAATAGTGTGCATTAGGGAAGCAGCTCCGTCTACTTTCAAGTACATTAACTACCTCACAAAAAGGCACTGTTACTGAGTGACAATAGTACCCACACAGGAAACTAGTGCAAAGACATTATTTTACCTACTAAGTGCATAACTGCTGAGAGCAGACAAGACTAGAGATTGTGAAGATATCAGAGAGAGATCTGAGAAAAACTGCTGCATGAGCAATGACTGAAAAGACTTGTAACTGTTGTAAGAGAAGGAAATAAGAAAGAAAAGACATGAAAGGTAAGTTACGGCACGCATGATGAAAGACTGTAAAATAATGAATTACTGGTCTAAACAGGAGTTTCTGATTCTCTAATAAGGGATTCTTATTATTAAGGCAACACAAACAAAGCAAATTCAGAATTATGAACAAAAACCCCAGGATTTTTCATAGACAATTGGATCATGGAACATTTTAGTCCAGACAGTCACTGAAGCAGAATGTAGTGAGGTATTCACCCCGGTTATTAAAGCTGCTTGGATGATTTTGAAGAAGGGCAGGTTAGATAAGATGTTTCAGGATTAAGCTAATTTCAAATGATTTTAGAGATCAGCAGGGGCCTACAGTAGATGAAGTGAAGGATTGGGGATTATCTCCTGTTAGTTGCCTTCTTCTATTTTCCTCTGGAAAGAAGAGAGGCAAGTGTTTTTGTGACAGATCTGATGGTTGAATAACCCATGAGACAGTGTTTTGCAGGCAAAGATGCAGTTCCTTTTTACATTCAGAGCACAAATTGCCATCACTTTCTACATTCAAAAAGAATATTCAAGGCAAATAATGTTCTAGCACAATAAAATCCAATTCTGTGATGTCAAGAGAGAGTAAATTACAGCAATTTTAGAATGGGAAGAGCCCATGTGGAACTCAGATCAGTAAAATAAATAAAAGTGCAAGAACGAAGGATAAAGGCATTATAAGCAAGAAATTTACCTATGAATCGCAACCTTCTGTATCAACTGGAACCTCATTCCGGCAGTATCTGAATTGATTTCTCGAACACACCTGGTCTATGCTATTTCTGCCTGCACACATTTCAGTTGAAATGGTGTTTTTGTTGATTCGTTTTTTGTTTGTTTGTTTTTTAGTTGGTTGGTTTCTTCTTTTTCTATCAGAGCTGCAGTTTCGGTCCTCAGGACCTTCAGTCAGATCCAACCAGTTTCACAGCCTCCTAGTCATTTCATCACCTCAGTTTTCTAGACTACTGCTTGTTTTGTGTGCATCTAGCCAAGAGATGACCAAACCAGGCTGTGGTGTTTCCAGTGAACTGCATGCATTGCAATATGTATTACCCAATTTGTGGTGGGATATGTTTATATTTGCGGTCATGACATTATGCTGACTAAAGGCAAAAATCCCACCTGGGGACACTTCTTACTTGATTGGTACTCATACACAGTCTTTTTTCAGTCATATTCTGAAGAACTGGGATAAGTTGTGTTACACATTTAGTGATAGAAGATGCTTCCTTTTCTCTTTTCTTCTCTACTGTTAGATGTTCAATGTTTCAGTGTCATGGCAGAAGTCTCAAACATCCTGAAAGTTGAGGGCTTTGAGAAAGATGGAGAGAAAAAGAATATAAAGGACATTTGTACAAAGACAACAGGAATGATTTTAGCTTACCTGCATCCTTGTTCCAAACAGCAAGGACTCGGAAAATGAAGGCACTAAAGGTAGCTGCAAAGAAACCTCTCCAATAATTACGCACAGCAAAGTAAGTGGAAGTGACTTCAATGCTGAAAAGGACCCCTAAAAAGAGTTAGAAAAGGAGTAAAGTTAAAATCAGAAGTGCAGTGACAGAAGGACAAGAAATACTTCTAAATAGTCTTCTAAAGCAGTGATCTCAAAACTTCTTTGATTGTGTTACCCCATTGGTAAAGTATTTTTTGATTGTGTACATTTGTAAATTGTAGATTTGCAATACTGTACTAGTGCACTAGGTACATTATAAAGCACACACGAAAATAAAAACAATAAGATGATAACACGAGGAACATTCTATGATCCATTTATTTTATTAATTGTACAAAAAATTACTGTTCTCACTAAAAATATTATTATTAATATTTGTTCTTATTTTTGAAAATCATGGTTTAATTAGCTTGCAGTTGTAAGTTCAGTTTATATCCATATTTAGTTTTAATGGTTATCACAGTTGAAAAAGAGCCCTCACAAAGCCTGAAATGGGAGAAGCATAACTTTGGCTGCACTTACTAAATTAAAAAAAATATATATATAAATATATATTTTTGTATCTTTAACAAGTGTGTTCCAAACCCACTGAAAATTTTCCTTTGGAAGGTTTTTCAGTGGATTAGAAAACTCTTACAAGCTTTTCACGTGTACAGATGAGAGAGGTTTTATAAATGACACACAGTGTTTTCAGCAAGAAAATCATGAAATCTCCACAGCACAGCATCCCTCTGAAAAAGCATGTATTTTCTCACTCAGTGTTAAAATGGCACTTTCACCTCATAGGGACAGATTATGTGCTTCTGTTTTTAAAAGCATTTGCTGGGTAGCATATTGCTGTCAGCCACTTGTCATGACAGAAAAGATCAGGAAATTCAGAACACCTTTCTGTAAAAGAAAAATACTCAACTGATCTTTAAATTAGACAACTCTTTTAAGTCCTTTGCCATGAGATAACCTCTGAACTGCTGTGTGGTACAGATGATTTCCATGGTCATTCCTCACCTCACTACAGACTATTATAAATATCCTACTGTCTTAAGATTTTGTTTTTATGAAATTAACTACATCAGTGTTATCCTGTTGCACTTTGTGCACTTCTGGCTCTCCCTTTTTTGCTGCAGTATCTTGCTTCCGAGCCATGCAGCCAATGATTTTCATGTGCCAGTGCTGCTCCTGGTATAATTACACAAGAATCCTTTTCCAGGCAATGATACTGCACCATCAGTTGTTAAAATTGCACTGCTTTTCAATAAACCATTGCTTTTATGAAAGAAGTCATTTGCTGTTGAGAATATATCTTCTCTGGTAGGTCTTTCCTTCATGTATTTCACTACTGAAACAGAATCTAGCAAATACCAGAAGACAGGATAGAAACATCTGCACTTTCATCCATTCAGCTGGGTAGGCTGAAATACTTTGCAATACACTGAAAGGAGATGAACAAGTGAGGGCTCTACTATCAACCGCCTGTGTGATGGGACAACCAACCTTCATCCAGAACACCTCACAAACTGCACGTGACATGTGGACCAAGTGAAGGCATCAGTGCCAGTGTCACTGGCAAACCTGAATTTCTTTCTTATTTATTTATAGATAGAAAATAAGTGTAAGTAGACAGTCCAGCATTTTCTTCCCACAATGTAGTGGATTGTTTTGCAGACCTCTTGAGATGTGCATACCCTCAGTTTGGAAACAACTGTTCAGAAAAGCCATCACTTCATGCCCTTCAGAAAGATGACACGTAAAAGAAAGTCTGTGTAAGAAGAGGTTGGAGATTGGTGGCACTAAAGGCAAGCTTCTTTGTTTTAGGTATATGACAGATCAAATATAGGGTGCAGGAAATGGGGAAATGAGAAGTGGACTAGGCAGGAGATGATTTAGGTACCTGAGAAAAAGGAAACAGAACAGCCACTTGCCTCCAAGTGGTGTCCCAAAGCAGCAGCCAACACCCACAGCACAACCCACAGTCAGGACATCCGTGTAATAGTATGGCTGCTACTGGTAGAAGAGACAGAGAGAGACAAACAGAAACAAAGAAAAAAAGCAATGAATGACAGAATTAGCAGGTATGGCCCCATACTGTCACCCAGATCTGTCACTAATCTTACATCATCTACATTCTGGATGGCTGCAAAACATTCAGACAGATTCTATGTGGTACAAGACAGGAATACACTTGGAGTTGCATATTCAAGACATGAAGAGAAGGCAGCAATTCATCTTTCACTGAAACACACACATTTCTGTCGCTTCAGAAAGAATGTTTCATGAGATGTTCTTCAGAGCATGGAGCACACACATGTGTTTCACTCTCTCTTTTACTTTGGTAGGGAATTTCAGGTTGCACATGCCCCAGAATGTTTCAGAAGAGAAACACTCTCTGAGTTTGCATACAAAAGGCACAGGTTTATCCAGAACAGGGTATGGACAACGGCTGGAGAGTGAGTGGGTAACAGGTTACCTATTAAAGGATTGTGCTCTCCTGGTTAAATCACTAAAGTTGCAAGTTTATAAGCAATCACTGGGACAGTTTTGGAGAACATGGAAAGAGAGAGGGTCTTCTTCCACTCTCTAAGACTTGGAAGAGCAGTTGAAGGCCCTGACATGCCTGAGAATGATGTTGACCCTTATGGAGCAGATGGGTTTTGTTTCATGTTAACTAAATACTAGGTAGTGTCTAATATAAAGAACAACATGGTTAACACCTGTGTATTTGCTACTTTCTGCTATTACGTGTTCCTGAAGCAGTCTGTTATGACTTCCATGAGAGCTGACTTTTGAGAAAGGGTGTACATGGGCATTCTGAGCAGCCAGGGAGAATTCCAAGGGCAAAGGCAATGAATTCCTACTTACCTGAAAAAGTATTTGATAGAGCCTCAAAGAAGAGGTTTGTCAAGGCTATGGCTGCACAGCCCAACAAAAAAAAGAGCCATAGATTATTCTGACCCATAAGAGTCTTTCCACATTCACAGATTTGCCTTAGGTCACCTTTGAGTCCTACTAATGCTTCTGTGGCCTTAAACATCATCGTGTCCAGAATGGGAGTGAGTTTCAATTCAGTGTCTGGGACAGTGTGTGGGTTATGTTATAGCCCTTCAGGACAGCTTGTAACAAAGGTGTCATGGTTTTATGATTTTTGGTCATCAGTATTCCACACCATAACATCATGTAATGCACTGGGGGTGGGGTTTGATATCTGCCGAATGTTCGTCCGACGGAGAAGAACTACATTTCCCCAGGAGGCTTTGCGGTCAGCAAGGGGATATAACTCCATGCAAGGTCACCTGATCCTTCTTCTTCGCCTGCGCTTCGCTGTCTGCGCTTCGCTATCTGCGCTTCGCTGCCTGCGCTTCGCCATCTGCACTTTGCCGTCTGTACTTCAGTCACTCAACTGGACTGCACTTCTCACCCCAGCATTGTGGTGAGGTCTATACAATTCAAACAGATTCTCTCTCTCTCTCTCATTGTATTTTACTAATACTATATTTAGTAAAATCATTTGTTCCACCTCAGATTAGTGCTGTTATTTTCAAGTATTTTGGGGTCCCCTGCTTCCCCTTTCCCAGAGGCGCGGATCCGCAGATCCCTCCGCCCTGCTGGTCACGGAACTGGGCTGGACCAGCCCATAAACCGTTGACATTTTTGGTGGAGAATGCGGGCAACAGTTGCTTTCTAGCTGTTTAGACTCTCTGCTCTCGGAGAGTTCCGTTGGGAAAGCTTATCTGTTTTACCGCTACTCTCTGAAAACGTGACCTTGAGAACTCCAGGCGGACTGCCAGTATCGTAGGATATTTGTAAACTCTGAGCTTTACTATCTTGCCTCTGTAAAAAAGAAAAAAAAAAAAAAAATGCTTTCTGCAGTGAAACTGACTCTTAAAGGGCTGCACGCTGCTGCCTCTTCTTTCCTAATGCTCAAAACATACTGGGCATTAATTAAGCTGGCCACCTTGCTCTATGGAGCAATCGGCATATACAATCAATTGAAAACATGGGTGGAAATATGGACCTGGCACGTTCGTACAATGTGGCTTACAATTCCGGAGACAGCTGTCAATTTTACAGGACTGGGATTTTTTAAGGTTTCCAGTCTCACCTTTCAGCCTGTAATGCAGTTTTTGAATGAACACCTAGTCGCATTACTAATCTCCCTGAATGTATTGCTCATCATTTCACTCAGTATTAGTATTTATTATATTTTGAGGATGTCCTCCCCAAAACCAGAGAATACTGAGTGGCAGGGAGTGTGGAGAGGTCTGGGAAAGACTTTAGACAGATGGAAATCTTCAGTCTCATGGAACTTTACTCCAGAACACCTGAAAGACCCCGAGAGTCTAAACAGCTATTTAAGGCAGGAATGTTGCGGCTTGGGCAGTTCTGAGGAGGCACATATGATTTGGGGCCTGGCTAATGCTTATCGGGCCTTATTCAATACTATCCTGGAGAGAGAGAGAGCTTCTGAAATTGAAAGGGAGAGTCTCAGGGAAAAAGTTCAAAATGAGCGAGAGAGTCTCCTGCTCCAGAGGAAAAACCTCCGATCTGAGAGAGATGCCCTCCGAATTGAGAGAGACTCCCTGCAATCCAAGCTCGACAATCTTCAATCTCAACAACACACCCTCCAATCTGAGCTAGATACTGTCATAATCGAACGAAACAAGCTCCAAGCTGAACTGGAGGATGAGAGCATTGGAACTGACCAACCTGATCAACCACAGGAGGCACCACAATCGATGTCAGTTGCCCCTGTAAGAGGATGGAAAACAAAGCGAATCTCGACTCAGTTAGAAGAGAAAAAAGAGGAGGAAAGAGGTCCAGAGGAGTGGCTCCGAGGGCCAAGAGAAGCACCTCTGAGTCCAGGGGAGGGGCCCTCAGTAAGACCACGGTCACCAACACCTACAAGGGCAAGAAGTCCTGGAAGAGCAAGAGGTGAGCAAGATATTGTTACCTTTGTTGATCGATCTCTGAAAATGAATGAAATTCGAAGTCTGAGAAAAGACTTCTCACGCCACCCAAATGAGCCTATTGCTACTTGGTTACTTCGATGCTGGGACAATGGGGCCAACAGTGTGTGGCTAGATAGTAGAGAAGCTCGCCAACTGGGTGGCATTGCTAGGGACTCAGCCATTGACAGAGGTATTAGTACATGCCAGAACCAGGCCTTCACCCTCTGGAAGCGGATGTTGTTAGCTGTAAAAGAAAGATACCCCTTCAAAGACGATCTGATGCCTGAGAAGAAGAAATGGGCTGATATGGAAGAAGGCATCCGTTATTTGAGAGAATGTGCTGTGGTGGAAACACTACATAGCCCCGATTTCATTCCTGATGAGCCAGACCAAGAGCATGATCCCGAGAGAGCCAGGTGTACACCAAACATGTGGCGTACATTCACAAAGACTGCACCAGAAAGGTACGCCAGTACATTTGCAGCTATGTATGGCAGAGGGGAAAGAAGACCCCTTATAAATGAGTTGCTTAATAAACTTCAAGACTTTGAGTTACATTTAAGCCCTCTACGAGCTTGTGTTTCAGCCATTGAAAAAGTAGCTGAAAAGCTGGACAGAATGGAGAACAAACAAGAAGATATAATAGGTAAACTATCAATCGTGCCTGATGCCGATGAATACATGGTGGTAACAGATACATCCAATGAGGAACAGAATTCCCAAAACAGCCTACTTGAGGGGCTAATCAACTTGATTTCCTCCCAGTCAGTGTCATCCAACGTCTCAGCTATCAAAAGAAGACGTCCTCCTGCTCGAACAAGTGACAACAGTAAGACCACGTCACGTTTTGCCTTGTGGCATTACCTACGCAACCATGGAGAAGATATGAAGAAGTGGCATAAGCAACCTACTCCAGCACTTCAAGCACGGGTAAAAGAATTACAAGACAAATCAACCACCAAGGTGAACTTCTCCAGAAAGGTGATTGCTCCAGTTGCTGCAGACAACGGAGGTAACAAATAGAGGGGCCCTGCCCCCAGCCAGGGGGGGGAAAGGGATAATAGAGTTTATTGGACTGTGTGGATTAGATGGCCTGGCACATCAGAATCACTAAAATATAGGGCCCTGGTGGATACTGGTGCACAGTGCACTCTAATGCCCTCGAGTCACCAAGGGACAGAATCAATTTATATTCATGGGGTGACAGGAGGTTCCCAAGAACTGACTATGTTGGAGGCCGAAATCAGCCTCACTGGTAGAGACTGGCAAAAGCACCCTATTGTGACTGGCCCAGGGGCTCCATGTATACTTGGTATTGATTACCTCAGAAGGGGATATTTTAAGGATCCCAAAGGGTATCAATGGGCCTTTGGAATAGGTGCTGTAGACACAGGTGTTAAGCAGTTATCTGTTTTGCCTGGCCTATCAGAAGATCCATCTGTTGTGGGGTTGCTACAAGTGGAAGAGCAACAGGTACCGATAGCTACAAAAATGGTGCACAGACGGCAGTATCGCACCAACAGGGATTCCTTGCTCCCCATTCAGAAGTTAATTCATCAATTAGAGAATCAGGGAGTGATCAGCAAAACTCACTCGCCTTTTAACAGCCCCATATGGCCAGTGCGTAAAGCCAGTGGAGAATGGAGGCTGACGGTGGACTACCGTGGCCTGAATGAAGTTACACCCTCATTGAGTGCTGCTGTGCCAGATATGTTAGAACTCCAATACGAACTGGAGTCAAAAGCAGCTAAGTGGTATGCCACCATTGACATTGCTAACGCCTTTTTCTCCATTCCTTTGGCCAAAGAATGTAGGCCACAGTTTGCTTTCACATGGAGGGGCATTCAGTATACCTGGAACCGTTTGCCCCAGGGGTGGAAACATAGTCCAACCATTTGCCATGGGTTGATCCAAGATGCACTGGAACAGGGAGGTGCTCCTGAGCACTTACAGTACATTGATGACATCATTGTGTGGGGCAACACAGCAAAGGAAGTTTTTGAGAAAGGAGAGCAAATAATCCAGATCCTTCTCCGTGCTGGTTTTGCTATTAAGCGAAGCAAAGTGAAAGGACCTGCCCAGGAGATTCAGTTCCTAGGCATAAAGTGGCAAGATGGCCGTCGTCACATCCCGACAGATGTGATCGACAAAATCACTGCCATGTCTCCCCCCACTAATAAGAAAGAGACACAATCGTTTCTGGGTGTAGTGGGTTTTTGGAGAATGCATGTTCCAAACTACAGCCTCATTGTAAGCCCACTTTATCAGGTGACACGGAAGAAGAATGATTTTGTGTGGGGTCCTGAGCAGCAGCAGGCTTTTGAGCAGATTAAACAAGAGATAGCCCGTGCTGTGGCCCTGGGGCCAGTACGGATGGAACAGGATGTGAAGAACATCCTCTACACTGCTGCTGGAGAGAAAGGCCCCACTTGGAGTTTGTGGCAAAGAGCCTTAGGAGAGACCCGAGGCCGACCCTTGGGATTCTGGAGTCGAGCCTACAGGGGGTCGGAGGAGGGCTACACTCCAACTGAAAAGGAGATCTTAGCTGCGTATGAAGGGGTTCGGGCTGCTTCCGAAGTAGTCGGTACTGAAACACAGCTCCTTCTGGCACCTCGACTGCCAGTGCTGAACTGGATGTTCAAGGGAAAGTTTCCTTCCACCCATCATGCTACTGATGCCACTTGGAGTAAGTGGGTTGCGTTGATTACACAACGAGCACGGATGGGGAACCTCAGCCGTCCAGGAATCCTAGAAGTCATCATGGACTGGCCTGAAGGTAAAAAGTTTGGAACACCACCAGCAGAAGATGTATGTCGTGCTAAAGAAGCCCCACCATACAATGAATTACCAGAGAATGAAAAGAAATATGCCCTGTTCACAGATGGATCGTGTCGTATTGTGGGAAAGCATCGCAGATGGAAATCTGCTGTGTGGAGCCCCACACGACAAGTTGCAGAGGCCACCGAAGGGAAAGGAGAATCAAGCCAATTTGCAGAGGTAAAGGCTGTCCAACTGGCCTTAGATGTCGCTGAACGGGAGAGGTGGCCAATGCTCTATCTCTACACTGATTCATGGATGGTAGCAAATGCCTTATGGGGGTGGTTACAGCAGTGGGAGCAAAATAATTGGCAAAGAAAGGGCAAGCCTATTTGGGCTGCTGACCTATGGAAAGATATTGCTACCCGAACAAAAAATATGGTTATAAAGGTGCGTCATGTAGATGCTCATGTGCCCAAGAGTAGAGCTACAGAAGATCAGCGAAATAACCATCAGGTAGACCAAGCTGCCAGAATTGAGGTGGCTCAAATAGACCTGGACTGGCAGAACAAGGGTGAGTTATTTTTAGCTCGGTGGGCCCATGAGACCTCAGGTCATCAAGGGAGAGACGCAACATACAAATGGGCCAGAGACCGAGGGGTGGACTTAACTATGGATGCCATTGTACAAATCATTCATGACTGTGATACATGCGCCACAATTAAACAAGCTAAGAGGATGAAACCTCTCTGGGAGGAAGGGCGATGGCAAAAGTACAAATATGGGGAGGCATGGCAGGTTGATTATATCACTTTGCCACGATCTCGCAATGGTAAGCATTATGTGCTCACCATGGTGGAGGCAACAACCGGGTGGCTCGAAACATATGCAGTACCCCATGCTACCGCCCGAAACACCATATTAGGTCTGGAGAGGCAAATCCTGTGGCGACATGGCACCCCGGAAAGAATTGAGTCAGATAATGGGACTCATTTTAAAAATTCACTTGTGGATACTTGGGCCAGAGAACATGGCATCGAGTGGATTTATCATATCCCCTATCATGCACCAGCCTCTGGTAAGATCGAACGCTACAACGGGTTGTTAAAAACCATGTTGAAAGCAATGGGTGGCGGAACATTTAAACACTGGGAGAAGCATTTGGCAGAAGCCACCTGGCTGGTTAACACCAGAGGATCAATCAGTCAAGATGGTCCTACCCAATCCAGCTCCCTACATATTGTAGAGGGAGATAAGGTCCCTGTAGTACATGTAAAGAACATGTTAGGAAAAGCAGTTTGGGTTTTTCCTGCTTCTGGGAAGGGCAAACCTCTTCGCGGAACTGTCTTTGCCCAGGGACCTGGGTCCACCTGGTGGGTGATGCAGAAAAACGGGGATGTTCAGTGTGTACCACAAGGGAATTTGATGTTGGGGGAGTGCAGTCTGTAATCCCATGTGTTAAGCATGATGTAGTGATGTAGAATAAGGGGTGGAATGTCATGGTTTTATGATTTTTGGTCATCAGTATTCCACACCATAACATCATGTAATGCACTGGGGGTGGGGTTTGATATCTGCCAAATGTTCGTCCGACGGAGAAGAACTACATTTCCCCAGGAGGCTTTGCGGTCAGCAAGGGGATATAACTCCATGCAAGGTCACCTGATCCTTCTTCTTCGCCTGCGCTTCGCTGTCTGCGCTTCGCTATCTGCGCTTCGCTGCCTGCGCTTCGCCATCTGCACTTTGCCGTCTGTACTTCAGTCACTCAACTGGATTGCACTTCTCACCCCAGCATTGTGGTGAGGTCTATACAATTCAAACAGATTCTCTCTCTCTCTCTCATTGTATTTTACTAATACTATATTTAGTAAAATCATTTGTTCCACCTCAGATTAGTGCTGTTATTTTCAAGTATTTTGGGGTCCCCTGCTTCCCCTTTCCCAGAGGCGCGGATCCGCAGATCCCTCCGCCCTGCTGGTCACGGAACTGGGCTGGACCAGCCCATAAACCGTTGACAAAAGGGTACATATTACATGGTCTGCAGTATAGCAAGAGTTAAGTAGAGCTGTTTGAAAGTGCAAAAAGCCTGTTGAAACAGTGAAGTAACAGTAAAAGATGGCAAGAATCAAGCATGACATGGTATTACTCATTCCACCCACAGAGAACAGTCCATGGCATATGGCATCCCCCAGAGTGTGTGAGTGCCAATGCTATTTAATTTAGGAGTAGCCAGAGAGGCTAAAACAAGCAGACAAACAAAGAGTACCAGAGCGCACTCAGAAAAAGCAGAGCTGGGCATCTTTTGCTTGTAAAAGGCAAACTGGTTTTTCAAACACATTTTGAGGGATCCTCACTAAATACACGGGGTGGTGTTAACCAGCAACAACCTTAAAAAATTATAGTTGCAAATTATAACCTGGACTTAGGTCCAGGGAACAGAATTCTACAATTTGGTGTGATTCTGCAAGAGGAAATCAACTAGAGCTGTAAAAATTATGATAACTTTTAATTCATTCTTACACTACAATGCTGTCACAGACTCACAGCAAGTTTTTGCCTGGAAGGTATCCCCTTTTCCAGTTCCCTGCTCAGAGTTGCACTACCTCCAAGGCTCAAGCAGGGTGCTCAGGATCTTGTCCAAGTGAGTCCTGAACGTTTCTATGGGTGGGGATTCTCTAGGTTCTCCGAGCATCTGTACAATTACTGAACCACCTTTGGAAAAGGGGAGCAACTTCCTTATAAAAAATTACAATTTCCCTTATCACAAGTTGTGTCCTTGCCTCTTCCACTGAGCCCCTCTGAAAACAGCCTGACTTTATCTCCTCCAAAATCCCCTAGGTGGCTGATGGCACCAGCTAGACATCTCCCATTAGCTTTTCCTCCTCTACACTGAGCAAGCTCAGATCCCTCAACCTCTCCTCATACATCATTCCAGCCCCCCAACCATCTTCCTGGCCCTGCAACACTTCTTTTACATGGGGAATGCAAAATTTTACACACTGGTATTTCTGTTCTCCAGTCCAATACTGAAGGCATAAATACCGTAGATTCTTTGTTCATCACTCCTGGTCATTCTTGTCATCATCTCCTGCCATTAGATGATTACTTTTTTTTTTTTTTTTAACTTCTCTGTATTTATTGATTTGCTGGACAGACCTTAGGACTCCCAGAGAGAGAGAACAATGAACAATTTTCATGGTAGGAAGAGACTGAGCGAGATACATTGTTAGAAAAGTTGAAGTTGTTGCTTTAGAATTTTGCACTCAAAAGCTGTCAATTTTCCTTTGGCTTTTCCAAGATTATCCTTTCCCTTTCTTTCAATGCCACTAGCTACATAATTAAAGAAAGAACTCATGATGCTAAAGAAGTCGAGAGACATCTCTGGGGAACCTGCTTGAGAGCAGGAGGTCTCACAGCAAGAGGTGGAGTTTTACATTAAAAGTCACAGACAGGAAGTCACTTGCCTCCAAGAAGAGCCCCGAAGCAACATCCAACTCCAACTGAGCAAGCCATCACCAGGAGGTCGAGCTGCCTGTGCTCTTTCTGGAACAGAGAGGGCAGCCAGAGAAAGGCATGCTGTGGTTAGAGGGAGCAAAGCCAAAGTGTTAGGGTCCAGAAGAACAAAACAAAGCAACAGCCAATTGCAGATTCAGCCACTGCTATCACAAATAACAGGCTCTACACACTTTAGCACAGTTTTTAGTACACTCAGCCTACAGTAGCGAGATTTGATCCTTATGCATATACAGGATCAAGTGAAACAGCACCTCCTATTGTTGTATTACAACTGCTGTTAGGAGTTTGTAAAGCAGTTCCCACACACAGCTATATATGTGGTTAATAGCGACTGTGTTGTTTTTGGGTTATTTTTTCCCGACCACAATTTGTCAATACATCAATCAGCCAGCAGAGGCCGTTTTGCAACAGCAAAAGCCCAGAGGCAGAGTCAGTGGCTATAATTAGTAATGCTCTACATCCTACCTTAAAGACAAATTGATCTTTATCCGCAGCTATTTAAGGTTTCTTTTTTGTTTTGTTTTGTTTTTTTCCCCACACAGACACTGATCACAGTGCAAAGGAATTGGAACTGTGAGACAGAGAACTTGTGAAATGCGTGTTCTTAACCAGTATCTGTGTCATGTGGTAGATAACATACAATTGATTTTGCGTGGTTATTCAGTTGTACATCTGGTGTTCTACTACAATTTTCTTTGTCCAGTATCTTTCTGCTTTAGAAAAGCATAGTGAACTTCAATCTGTATATTCCGTCTGTGTGCTGCCTATCAATGTGTCTTAACAGTTCAGCCTGTGGAAGAACTGAATGCCAGAGACATGTGCCTTACCTCGTATACACCACAGAAAATTGACATAAACTTGCTGAGCACTGCTGCACAGATGCTGGCAATATGCACAAAAGGGCCCTGCAAGAAAACAGGAGGAAACAAATTAGAAAGAGCTATTTTTTTTTTTCTACAAAGGCAGCTCCAAAAGTAATTCCTTGGTGTGGCAGTAGAGGTTGAACCTTCCAGTTGGGTGGGGAGAAAACCTAATGAGATTCAACAAGGACAAGTGCAGAGTGCTACACCTGGGGAGAAATAATTGCATGGATCAGTACAGGTTAGGGTCTGATCTACTGGAGAGGAGCTCTGCAGAGAAGGACCTGGGTGCCCAGGTAAACAACAGGTTGGCTATGAGCCAGCACTGTACCATTGTGGCCAAGAAGGCCAATGGTGTCTTGGACTGTACTAAGAGCATGGCCAGCAGGTTGAGGGAAATGATCCTCCCTGTCTACTCTGCCCTGGTGAGGCCACATTTGGAATTCAGTGTCCAGTCCTGGGCTCCGCAGTTTGAGGTCAGGGAATTTCTAGAGAGAGTGCAGTGGAGGGCCATAAGGATTATTAGGGGCCTGGAGCATCTCCCTTATGTCAAGAGGCTGAGATCTAGGACTGTTCAACCTGGAGAAGACTGAGCGAAGTCTTATCGTCAACACTTACCAATATCTAATGAGTGCAAGCCAGCTGGATATGGCGAGGCACTTTTCAGCTGTGCTCAGTAACAGAACAAGGGGCACTGGGCACAAACTGGAACATAGGAAGTTCCATATGAACATGAGGAAAAGCCATTTACTTTGAGAGTTACAGAGCACTGGAACAAGCTGCCCAGGGATGCTGTGGAGCCTTCTTCTCTGGAGATATTCAAAACTCATCTGGATAGTTTTCTGTGTAACCTACTGTACGGAACTTGTTTTAGCAAGGGGTTTGGACTAGATGATCTCCAAAAGACCCTTACAACTCCTATGATTCTGTGATTCTTTGATTCCCACCAGTATTCTATGAAATTTTGTTGTCGTATGATAGAGGGGCAGTCTGACAAAATGGCATCTGACATGGATGTGTGTATGAAGCCCAAATGTGGAACTGAATTCCTCCATGTGGGAAAAATGGCACCGATTGATCATTGATGTTTGCTGAATGTTGATGGAAACCGAGCATGGGATGTGAGCACAATAAAGCTGTGGGTGGTATTTCAGCAGAGGAGACAGTGACATGCAAGACAAGCCACGTTCTGGATGTCCATGAAGATTTTTAACAAGCGTGGCATGCAGGCTCTTGTTCATTGCTGGTGAAAATGCATAGCTAACGGTGATGACTATGTTGACAAATAACATTTTGTAGCTGAGAATTTGCTCTGTCAAACAGTGTTATTGTGCTCTTTGTAGCTGCTTTTGTTTCCATAGAAATAAATTGGTTGTGTTACTTTCAGAGCTACCTACGTATATGAAGCTTTTCAAAGTAGAAGGAAATGTTTAGTGGAAGATAAGTGCTGCTGGGAAAAACAGAGCTTTGACAAGAGGAATGGGGTCAAGGAAAAGTAAACATTTAAAGACTCTTGCATAGACAACTCCTTCCTAGACCCTGGCTGCTACTGCACATGAACATAGCAATATTTACCTCTTTCCCCACAGGCATGCCACTTCCAAGCCCTGCTGTGAGGCCCACAACTTTGGCCACAAATGCTTGGAGAGTGAGATATTCCTTGAGGACCACTCCCCTCATAATTGTCTTGAGTTCTGGGATCCCAGACCCTGAAAACAACAACAGAGCAGAGGATATAGAAAACCCAAAGGCAAGAAGAATAAGAAAAAAGAGGCAGACGGAAACAGATCTTGCCATGCCTTCTACCCTCACCAACAGCCTGTGGAGAGACGAGGTGGCAGAAGACGGCTGCAAACAGTATGAGAACAAGTGGGTATGATACCCACACCAGATACTGCAAAGGAACATTCGGGTGCAGCTCTCTGTACATCCACTTGTAGGCTGTAAACAAAGAAAGAAGTTGTCAGTAACCACAGATGCTCCAATCAGTTTGGTAAACTTTAAAGAATCACAAACAAAAGCCCACACCTGCCCCTACTAAATCTCCCTGAGAAAAGCTATCTAAAAGTCCTAATTTTCTAAGACAAATAGGGTAAAACCTTGTTTCATTTAAAGTACAAAATCTCAAGTAATATATGCATTCTGCAGGAATGGATACAAGCGATCCTCTGCTATCAGACATTATTAATACCTGTGCTGTAATGTGGCATTGGAAGAGCTGTCTTACTTTCACTTGCAAGGGTGAATTTCTGTGCAGGATCTTTTCATTTAGCAGCTGCAGGGTGTTATATGGGCCCTGAGGGACAGCAAAGTTAGTGTCCTCTCCTCCATTTCAACCGCATGAAAAACAGTTCCTTCAGAAAAACTACCTCAGAAGCCCTGCTTACAATTTGATTTCTAGAACAGCAGCATGAAGGGAGAGGTGCCAGCTGCTACAACATGGGCCTTGTGCATGCAAACTCAGAGGGTGTTCCTTTTTTGAGACGTTCTCTGGCATACATGCAAGCTGAGATTCCTTGCCAAAATGAAAGAGATGGAGTAAAATATACACGTGTGCTCCTAAGAATTTTGCATAAATCATTTCTTCTGAAGTGCAATCAACATGGGATGGGAGGCAAGGCCACTGAAAGATTTTGTAATTTTTAAAGCTGAAAAAGGGTATGGGAACCAGAGGAATGCTGTAGAGAAGTGACATAATCAAGTGATTGTGAGATCGTTGTTAAAAAAAAAGTTTAAGTAAAGAGCACTATGGTTCCATGTAGCAGAAAACACCAGAGAACTGTATAAATAAAATTTGAGAAGAATAACAATGAGGATAAAGGCAGAGAGAACTGTATCAAGAGGGCATCAAAGAGCCCTTTCCTGTCCCCACCTACCATATGCTCAACAGCTCTGGAGAGGATGGCACACTGTATAATAGGAAGGGCCGAAGTCACACAGTGTTCCCTTACACATAAGCAAGAGAAGGATTAAAAGTGAGTAAAAATAATGGCTTATCTTTGAATGGTACGCACATCCTTTGCTCCCTGCCCACTTAGAAATATTTCCCTATCACTCCTTTAACAAACCTTTTCTTAGTTAACCTTCTCTCTACTGTGTTTGCAAGTCTTCCTGAGGTATCGACGATATTAAAGGAAGAGGAATGTTGGTCACTGGGCTTTGTAAAAATATTTATAACATTTACAGTATGCTTTTGCAACACCTGAATGAGACCCACCCTGTAGACTCTTTGCACTGGCATAATCCATTCCCCAGCTCACCAACGCCATGACCAAACCCAACAGAACCAAGAAAATCCAGTCTTCTCCAAGTTTCCTGGTGACATATTTCTGGATGCGTCTAGCACAGTCTGTGGAGAGAAAAGAGAACCAGAAAAATGGAGACAACATAGATGAAATCTGTGCTTCTGTGTTGAGAACTGACCACCAAAAGAATGTGTTTGAAAGAATTATGGACTTAGTGTTGAAGGTCTGAGACCCACCCCTTCCTTGCAGTCTTTCAAAATTCTTTGAAGTTTCAAAACAAAATGAAGGGACAAGATAATTTAACCTCTTGTGCACTAGCAGCTAAAATATCTTCCCTCCTGTTATAGAGATCTGTTGTGGGAAAAAAAAATAATAACTTGGGAGCAGTTATTCCTACACATAGCATGCAAACACCTTTTAAAAACAAGATGGCTCCTCATTCCTTCTCTACTTCTCCCCTGTCAAAGTCTCCTTGTCATTTTGTCTTGCTTAAATTCCAATCTCTTTGGCTGTTCTACCCAATATCTGGTCACAGGGTAAGCAAGGATAAATCATTCCTACCTTGGCATTTGGAATAGCGTTCTTCTTTTATCTCTACTTGACTCTCACGTTTCAGGGGTCTTTCGTTGTTCTTTTGGGCCTGCTTTGTATTCAGTAGTTTTGCTGCTTCCTTCTCAGCAAAGTCAGTTATCTGGTCTGTGTATTGTCCATAAAGCTGGAGAAGCAGAAAGCAAGAGAGAGCAAAATGAAGATGGAAGGCAAACATTCCTTCACAAGTATTGTTAAAAATGAAAAGGCATATTTACTAACAGTAAGAGGTGCAGTCAGATGTATTCAAGCAAGGAGACAGACACAAAGACTCAGACAGAGGCAATTCATTATTTTTTTCCTTTTCCTTCCTGGTTCCCTTTTCCCAATCTCACTAAAATCTCTGCATCTTCTTTTGGGTGTACAAGCTACGGTAACACAATGCTAACTGCTTTTTAAGATCCTCAGAATGAGCAGGCTCAGGTCTGAAGGCAAAAGATTGGGCAGGCTTTTTGGAAGTACAGAAGAAGGTCAGAACTGTTCACATGAGGCTGCCAGTCTTAGGGCTGTCTTCAGCAGCACTGCAAAACAACTCTTAAAATTTAGAGAGGTATCACACTACTAAATAGGTTGCAGGAATGCCCTGCATCTGTTCACTTTGCTGCCAAGGAATGCTTAATAGGGTATGCAGCCACTGGTGGTGTCTTGAGTGGAAAAGAAGAAGCATCAGCTCACAAATAGCAGAGGTACCACATAGCACCTCCCGTTATCTACCCAAAGCATTCTAGTAAATCCCCATATATCTCTAATTCATCTGATTTTTAATTACCTAATCTAGTCCTCGTTATGAGATACTAATCTTGAAAACATTTGATATTATGCAATTCACAAGCAGCTACATGAGCTTGCCAACAATGTTGCTCACATGGATCAGTGATAAAACTGTCAGTTGTGCCAGCCTGTCAAAAAGAGTTCTCAAGGAAGCTGGGAGATTCCTGACTGCGTCCATCAGGTTCCCCCAGAAGTAGCTATTCTCCCTCATTTTTTCATGGCATATACGGGGAAGATGTGAATTGGAGAAGCTGTGAACAGATCTCTTCCCTTCGCTTCTATCTACGAACTATGACTTTACATCAGTTTCCTGCCTGATGCTGAGCCTGTGATCTTGGCAATTCCCACCTGCTAGAACCTGCTTTCTCCTAGCACAATACCTACTTCTCTGAGATACTTTAAGTGGCAAGAGGGAGTCAGCAAAAAGTCAGACACTTCAGCTGGAGAATGAAAAGACATTTGAGATACGGAGCTCTACCATAAGCTTAGGAGACAATTCTACCTGATAGCTTTACTTCTTTTCTTTTCTAAGAGACACAGGAGATATTGCTCCTGTACCCTTGAGATTTCCATTAATTGAAACATCATCAGGAGAATGGCAATAAAGCAAATAACTTATTTGTAAGAGAATTTGCGATCAGATAGATTTGGAGATTCACAGAAGGTTGAACTCCGGAAAGCACCTCTTGGGGGTTTCTCTTCCAATTTCTCTTTCCAAGTTTCTCCTAGCTCACACTATGCTAACTCCAAGGCCAATCAGGATGCTCAGAGCATTGTATGGGCAAGTTCTAGGCATCTTCAGGGGCAGAAATTTCCCAGCTTCTCTGAACAGCCATTTCAGTGTCAAAGCAAGTTATATTTCCAGTTGCCAAACGTGACTGAGTCCTAAGTAGTTTATTTGCCTGTATTCCTAAGACACTTGAACTATGTGCAATGGCTCCCTTTAAAATCTCTGTTATATTTTCACATATTTTCACAGAACATGCATGTAGGCTTTTAAATCATTCTGTCCTTATGACGACTTGCGTTCCATCTCTGAAACAAATTGATCCCACCTGAATATCTAAACCTATTCTTCCATCCATCTATCTCTGCACTGGAAAATGATATTTTATTTAATTACTAACCCCATTATTATCACCAGAGTCTAGCCAAATTAATTGATACATACTCTTAGCAGTGAAGAGTGGCCATGCTCTGATCTCCATAATATAGACAGGATGGTGAAACATCAAGATGAAGGACCTGCCAGACTTTGTATAGGTTATCACATATAAAATCCAATAGCAAATAGCAGATTAATCCCTGCTTCTCTCACTGTATCTATTTCAGGCAGCAATGCCAACCACCAACAGATTTTAGATAAATGCACCTTCATATCACATCAGCTAATTTTTCATTGCCTTTACATGCTCATGAGGAATTGTTTAATATCAAATGGAGCTTAATCCAAACTATGAACTTAATCCAAATTATGAACTACCTTCTCAACCATCTTGTTCAAATTAAAGTCCTCCATCAATTCAGATGGAAAAGTTCATGGTTTGTATCTGACTGGAAAACTATGAAATCAGGATGTGAAAGAAAAAAGAACTAGTTTCAGGACATAACGATGTCCTGGAGGACAAATTGGTCTCAACTCACTTAAATAACGCTTCATACACATGCTTTATTTCTCTGGGACTCTGGCACTGCTTCAGTTTATATTCAGTAATAGCAAGACAGAGAAAGATTAAAAAAAAAATCAGAGGATGACCTCATAGAAAAAATGTTAGGCAAGAAATATCCTTTCCATTAGAATGCAGGTAAAACTAAAACCAAAACACTGTAGTGCTTACACTGTTGTATTCTTTTGATACTACCTCTTTCTGAGCAACACAAAAGCTGAAGAGAATTTTAAAATATATCATCACTTAAAGAGTTGAGACAGAAAAAGGTGTTATTACGTCCAGCTTGGCTAAATTCTGAATGAGAACACGGTAACAGTGTAAAAACCAATGAATGTATAAATACTGTTAAGGATGCTGCATGTGGAAGTGGGAGGAACATCGCTGTTTAATGGAGGAAAAGTTTTCAAGAAAGTTCTCACAACATCAAGCCTTTTCTGATAGCTATTCTGATGCTGATCATCTATTTAAATCTTCACTCCTCTCTCTGTCCATACCCTAAGTTATTTCCCATGCCATTCAGATTCAGCAATTACTCTCCACAACAAACTCTAGTCATGAAATCCCTTCCTCCAGCACCACCAGTGCATGTTGCTGCTCCTGGCCATTGAATCTGCTGTGGGCTCTGCAGACTGCTCATCTCTTCCACTCCTACCTTGGAGACATGCTGTTGTTCCTGAAATTACCTTCCATAGTACAAAGTCTAGTCTCAACTGCTTATGCATAGAGCTAATGAGACACGTGTGACAGACAGGGATCAGCTCCAAAATAATAGTTGTCCCCAAAGAAATAAAGGCAAAGGGGAGATCTAATAGCAGTACTCTATACCTGTGGGGAGTGAGAGGGCTGGAGAGAAAAAAGAGCCAGACTTCTCAGAAAGGCACAGTGAAGGACAGGAGAAAAAAGGCAAAACTTGCAACAAAAGTATGTTCGAATGTGTAGAAAGAAAACCTGAGGGTAATTCAGCATAGGAACAGGTGCCCAGATGGGCTAAGCATCTTCATACTTGGGGATACTCAGTACTTACTTGGATAAATCCTGTGAACAAGGCATTGGGCTAGAGAACTCCAGAGGCCCTCTCAAGTCTCTCTTTGAGTCTGTTACTCTGTAATACTGCATTGCCCAATTAATTATTACACTGCGTTACTGTGGCACCCATCTGTGTACTGCTGCTGGAGCTCTCTGCTATGAATACCCTTTCCTACCTCACAAATGCTGTATCATATAAATACTTCATCAGTCTGATCTGCTTGAGGAAAGGTTCTTATTTTTCATGTAGGAAGATAAAAACACAGAAACCCACAATTCAGAAGAACATAAATTTTATAAATCTATTTTCTGATACATCTCTACTGTTATAAGTATTTGGGCTGTGTGAGAAACAATCACTTGAGCTTTTTTTTCCTAGCGTTTCTGTGAAGTGCTGACATTACTGAACTTAAAGGGAGAGCAAAAAATCTCTTCAAGATATCATTCTAAATGGTAGATAAAATCTCTAGTCTCTAAGTCAAAAGCTTACAAGAGAGACAGGGACTGACTTTTTACACTGATAGTGATAGGAGCAGGGGGAATGGCTTTAAACTAAAAGATGGGAGGTTTAGGTTAGATGGTAGGCAGAAAATTTTTACTTAGAGAGAGGTTATGGTGGAACAGATTTCCCAGAGAAATAGTGGAACACTTCATCCTCCCAGGATGGCATTCAAGGCCAGCTCAGGCCCTGGGCAGCCTGGTCTGGTGGGTGGCAACTCTGCTTGTGGCAGGGGGTTGGAACTGGGTGATCTTTAAGGTCCTCTCCAACCTAAGCCATTCTATGATTCTATGATACAGTTATCCCAATTCTCACAAATTAAGTACACATTATTATCTATTTTTATTACATTATCTATTATCTAATATATTAACTATGTATTATTAGAGAATCCCAGGCCAACGATCAAATTCCCACTGTTTTTTGCCTTGTAAACCCAGTCAAATCATGTATTCTGTCTGAAATAGCTTCCAACTTACATATAAAATAGAAAGGAACAGCTAGCACAAGCAATTGGCGCAACAGAACTAAAACATCTACCTGTTTTTTTCACATCACAGCGGTAAGTATTCTGCATGGAAACAGATGAAAGCACGTGCAGCAGATTGTTTATCATGCCAATAGCATAAACGTGCATGCCTGTACAAGATGTGTGTGATAGTATGAATGTTTATAATTTATCTCCATGTTAATTAATGGCTATCAAAATACACATGCACAGCAAGACTGGTTTTACAACAACATGCCTTCATATTATATATGTAACTGTGTGATTTTTACATAACAGCATTTCTAGGGCATATCTGCATTAGATCTATAAATATGACTGTCTGTTTTCAAGACTGAAAACTGCATTCACAGATGCATATTTGCTTGGGGATGTTACTGCCTGAAGACTTGTATGGGAATGCATCTGATGTCCTGCTTGTTTGTGCTGGATTTTGGCTACATTCATTGACTGGCATGCCTGTGGGGATGAAAACCCCAGGGCCAGGCAGCAAGAGATAGGTTTTTCTGCCTCACTGTGTCAACTATGTCACCTTCTAAGAGAGGTTTCATCCATGTGGGAATAGTCTGTAGAGTGGATACATGTAAACTGGTATATTTTTTTTTGTATCCCAACTGACTAATGGTTCATGTAACACAATGTGCATTTCCATTTCCATAACCCACCTCAGCCTTCCAGCCCTAGGCATTGCTCCACTTGCATCCCATGAGAGGGCCAGGTCACATCCCAAATGCAAAAATCTCAACGTAACTCACTTGAAAATATAAACAAAGCATTAACTCTGTCCAGACAACTCCTGGTTCTGACTGTTGCTTCTGAATCAGCCAGGGAGCAGTTTTGGGACAGTTTAAGTAGAGAAATAATTTGCAATCTCTCAGATGTTTTGTACAACTTCAGAAGAGAAATTTCTGAGTACGACCATGGGACTGACTTCCTAGTCTTTTGCAACATGGCAGACACAATCCTCATTGGGATATTTATCTACTGGAAGAGATCATCTTGGTTGCAAATGTGGCTTTTCCTACTCCAGAATTATGCAGTTCTTAGGGAGATTAATGCATCTCTTCCCCTATTCCCCAGTCACAGGCACAAGAATATGTGTAAGGGTATTTTAGAAATCTCCACTCATATCTTCCCTGTATGAACGTCACATTCACACGTTCTCTCTCCCTCCCGTCACTTGATCAAATTTTACATTGCTCTAAACCCTTCTACGTCAGTTCAGTCTGGGCAGACTGGCAGGAAATAAGACACCAAGACGGCTGTAAAACCTCCTTGTGGAAGGGTGTCCCAGAAGGAGAGGCAGAAGAGATACAGAGGGCAATAGAACAAGAGGTCATAATTAGAGTACATCTTTGTACTAAATACTTTTCTGAGTTTCGTATGAACCAGAATGAGAGTCAGGTCAAGTTTAAGGGTTAGAAAATTCCTCACAGCTCTCAGAAGAGCTACTGAAACTATCAACATGCATATACAAGTGTGGACTTACTCTTCTTGTTCAGGGAAAAGTCAGAACAGAGCTCTGCTTGACTGTCCATTCAGCTATGCAGATAGATATCTATCTAGCTTCATTACTGTTCTACTTGTTTTTATTTCCTCTCCTGCTCTACCTAAAAATCAGTATGCAGCTGAAAGCAGATACAATTTCACTTTGCATTTAAGAATACAGTAATGGTTTCATTGATTTTCATGCCAGCCTAACCACTCTAACACTGCGGTCATAATAGATGGAAATACCCAATGACTTGAAACGCTGACAGCATTCTTAGCAAGACTGTGAAAGCCAGTGCCTTACTTGGCAGTCAACAAGGAAAAGGGAGAATTGGTAGGATTGGGTACAGACAGGGATGTGTGCTCTATAGCACCATTCCAGGAGCCCCAAGAATGTACGTGACCCCATTGAGACCTGTGCTGCCATAAACATCCCAGTAGTCCGACCCTACCTGTGGGTGGCTGAGGGAGTTGTCCAGGTAGTGCAGGTCGTCCCCTGTCCCCCTGGCCTCGCGTCCCGCCTCCAACGGTATCCCATAACGAGTGCATTTCTCAAAGCTGATGTAGTCGTATTGCGGTGTGCCCCCCCACAAAGCTGACTTCGATCTGGATTCCTGCGTCACACTCTTTGAGCTTTCCATGTCTCTGCTCTTGCTCATGCTTAGTTGTAACAGAGCTGCCGCTCTGGTCCTTTCCTAGAACCACCTCATGGTGTGGCCTAGAAAATGGCCTCTGCACTTTCTTCTGTTCTTTCCTTCCTTCCTTTCTCTCTCTCATTAGACCACTCTAAGTTCTTCTGCACTCCCTTTCTCTCTGCCCCTCCTACTCCTTGTGTCTCTCTCACTTTCTCCTCTTCCTGCCCAAAGGCAGGGTTCAACTATATTTATAGCAACTTTCACCTGTCACATGATTCCCCAGTGCCAGGTCTGATCTCAGCAAAAGGCATTAACTCTGCCAGGATTAAATATCAGGTGTGGGCAAAAGGGGAACTCCTGAAGGAGAGGGAAGGGGGACTGGGAGGAGGAGAAAAGAAGGCTGTAAGAAAAAGAGAGATAGAAATACAAACACAATATATAGAGAGGAGGAAGCAGGAGAATTATCCAGATATCTTCCCACATCTTCTTGCTAAGTCCATAGTCCACAAGAGAAGATACAAGTCCTGAGGGAGAACTCCAGCATCCATGTAAACTGCTAAGCATTAGAGCTTAATCTCAGTCTTTCTATATGCCCTTATATTGAAGGCTTTCACTTTTGGAAGATGTTAATAAATTGCTCTGAGTATTCAACTATGACTATATGCAGAAATTTATTCTTCTTGATATTCACTTCCATCAGGTTCCCATTCAACACCTTCTCCTCACCACACCAACACTTGTTTCTGAGCCAGACAAAACAAACAAACAGAAAAACCCACCCAAACAAACAAAACAAAACTAACCTCAGCCAAACGAATGGGTCCCAGTCAGCACCAGGAATGAGAAGTATGTTCTAACAGTGTGATGTTATAGACAATTCCCAGTACTGCCAGTAAGCATTGGTAACTGTCCTTCCTGTAACCATACCTTCTGAAGGCTATTGTACAACAAAGAGCCGTAAGTTTAAAATCCTAGAAACTGCTTGCCAGGAAAGAACAAAACACATGCATGAAACATGATAACTAAAGAGCAGCTATTAACTGCTTCTTCTTCATCTTTTACACCGTCATCTCTCCAGGATAATGGCTTCCCAGCTTTTCACATCTTAGAGTAAGATCTGTGAGCAGGATGTGAGAGAGGGGAAGACAGAACACTCATCTGATTGGTCCAGAAGACTAGCCTCAATGTCCTTAGTGTCTTGACAGTATTCATTTGCAGACCTGCATGAAACATTTCTCACAGATTTTGCTTTTTCTCATTCTATATGGTCTCCAGAATATGGCGCAAAGAAAGTCTCCAAGAGGAGGATATGCCATTTCCTCCATAGACCACACTTCCACCTCTTCCATCATTCCAGCTAACAATGTTTATATGTATACCCAATATCAATAATATTCCTATGGATACTGTTAGACACTACAGTCTACATCTGATGGCATTTTAGGCAACCTCTGAATACTTACAAATGCAAGATCAATTCTAGCTTTGAACATACAGGCTCATCTGTTATATTCTTGCTAGCTTTAAATTTATTGTTGTTCAGTAGCATTTCCCAGAGGAAGGCTGTGGCCCACCCGTAGATAAGACTTGTAATGAACCACCTTGAATAAGAGTTTCTAGGTAGAAATGTCTAGGATGCAGAAAGTAACATTTGGATACTCTCATAGATTTCCATCATAATGACAGTAAGTATTACTAGCCCACTGAGATGTTTTTGGAAGAAAAATTCAGTTTATATAGACACTAAAGCTTATATTAAAAATATTATTTAGTTTGGTGTATGTAATACAAAAATGTGTATAGAATATGGATGTATACCTTACGTAGGAAACCTAAAGACTAACCACCCAAAGCTCCAGTAATCATCAAAACTGCAATAGAGCACTAGATTTTCAGTTACTGTCACGTCTGCTGAAGGATAATACTCAGCATGTCCCCTGGAGTAAACTAAAGGGAACCTCTATCCACAGAAGCACTCTTCTAGCTCTTGTTTTTCAAAAGGCATAATTATAGCTCGTCAGAAATGATCGAGAGTAGAAATGAGATAGATGAAGGATGCCCTACTGTCAGCTAATCAAATATGGAATTTCCATGGAAAATCACTATATAACTATAGCCTAAAATAAGACAACCCTAAAATATATTTCGTAAGAACAGTTCATCTCAACCTCCAAATAGACCCCAAACCTGAGTCACTTCATCAGTAGAACATCACGGTGGATCCCAAGGTCAACATTCACCAAATGACTCTAGATGTTAGTGAGACAAGAAACCTTTACTGCCCTCATGAGGAAGACAACCCACAAAAACTCTGTGTCCTTATTTGCAATTTCCACAGTGTAACACAACTCATCCAGTGCATCGTTTACATCTATTCAGATGAAACTAAGCAATCATTATACACACGGTGGCACATGCATGCAGCTAAGGACCTAGAATTTACCTAATTCCCACTTACCAAACAATCTTTCCACCTCTGATCCCTGTACCTAGACATTGCCGATCAAGGAAAAGACTGAGAAATTAAACCTACCCTTTTAATAACTGAGAAAATATATGCCATCTGTAGAGAAAGATACTGGTTTTATGTCACTTCATTTCTTATCTCCTGAACAATATATTCCACTGATTATAAATCATCCTCCCCCACATTTACCTAAGAGGAAAGGACTTTATCAGCTGTCTTGGCACTATTAACATCCTCTTTATTTCACAGGGTACCAACAATCTTTCCTCACAGCCTCACTAATCTTGTTAAATTTAAAATGTAAGGGTACATTGAAGGAGATTATCTGCTCCTGTAAGAGTAGCTAGGAAAGGCCTTTTTTCCTAGGCATGAAGGGATAGTAAGAATTGTAGAAGCATAGAATGGCTTCAGTTCAGAGGGATTTTACAGACCATCTAGATCCAACTGCACTGCCATGGGCAGGTCTGCCATCCACCAGCTCAGGCTGCCCAGGGCTCTATCCAACTGGCCTTTAATACCTCCAGGAATGGGGCATTCACAGCTCTCTAGGCAGCCTGTGCCAGGGCCTCATTGTCCTCTGAGTGAAGAATTTCTTCTTAACATCTAATATAAATCTATTTTAGTTTGAACCATTTTCTTGTCCAATCACTATCAGAAAGTATAAAAAGTCAGTTTTACAAGCTGTTTATAAGCTTCTTCAGGTACTGGAAAGCGGCAATGAGGTCTCCCTGGAGCTATCTTTTCTCCAAGCTAAGCAAGCCCAGGCTTTCTTCATAGGAGAGCTGCTCCAGTCCTTTGACATCTTCATGGATAATAAGAAAGGGAGGAAGTGATGGGAACCGAGTCTGATCAGTCACATTAATTTCTGAGAGCATATGAGAATTTAGGAATGTTTATGCCAGTGGTGTTACTTGATGGAGGACCTCCAAGATGGGAGACAATCACAAGAAGCAAAGCTCACAGTCAGACTAATTAATGGGTTAACACGTCACAGAAAGGATGAACACATCCAGAAAGGATGAACTTTGTAACCAGTAAGACTGACAACCATGGGGCCCCGGACTGGGAAGGTGCAGAAACTGCAGAGTTCTGCAAAATCATAGGGGTACTCAGGGGAAAAGGAGGAGCAAAGAATGTGCACAGGTAGAGAAAGGTATTAAAGGGCTGGTAGTGTGTAAAATGGGGTCAGTTACTATCTTGTTTGGCTGAGCTCTGTAGATGAACGTCACAGCCTGACATATTCCTATTTTTCTCATGAAATCTTCTCTTAACTCTCCCTCTGGATATATACCTCTCTCTCCTGTGTGTGTGAAGACAGATGGGCAGGGGTGCTGGGCAGACGCAAGAACTATGCCAGGTACTCAAAGAACCCACAAATGCACACGTGCTTGCGAATCTGGAGAATGCTGTTTGAATGCCTGCACTGGTGAGCTTGTATCTCTCACAAACAGTGATCTGTCTCTGCCTGTGTCTCTCTGAACCATGTCCTCAGCTTTGCTGCTGGCTGAACCTGAAAAAGTGAAAAGGACGGCTCCCTCAGCCTGGGCAGAGATCCCAGTGGCCACACAGGAGCAGTGCTGAGCCAGAGCAGCTGTAGGTTACAGTTTCTTTCTTGTCATTCTTTACCTCTCTTAACATGAAGCATCAACACTCAACTTGTATTTAGTTTTGAGATCTTCTGTTTGTACTTCAGACTCAAAGCAGTGCTTGTTTACTTTATCCAGCTGTCAAAGGTACTTCTCCAGTTCTACCCATTATCTTGCTTATATTTTCAGATCAACAGAGTCCCGAAAGCACAGAGTACTGAGCACAGCACTCACTATCTTTCTGAGCTGCTGCTGTCCAGTAACTGTCAGTTTTCCTCTGTCACACTGTCAGTAATTTCCTGCCATGGTTGCTTTTTATGTATTTTCTTTATTGCTCATCAATTCAAATTTCCACTACCAAGTCCTAGCATTGCCTTTCTAGCAGGACACAGCCATGCAGTATTGTTGTATGGGAGGTTCCCAACAAACTCAGAGACTTAGAACAGAAACAGCAGAAAATGTAAAAGAAAGAGGATGATCCTGTGCTAGTCACAAACACAGATGGCCTGTAGATATGGCTTTTCTCAATTCCCCAGGCACTTCTAAACCAGTTCTAAGGACTCACAAAAGCCTCAAAACCCTCAGTAGGACAGTTTATAGACTGCCCTACAGCTCACAAGAGGAAACATTCAACCTGCTCAAATACTAGTTTCTTCCTTGGGTATTACAGGCCCTAGAGGTAGTCCAAAGTGCATTTCTGTGATACGTCCTTCAAGCAGGACACCTTCATCATGGACAAATCTACAGTCACAGACCAAAAGAGGGTGTAAGTAAAGAAAATATACATATATATATAATTTAGAACTCCCACCCAAGATGGGTCTCTTCTCCCGTTAGTCGTCTCCCTCTTCTTCCCCATTTTCTCTCAGATGCTCCTGTTTCTCTGCCTTTATTCCTTTCTCCTGAATGCTTTTTAGGATGCAGAAATACAGCTCCCAGCTTTTATAGTAAAAGCTCTGATGGTATGGAGGAAGGGATGATTGAAGACCAGCAATTCACTAATGGTCCCGTTCCAGGGAGATTTACCACCTGAAATCCCCATGCTATTAATCAGCAATGACAAGGTTGACACTGTCATCTGTGCCCTGCCTGTAGAGACATTATAATAGTTTCTAAGCCTTCTCTCTACACTAGAGCTGTTTTTGCTTCTCTAGCAAATTTATCCAGATCTGGAATAGTTCACATCCTCACTGTATACAAATCTCTTGGCTCACCAACAGCAGCCTCCTCTGGAGTGAAACGTTTTTCAGCTACCACCAATACTACATGCACAGAAAATATAGGAGATGGTGATCTAGAGCCCTCAAGCACCCCATATTGAGAAAAGATGATTTTTTAGAGGCAAAATTGTTACTCCAAACTGTGTATGCAGAATAGAAAAGCAGTCATTTATGAATAGAGGAAGAATAGTACTCTGTGCTTCAGCCAACTTACTCCAAGAGGCCCAAAAGGAAGACAACATACAAGGACACAACATAAAATATAGGTTATGAAACAAAATAAATTGTAAAGGTGAAAGGAAAAAAAGGAAGTTCTAATGGAGGAAGAAGAGAAAGGTGACAAAAGAAGGACTACTCAGAGGCCATAATAGACAAAGAAAGTATGGAAAGATATAAGGGATTGAGATAAAGGATATGAAGTTAGGTGCAACAAGTGTACCTTGCCTAAAGCAGCAGCAACACATGGAGAGTGTTGTAAGAAGAAGGCAGGAAAAGGTTTCAGTGGACATAAGGTAAGACAATGTCTAATAGGTGAGAACAAGGTGTTTGAATGGCACATTTCATTAGACAAGATACATTTGGAGTTTTCAAAGAGCTATAGGATATAGTCAGAACTTTGTGAGAGAAAGAATCCTTTGAAAAATGTTTGGAAGAGAGAGGGAGATGGAGAAAAGATAGATTTTATAGTGAAAGGAAGGAAAAGACAATAAAGTAGGGCTTGAACAGAAGAAAAAGTCTGAAATTAAGCTGTGCAACACATTGTAAGTATGGCTGAATATGGATAGATGATGACAGGAACTCACAAAGATGACTTGAAAGAAGGGTTGAATTCACAGTGAAAAATAAAAAGAAAAGAACCAGAAAGGGCTTTTAACACTGAAAAGGAATAACATAATATGAAGATATTCAACAGGACAAGTACTGACTGAAACTAGGATGAACAGAACACCTCTGACAGAAACAGGGCAGATCTTGAGAATCATTAATTGATAAGTAAGGAAAAGATGGGGTAACCAGAAGAAAGGCAGGACGAAGAAAAATAGACCTCACAATTTTAAGTGGATAAACTCTTCCAGGAAAATGAAGTCACTAACAGGAAGGAAGAAGCCATTGAAGTAGGAGTTGTAATAGATGAACCTGGAAGGAAACGTGAACAGATATGACATGATGACACTGTGATATGACATAGTATGACGTTATGATATGATATGATATGATATGATGATAGCATCAACTAGGAAACATGGTGTGAGCTCTAGAGGGGCAGATTGAGGTCCCTGTTCCAGAAACAACTGTGACAATCTGCACAGAGCATTGCGTGAATGCTGGGTCAGATAATTTGAAACAAAGACACATATATGTTGATGTTGCTACCTAAGATGGATGACTCGTTAATTCGAGTTGCCTTATCTTACACTGCAGTGTGATCACAGTTCGGAACTGGGAGTGAAAAGAACAAGTAGAGAGAACCTTCACAAACTCAGTAGAAAGAGGAAGATACAGCAAAACAGGTGAAAGAGGATAGCAAATCTAGGTTTTATAAATTGATCCCAACATCTCAACTCATCCAGAACTTTAAAGTGAATATATCTAGATGTCTTGGTGAGCTCTCCAGTCAAAATCAGCAGGGTTCAAAACTTGAAGATTCACACCAGTGATTAAAACAAGATTACTGTATATTTTTTTAACACAGAGAAAACTCCAAACATATGACAGACAGTACAGCAATGAATATAAGAGAACAGACTCTTTAGCAGAGTCTGTGGTGATAGGATAAATAGAAATGGTTTCAAACTTGAAGTGGGGAGATTTAGGTTGGATATAAGGAAAAAGTCTTTTACAGTGAGGATGGTGAGGCATTGGATCTGGTTGCCCAGGGATATGGTGGAAGCCCTGTGCCTCGAGACATTCAAGCTCAGGTTGGACTAGGCTCTGAGAGTCTGATCTAGCTGTGTCTGATCTAGCTCCCTCATTGCAGGGGAGTTGGACAAGGGCACCTTTAAAGGTCCCTTCCAACTGTAAGGATTATATGATTCTATATGCAATTCTCTCCCATGCACTGCGATCTTCTAAATTCTTGCTTCTAAGTCCATCTTGGTCGCGATAAACACTGTGACTTTCTGATCTGCTAAAATTTTGTGCTGACACTCCTTTGTTTAGGAGCATGTTCTGTACTTCTAAGGCATGGCTGCTGTCTAATGCTCCTTCCCTAAAGCTCACTTTCTTAAATTGCAACCCTCAATTCCCTCCAACGTGCAGCACCACATAAGTCTCTACTAAGTCTCTACAGTGGCTCTCCAAAGCAAGAAAGCAAGATGTGCTTCATTGGCAGGGTAGGATATAACTGTCTTGACTTAAAATAAACTGAGTACAAATTAAATATGCACAGCGTGTATGCAAGAATCAAAAAGATGAATCTAAAAGAAGAAATTAAAATTAGGCTGCATGTTGATGAGGAGCAGAAGACTTTTTACATCTGCATTAGGTACCTAAAAGCAACTGAAAACAGTAAAACATACAAGACACTCAATGCACTGTTTAAAGTGGGTTTAGTGGATCTGTTTATTTTCTATGAAGAAAAGCTGCATTAACAAACATTGAAGTAGTGTTTCAAGATGAAATAATCAGCTTGGCAGCATTTTTAGCAGAAGAGACTAAGGAACATCTAGGAAACGCAGTCATCTCTAGTGATCAAAACTCATTAGGGATGCTTCCAAGCTTGTGAATTTTTTATTGTTGCAGGATGGAGAATCTACAAATTCTGGGTGACTGCACTTTACCTCTCCACCTAAATGACAGGCTCTGATTGCAAATAGTGAATATCTCCTAATAAGCCACCTGCACCATACCCTAACATTTTATTGTAAGAAAAAATCATCCTTCAGAGGTGAGAGGCAGCCCATGCCCTGAAGATGATTTATATTTTTCTTCTCCTCCTTCCTATAGATCGACTGTTGCACAAGTAAAATTAATATATGTACATTCAATTTGTTAGTCATACAATTATACTGATTAGCAGCACCAGGACTAACATGAAGAAAATGCAATCATGAGCTGTACAGAACCAGGCTGGCACAAGCTATGCTGGGGCTGTTAATTTTGTATAAGACTTGGCACATTTCAAGAGAAGACTCCTGCCTCCTACATCAACTATGGCCAACTAGGAAAAAAAATGCAATTAAAGAAAAAAAAAATAGGAGGCAGATTGACTTATAAAGCAAAATTTTCTAAAATTACTTTTAGAAAAATGTAAGGTTTTAAGGACATGTTAGAAATATATTTTGAGCCAGCAGTGTGCTCTTGCAGCTCGGAAAGCAAATGGTATCCTGGGCTCCATCAGAAGAGGGATAGCCAGCAGGGAGTGGGAGGTGTCTGTCCCCCTCTACTCTGCCCTTTGTGTGGCCCCATCTGGAGTACTGTGTACTGGGGGCTCCAGACCTGGACAAGAAAGACAGGGAGCTGTTAGAGATGGTCCAGAGGATGGCCATAAAGGTGATCAGAGGGCTGGAGTACCTTCCCTGCAAAAACAGGCTGAGGGAGCTGGGCTCGTTCAGCCTGGAGAAGAGAAGGCTACAAGGATTACAGAGAGGGGATTATACAAAGGAGGGGAATCAACTTCTTGCAAGGGTAGACAGTGATAGGACAAGGGGGAATTGTTTTAAGCTTGAGAAGGTTTAGTCGGATGTCAGCGGAAGTTTTTCACAGAGAGAGAGGTAAGATGCCGGAACAGGCTGCCCAGAGAGGCTGTGGAAGCTCCATCTCTGGAGGTGTTCAAGATCAGGTTGGATGAGGCACCTGGTCAAATACCAGATCTGGAGGTTGATGGTCCTAGCTGTGGCAGGAGGGTTGGAATTTGATGATCTTTGGAGTCTCTTCCAACCCAAACTATTCTATGATTCTAACCGTTCTGTGTTTGAGCTAGGATTTGCCATGAAGACGGTGCCTTGAGAATGGACAGACAACTCTGGGAGGCGATGGCTAGGATTAGAGGTATATAAGGGAAAAAAGCCAATTAATTTCATTTTCCTGATACTCATTCAAATTTTAAATGCTTGAAAAGGCATTTCTTTGAGATCCTAGAATCTATTAATGTCTCTGAAAAAGAGATTACAGTACCGGCTTAGGAGACTGGCTTAAGAAAAAGGCAAGTTGAAACTGATGGCTGTGATTTGTTAGGTACTGGAGCTAGTGATCTAAAAACTTGATGCAACAAAAAGTCATTTTCAGGCAGCTCAGCACTTTGATCCGTTTGATTAATGAACAGGAATGTTCAAAAAGAAGGTGGCAGGAGCACACCTAGAAATGAGAAAAGGGGCTGTCATAGATCACAGTATATCACAGACAATCACTTTTTCTCAGTAACACTTCAGTCTTGCTTATATTTTAGTTTCACTTCTGTAATTGTACTACTAGAGCACGTGCTATAAACAGCTCATGAATTTCACGGATGCCAAGTATTGTTTGTTTTGACTTTAATCATGTGCCCTATCCTGTCTCAATAGATATAAATGATGCCAATATGGAAGTTATAACACAGACGTTATCACTACCACGTAATATTTTTAAGTACCCTACATAGTCAAATTTATGCTAATACATTTTGTACAATTTTGACTAAGTTTCCTGTTTCCCTTCTCCTATCCAAATGCACCTAAACATACAAGTACACCTAGCCTTTCTGTACATACAAGTCTTGTCGCCTCCTGCTGTCTTCCTTATTTCCTGTAAAAGAATCCCTAATGGTAATGTGAGATAAAGATGAAGGCAAGCAGTAGGAAGTTCTCAGGGCAGACAAAAAATAAATCCATCACCAACAACGGCAAAGCAAATCCCCTGTGGAAATAATCCGTCCTGTTATCACTGACTGCTGTTACAGGGATGACAGTGAGAGCCAGCATAAGAGACACTGGGCTGTCTCCCTCTTTAATCAGCTCCCTGCTATGACTTTTAGGTGTTGGGGAAAGGGAAGAAGAACTGCATGTAGCAAATGCCACGTTTTGTCATGAAGGCTGCAGAAAGTCTTTTCCCTGTGGAACTCATTAAACTGAAGCTGCTGTATGTGTATCAGTAAGAACCAATTTTGACTGTCACAAGGAAGAAGGCGCAAAAGACTTCCAAGGCATGAAAGAGCAATAGCCTGCAGCTATTGAAGAGACAGGTATAGATAGGATTTCAAGTAGTCTGGTATTTCAAGCCTAGAACAACACAAGTCAGCAGAAGTGGCAGGAAGTTTCCTACAATTAGTGCTATATCTTTTACAAAGTGGGCTGACGTTTTTTATCCAGGTCATTTGAAAATAATAAACTTAGAACAAAAAAATTGACAGTGTCCAAAGTCAGCAGAGTCACAAGGAAAACAGGCCAATAAAAACAAAAATGCAGAGGAAGAAAACTGGGAATTTTTCTATAGTTCTTTTAACTTGAGAACTGAGATAAGCTCTAGAAGCTGCTGAATTCTGATTGTTTATGGGAAATTATTGAATTTTGGATGTCTTATGTGTATGTTTAATAACACTGCTCACAGCCTTGACGTTATGCATTGCTCACTGCGCAAAGTCAGGAAAAATCAGTGAAAGTATTTGTGGACTTCAAGAAATTTTTCAGTCCTTTCTGAAGTCCATTATACTTCCAAGAATTGAAGAGGAAAATGTCAGGCTAGAGATAGATCTCTTCTCTCAATAAAACTCATCAATTGACCAGTGAGCTTGTAGGCCCATCATAACTTTTTCAACTATCTTGAAGGACTGACAAAAATTATTCCTTGAGGGTATTGACTTTAGGGGTTACTTCTCTCCTACTTGAAAAGAATATTGTAATTCTTATTTTAAGACATCTTATGCTATTCCCATTCTACTAGCCCTAAAAAGTGAATTCCTAAGTGCCTTTAACTTTCATTTATCCCTCCATTTGGTATACAGAAAAGATGGAAAACTTACCTAATTTTAAGTTTTACCTCTATGGAAATCAAGCTTCTATTAGTTTTTCTTTCTCTCTGTATTTTAGATTCTTGGCCATCTAGCATACGAAATTCTGACATATATGGACAAGTTGAGGGAACTGTATTTGCTCAGCCTTTAAAAGAAATGGCTGTAGGGAGGAGGGAGGGATGTAACAGCAGTCTCTCTCTACCTGAATAGGATGGGCTGGAAAAAACATCAGAGTCAGACTTCTCAGAGGAACGCAACAGAGGACAGGACAAAAAAGGTATGTCAGAATGTGTAAAAGAGAAGCACATACACATCCACCCTCTCTTGAGGGTGATTCAGCTCAGGAACACATGTCCAGAAGGGCTAGGGAATCTTCCATCCTAGATATGTTCAGAACTTGCTTGGACAAGGCCAGGGACAATCTGATCTAGAGTTGGAATGAACCCTGCTGTGAGCAAGGCTTTGGACTAGAGACCATCAGAGGCCCCATGTAACTTACAATTTTTTTTTGAGTCTCATGGTACGCACATACCATACAGACATCTACCCTATCACTCACTTAGGTGATTAGAGTTTTTTCTTCCTTTTGAGTGAAGATCTCCAGTAGGGCTGGTACACTCCTTGCTTTGGGCACTGTGCACTGTAGATCTTCAGTAATTGACCTGCCAAGCTTATTTACTGCAGGGGCAGAAAAAAATCATCTACTTTAGCTGCTTTATGGGTGTCTCAGATAAAGCAGTAATAAAGCAGTAAAATAATAAAATATATTATATATATATACATATAAAAATACTATATTAGTAGTCATACAATAAATGGGTGTACAGTTGTACAATTAATAGGCATACAGTCAACAGGTATACAGAGGTTAGGCTTAGTAAGCTTATCATAGTGGAAAAATAATAAAAATAAATGGAAACATATCATAGGCTCACAGTAAACTCCACAAGGAGCAATCTCCAGAAAGAGATCCTTCCTCCTTGCCAGTCAGCACTTAAATGGGGTCTAGGAGAGGTGCAGCCAGGCTCCACCCCTTCGGTTAACACAGGTGAATTGCCTTCACCTGTGCTCCTGTGGCTGACTCTGCTTGCCTCAGGTGGTCAGAGGTTCAGGCTATGATCAACAGTTCCCATACAGTAGTATATATGTATATACTATATATATACTTTATATAGTACTATATTAGTATTATAACAGTATTTGCCATTATAAATAATAAATAAAATGACATTTGCACAGAGAGAGAATGAGAGTGTGAAGTCACCAGAAGAAATAGAAGAGCAGGACTTGGAAGAAAGTTATATATTCATGGAGTCAAAACCAAGAACAGAGCTGAATCTCAAGAGATGCTACATAGAACAGGAAGAACTTTGCAGGCATTGTATAAGTTTCCAGTTCCATGCTGGAGATAAGGTTATAACACATGTCAAATGAAATTGTGATTAACATCAGCTTGTCCCTGAGCCTTTGTTGCTCACAGGCAATATAAAGAGTGCAAAGATCACGAGGTGCTGCTGCTAATTATAAGGAATCCAGAAAACATGTTGAAGAATAAAAGCAAGACCTTTGTGGCAAGACCACTTGGACACACATTTCATACCTAATTTTGCCACACTGATCACTACAATCCTGTCCTCTTTTGACCTATAGTCTTGAGTGCAGGGGAACATGATCAGTGTACTATATCAGCTGCTGCTGCACATTCAGATCTTCTTGGAAGTGCATTAACACCTTTAGCATCTGTGTTCTGATACTAGGTCTGCAATGTCAATTTTATGAGAAGGCCTTCCTCAGCAGTATCAGTCCTACAGAGTGTCTGGCCTTAACTATGAATTTTACTTCCACCCTGTACTGAAGACCTGCACTAGATATGAGAGGCAGATATCATCAGAAAAGCAGGAAGTCATCACTTCCTGGTGGAGTTGATACCTGGTACCATCTACAACTACTCAATAATATATCTTTCACCTTACATCCAAATGGAGGAGATCAGGTGGAGCCACTGCTGCTCATTCAGCATCTGCATTATACACTGGCACATCTCACAGACACTGGGTTGTTGTCCATCCCAGACAATCATCTATTCTCTGTGAGGGCTGTTGACATCTCACTGGCCTACTGCCCATTTTAAAATGGACATTGTAGTGCCTGTGGGAAGACCATGGGAAACTTCAGTCTGGAAAGCATACTGTCAGATGATACACTGTTCTGGAATTAGCAGTGTCAATCCCACAATTTTAAAGATTCAGTAGCAAATACCATCAGCTAACAACTGTTAATTCTCCTTAGACAAAATCCATTTACAACAGATCCAAGCACACAGACCTGGAGAAGTGGGGAGAAAGAGAGAATGCTATACTCACAGAAAGGGGTTGTGTTGGAAATAAAAGCTCTTTGTGAGAGGGTAGAAAATCATTGGGAAAGGATTTGGAAAGGATGTGGTATAGCATCTCAGGGTGTTTCGTGAACACATTATACTAAAATCACGATACATACTTACTGTGATGATGTCAGGTTTTTTAAGGTATTGGAAGTTAGGTGGTTGAACAGAATATAAACACACAAGGCTTTAGGAAACAGCACATCAAGAGATAATAAGCAAGTTATACACAGTGAGAATCTTGCTACCAACTGAGCAAATATGAACACCCTTTCTCTCCTAGGACCAGCACTTTGGAATGAAAGAGTAATTCACTAACTGCCTGTCCCCTGGGGTTCTGTTTCCTAAGATCCTTCCAAGATAGAAGAATGGGTCAGAGCACACAAAAACTGACCCAACTGGGTCCTTTAGGCAGTTGCTGGTAGTGACTCACAAACTTAAACTGTCCTGACTTACGCTTCAAGAATGGTTTTTCTTTGATACCGTTACACCTGTGGGTAACTTCATAGCCCACTATTTAGTATTAGAGCAGTGATGGAACAATAAAAATAAAGAATAAGGATGACACGGAATGGCTCATGATTAGTGATTGAGGGTGAAAGATAGCTAACTCTTGCAGACATTGACTATGAGCTTGTGGTAAAGGGCTATTAGTCAGGTTGCAATATCCCACATGAATTGAGCTGTAAGCAGTAAATGCTGCCCGTCACACTGTGCACCCAATTAATCACAAGCCAATAATGCAAAAGACCTTGAATTTCCCAGTCCCTTATTCTCACTTTTCCAGACAGTTTCAATGTCTGGTCATTTACCTTTTGATATAAGATCAGTATGCATAAAGGTACATACAGAAAGTTAGATATATAATATAAGTTAAAAGAAAAAAAAAGAAACTTTAGGGGTCACAGGAGTAAGAGTACTCCTGACAGCTTTTGAAAGGCAGAGAAGAGGCAGTCTTAAAAAGAGAGAACATACAGTAGTTCAAGATTTTTTAGTGCTGGCTGAAACCTTCACAGACTACTTACAATTGTGAGTGGCATAAAAGGATAACCACGTTCTCCTTCCTGCACTAGTTCTGCTGTGTCTGGCCTTAGCATTCTGGAAAGTAAATTGATAGAAAAACATTCATGATTTTATGCGGTTAACTTCTCTGTGTCGTGCTCTAAATGAGTTCACCACAGGTCAGGGAAGCAGCATTCAGAATGTCCTGCATGTGCCAGTCAATAGATCATCTCAGTTATAATGTATACCCTCAAATGAAGAATTAACACACATACTTAGGCAAGAGGAGAACTTTACTTAGCTCTTGCTTAACCTTCCCAGTGGAAAGATTTTAGTATCTATGGAATAGATATGGTATATGTGTGACTCGCCACTGTTAAGACTAATTGGTGTCACTTCAGCCTCAACTTGAGGGTCAAATCTGAGGGTTTACAAAGAAGGTTCTTAACCACTGGTAATGTTTTTAAGCACGAGAGAGTATTCTTGAACAGTGCTTCCTTATCAACGTAGAAGAGAACATACTGCCTGTAATTTACCTATTTTCAAAGCTGCAAGTGGTTGCTTGCTTTGCAAAGATACAGGTTCCATACATGCGCTGTGCAACAAATACAGTGAAGGCGCCATGTATTCTAATCTACTCTTAATGCCCATGGATAACAGTCAAATATTAATGAAACTTTTATAAATATTTTGTGGAAATGAATGACTTTCAATCACAACATACACTTGGTTCCTTTAAGGGCACATAAGAATCAACTAATTCACCAGGCTGGAGCAACAAATGTTGTACAGATAGATGGTTCAGTATTAACAATATAAGCAAATCTGTTAACCTAGCAATTTTCTTAGTAGTGTCCACAGATTGAACTGCATGTTGCAGTAACAGCTTACGGAAAATCTCTGCCACTCCTGTGTTCAACTTATATCACCTGTAGCATTATGAAACACAAAAGATAATATGCTATCACAGCAGTGAAATTTGGGTTCCCAGGTTACTTGATAGTTAATCACTATGTGATTGGTAAGCTTCTAAGTGGTAAATGAAAACAGTTTAGGTAAGCAGATTCAGATAAGGTAGCGTTCAACATGAATAGTCTATGCCTGTCCTCTCTGCATTAACACCACAGAGTTACTGTTGTATCATGCAGGTATTTGGAAGATGTTCTGCCAATACTAACAGTAGAAACTTCAGTAGCAGCTTCTTGCTGCTTCAATAAATCAAACATTAACACTAACACGTTTATTCTGTCTACCTGCAGTTTTTGTACAAATCACGCAAGTTATTTGCTGTGATTTGTACAGATTCACAGCTGTAGCCAAGGATTTTGTACTTGCTTTGCAATATTAAGGCATTATTTCTCATATACTATACCTTGTGTGCCACCTGCTGTACAACTTGGGCAGAAATCTCTGTATTCCAGTTTCCGCCACTCCCAACCAGTGTTTACAGTTTTGCTAGCAACAGGCCTAACTTTCTGAAATATCAGGAATGCTAGTGAAAGTGGTTTTTACCTTTGCCCCCCAAACTAGTCTGGAATACTTTAACCTGCTATGCTGCCAAATTACCATGTAAACATTAGCTATCAAAATAACAACATGTAAAAAACTTGTAGCACGCAGCTATCCATCCTACTTAGATTTCAAATACATGTGGGATGCCTTCTTATGTCATTTACATACAGGCAGGTTATTTCACTTTTTCTAGCACAAGATCAGTGGCAAGGATTAGACTGGTCAGCATCCTGACAGCTCATGACATTTTTTTCTTGGGCTGCAGGTCTATGTGGCTCTTGGAAAAGCTTAAATTATATAGCACTATAAGCAAGGAATGCATAGCCTGTGAGAAGAGGATGAAGGAGCTGTGTTTTTTCACCCAAGAGCAGAGGTGAAGCTGTCTGACAGTACAGAGGAGATGAAGCCAGACTCTTCTGAGACAAGCACAGGGAATGCACAATAGGTAAAAGAGGTAACAGCCATGGCTTTCAACAAGGGAAAGATCGGTGACTAAGGACTTGGACTGGATACTGCAAGAGGCTCCTTCTCATCTTAAATCTATGGGGTTTTTTGTGGGTTTTTTTTTTTTTTTTTTTTGAGGTAAAAATGAAATACTGGCAGACAAACAAATTATTAATAGAACTGTAAATACCAGCTCTGCTAGCCATATAAATTCTTCAGGTAACTGTTAGATCTCACAGCAGAGCTTACAGCCACAGCAAAATATATGCCAATTTCCTATTCCCATGTTTTAAACAGCTAAGGCAGATATGAACACCTCTCCCATGCAGTGATAGACAGAGCACTGCTTTGTTGTTTGTGGGAGAGATTCAAGTGGGCTGGAATAGTGCAGCTATAAACAATGCCTCGTGATCTGTCTTTAGGGCCTAGCATTGTAGTGAAGTAAATCTACACTCAGACCAACTTGTGCAGAATCAGTGAATACCATGTGTATTCCAGCTTAGTAAAGGTTTAAAAATTAAGCCATTGTTTTAAGAAAAAGCTGGCTTTTACAAGGCCCGCTTTAATTTTTGTCTTTCTTAGCCGTCCTCCTGGGACGTCACAGTGGAAACGTGATTACTTGCAGGGCTTCAGAAACTAGCAATGGATAAGCAAAAAGCAAGCCCTTAGCTTCAGCAGATACTAAATACCAGTTTCACTTACAGAAAGCCAGCAAATGGATTTATAGCATCTGTCAATCTCAGCAGAGGCTACTCTGTAAGGCAACAAGTACTTCCAGTAGACAAGAGGTGACTCCCTCCCAGACCTTGCCAAGATTGAATACGAGAAGCTAAAAATTACTCCCTAATTACAGTAAGAGATGATCCTTAAATGCCTGCACTTTCAATCATACAGCAAGTAACTGAAAACTTCCTTTTTTCCTTTTCTAATATCATTGTCAGGAGCCTATGTCTTGCCCTGTAGAGTATAAACCTGTATTCATCTGCCTCATTTGCCATCTCTAGCTTTAGAATTAGCAGTATGTACAGCAGAATCTGCATAAATCTCATGACCTCATTTGTCCAGACTCCTCGTCCTTCTAATATTACTTTGTGTATGATCGATAATAACTTCAAAAAAAAAAAAAAAAGAGGGGGAGGGACTGCCAAGGATCCCCCCACTGCCTTAGGACAGCACAGGGGAATAATCACATGGGATATTTTTGGAACAGATGGCAGTGACCTGACGAAGGCACAGAAAAAAACACAGCTGTGAAACCTAACACTTGGCTTCATGTACAGAGAGCAGAAGCATCAGAGAAACAAACAGGAGATGCAGCAGAAGACGAGTAAGAGAAAGGTATTTGAGGATAACAAGAGAATCATGAAAGAGTAAATGACAAAGAGGTAACAAAAGACACTGAAAATAAATGTCTTAAAAAGAACATGGTAGAGAAACAATTAAAAGACAGCTGGTATATAAGAAACTGAATAAAGTGGCCATGTTATATAAATAAGCCAAGATGCTTTTACCACAGAAGGGTCTGACGGGCAAGAAATGGCCGGCTGACTCATCAGATCTCTTATTTAGGTGATTTGTGACCTCAAAGGCTAACCAGCAATAGCTTGATCTACCATCTCACGTCTTCCCAAGGTACAAAGACTTTACAAGCAACTTCAATACTGGATTGTGACAGTGCAGTAGATTTTCTAAAACAGAAAAACAGCAATCATTCCTGCAGTCTTTAAAGCCAGGCAATGACCTACCCTTTCCTTTGACTAAATGCCAGTGTACCCAGAGAGCAGTGACTTTTATTTATGAAAAAGTTTGTAGCATTAGTTTGGCATTGATCTTATGCACTCTGCTATTCTTCCTTCACTAGGTAAGAAAAAAATAACATGACTAACAATATGGAGTGAACAGTGATAATGACGATGCTTGATAGGAGCATGTTCCCAAAGTTAGTATTTTAAGGCATAAATTGCTAAGACACTCAGGTCTCAAAAGTATCTGGGATCCATTTGAGGCACCTTCATCCAGAATTGCAATCTCATATTCACTTGCTACCAAATCATTATAACTGATCTTCATTTATCTTGTTTTGAGAAATATTTCATTCTTCGTCAAGGTTAGTGATTCAGCACCTACTTATCACTAAAGCCTGATTAGATCCAGTAATTATCTGCTCACCTTCCTCAGATTCGGAAAAGCTCAAATACATGATAATTATCAAGGAACTCCTACATCTGTAGCCTTTTTTTAATGAAATATGTAGCACCGTAGTTATCTTCTGATCCTAAAGTTTATCTGGGATGTGAGTGAATTGAATTCAACTAAAGAGCAAAATGTTTTGAGTTTAACCATGCAGACACTTGAAGGATCAAACAACTACCATTTGCTACAAATTCCTGTCCTGTTCAGAATCTATGCTCTCACTGGCAAATATTTGAAACAAATTTATGAGTAAATGAAGACCATGGAATACATTGACTAGCTTTCTTTCCTGAATAGCTGCTTAATAACCTGTACATATTCTGCCAAAGAAGATTTGCCTTTTACCAAATTATATGGATTATACTCTTTAAATTAAGGAGATCTAATGCTAGTCATGTCTTCCCGCAAGCCTGCAGGAAAACTGGCACTGACTCTGACTAGTCTAGTTCTAAATTAAAGAATAAAAAAGTGAAATGTCTAAGGACTCATGAGTTTATTACAGCTTTAGAAGAAATATGGCTTTTGCATCTTTCACAAACTTGTTCTTTCTACTACCACTTTTGTTCAATTTTGTTGCATTTCCTTACAGTTTAGTACTCCATGCAATTTGATCAGCTCAGAACTGACTCAGTACAATTTTTCATCTCAGAACTTGTTCTCCTTCCAGAAATCTTACAACATTCTATACTACTGTATGGGAACTGTTGATCACAGCCTGAACCTCTGATTGACCACCTGAGGCAAGCACAGTCAGCCACAGGAGCACAGGTGAAGGCAATTCACCTGTGTTAACCGAAGGGGTGGAGCCTGGCTGCACCTCTCCTAGACCCCATTTAAGTGCTGACTGGCACTGAGGAAGGAGCTCTTCCTAGAGATTGCTCCTTGTGGAGTTTACTGTCTTTACATACTGCCTATGGCACTAGTAAGCATTTCCATTTATTTTTATTATTTTTCCACCATGATAAGCTTACTAAGCCTAACCTCTGTATACCTACTAATTGTACAGTTGACCTATTGATTGTACACTGTGCAAACAGATCAATGAAATCTGATTATGTTGTGCATTAGGCCCACAGTCTCAGTGTTCTAGTACTAACGTAACTTAGTCCTGACACTGTGGATGCTATTTTATATTGGTCTACGGAAACGCAGAACAACAGACATGAAATATTTTATAGTTCAGACCTTCCACTGAAATGAATGACTCTTTTCAGCAACATCAGTACTTGCCAATTGATAAGAAGCACTTTCAGTTGAGCAAGAGGTCAAGAGGTTGGGTGCTTGTGTTGTGTCTATGTAGATCACTGAGAAACTTATATTCGTTATGTAATTCAGGATTTGAAGTCAAGCAGTCAGTCATACAAGGCCTTAGGGTCACACTACAGATCATAAAATTCTTCACTTGCATGTATTAGTTCATGTACAGGAGAAGTACTCTCTCTGTCTTTACCTCTACCTTCTGTTCCCACAAGCAACTGTACAATTTGCTTAGTAAACCAATTGTGACATCTTCTACAAAGAAGACCTCTATGTTTTTTTGTAGTAGCTCAAAGATATTCATGTTTTCCATACCTCCTATATAGTCTTGTTTACAAACATGGCTATGAAATCTTTGCATGCTCTGACACAAACAGGCCGCCACTATATGTTTTCAGAGGCTGGGATTCCACTCATGCTGTTCAGTAGGCAATCTGCAGTGTTTGATGCAAATTCTTATTTAAAATATCAGATAAAGTGGTTTCTTAGACGCAGTACAAATTTCTTCCTCAGCTTGTTCAGAGAAGTCTGAGGAATCATGAGAAGATTAAATGAATCTTAGTTCTCAAAGTTGAGATACTTAGATCAGGAAGTGAAGCAACAATCTCCATATAAATATCCTTAAAACAAAGCAGTGCAAAACCTCGCTAAGATTTGCCTAAAAGATGCCAATAAGAGCATACTCTAGTAACATGCATTAACATCCAGCAGGGCAGAATTCTATCTCTTCTGAAAGCTGTAATAAAGTAGTGAGAAGTCTGTCCGAGAAAAGCAAACCAATTCACAACAAGCAACTGCCTTTCCATGCAGCTCTGCAGATTGGTTGTCCCTACAAACTCAGCCCTGACTCTTTCTAGCACATTCTTCCTAATCTAGTGAATGCAGTGACAAAATTTTTTTCATTCATGGGGATTAAAGATGATTTCCATTTTCTTAATGATAAAAAGAGAAAATGGCCTCATTCTGTCTTAGAGGAAGGCAGTTCTGGGGCATGTGCTCATGCAGAATTTTCACAAATTTTTCCTAATACATGCAGGGAAGGATATTTGTAGGCAAGAAAAGCGTTTACCCCTTCAGAAGAGAACAAATTACAATGTAGGAAACGCTCTGTCCTTCTGCAGGTATTGTACTCACCAGAGTTTGTTGGTATCGCAACACTTTTGTTGGAGAGGCCTCCCTAGTCATATCCCCAGAGACAACCTTTGTGGAGCAAGGGATGTTCAGGGCAACGTCTTCCCTTCTGCTCTCCACTGCAAAATCATGGAGTGAAGCAGACACAAGGCTTCAGCTAAAATCCCACATTGCACCCTGGGAGAGAAGGTTACTGGTGAGGGAAAGACAGAGTAGGGAGAGTGTAACCAGAGACTCCCTACCCCCTCCTGTTCAATCTGTGCTTGGAAATGGCAGGCGCTTCCCTGCTTTAATCTCCCTCTGCTGCCCTGGCACTGGGACAGCTTAGTAAATTAACAGGAGGTAAGGTTTCCCTTTTCTTTCTCAGGCAGTATTACTCTTCTCTGCATTTAGAAGGGATCTAAAGTGGGACCATAGAAAGAATGGGGGCTAATGACAGAAAGAGACTTTGGGAGAAAGAGGATGGAAATAAAAAAATGACCAAAGTTAGGGACAAAAAAAAAAAATCTTCCTGCAACTTGAGCAAAATTATTCTACAACTTATTTCAGAGGCAACTTTGAGAAGAGTCATCATCTGAAAGGGCTACTTCTCCCAGCAGTACTTTGAAGACTATTCCTTACATGATTACATGATATCCTCAACATTTAACATAGTTTGACTTCAAGTATACGCGTTGTTGCTGACTTCTGGGCCACAGTATCTCACCACATATAAACCATCTTCCCCCCAGTATTCCTACCTCCAAGAATCGTCATTTATTGACATTACCAGCACTTAGTATCATTTCAACTATTCAAATTCTCTTCTCCATTTTCATTCTAAAATTTACTGCTCACAGAGGCCACCTCTCCCACCCAATTGCCAAAACCTCCCCACTTAAGCTCAAAACAACAGGTTGCTGCTCTTTCCACAGATACCTGCTGCTTCTTTACCTCTGCTATCTGTTAAGCTTTTCATGGAAATTCTAATACTGGGCTGCAGTACTGGACATACAGGGGATCTCATGTTGGTATTTGAGGGATTCTTGAATGTCATCACGAATCTAGAAAGGGCATGCAAGCCCTTGTACTGCTTTCTTCAATCCTTACCAGCCACAAAGACAAAAGGGAACTTTACTGTCTCTACTTCACACTTTATGAGGCCTGATAATATTGAAACTAGGTACAGGATGAAAAAAACTCTCTGACTTCATTGTGATATTAGAAAAAATTCTTTGAGTAAAACTGGCAATAGCAGCAGTGGTAGGCCAAATAACATTGTGTATGATCCAGTCCTTGTTCCTAGTGAAAGTTAGCTTCTCCAAGACTAATCCTGGAACTTGATGATTTATAATTTCATTCTTTTCCCTTTAAAGAATGACACTTTCTGTATGTAAACTCTGATGACATCATCGCTTTGTAATGAAGATGATCAATTACATAACAATATTTTCTTTTGCTTGTATTTCAATTTAGTAATTTAGTGATATGATACAGAGAATGTTTTTTACCTGTCTTCAGGGTATGAGCCTGTTGCCCTCTGCAACACAGACAATGTATGTTAGCAATCTCGACCTGGTACGTATTTTATTTTACAAACTGTTCTACAGATTTTCATCCAAGTCTTTTGATGTTTTGAAAATTATGCTTTTTTAAAAGACTATTCTGTACATCCTAATTTTGAAGAAGAGATCAATAATTATTTTTACAGTCAGACTCTTTGAGTATCTATCATTTTTTTATATAAGAGCAAATGGAAACAAAAACACTTCACAGTTACTACAACTATATTCCTATAATGAATTGCTCCACTAATTAAAATGGTTGTTATGTAACTCAGATTTGTAACTACATCTTGTGAATATCCCGTTCACTGTTTTCACACCCCTTTCAACAAAACAAAAATCGTTTTTGACCTTATTCTTTTGGTTTTGAGCCAAAATATGAACAACACAAAACTTTCTTGCTAATCCCACTATTAAAGGCATTAATTAAACTGTGTCAGTAGCTTAAATTTACTTATCTAAAAATACAAACATCTTTTATATTACTAGTAACAGTTTCAGCACAGATAGGTTTTCTACTGAATACTGCTAGAATTCCTGTACCAGCACTAGGTACTACTGAAAAAACAGTATACTTTTTTTCATGAAAAGAGATGTCACAGCTGAGAGTAAAAAAACAGCTCCTAGTGGATCTGAATACTGGGATTTATTCTGGAAGTAATGAGAACAGAACTTTTATTTTCTTATCTCACACACTCACTGGCTTCCACCCTGCATCACATAGGTACATTATCTTCATCTCAATTCCCAGAAGTGATCTCACTGCTGATTTCTAAAGGTGGGCCAGCTGCACAGCTGCTTGTAGTAACCTGTCTTGGACACAACAGGTCAAGGTCTCTCATAATAGTTTCCCTGTAGCAATCTGATGCCCCTCATCTTCCCCCACTTCCATCATCTTTCCTTGTTGTATCTTCATCTCCTTTCTGGGTCCTTCCCCCCACAAGCAGCCCATACGAGTTCCAGCTAGCAAGCAGCAGGATTCTGCCCAAGAGTTCAAAAGTGCCTCAGGGAGCTATTACCTTCAGAAATTATGCAAAATTCTCCTTATAGAAGTTCTATTTCTACACAGATGTATAATCCTCCAAATGGATGATACTGCACAGATTAATCAAACAAGAATTCTTTATTTTGACACCTCCAGGCAGTAAAATACAAGTATATAAAAAGTAAATACCAAAGTGGCAGTGATAATGCAAGCTGATGCAATCCTACTGAAATCTGATCTTTCAGAGCAGTCTACTTCATCAATCTACACATCTGTAAAATATTGCACCATTTCAAAGAGGGAGCACTGGGGTGGGAAGTGTTTGTACTCCAGGGAGGTACAACAACCTCAACAGTGGTTTCTTCAGAGTAAGGCAACAATTGGCAGGAATGTTTTTTGTTTTATTTATCGCATGCTGTGTGTTAGATAAGTGCAAGATGTATTTTAATGTTGCACCTTTGTCAGCTGGAGAAAACACAGCCTTAATTTTCCTGTGCAGAACAATAGAAAAGCACATACCTAGTTTTCCAGCCTCCCTCCACATCCCTTTGTGCTTCCTATTCATAATTCTATCCTGGAAGAAAGATAAAAAAAACAAACGCACTTACACATTAAGAGTACTATGCTGCCTTATTGCTGTAGAATGAAGACAGGAACTCCAGTATACAGACGATAGCCCATACACAATCTAGCATATCAGAACTTAGGCTACCACAGAAGAGAACAATGCCCATCTCCCCGCACCACATCACATGGGAGTAACTGCAACTTGGAAGAGGCAAGTATGAAGAGAATGCACGTGAACTTTCCAGACAAAGTGATGGCTTATGCCACATTACTGATAGATCGGCCAAAATGACCTTTGGCAAACAAAATTAGCTGAACAGACAGCTTTAAGTGATCATGGCTGAAGAAAGAAAACTCACCACGTATCAGAGTAATAACGTGAAACTCTTCTCTTTTAAATGAAAGAGAAACAGACTGCCAGTGAAAAATAATCCAAGCAGCATGCTTGGTCTATAAAGAACTGCCTTGAATATTTTCCTTAAACAGAAGATATAGGAGCCCTTTCTACAGGGTTGCAGGATTTCAGTCATACAGTACAATTTATAGACTCTTGAAAAGTTGGTGAAGTGTCTGAATACTGTGCCTGTTCTGACACACAGATACTACAGCAAACAAATATCAAAAATAATGTTCTATACAGTTGTTCACTCCTAGACTAAGGGGAGCTAATCCAGAATTTCCTGATTCAAAACTGTTTCAGGTGCATTTAAATTGATCTCTGCAAGAAACACTGAATTTCCATTTGTTTTTCTGATAATCTGGGATGTCTTGCAGCTCTCTTGATAACTCGGCTACAGAAAAAAATGCGCAAAAATAGACTGCAAGTGATCAAGATGGACTGTAAATGTCAACTACTTAAAACAATATCCTGTTTTAGAGAGCAGGATTCTCCTTCACTGTGCACAGGATCTGACATGCATGAAGAACTGGGCAAGAAGAAGTTAAAAAAAATAAAAGCATAAAATAAGTAGCATTTTATGAATCATTTGCCTCTCAGAAAGGCTTATCTCTTCCAAAATTGTACAGTCAGTCTATTTCTCTTTTCACATTCACATTTCTAAGAAATGTCCTTACGCCTCTTTCCAAAGCATATTCTCACTTTTCACTATCAGTTATAGTGCTGATCTCTTTTCACTGACATCCATCCATACAAAATAAATCAGATATTAGTATTTTAACCCCTGAATTGAATCAGATTATGATGAGCTGCCACCTTATTTTAGTAAAAGACATCAAGAACTGGACTGGCTAAACATGAAATAGCATTCCTTGCTTGGCATCTGCTGTCACGCCTGTGAGAATAGAAATGTACACATCCATACTCAGTTCAGCTTTGGCAGTATCTCTCTTCCAGTGGAGCTGGTAGGGTTATTTTCCTGGCACATAACCAGGAAATAGGTACAGGTCCCGACAGAGTGTACTACAGTATTCTGACATTTCCTTGCAGCGGTGGAATTCTGTGCCTGGGGCATAACCTTCTCGTTGCTTGATTTGTCTGTTCACCTAAATGTAAGATTAAAAAAGTAAAAAGATTGAAAGAGTGAAGAAGACAAAGTGTCATTGCTTTTCTTACTCAAAAATTATTGTTTATCTTATTAATTAATCACCAGTATACTGCCTTTCTAAACTACAGGAGGGATAAAGAAACTAACGCGCAGCTCTAGTTACTGTGAGCACACTACAGTCTTCACTCTCCTCTCATTTCCTTAATTTTCCCCTTATGTGAGTACAAGTGCTTGTGCTGTTACATACTGAGCAAGTTCAGGCCGAATCCACCTGAAAAAATAAACTATTTCTATACTGGAAAAGTGATGCTTGGCAAGTTAGACTAATCTCCTAAACTCACAACATGGCCAACACAAACACAATGGAAGGAGCCAAAGAAACCTAGCATTTTGTCATGGTTTTATGGTTTTTGGTTATTGGTATTCCACATCATAATATCATGTAGTACACCTCGAGTTAAAGTGTTAATGCTCCAGATACCTGCCCCAGAAGAGAAGAATAGCTACATTCCCCAGAAGGCTGTTTGCTGTATTGCTATCATTTCAGCTCAAGGGGAGCAGATATAAGGCCTTGGTAGGTCATCTGACCTCTCTCTTCTTTGCCAGGCTCTCCTCCCTGCTGCTCAACCAGACTGCGCATCTCACCTCAGTGTTACGGTGAGGCCTATCCACCTTTTGGACACTCTCATTATATTCGATTTATCATCTTCAATTCTAATTATATTATATTATAGTGCGTTATCTTGCATTCTGATACCATATTTAGTAAATTAGCTTGCTTCTCCTCAGATCATTGCTGCTGTTTTTAACTATTTTGGGGTCCCCTACTTTCCTTTTCCAGAGGCATGGATTTTGTAAAATCACTCTGCCCTGCTAGTCATGGAACCGGACCAAACCAGCCCATAAACCTTTGACACATTTTTTACCTCTTTTAATGTACTGTGGAACTGTACATAATTATCTATCTCTAATTATATCTATTTATCTATCTAAACAAGGAAAGAAGTAATAATTCTGCTACGAATAGAGCAACAACATTTGCTTAAAGAGTCTATTAATCCTAGCAACTTGAAATTGAAGGCTCTTCAGAAACCAGGCAAGTGTGTGAAAGGAAAGGCATTACAGCTGACCTTCACCAACATGTCAGCCACATGAGTGTCTCGGGAGTCCTCTGCAAACACAGTGGTGAGTGCCTCGATATACCAGGATCCACGCTTGGTGTTACGCATGGCTGCAGTGCCTGAGAAGAAAGAGTATGCATGATAAAGTTCCAGGGGAAGATGGACACACAGAAACTCTTAAGACCCTAAGAATTAGTGCTTCATTCCAGTACCTTTCAAACACGCGTATCCACAGATCATATCGGAGCACGTAGGCAGACGCAGCTTGAGATTTTCTTCCTTGTTTGCATCACTCTCCTCACAGCCTGGGGAATCTGACCTTTCTTTGCCATCTCTTTGATCCACCCCCCGATCTGTCTTGTCTGGTGATTAGTGCAGCAAAAAATAAGAGAGGGAGAAAAAAAAAATATTATCCTGAATTACCGTTTTCCTTACTTTTGTGCTCCAGTCAGCAATGCCACAACTGTTGTCAAGATGACAGTTTCTGCATAAGCTGTTAGCTTTTATAGCTTTTTAAAAAACTCATCTGAAAGCTCTTCTGCACAAACTAATACAAACACCAGCGATTGCTGAACGTGCTCAGCATAATGTGATGGCTAGTCTATATGCTGGTTGAGAACTATAATTTTAGTTGCTAAGGTCTAACTCCAAGAAAATAGTGACCAAATGCTTCACTTTCAAAATTCTGACTACAATACCACTTACTTCAACCAAAATCATTGTACATGCAATGAAAAAATAATTTCATCCCAAACACTAGAGAGAGAGATCTATAGTACATGGAGATCTAGTTTAGTACCTGGAGAATATTTAACATCCTTTCCAGGATTCAATAGCATGTACTGTGATGATTCTAGATAGCCTCAATTTGTTGTTTAAACAGTAAAGATTTTCCATTGTAATCTACACTAATAAAAGTGGCAGTAACACTGACAGTCCAGCTATGCTGCAATAAAAATAAACCTATTTTACAGGCTTTCTACATAATTTTGCCCTTCTGTTCTTCTACTATATGATAAAAATTTACTATTCTACTTCCTAACAGCATGGACAAGATTCTGGTTTTAGGAAGCCCAAGTATTCTCTTCAGTGGCCTTCCTTTTATGATGGCAGTAGGTCTCTGTTGCTATGTTGTGCCTAAGAAATGTACTCGGATTTCTAATCCTTCAACAGGTAGCAGAATTGGTTGCATACTGTAACTATGTACAGGAGATGGACAGTTCATAAGGTAACAAGATGGGTTCTTCTCCTCAGAAATGAAAGCAACAGTGGGAGGAATGTGATTGTCTAACAGGTCACATGTATCCTATGATTCCATAATATAGTTCAAAATTTAACGAGCACTCCCATTATGTTCCTTCTTCCTCTCTTAAAGGTAGGAATGGATTGTTTTTCCATTTTTAACCACTCTTTTTCCCCTTTTGCCTTTTATTACACTTCTCCAAACCCTTTCAGTTCTCTGTCATGTTAAAACTTTAGACTACTCTTCACATTGTATGTTACTTCAAATAAGATGCATGTAATTTTATAGTCAAGGTACATTATTCAGATTGTCATAGCATATCAAGTCAAAGCTTTTTTGATTAAAGATTCAGAATTAGATGTCTTCCTCATGTATTTGTCTTCAAACACCATCCCTGTCAACAATGTAACTAAAAACGTAAAGCATTAACCTTGTCAAGATATTACTTTGCATATTCAAGCTCTAATTTGTATCAATAACTACTATCCAAGTCGACAGAATTTCCCTGAAGCTCCTAGACCTTCTTTTCTCAATCAATTTTAATAACTGTTAACTGCACATTTGTCAGTATTTACAGCAGTTCTTCTCTTTGCAGAATCAGCTCCTATATTAAACACGGATGCTAAATGGCTTTTAAAGCCCATTTTATGTCATGGTGAAATCTGACAAGCTGTCTTTTCCCACTGCTTTCTGTCACTGTTGGCTTTTGATCTTTGACTTTAAGTGGACTACTTCAATTCTTTAGCAGACCCATGCCAAAGGTCCATTGGAAATGAAGTAGACCACATAAATTCTTCACATCTAAAGATTTAAAAAATTTAAAACGTGTCAATTATAGAGAAAAGACAAGGCTTATTACATAAACAGTGAAAAAGAGTAACCTATGCACTTAACTTTGGCTGGTTCCAGCTAACTTGCATGGTTACATAGAGACACTGACTACAAACCTAAAGTTGTCTACACCACTTATACAGCCTTTTAAATACATACATATCTAAAAAGTAGTAATGGCTAACCTTAGAACACCAGTATGAAAAGGTACACATTTTTATTGACTGCTCAAGTTGATTCATAACTTGCATTCTGTTTTAACTACTAATTAAGCATTATAAGCCAGATTAAAAAGGAATATTTAGTTAAAGGAAGATTTTTTTTTTTCCCCTTTAAGATGTTCAAGTCTCAGACTTTTGCCTGTTTAATATCCCACTTCTACAGCATCCTGCATAGCAAGTTTCTCACTCTTTCCCTCCTGAAACCGTCATGGAAAGAAAAGGACAAACACAGATGTTAACTTGAACAGACACATTATGGTAACATTACAGTCAGATAAACCTTGTTACCTAATTAGGTCAGCAGTCAATTCAGGCTTATTAAACTCATTTTCATGCTGTTACTAGTCCGCACTTTTGTATTTGTTGAAGAATATTTAAAGGTTCAATAACATAAGGAATATAAACACATTAAATTCATACTGGTAAAGATGCATACTACAGTATTCCCAAATGCATAAAGGATCAAATATTTGTGGCACCCACAATGCTTTACGTAGACTTTACATTTTTTGCTGTGTTAGGATTAAACATGAGTAGGTAACAGGTGAATGAAACATGCTCTTGGTTATAGGTCAAACTATAAACCAGCTAAAATTGGGAAAAAAAGAGGAAACAAATGTAAGGAACAAAAGAAAAGTAGGGGAAAAAGGATACATGCTAGAAAACAGAACTTCTCTATCACGAAAGAAAAAAACCCAAAAGCTATCCAAGACACAACTTGTCTTTGGAGTACTCCTAGTTTCACAGTTATCTGTGAAAGTCCATATGAAGGAAGAAATTTGGTCATTTGTATATCTGAAGGGTAGGTTGTTATAGATAGTGTTTTGTTATAATAGGAGAAAAAATGAACATCAGAATTAGGAAGAAAATGATAGGAACACATAGATTGGAAAAATAACAATTTATGAGAATTAAATGAGTTTGATAGTTGCTTGTGAAAAAGGTTTAAAATAGGAGACTGATTAAAGAAAAGGAAACAAAGAACAAATAGCAGCTAACTCTGATAGTTCAGGAGACACCAAAAGAAACAACATATCCAAGATCAAGGGACAGACACGGACTCAGGCAAGACTTGAATACTAGCGTACTGCTTCATGCTGTGCTATAATTTGATGCACCATAAGCCCCTTTCCCTCTATTGCAGGTACAACAAGAGGAAGTCTTAATATATGAGTTACATAACTCATCTATTAAATAACTCATATATAATAATTCATATATAATATATATGAATATATAAAGCTTTACGTCTCTGAGGTGCTCTGTGGTCTGCAAGTCAATGTACACACTTCATGCAGAACAGAAGACACTTACAGAGCAACAGATGCAGTGGCAGCAGCAGGGCAGAGGGAGGTGAATATGGATCCCACTTACACCTGAGAGAAGCAAAGAGGAGAGTTGACAGCAAGTTGAATGTGAGGGCGTGTACGTGTGTAAAATGTGCCTTAATGGGATGACAAATCACAGCTTCTAGTATTTAGGCACTCACCTCCCCGGCAGGCCTGAATAAAGAACATTTTGGGCTTATTCTGGAGATTGGGGCAGTTTGCATTATCAAAGAGCCTGAAAGCCTCCTGCAACTGAGAGAAGAAAAAAAACAATCCAAATATTCTTTACAGCAGACCTCTGTTAGCCAATCCCTTTGCTTCCTCATATTTTGGTTATTACCTCACTACTCTTTCTCCTTTATCTCCAAACTCATTACATCACAAACATCCTCCCACCTCCCCACTCTGGGCTCCTGTTAGTTTGAGTTCACATGCTCTACCTGATATGTGCATGTGAAGAGAGAAAGGAGTAACAACTTCTCATCTAACAAATATTTATGTCATTCCTTATCTTACAGACTTCTCATAGCTATCACTATCATTTTCTTTAGACAAGCTCTTACTTTTGCTTTTTGTTTAAAAAGAGTAAATCCTCAGTCTCCCCATTCCCTTCTGTTTTTTTTCCCTCTTTCCATTTTCACTTTCCAAGATGTAACCTACAACACACCAGGACAGAGTAAATATACCTGTAGGAGTTTGCCATCAGTGCCATAAACCCCACCCTCTACACCGTGGGAAAGTAAAGCTACAATACAGGAATCCACATCCTGATGGTCTGGCAGCTTAGAAAATCTCTCCAATGCACTCTCCATTTCCTGTAAGAGAGAGAAATTATTTCACGCTTCCCAGAATTACATGGGGAAAATGGGTTAATGTCCAGGGAAAAATATTGAATGGCTTAGGTTTTCCTAAGCTATGGCTCTCCTATTACAGAATAAACCCTACATACATACTCAGGACAAAAGATTTCTGTTCCATAATATAGAAAAAAATATCCTTACTCTTTTACGTATCATTCAGTCTTAAGTATAACACTGTTTACAGGAATCACTTGGACGTAGCTGCACTGATACCTACTGTTCACAGAAAAAGAAGGACTGATGACAGATGTAGAGATAAGGAGCTGTCTTGGGCAGAGCAACCACAAAATGGTTGCTTGGTGAAGTCAGGAGGGGGGCCAGCAAACTGCTACCTTGGAATTCTAGAAGGTGGACTTTGAACTACTCAGGGCACTGCTAGGGAGAGTCCTTTGGGATTCAGTCTTGAAGGATAAAACGGCCCAGGAAGGCTTGACACCCCTCAAGAAAGAAGTCTTAGAGATGCAGGAGCAGGCTGTCTTCCATGCCCTAAGATGAGCTGGTGGGGAAGAAGACCAGTGTGGATGAACAGGGAACTTTTTTTTGAGGCTCCAGGAGAAAAAGAGTCTACCTCTTTTGGAAGAAGAGACAGACAGATTAGGGAAGAGTACAAAGAAGCTGTTACGATATATAGGGAGAAAATCAGAAATACAAAACCCCAGCTTGAATTCAACCTGGCCATAGTAAAAGAGAACAAAAAACTTTTTTTTTTAACAAATAGATTAACAGTAAGAGGAGAGCTAAGGACAATCTCCATCCTTTATTGAATGAGGAAGTGAACATGACCATAAGGAAAAGGTTGAGGTTCTCAATGCCTTCTTTACACGTCTTTAAAAGTCAGACTGATTAGATTTGGGGAACTTTACTCCCTGACCAGGAAGTCTGGGATGGGGAGCAGTATTAAACCCCTCAATTCAGGTGGAAACATTTAAAGACCTGCTACTCCACCTGGACTGTCACAAGTCCATGGGGCCAGATAGGATTCACCCAAAGGTGCTGAAGGAGCTGATGGTTGAGATTGCCATGCCGCTTTCCATCATCTATCAGCATTCCTGGTCAACCAGAAAGGTCCCAGAGATTGGAAGCTTGCCAATGTGACTCCCCTCTACAAGAAGGGTCATAAAGAGGATCCAGGAAACTACAGACCTTTCAACCTGACGTTGGTGCCAGGGAAGGTTACAGAGAGATCATCTTGAATGAGATCACATGGCACGTGCCATGTGAAATCAGGTCCAGCCAGCATGGGTTCACAAAAGGCAGGTCCTGCTTGATCAACCTGATCTCCTTCTACAATCTTGTGACCTGCCTTGTGGGCGAGGGAACGGCTTTTGACATCATCTACTTAGACTTCAGCAAAGCTTTTGATGCTGTTTCCCACAGTTTTGTCCTGGAGAAGCTGGCAACCCACGGCTTGGACAAGTACACTTTTTGCTGGGTGAAGAACTGACTGCATGGCCAGGCCAGGTGGTGAATGGAGTTAAATCTAGCTGGTGACTCGTTGGTCACAAGTGGTGCTCTTCAGAGGTTAGTACTGGAGTCTGTACTGCTAATGTCTTTATTGATGACCTAGATGAGGGGATTGAGTGCACCCTCAGTAAGGCTGCAGATGACACTAATTGAGAGGAAGTGTTGATCTGACTGGGGATATGAAGGCCCTACAGAGTGATCTGGACAGGCTGGATAGCTGGGCTGAGGCCATTGGGATGAACTTCAACAAGACAAAGTGCTAGATCCTGCACTTTGGCCATAATAACCCCAAGAGGCCCGGGGCAGAATGGCTGGGAGACTGTGTGGGAGAACTGGGCGTGAGGGTGTTGGTCAGTGCTCAGCTAATCACGAGCCAGCAGCGTAGCACGAGCCAGATAGCTAAGAAGGCCAATGGCATCCTAACTTTTATCAGAAATAGTGCTGCCAGCAGGAGCAGGGAAGTGATTGTTCCTGGGTACGAAGCTCTGTTGCAGTTGTACTGTGTTCAGTTTTGGGCCCCTTACTACAAGAAAGACACCGAGGCCCAAGTGCATGTCCAGAAAAGAGCAATGAAGCTGGTGAGGGGTCTGGAGCACAAGTCTTCTGATGAGTGGCTGAGGAAACTGGGACTGTTTACTCTGAAAGACACTTGGGGAAGACCCTACAGCTCTCTCCTGGAAAGGAGGTTGTGGTGAAGTAAGGATTGGGCAAATTCTCCCCTGAAACTAGCAATAGGACAAGAGGCAATGGACTCAAGTTGTGCCAGGGAAGTTCAGGTTGGATATTAGGAAAAATTTCTTCTTGAAAGAGCAGTTAGGCACTGGAATGGGCTGTCCAGGGAGCTGGTGGAGTCACCACACCTGGAGATGTTTAGATATTGTACTAAGGAACATGGTTTAGTGGAGAAACATTGGTGGTAGGCGGACAGATGATGATCTTGATGATCTTGGAGGTCTCTTCCAACCTTGTTGATTGTATGATTCTGTGACATCTTCCATATTGGTTAATGGTGGGGGATACAGCAAATATTGGTGTTGGTATATACGGATTTAACAAAGGAGACAGCAACTGCTGCTTTACAGAGGTTTTATGCTAACACTGGAGTCTGGCTGGGGTATTGAAGCACTTTAACAGATGCTTACACTGGCAAGCATCGCAGCTATGAACTCAGCCATATTGGTTCTAAAGTAGTAGTAGTATCTCCCTTACCTTTGCACTTTGGTCATGAAAGACAGTCACTTGATATCCAAGATGCTTGAAAAGCAGCTCTAGGGAAGCACAGTCCACATCTCCACCTGAACGATATTCCAAGTCCTTTTCACTGCTGAAATGGATATTGCTGAGAATAAGTGCTAAGCCTCGGGGCTCTGATATCAGTTTGTATGCCTGAGAAGAAGATTTAAAATTGGTATATTTAGACTATGCAAGGAAATAATAGAGTCTGTGTGTATAACACCAGTCCCCATACACCAACTTAATTACTAATGATATGTAGGATTTCTTGTTTGAGAAGGCACAAAAACAGTAGAGGTAAAATAAGTTTGTTTTTTTTTTTTTTTTTAATATAGCAAATATTTATATTGCAAAAGGTCTCAAAGGCAACTGTTTCTGTGCAAACTTCCACAACTAATGATCCTACAATATTAATAAGATGTTGTAATAGCTTGCCTTATTTCCTGTTTTATAAGGAAAGCAGATTAAGCATTTCAAATTGTGAGTTAGCTCTTGCTAATGCTTTTCGCCTTCCACAAATACCCCCACAGGGCCAAACAAGTTTTGGTCATACTCACCAAAGGCCCTAGGAAAACATTAAGCAAAATTTAGCTTGTTTCCTAATTGTGGTTGGGAACAAGAAGAGATGTAAAACAGCCTGTGAGTGAGTGCAACTGTAGCAGCAGGCAGCAATAAATCACTGATCTTCAAAGTAGTGCAGATGACAAGAAAAGTTAATAGGAAAAAAACTAATTTAAGAAGGGTGTCTTCAAAACCACCTTGCCCCTTCCACTCTACCAACAAGAAACTAATAATAAATTGGTAATAACATCCCTGTGAATTGGAAGTGAAATGTAATACTGAAGAAGCATATCAAATACGGTGTAACCAGACACAGATATAAAAAGAAATTAAGCCAGACTCATGCTGATGTTGGCAAATTAGGTCTCTCCAACAGTTGCAAAAAAAAAAAAAAAAAAAAAAAAAAAAAAAAAAAAAAAAAAAAGCCCATGAAAAATGTTTTATTGAACAGAGAGCCTGTTACAGAAGAGTTAAGTGTTAAGAATTAAGTTGTAGTGTAATCCTACTAATGTGTCTGCACTATCACATTTGTTTTCCTTAAGCTTACACCACCACAACCTATACTTTACAAATGGAACAAACAGAAAAATAATTATGACTGTCTATATAAAATTCCAAAGATAAATAAAAGGATTAGAAATTCAGGTTCTTCTGCTCTCTACTGCACAGAATCCTGATCTTATTTCTGCACCTAAGGAGACTTTTCCTGATACAGCAGAAAATTAAAAGAGCCACGACTGTGACTGTGAGCTGAAAAATAGTTCTAATATTGTACAGTTATTTGCAGTCACACATAAACACACCATAACACTAACATGTACCCATAATGAAGTGTTTTTACTCTGTTGTAAGTAGCACGTATCAGCTGATATATCTAAATATTTCACCTTTGAAGGAGATTTTCTCTATCAACAACTTACTAAGTGCTGGTGATCATGATAGAATTCTGGAGTGCAGTGCTTCACTGGAGGAATCGAAGGACCATCTCCACTGTCCAAAGAATGTTCCACTGGTTTTGAGAAAAAGAAAAATATAAATAATAATAAAAATTCTAGCTATAAACCCTCTGTATTAAGGTAGTAATTTGCAAATTCAGAAGTATGTGGTCTAAGGCATATTCATGTCTTATACAACTCATATGTCTGAACATTCTGCTTGATCAAGGACATCACATATACAGTGAAAAAACAAATATAAAAAATACACCTTTCCAATATACTTCTAATTGGCAACAGATTTTATATTCTGCCTTTTTGTAGATTAACCAAAGGACTAGCAAATTTAGTTTTACTGAGTACAGGAACAGAATTTATATTGAAAATTAGAGCAGTGCTTTTCTGTCTTTTTGCACAGTATCTCATCCATTCTCCAGTTAAGCTGATGAACTACTACTAGAAACATTCAAATAGAGTAGTGCTTATCCTTTCATAAAAGATTTCCATTCTCACTGGATACAATTGGAGATCTCATTTTATGCTCAACTGGTTCATTAGTGATGAAACTAGCTAGTTTTAACTTCTGTAAAGTGCAGTGCTCTTTTTGTGTTGTTTATCTGTCTCTGGACAACTCCTGTGTCCAGTCAGCAGCAGACAAGGGGAATGAGAATCAGTTAATTAACATTAAGAGATGCTCAACCCCTTTTCCTGAAGCAAGTGAGTTAATAGTTCAGTTAAAAAGTTCATGGTCTCTTTTGAAATACTTTTTTAGCATTTTGAGCATTTCTCCCAGCTGGAGAAACACACGCTCTCTAAAAAACCTATAACTTTCATACCTAAAACAACAGCCAACAAACCAACAATCAAAAAGGATTTCAAACCTATACATTTGATCTTTAATATCAGACAGAGCTCCTAGTAGTAAGCAGCACAACACCAAAGTTGTGGTTAAGGTAAATTTGTACTGTCCAGATGTTATCAGAGGTAACGTGAAATCTATCAAGGAGACTCATTCCAACAACCAGCTCCTAACCTAAATCACAAATGCCTGCTGAAGTAAAGTTGATTTGCTGAATTCAATGGAAGATACAGCTATCCATTTCTGCTGACATTACATAGATGATGCCTCGTATTTGAAATCATTTGTTAAAAAAAAAATTAAGTTGGAATACTGCCAATTATCAGTATCCTCCCACAGTTCTAGTTCACTTGCACTCTATTGTACACCTTAAACAAAGAAGAAATTCTTTGGATGTCTAAAATTTTACAGCTGGCCCATTCTATTTAAGCAATGAAAGCTCCTACATGAATAAATAAAGCTAACTAACTAGGTTTTCTCTTCCACTAGGCTACTTAAATGTCATTTTCCAGACTAATTCTGCCTCTTATATCTGATCATATCAGATATATCATGTCAGATAGATATCAGATAGATCATGTCAGTTCATTTTCATGTTTGTATTCTTAGAATGAGCTAAGTGGTGTCAAGCTTATTTCTGAAATTGAGATAACAGAGCATTAGGAAATTAGAGGCAACCAACCAGACAGTTGATAATCAAGTTCTCATGATGTATTGTGTGACTCACCAATCAAGCGTGGTCTCTTTGAATTACATGATTCACTCAGAGGAAGTGGAAGATCTGATCCATAACGCTGTTCAAGGTACAAGACATGCAATAAATCCATAAAAAACTGGCAAAAGATACCTATTTTTTTTCTCTATAGAACAAGGCTGTAGGTATCATGGACAATGACACAGATATTTGCATACAATACATGACATGCTGTAATACGTAGGTCACTCCAAAAGTAATGCCTCCTATTTGTTTCCATGGAAATGACAAAAGATACAAAGAGCACAAAAACACTTCTTGATAAACTCTCAACTACAAAACACTACTTTTCAACACAGCCACCACCACTAGCTATGCACTTTCACCAATGATGAAAAAGAGCTTGCATGCTGTGATTCCAAAATTCTGCACCAGTGGAGCTGACCCACTGTTTTACAGTGCTATGATTGTGTTGTTGCTGAAATGCACCACCCATCGTCTCACTGTGCTCACATTTACTGTTCTGGTCTCCATAAACATTCAGCAAGTGCTGATGAATGTCAATGGGTGCCATTTTTTCCACACTGAGGAATTCAATTCTTCAATGCTTCATACAGCATTTTGTCATACTGCCGCTCTGCTTCCATCTGTCGCACGCCAAAAAAAATGCAACGGAATATTGGTGGGAAGGCTCAGCCTCTACTGCCATACCATCATCAGCCCCTGCCAGTGTGGGACACCATAATAAAAGAGGAGGAATTATTTTTACAGCAACCCTCGTATATTCTTTATATATTATATGCAATTTGATGCAAAACATGACACTATGGCTTAAATCCAAATCAAAGAGTTCATGATATGATAACAGCAATTCCCATTAATGACAGTTTCCTTCCTTCATTTACTCATCCCTACCTTCACTCAAATCCCTTGCTGGGACACCCTAGGATGAGGTATCACATCCTCCTATTTTTAGTCAAGACTTGTTTCATTCAATAACTCCTCCTTCTGGTTGCTTTAAAAATTTCTTTTTTTTTTTTTTTAGTATAATAATTTCTACATTTTAATATGGTAATAACTCTGCTCAAAAATATCATTCTAGTCTTTCTTCCTTAGTATAAAATGTTTACTAAACTTCCCATCTTTTACAGTGCACTGAGAATACTGAATTTTCATTAAATTCTTCCTTCTATCTAATGTTAACAACTGCAGATACTAAGTAGCTTTCTACTCAGAGAACACTAAGTTAAAAGATTTTAGAAAAAATACATATTTATGCAGCTTTTACATTCTTGATGGTAAGTCGGTGTGTTAGATGTAGGAATGCCCACAGACATCACGGAATTCAACAAGAAGTGCAAAACACTGCATGTGGGGAGGAATAATCTCATTTGCTGGGAGCTGACTGTCTGGAAAGCAGCTTTGAAGAGAATGTCTTAGGGACCCTGGTAGATACCAAATCGAACGTGTGCCTGCAATGTGCCTTTTGTGGCAAAGAAAGCAAATGGTATCCCAGGCTGCATTATGAGCCTTGCCAGCAGATTAGATCAAATGAGGTGAATCTTCCCTTCTATTTAGATCCAGTGAGGGTACACCTGAAGTACGGTATCTAGTTAAGGGCTTCCCAGTAAAAGGGAGTGACAACCTGGAAAGAGCCTAAAAAAAGGCTTCAAATATGACTAAGATAGTTGAGTACCTCTCATACGAGAAAATGCTGAGAAAAGTGGGACTGCTTAGCCTGGAATACAGAAATCTTGGGGACCTTACCAATGAGCACAAACACTGAAGGGAGACGCTCCTTTCAGTGATGCCCAGTGTCACAGTTTTACAACTTTTGTCAGTGGTATTCCACACCATAACAGCATGTAGAGCACTGGGAGTTGAAGAGTTAATGCTCCAGCTCCTTTCTGGGTTCCTGGTTCTCAGAAAAGAACAACTACATTTCCCTAGAGGACTCTGCAATTCTGTTTTCCACTCCGAGGGAAAAACTGCTTGCAAGTCACGAGACTACTCTCCCTTTTACTGCCTGTCTCAGCAATGCATGCTCTCTAGCCATCTCACCTTCAGCATTAGAGTAGGGCCTTTGGTTTTGGACACCCTCTCTCTCATTTATTTTGGTTTATTAGCTTCAATCCCAATTAACTTGTATTTCCACTATTATAATTAGTAAATCAACTTCCCTCCTAAGATCGTTGCCTCCCATCTCCCTTTTTTGGCCAGTGGGCCTGCAGTCTTCCTGTTCTGGCCACAGATAGATCTAGAAATAACTCAGTAATACTCACGCATGAGAAGAGGTAATGCACACAAACTAGAACACAAGAGACTTTGTCTGAACACCTGGACACAATTGTGTGGGTAACTGAGTGCTGGCAAAGGTTGCCTACAGAGGCTGTAGAGTCCCCACCCTTAGAAATAATTAAAAAAAAGAGCCTGGACATGGTTCTGGGAAACCTGTTCAAAATGGCCCTGCTTGAGAAAGGGGTTGGACCAGATGACTTCCAGAGGTCCCCTGCCAACCTTAAGCATTCTCCACTTCTCTGTAAAACTTCTCTTCATCCCAAATTCATTTTGTTCTTTTACCCTAAAGCTACTGCAGGTTTCAACTTGCGACTAAATGCCATCCTTTCCTTTCTAATAATTTCTTTTTCTAAGCGTATGAAAAACATGTTCCCAAACCCAATCCCTAATGCAGTCCATGTTTTATTTTTAAAAAAATGTTATACCCTTGCAATTCCATGTCTCAAGCTGGATTCTGTCTTCAAGATTGTTTCCGCCAGGTGCTGCTGTTTGGTTTCTTGTAGAGCTTCACAGAAGGCTGAAAAGGCAGCAGGGCCTCTCTTGGGCAACAAATTAAGGAATTCCACATTTTGGCTGAAGCTTCCGGACTTGGCCTAGATATAAAGAAGAAACAAAATTCACACTTTAAGTATTACCCCAACGCAATTTATTTTCAGTTAAGCTTCAGAACAACTCAATCTTTTTCCTGCATGTAAATGTTCCATTACCATATTTAGCTGTGTTAGATCACATTTAAATGGCTTTTTCTAGTTGATTTCACTGCCACCCTTCTGTTCTTACCAGCTCAAGGGAGAGAGTATATTACAACACAGCAAGCCAACAATTCACACATTACCATAGACAGTAATACTCTTCTCTCTAATCTCCTACTTCTGGTTACTATCTGAATAGTACCCATTTACCCTCACCAGACACACAAAGACCAGAATCCATTTTCACTACTGCTCAATGTATTAAGTGTCTCATGTACTAATACACAAAGTCCTTGGAAAGTGTCATGGAAAACACTTATTTCCTGTAGTGAATTCCAAAAAGATGCCATGTATGTATAATGCGTTTCATTTATGCCAGAGAAGCCTAGCAATATATTAGAAAAGGAAACAACTAAAAACCAAATTTTTGTTTCTGTAAAACAGGCATAGGACATTTGCAAACAAACAGTCTAACTTGTAAAAGCCCTCCCTGTTAAGAAAACTGAAACATCACATACTAAAATATTAGGTACTGAAAATAGGTCTTACAAGACCCATGGAATTCATTTTACTTTTTTTGAATTGCCACTTCAATCCCAGATTTCTTCTATGAAACGGTTGGTGAGTTGCACAGAACAAAGTACTAACACTACTTTAGCAATCACAAGGGAAAAATAGCCTTAAGTTGCACATATATATAGTCTGCTACAGAAGATTTTCACACCATCATGTTTCCATTTATAAAATTAATCCTGTTTGTTCTTAAAAGTACTTTGGCTTTTGTCTCATGTTTGTCTCTCTGTTTGGAATGAGAATGCAAATCTTTTTGATCCAATGCTTACGAACCTATTCTGAAATTTCAAGCTATGTTCATTCATGATTGGCTAATAGCATTTAGTTTTCTATCAACAAAGTCCCTTGGCTTCAGATTCCTGTCATTTTTCTTATTTAATAAAATTGTTACTAAAATCTACATTTGCTGAAGTAAAAATGTCATTCTCATTTAGCCTCCTCTTGTAAATATCTTATTTCTTCTGACGATGCAAGCGCCCTTTCCAGATCTCACAGAAACTACACCTTTCTGAATATAATTTTAATAGAAATGCATACACTAATCCCTCCTGTGCCTTTCAGGTATGAAAATACTTGTCCCTCTACCCTAGTAACAGTTCTCCATCATTCTGCAGAAGATAACCAGTTGCATTCATGCACGTTTTGAAGCAAGCCCAATGAATTTTATTTTACCTATTAAGGTAAATTGACTGCTGATATTCTAAAGTCCCTATTGTTTTTTTCCTTTTAGCAGACCTGCAGCAGTTTAGGACAAGCTCAAGACGATTAATTTTCTTCATCTTATGTCTTCATGGTTTATGATCTTGAGGCATATATCATGAATAAGAACACAAGCATCCTAACTAAAGTGATATCTTCACTGCTGTGTAGTGATCAACCTAAAGCCTTTAAGTATCTCTAACTGCAGTGTTCAAACTGCAGCTGTGGGCTGCATGCAGGCTGGATCAGTTCATTCTGTGGCAGCCACCTGCCCTGTGCCATCATGGCAGTGGCTCTTCCCTGCCAAGCAGCCCAGCCCCAGGCGCACATCCATTGCTCAGCAACAGCCAAATATCAGTGTGCAACTGCCACTGACTGGGTTGAAACCAGGGCATGGGAACCAGGGCACACTGCAGTGCTAACTCAAATTATGGCAAGTAACTATGTGTAGTTTGGAACACAAATCAAACGGTACCATAAACAGAGAAAAATATAAAGCCCTGCTTTCAATTTTGATAAAGGAAAAGGTTCCAAGATTACAGAAAAAAATCATTATTTTTAAAATATACTTGCAACTCTCTTTTCAGTTGGCACAAATACATTACCTGTGAATTTACAAATGGAATATATAGTGTTGCAATCAGACATTCAACTCAAAAATTTGATCATATCTGTTAACAAGATTTTTATTAGCCCTATCTCACAAGACAAAAATATCTCTCACTTCACAATCATACCTTATTCATGCCATTGCTTTTTGGGGGTACACATTTGTGAACAAGTATTTTCAAGGGTGAAGAGTAAAATTTCAAGAAAAATCTCTGATAAACGTCTTGAGAACTCACTAGGAACTGCAACCACTGCCATCAAATCAGACACTCATGCATTAGTTTCACAAAAACAAGGTCAACTACCCTACTAATTTTATGTTTTGTTGCTTTGTTAATGTTTTACTAATAAATAAATAAGTTTTGTTAATTACATAAATTAACTATATCTTTTATATATGGTCCAAGGCAGTTCCTCTTCACTCAATACAGCCAAGGCAAAATATTGGCCACCCATGATCTCCATGATCTTCTAGTTTGCAGTTATAGTACAGTACAAAGTGTTCAACTTGTTTAAAAGCAAAACAAAGCCCTAGCTATCGTATCTGTAATTTTGAAGGTCTATATTGGAGCTCTGGAGGAACATCTGATGCTCTGTCAAGAAGGTATTAAAGAAGGATTCCAGATTTAATTTTAAAAACAGCAGTTTACACCTCATGTCACCTTTAGTATCTTTCAGAATGAACTAATTAAATTCCAGTCAGTTTTTTAATTTCTCTTCTTTGGTCATCAAAGAAAGCTGCTCCTGTTTATTAATTCTTCTCCATTGTTTAACTATGGACTCTCTGCTTACTCTTCACATTCCATGCGAACACTTCATCTGTCTCTCAAACATCTCTTCCTAAAACATACTACATTCCCATCTTTCTCTTTATTATTACAAATAAGTTTCAGGACTGGTCTAGCACCTCACACTCCTGTGGCTGGAGTATTAGAACGGAAGGATACATTCTTTAGGAAGTACAGGCAGGGAAGATGAGAGGGAGCGTTGCTCTCTATGTCAGAGTCCAGATGCAGTGCATGATGTTTGGCCTTGGGATGGATGAGAAGCCAAATGAAAGTTTATGGCTCAGGATTAAAAGGAAGGCAGGGATAGGTGATATCATAGTTGGGGGATGGTACAAACAACCTGACCAGGAAGAACAAGTGCCCTCTATGGATAGACAGGAGCAGTCTCAAATTCACAAGCCCTAGTCCTCACAGGGGACTTCCACCATCCTGATATCTTTTGAAAGGACAACATAGCAAGGCATTAGCAATCCTCCTGGGATACACTGATGATAACTTCCTTCTCCAAGTGATAGAGGAGCCAAGGAGGACAGGTGCACACTGGACCTTGTTCTCACCAACAAGGAGGAGGTGGGGAACATGAAGTTCAAGGGCAGCCTTGGCTGCAATCACCATGAAATGCTGAAGTTCAAGATCCTTAGGAAAGTGAGGAGGCTACACAGCAAACTTGAAACTCTGGACTTCAGGAGAGAAGATTTTGGTCTCTAAGGGACTTCCTTTGTAGAAAATCATAGGATACAGCCCTTCAGGGAAGAGAGGCTCAAGAAAGCTAGATAATATTTAAGGATTACCTTCTCCAAACTCAAGAGTGAGTTGTCTCTAAATTGGAGAGACATGGATTTAACTGATAGGTCACTTAGTAGTCAAGGAATTAGTTGGAAAGTCACATTCAAGTGCCCACAGGTAGACTGTATTCATCAGGGGATGATATTGGGACTGGCATTATTTAACATCCTTGTTGGTGACAAAAACAGTGGGATTGAGTGCACCCACAGAAAGCCTGTGGATGACACCAAGCTGAGTTGTACAGTTGGTTCTCTAGAGAGAAGGAGATGCCATTTAGAGAGATTTTGACAGACTTGAGTGGCGAACCCACAAAAACCTCATGAAGTTCAACAAGACCAAACGCAGGGTTCTGCATTGGGGCCAAGGCAATCCTGAACATGAATACAGGCTGAAAAATGTCTGGATTGAGAGCTGCCCTGCAAAGAAGGATTTAAGTGTACTGCTGGATGAAAAACCAAATACAAGCTTGCAATGTGTGTTCGCAACCCAGATAGTTAATCATACCCTGGGCTTTATTGAAAGAAATGTACCTAGCAGGCTGAGGGAGGTGATTCTCCTCCTCTACTCCACTCTCATGAGATCCCACCTGGAATACCGCGTTCAGCTCTGGGGAGCCCAACATAAGAAAGACATGGACCTGTTAGTGTGGGCCTGGGGGAGAGCCACAAAGATCAGAGGACTAGCGCACCTCTAGTATGAAGACAAGCTGAGAGTTGATTTGGTCAGCTTGAAGAAGGCCCTAGGGAAACTCTACAGAGGCCTTCCACTACCTAAAGGGGACCTACAGGAATAACGTGGGGAGGGACTCTTTATCAGGGGGAGTAGAGTTTGGACAAGAGGCAATGGTTTTAAAACAGAAATATGGAGATTTAGATTATAACTTAGGAAGAAATTTTTTGCTCTGAGGGTAGTGAGGCACTGGAACTGGCTGCCCAAAGAAACTGTGGCAGCCCCATTCCTGGATGTGTCCAAAGCCTGGCCAGATAGGGCTTCAAACAACCTGGTCTAGTGGTAGATGTCCCTACAGAGGGTTAGAACTAGACTGTCTTTAAGGTCACTTCCAACCTTTGATTCTAAATCCCATGCCTTCTTCATCTCCTCAGGCCCCTTGTTTTATTTCAATTCATTTAGATTACAAAAGTCTGTTTAAGTGATGTACCCTACTACAGAACCAATTTGTTTACTCTTTCATTTAATTTCAAATAACAATTGCACTAGTCGTGTGTGGGTTTTTATTGATTTTAAACATACTTCTTTATGCAGATCTTTTTCATTCTTTGAGTGGCTGGAAAGGGATACACAGAAACCAGACAATTTCTGTTTCAGACATTTTCAGACAACCCAGGAAAACCTATGCTCTATCATCAGACACAAGGGCATTTCTCTCCTGGTACTTCCACTAAGTTACAAAATTGTCAGTATTACATTTTCAAGAATCATAGAATGGCTTGGGTTGGAAGGGACTTTAAAGATTACCTAATTTGAATCCACTTGCCATGCGCAGGATTAGCACCCACTAAATTAGGCTACCCAGGGTCCCATCCAACCTGGTCTTGAAACCTCCAGGAATGAAGCACCCACAGCTTCTCTGGGCATCCTGTTCCAATACTTCACAACCCTCTGAGTGAAAAACGTCCTCTTAATATCTAATCCAAATCTCCTTTATTTTAGTTTAAAACCATTCCCCTTTGTTCTACCACTATCAGACAGTGTAAAAAGTCAGTCTCCCTCCTGTTTATAAGCTCCCTTTAAGTACTGGAAGACCACAGTGAGGTCTCCCTAGAGCTTTCTCTTCTCTGAGCTGAAGAAGTCCAGCTCCTTCAGCCTTTCTTCATAGAAAAGGTTCTCCACCTGTCTGATCATTTCTTTAGCTCTCCTCTGGACCCACTCCAACATCTTTGTTGTGTTGAAGTCTCCTAATCTGGATGTGGTAATCCAGATGGGGCCTCATGAGGGTAGAGCAGAAGGGGATAATCACCTCCTTCCCACTGCTGACAATCTCTCTTTTGGTGCAGTTCAGGGTACAGCTGGCCTTCTGGGCTGCAAATGCACGCTGTTGACTTTTATCAAACTTTTTGTCCCCTAGATCCCTTTAAGTCATTTGCTGCAGGGCTGCTCTCAATGAATTCTTCCCTAAGTCTGTGTACACATCTGAGATCTCCCTGACTCAAGTGCAACACCTTGCACTTGGCCTTGTTGAATCTCATTAAGTTCGTCTGGGCTTTTCAAGCTTGTCCAGACCACTCTGGATGGCATCCCTTCCTTCTGTTATGACAACTGCACCATCCAACATACTGTCATCAACAAACTTGCTGAGGGTATGCTCAATCTCACTGTCTATGTGACTGATAAAGATACTTAAGAGCACTAGAGAAGTCTACTTAAGAGTGTACTTAAGTCCTTTACTTACATTTGTGCCAGAGAGAAGAACACTATTGCGAATTCACAGAAGTAGATGTGCTTATTGACTTAAAAGATCTTTTATTTTAATGAATGTTACTTTTTATCTATTGTATTACTATTGCTATTATTCTGCAAGCATATTCTGCACTCCCCTCATTTCTACATTTCTAGTACAACACATATTCTACAGTACTATTGGTTTCGCTTGTGAATACATTCCTCATGTCCTTTTCACATTTCTGTTTTCACTGTAATTTCCAACTTCATATCCTGAAACAGTAGTTCAAGATACTTGGTTCTCTTGCTCAGGTTGCTACTTCTATTCACAGCTAAGCTCTCACATTTGCTTAGAAAGTGTACTATTTATCTGACTTTTATAATTTCCTCATTAGAAATTCTAATTCTGATTTCCTTCTTGTTGATTATCCATTAATAAGTATTGCTGCAGCTTCTTTTACTCAGATAAATCCGTAAGGGAAGACTCCCTCCTCTCAGTCTCAGTTTAAGATTTGTTTGATACAGTGGTATTTTCTAACAGATTACTGTATTTGGTATTAACCTACCTTTGGGAAAAATTTATTATTTTTTTCCCTTTCCTCTCCTTCTACCTCCAGGTCAGCAACTGAATATTTCTACTTACCGCTCATACTTCATTAGTACTTGCATCACTCTCCACTTTCACACTTATTATCTTTGCTCTCTTTCAGTAGGGATTGGAGATACTTAAGACAAGAACGCCTGCATCTGTCATGACTTGGCATGTTATCTTTTGACACACACTCAGTCAAAAATTGTCAAAAAGTTATTTTTTCATTCCTTTCAAAAACTTGTTACTGTCAGATTCATGCCATCTGCTCTTGAATCAACCAAAAAATTCTGATTCTATTTTTTAGAATCTGTTTTTCAGACAAGACCCTCAATCTTACATTACAAATAGTGTATCAAGTGCTTACATTAGCCTTAAGGTGAATGCCTTCAGTCATTTCTTATACAGTTTGCTTTCTCTATAAAGACCTATTGCTCCAGCCTGCACCATTTTCAGTGCATAACAGTATGTCTATGGCCAATCCAAAACTTTTTCCAATTACCTCTCTGCCTTACAGAGAGAGCTTGACAAACTCAAGAGCTGGACATGAAGTTTAAGAAGAGCAAGTGCTGGATTCAGTACTGGAACAAGACAATTGCAGATTTACATACAGACTGCAGGATGGAAGGCTGGAGCACAGTCCTCCAGAGAAGCATCTGGAAGTTCTGCCTGATGGCAAGTTGAATCTGTGCCAGCATTGTGCCCTGACAGCCAGAAGGCCAAACAAATCCTGGGGTGCATCAGGCCCAGCACTGTCAGCTGGACAAGGGAAGAGACTGTCCCACTCTGTTCTGCATGGCCTCACCTCCAGCACTGCGTGCCATAATATAAGAAGGACACAGTAGTATTAGAGAATCCAAAGGAGGATTGCCAAGATGGTGAAGGGTCTGGAGGGCAAGATGTATGAGGAATGGCTGAGTCCCTTGGTTTGTTTAGCCTTCAGAGAAGAGGAGGCCAAGGGGAGGCCTCATGGCAGCCTACAACTCCACACAAGGGAAGACGAGGGACAGGCACTGATCTTTGTTCTCTGGTGACAGCAGCAGGAACCAAGAGAACAGCATGGAGCTGCATCAGGGATAAGCAGTATAGAGTTTAGGAAAAGGTTCTTCACCAGAGGGTAGTAGGGCCCTGAAATAGGCTCCCCAGGGCTGTGGGGTATGGTCCCCAAGTTGCTGGAGTTCAATAATTGTTTGGACACTCAAACACAGGATTTGAATTTTGGGTGTTCCTCTGTGGACACAGAAGTTGAACTTCACGATCCTTGAGGGCCCCTTTCAACTATGATTCTAGTACGTGCTGCTCAGAATAAGTAAGAAAAGCTTGTGAGAAATATTTGTCATTAGATAGTCTTAGATCATACAACTTACAAAAACACATGAAATACAAATTCTATAAGCGAAAGATGCACAGTGCCAAAGCCAGCTAGTTTATAACACATTCATTTATACATTCCCACAGAATTCTCTGGGAAATTGTTTTGGGTTTTTTTTTTCTGCTTTCACAAATGGAAAAAAGAGAGACAAGTTATCACCCAGTGAGAAGAACTCACCTGGCTCACAAAAAGCAGCCTGTCATAGCTACAGGCCAGCATATAAGGCAGTGATTTACTAAATCAGACAAAACCCATATGGCCAAAAGCAGCTTCCAGTTCTCCTGCAAGCTGCAAAAAAGACCCATACTGTCGCATGTGTTGTCCAAACACATTGACACACGGGTAAGAAATACAAGAATTTAACTATACCGCCAGTGCCAAGAATGACACTGAGCTTAGGCAGAAATAAAGCTAACACTGCAGTCGAATTTAATTGGCATACCTGTATCATTTCCACCATCTCAATGGTGATGATGTCCTTCTCTATCAGGTGTTCCATCAACTCTTTCAAAACCAGCTCTCTCGCCAGCATCACCCGGTTCTTCTTTAGAGCTTCCTGGTGGTATCGCTGCATGCCGCACGCTCCCAGCATCCTGGTAAAAGAGTGGGGACCAAAACCCAACTCCGTGACAAGAGCCGACCTTAATCGGCCCAGCTTTCTGCTCGGGGGGAAAGAGACCGCCGGATAACAGGCGGACAAGACCCTCCACCGTTGATTCCCAAGGCCGCATGGGACACGACAACTGGCCCCCGGCTCCCGCTGGCACCAAGCACCGCGTTCTTCTGCTACCACCGCCGGACGGAAAGCCGCCGCTCCCTCACTCACCTCCCGAACCGTCTTCCCCGCGGCCCTGCGGCTTCCGCCTTTACGCGCATGCTCAGCGTGGAACTCCGGGACTGATAGGCGCGCAGAGCGACATGGCTCCCCGCCCTTTCCCGCCTTCGGCGTGGCGGCGGGGAGAGAGGGCGGTTCGACCTTTAGAGGTGGAAGGTGGGTTTTTCCGTTTCACACGCGGAAGCTTTATAGAAGCTGGAAAGCTTTAATCGCCATTATGGATTAAGAAAACAAAACCTTAGCGACTGTAACCAGTGGCATTTTTTTGGTCTGTCTTCTGGCTAGTTTTTGTGTGTGTTGGTCACCTGAAATTCTTTCTGACTCCTAGCAGTTTGAGGAAAGTCCTGGGCCACTCAGTTTAGGCCATGAAAGTCTCCATTCCCGTGTAGTACAGCTGTGGATGGAAAATTGAACGTGAGCCAGCAGCGTGCTCTTGCAGCTTGTAAAGCAAATGGTATCTTGGGCTCCATCAGAAGGGGGGGGGGGGCAGCGGGGAGTGGGAGGTGTCTGCCCCTCTCTGCCCTTTGTGAGGCCTCATCTGGAGTACTGTGTCCAGGTCTGGGGCCCCCAGTACGAGAAAGACAGGGAGCTGTTAGAGATGGTCCATAAACACAGTGACACCAGGCACACAGGTAAGAAATACAAGAATTTAACTATGCTGCCTGTGCCAAGAATGACACCGAGCTTAGGCAGAAATAAAGCCTAGAAATAGAGAGGTCGGTCACAAAGGTGAATAGAGGGCTGGAGCACCTCCCCTGCAAAGACAAGCTGAGGGAGCTGGGCTTGTTCAACCTGGAGAAGAGAACCTCCTTGCAGCCTTCAGTACCTCAAGGGAGCCTATGAACAGGAGGGGAGTCAACTCTTTACAAGGTAGATAACAGCAGGACAAGGGGAAGTGGTTTTAAGTTGAAGGAGGGAAGATGTAGGTGGGATGTCAGGAGGAAATTCTTTACTATGAGAGCAGTATGGTGCTGGAACAGGCTGCCCAGAGAGGTTGTGGATGCCCCGTCCCTGGAGGTGTTCATGGCCAGACTGGATGGGGCCCTGGGCAGCCTGGCCTAGTATTAAATGTGGAGGTTGGTCGCCCTGCATGTGGCAGGGGGGTTGGAGATTCGTGATCCTTGAGGTCCCTTCCAATCCAGGCCACTCTACAATTATGTGATGACCCATCAGTAAACATGCAAGAAATGGTAGGCTGTATAAAAAAGTCACCACATCTCTACCAGCGAACTTGCCTCTCATACTACTGTTACAATATAGGTATCGTAGCTGCTTCATCTCTGCTCGTAATGAAGTGACTTGTCTGAAGGTTTAGAATTGCAACTCCTCTTTTTCTAAGCCAGTGTTATTAAATAAGCGTAATGGTGACACCATATGATGGTCTACCAGGGAACTCTCTAAGATTCAAAGTGGAGTCTTAGAAAGCAGACATTCTTTAATAGTAGTGTTGGATCCATGGGGGGTAATTCTCCTATCATACATAGGTTGCAAAAAAGATCTTCAGCTTATATACATAACTGGTGTTACATATGCAGAAATATTTCAAGATGTGTACATATGCAGAAGTTTCTCAGTCGTGTTATGTATGCTGAAGTTTCCCAGAAGTGTGTTACATGTTCAGGGACTGATTCCAAGCAGGATCTCCTATTTCCTCATTACAGAGACTCAGCAGAGCTTCCTTATCTCCTTGGTTCAGAGACACAGCTCTGTTCCCTAAACAAATTGCAAGGCAGGGGTATCCACCAACAAACAGGAGCAAGCTTAATAATATTGTTACAATTAGTGTCAATGCCAATAAATATTTCTGATGTATTCCTGTTTATTTATAAACAACATACAACTTCTTTTTTTTTCCTTTCAACTATAAAGAATCAAGCAATAAGAAATAATTTATTTGCTTTTAGCTTATGAAATGAGTGAAAAATGTTGTAGTCATAGGAAACAATGCTGTGATGATGGTTATTCTCAATCATAAGGAGATTTGGATGACCATTTTTCTCTGTTTCTGAAAAACTGTGACATTCATCAGATCTCAGTGTCTCTTTGCATACTGCAAACCACTTCAGCGCTGCACATCCTAATAGTTTAACTGGCCCATTTCAAAACACTGTTTAGCACCGCTAATTGGGAGAGCTCAAACCTGGCTCAAAAGGAGAGCTGTCTTGATGAAGGCCATCTCTGCTTTGTGGCTCCTATTTGCAAGTGCTCTCTGCTGCAGTCACAGCCTTGACACAGAGGCTGGTCCTTTCCAGGTTCCAGAAAGAAACCTCCACGCACAGGGTTGTTACAATGAACTCTAGTTGTTGACCTTTTTACACTGATGTGTGCCATGATGACTATGAGGTATCTTGAGCAGTCTGTTTGAGCCTGCACTGTAGCATAAATAAACTCTCCTGTAGAACTGTAAAAATTGGTGCTCCAGACAGAGGGTATGTATACGTTCTATGAGAAAAAGATGCTATTTTCTTCCTCCAGTCAACAATCTGGAGACTACATAGAACATTCTGAACAGCATGTGTAATATTATAATCCCATTCCTGCTGTGAGCTTTTCAACCTCAAGCTGGTTAGCGGTGAAGTGGTAGGTAGTAGGTGGTGCTAGCTTTCAAATGAGCACAGCCACCCTCTTCTTAGTCACAGCACAACTAAAGCAGTGGTGGGAGTGCAGCAGAGGGGTGGCAACAAACAGCGCAGAAAGTAAATGTGTGTTGTACCAACACTTTTATAATCATGGAACTGCAGTCTCAATCTCTTAGTAAGAAATGTAAGGTGGTTGATGATCACAGTGCTCTGTGATGCTGGTGTTTGTAATGCTTCTGTTCCTCTCCTTTCTGATGCAGGTTGTCTTTCTTTACGATTCACTTTCTTCCCCACAAAAGGTGCATCTCCAGTTTGAGTTGCTGCTGTATATCACAATGTTCTTTTCTGTGTCTTTGTTTATCTTGTGCCAAGATGAGGCACTGTGGTATTGCAGTGAGTTATATTTTGTGCAAAAGGGCTCTAGTGAATTAGGTGCTAGTTCAGCTTTGCTTCAAAGAATGGAAAGACAATATATTAAGGTGAATGTTTGGTCCTGCATTCATAGAAAGTGGAATTAATCTAATATGGAGGGCTGGAAAACGTCTTCAAAGACCTCATCATAGATGGCACTCTCATAAGCAGGTGGTGGAGTGAGTGGTTCCAGCGGCTCATACCTATCTGCATTACCTTTCATTTCATTGGTGTCTGAAATAAAGCGCTGCTGGCTTCGGGGCAGAACCAGTTGCAAGTGTATCCTGGAGTTCCTGTCTGGCTCAGAGGTGCTCCTCGTGTCTGATGCCACTGAGACCCCAGGAATTACCACCGCAGTCTCTCCTTGGGCAGTTGATTCAATAACGACGTTATAAGGGGGAGGTTCGCTCAGTGGTGAGGGCACTGAGCCTGGATTGGATGCTATTGTCCATATTGCTGGCGCTGACATAGTCATCACCTCCTCGTATGTAGGTGCTTCATAGGCGGCATTTATCCTGTGCACAGAAGCAGAATGTCAGTTACTGTGGTCATTCATTTTAATTTTAATGCAGAGGCATGTAGTTGGATAACACAGAAATGGAACTGTGCTTCAATCAGTAGGTAGGACTGGGGCAGGATATCTCCTGTGGTATTAATGTATGTGATATTCTGTTACTGCACTTGCTCACTTGTCCAGCCAGCTTAATGTCTTGCCTCCTGGTCTATTTGGCTCATTTGACCATTTTCCCACTGTTACCAGAAAAATTTAAAAAAAAAACCCAACACTGTTCAGTTCAGTATATTAGGCTTATCTTGATATACACTTATTTAAAATGTATTACTAAGAATTGTTAATTAATAATTATTTATCTGAATAAAACAGAGCCATGTTTTGTGTTTGTTTTTTTTTTTTTTAATCTCTGTTGTAATACATTAGCTCAGTGTTCATAAATATTTAAGAACATAAGTTCTTAAATAAGTTAAGAGAAACATAAGTATTTTCACTTAATTGAAGCAAGGTCTGAAGAAAAATGTCTGCAGAGAAAAGTGCTACTTTAGAAACTTTTTATCTTTTAGGTCGTATTTTTAAATAAGTAGGTAGCAGTTTTCTTCTACTATGTTTTAAAGTTGGCAAAGCCAAAGTTTCTTTCTCATATGCTTTCTAAAAATAAATATGTAAGAACATTCCTGCACTCCTACAATACCCTGTGTCTGATAACTGTAAGCAACTTATGGAGCTGGATAATGATTGTCTGGATTATATGGCCAAGGAAGCAAATATACAGATAAACTCTTCAGCCACAGTAGGTGAATTGGAATATAAACTCTTCAGCCACAGTAGGTGAATTGGAATAAAATTAATCATACTGAGTAACCTGCAAAAGAAGCCAAAAAGATCTGGAAATATTTAGAGCCTCTCAAAGTCTGGGCCTACTAGTGTCAAATGTTTTTTTTAAGACTGGAAACACACCCAGTTACAGGTTCTTTTTTAAAAGTTTACCAAGGAACAGTTGCTCTAGAGATAAGGTTGAGAGAACTAAATCCACCTGAGATTCAGTATTACCTTGGCTTTTTTTTCTTTTTCCTTGTCTGACTCATTGTTTGGCAGGACTCAATTACTCAATGGAAGGTAAAACCAAGCCTGGTTTTTTAACCTTTGTAACTTTGGAAATGGTTTGTAGGTCATTGTGAAGGGGGATGAAAATAATATTGGACAAGATAAAAGAGATACATGGCACAGGTACTTGCAACCTGTGCCATATTAATACAGGAAAACCCTTTTGTCTTTTGGAATGGTTTTTGTGTCTATCTTCCTAGGGGAAGGCTGGCAAAACAATACATAAAATGGCCGTGCTTGAGGAGAGAGAGTTAAAGTAAGAAGAAATAGTGCTTACCCCTCTTGGCTTTGACTGTTTGGAGGTATCTCATTGGTGTCATGTCGATGCTTCAGGTAACACTCAATAAGCACACTCAGCAAATAGCCAATCAGGCACACTCCACCTACCCCTAGGAAGAAGTAGCCTACTGGATTAATGTTGGAGGAAATGGCTAGCATGGTCACCCCAATGAGAAGAGCAGCAGTGAAAAGAAGCAGCAGGGCTTGACGGATGTTCTTCCAGTGCACTTCTAACCACATGGTATAGTGGATGGTGGTAGCAGATATTTGAGAACAGATTAGGAGTTAAGGGGATAGACATCTGTGGAAGATTTTAAAAAGATAAGAATAAGCCATAAGTCTTTTTCAGCTTGAGACACGAGTGTGCAAATGTGTTATCAGTATCATGACCATAATACCATATATACGCAAGTTCAGTCCATCATGAGAACGTGCAGCTAGAGATATGCATAGTAAGACTGGGAGATCTATGCATAAATACACACAGTGTAAATGTACTAGAGTATTTTATGAGAATGCTTCTTGAACTAATAGGAATGCTTGGACTTGCAGTTGCAAGACATAAAAGGCATAAATATGCCATCAGCACTTACTGGCAGGCTTATCTAAAAAGTTACAGTTACCTATTCCAGAAGTCTAGGATGAAAACTTGAGGCTACACACTTCACGTAAAAGTTGATAGACAAGTTTTATTCTAGTACGTTAGTCAACATTCAGATACTACATCAGATCATGGTAAAAAATGTAGCCATATTAATGGAGCTCTGCCTCAGTAAATTGTTTTCTATGTAGCATTATAAACTTCTGTGTAGCATTTTAGAATAATATCACATTAGGTTCTAGGTGTAGCTGCAGTATGTCTGTTTTTGCAAAATGCAGACATTTTAGTATAAGCCTGTCTCTTCGATTCTTTTCTTTGATGTGCTTTGTTGCACCACTCTATTCCCAAACACCAGTGCCCTTCCTGTCCTTAGTTCCAAACCCTGTTTCTCTGAAAAATAAAGCAGTTGCTCTGTACAGTCAGTGTGGAGCGAATGCCAGGAACGTATGGTGTTCAAAAAATATTATGATTAATAAGTCATCTTGCATGTGTTTACACTAACATATATCCTACATATAAGCATATAGACAGATTACTTTTTTGCTACCTTTTCTACTGTCGACTTTGAGAACACACTTACCTGAGGGAGGATTTGGTAGGTTGTAGCAGTCATGTTTTAACTTCTCTCTTCATCACAAGGGAATATATGCAAGCTCTTCTGTCCCTGTTCCTTCCCCTTCTGTCCTTAGGACAGAACAGCAATAAAAACTCTCCCTTCCTCCTTCTGAGTTTTCCTTTAGGGAGATGAAGAAGATTTATATTGAAAGAAAAAGCTGGAAGCTGGTGGGTATTGGAAGGTACATATCATAGGAACATTGTACAAGTATAGGAAAATAGAACCTCGCTTTTCCAGATACTGGCTCAAAAACAATTTCTAGCCGATCACGTACCTTCTACTCTTTTCCAGCCCTTCCAGGTCTGTCCCACAAAAGCAGGAAATTCATTAGAAAAGAGGGCGGAGTGAACAGTGGGGGAGTGCTTACCTGTGTTTGGTCTGCTGTACTTTCATGAGAGAAACTCTGCCCTGAAATCTACATTCTCTACATGCAGCAGCAGGATCTTGGATCTCTGCCTCACAGAGCAGGAAGGACAGCAGGCCCAACCCACGTCACATGTCCCATATATGAACCTATTTACAAGTTCTGTAAAATGTAAACCTGTACGTTTTTATATCCTAATTGGGCGCTGCATGTGAGATATTGTTTTATGACCTCTTTGATTTTACAAATGGATGGAAAAAAAGAGTATAGGTTATTATGGTTATTACTTCTCAGAGGGCTAGATTAAAATCCTTTTTACTCCCAAGGTATACCTGGGAATGGGGAATACTCATCACAGCAGGTTCTGAATTGCTTCTTGAAGTCCATTATCATCTATACCTCAATTGTATGTCTGAAAAGCATTGGCAGTTTTCAAATACTAAATGTAAATTACCCGTATGGGCTGACTGGTTTATCTGTAATATGAGAATGCCCTACTACTGATTGCTTATTAATTAATATTCATTGTTGGTCCTCCCAGTTCAAAAGGCAAATTGAACAATTGGGTGTGAACTGTCAGGAAGATAATTTGAGCATTGGAGAGTTCATCAGCTTAAGAAAGGTTGAAGAACGGAGTTTTATAGCCTAGAAAATAGGAAGCTTGGGCGGGTTGGGAGTGTCTATTCAACGTTTACCAATACTTTGTAGGTAGTTGCAGAGAGGATGATGGTATTCGTCACAAGGATAAATGTTACAGGCAAGAGGCAATAGGGAAGGAGTGTCTGCTGGACGTGAGAAAGAAAGTTTTCAATGTGAGAACAATTAAATGTTGCTGTTACTTGCCCAGGGAAGTGGTTGAATCATCTTGGCTGGAAGACTCAAATAAGTTCAAGGCCTTGCTTTGCGATGGAGCTTGAGCCAGTGATCTTCCCTTCCAGCCTGGACTTGTTTATGTTTCTAAGTTTCTAATATTCTTTTCTCTTATAATCTGCATTTTGGCCACTGACAGATAAAGGATTTTCAGCTCTCTCTGTTACCCATTCTTAACTTTTGAGAAAATTTCAGTGGAAGATGCAAGGCTTAACAACCATGTGAAGAGGAAGAAGTGAGGCTTCTGGTGTATGCGTGTCATTTTGCAAGATTATCATCTAAATGGGAAAGACAGTTTGTTTCTTACAACTTTTTCTGTGTGCCTAATGGTGAGAACACCTTAACTGCTTATGAGGATTGGACAAAATTGTTTTCACAGTTTCTCTGTACAGAAAGCATGAATGGGTGGAATCTGATACCTGATTACAGTCAACAACCTCTTTCTAACCAGGCAGCTTATAGGGTGGTAGTTGTAAAATTGTTCCTTGGAGAAAAATGATTTAAATTCTACCAGGTTGAGGAGGAGATTAAAACACACTTCAAGAATGGCTAAACATTCTACTTGCTGAGCTATTAATAAAAAAGCCAGCAGAATTATTTTTAAAGGAAATATTTCCACTTTTTAAAGCAATGAGTTAAAGTGTGTTTTGATGAGGCAGCTGAATGAAACTAGGTTACTACGTATTATTTTTATTATTTTTATTATTTATTTTTATTATTTATTAGGTAACTTCTGTGGAAAATTGTAGCCCTTTCTCCTTTTGCCTGCCAGCTGTCAAAGCGTGTCCTCCTTGCAGGTGTTGTAGCACTCAGCTGACCCTTTGCTGAGCCATTTCTGCTGTCTAAGCTTTCCAAAAGGTGTTTATGTTTTTCCAGAGTATATTGTTTGCCAGTTTAGTGGGCTGAATCTGATAAGCAAAGGATCATCTATCTAACTTCTACATTCCCATTCAAGGGAAGAAGTGCAAATACGTAGCTGGAGTGATGAAAGGGAGGGATTGGAGAGCAGAAATCTCTTCTAGGTCTGCAGTGTGTGCCATTTGGTCAGCCCAGCCCAAAACACTGGAGTAGAAGGAAGCTCTTTATTTGACTGAGTTGACATCAAAGCCCTGCAGAAAGCTGTAGAATCTAAGGCTCACCTTGTCCTCAGCAAAGCTTATTAATTATGTCAGGGGTTGTTAGCTCAGATTGAAGCCTTTAGGTAACTTCCAGCTCCAGAGTGGACACTGAATATTGTTGAATCCTAATTTGAATTACTTATCCTTCTACAGTCTTCCTTCTACCGAGAACTCAGGCACTGCAACCTTCAGCATGATCTGCTGCTGGGAGGAAGCATGTAGAAACAGCTTTGGGGCAGGACCTTTTTGCTAAGTTAGGAGAAAGTTACAGAGGTAAAAAAATCTTCATTATTCAATAGACAGCTACTTGTGATTGGAAATGTTCCATTTGTGGATAGGTAAAAAATAAATAGTTTTTGCTGAAAATACTTGGAGTAATTTTGATTGGTGCACCGTTTTTTGAAGTATTTATAGGCATAGTTATGAAATACCATTGTGAAAAATGCTAAAAATGTTAAAATACCTGCTAAATGTGGGTATTTCTGTTACATTAACTGTTACTTTTATTATTTCAGTTTATTTTGAGAGGTAACTTCTGTATCTGTACCTATGGAATTTTATGGATTAGTAGGCTGAATCTCTAGGAATGATTTTATGCATTTATAAAAAAAATAACTGCATAATGCATCTGTGAGTTAATTAGTTCAACATTTCTATCAGTATGATACAGACTGCTTTGTGAATCTAACACTACAAAGCAACATGAACTTCTATGAACTAACTATAATTCCTGGCAACACAGTGCTTCTTTTTGATGCCCTTTCGCATTTCATATTAACTTCTGAAATTTCTGTGTTTATCTGCCATTTTGATTCTCTCATCAGTCTAATTCAGACTGCTATACCTTACAGTATTTCAGCGTCTGTAACAAAGAAAAATCAATCATGTAGCCCAACAAGAAGTTTGTGGTGATGCCAAGATTTAGAGAAGCCAGATTGGCTTGGAAGAGTCTTGAGAGCTATTGCTATACAGTGTTTATGAAACAAGGCATAGAAGTCAGATAGGGTAAACAAAGACATTTATTACTGCCACCATAAAAAATCTCCCTTTCATGTGCGTTAGAGATACTTGTTGAAGAAAGCTTTATATTCTCTATTGTTTAAGCATGCTCTGGGAGATCAGGCAGCATATTTCTTTAGTTAAGACCGCAGAATTTGTTCTTCAGTCATTCTACCAGTATCTCATTGTTGATCTTTGCTCATCATTCATTCTCTAAGAAGCACTTCACCTTTCACCTTTCCCCTGTTTCATCTCACTATCTATTCTACCTCCTGCTCAGACTGCTACTAATTAACTTAGTACCTGCAGTAACCTCTCTTATCAGGCAGGTATGCAGAGAAGCTTGTTTTATTCCCAAGGGTTTGTGACGTGGATACCATTAATCTCTCTGAATCACCAAGTCTGTATCTTTTTCCTGAAGCAATTTCTGAGATTCTGCGCAAGTACTGGGAACAAAGCGACACTGACCCACCTTTGCCTATCTTGTCTACTTTTTCCTTTGACCTTCAGGTTCTGCTTAGTCACCTTTGTGAAGCATGACTTCAGTTTTTCTGCTCCGTCTTCTCCATGTCAGGAGAATGTGTCTGTGGGACAGCCATGACCTATGATGGATATCTTTTTCGTCACGGTGATATCTTGAGTATTAGGAAACAAAACCCTGACAAAGTCACACTTGTGCTTGGATGTTCAAAAATGTGTGTTTTGACAATTACAGTTATACTTGAATGTTCCTGGCAGAATGAGCATTTGTTTCTTGGCAATTGGCAGATTCTTTCTGTCTTTCTACTTATTCCAGTTCTTATCAAACAAAGGGTGAAATTCATTCTAAGCATGGTTACTGTATGGTTTTGGTAGACATGGCCTTATTGTGCTGTGCAGGACTAGAAGATTTCTCTTTTCTGAAAGAGAGGAGGTGCATAAGAATTTTCAGGGCTGCCTACACGTTTAAAATTTCTAAGTGTTTGAAATTAAGGAAGAAGTCCCTCATTTTCTGCTGTGAGAAACGTGGAAAAGTAACAAACGTTTTTCAAGGTTGTGATATTTGATTTTATCTCCTAAGACTTCTGAAATTCATTTATGTCACATTTTTTAACTTTTTCCCTTAAAAAAGACCCCAACCAAATAAACTCCAAAGACTGTGAACCTCCTCTTTTTTTTTAAAAAAAAAATAAATTATTATTATTATTATTTTTAATTTTTATTCTTCAGCCTCTGTATGGCAGGAGCTTCAAACCTGAGATTTCATTAGCACTGATAAAAAATTTCTGCAGCTGCTTTTGTTTAATGACAGAGCCCAACCTTGTCTTCACTGTTTACTTTGTGCTGGAGGACTTTGTAGGATCTCTGCATGTGCAGTAGTTCTGTTGCTGAAAGATGTTACTACATGTAAGATGTGAGTTGTCAGTTTGCACTACTAAGTAGAATCTAAGAGTGACTTCACCTCTTGTGCTATCTGAGAGCTCCTAACTTGGATCACAAAGAAGAGGAAAGAACATGACTGCGACTAAAGGCGAGGAGGAAAGATGTCTTTAAAATCTGTCTTCTGGAATACTGAGAAAGAATGAAGTGGAACACCCAGTGTGAAAAGAAGTGAGAAAAAAGAAATAGTTTAAATGAAATTAGAAAATCAATTGAGAATAGTCAAAAGAACTCAAGAAGATCACGAAATCACAGAATTGTAGGTGTTGGAAGGGGCCCCTAGAGATCATCAAGTCCAAGCTGCCTGTGAAAGCAGGGTCCCTACAGCAGGCTGCACAGTTGGGTGTCCAGACAGGTCTTGAATATCTCCAGCGAAGGAGACTCCACAACCTCTCTGGGCAGCCTGTTCCAGTGCTCTGTCACCCTCACTATGAAGAAGTTTCTTTGCATATTGGTGCAGAACTTCCTATGCTCTGGTTAATGGCTCTTTCCCCTTGCCCTATCCCCACAGACTGAGAAGAGGTTGGCCATGTCCCTTTCTCTCTTGCACTTGAGATATTTATAAACATTAATAAGATCCTCTCTCGGTCTTCTTTTCTGAAGGCTGAACAAACCCAGGTCACCCAGTCTTTCCTCATAGGGGAGATGCTCCAGGCCCTTTATCATCTTTGTGGCCCTCTGCTGGACTCCAGGAGATCCCTGACTTTTTTGTACCAGGGAGCCCAGAATCAGACACAGTTCTCCACGTGAGGCTTGATCAGGCCAGAGTAGAGGGGGAGGATCACCTCCCTTGGCCTGCTGGCTGTGATCTTTTTAATGCACCCCAGGATCTCATTGGTCTTCTTGGCCACCAGGACACGCTGCCAGGCCCTTCTCATGTACTGACTTACTAGAATTTATTAAGTGATGCTGGAAATAAGAGAGAATAAAACTTCTGCAGGCTGAGCAGCTTTATTAGAGAACAGTGTTTGCCTTCCTTTTCTGCAAACATAAAGCCAAAGGAGATTATATGCAGTGAGAAAACTTAATGTAGTTGTATAGTTCTTGTGCCTTTGTCTGCTTCCCTGCTCCTAGTCTTATATTCTTGCTGCTTATGTTGCCAGTACATAAGGTTGCCTTTCCAACATGCTCTGAGTTGCTAAAAGGCAAAAAGCTAACCAAGTAAAACCAAAAAAGTGTTTTTTTTTAAATTTTCTAATTGGATGGACATGCAAGATGCGCTGATACAGCCAAAAGAGAGGACAGAGGGTAACAAATCAAGTGAGGAAGTTCACAGAGAAGTAAGTTGTTGAGAAAAGAAATAATAAAGAAAACAAATTCATAAAATATGTTTGCTTTTGCTTCATTAGATATTCTCTATTCAAAGGCAACACTGGTTGTTTCATCACTTGCTTTAGCACTAATTTTCACCATGTTTTTCTCCAGCCATGCTATAGAGGCAGCAGACCTCAGAGAGAGGAAGCTGGAAGCTTTGTTTTTTCTGCCTCTGGAAAAAATGGTTGTTACGTTTCAGATTCACATGTGCATTCACACGTCAGTGGAAGGGTGTTTTCTTTGTTACATCATTCAAGTGAGTAGACAGCTGAGCTGAAAAGAATTTGGCTTTTATTTTGGCATGGTTCAGCAAGATGTGAATTGTCAGTTTACTTAGTGGTAAGTGCAGGCTTTATCCAGCTCTGACATGAGTTTTCTTTCCTAATGGATGCTGCCGAGTTAGCAAGAGTACATCATAATTTCTGGTTTGTGCCATGACCACACTGTACAATACTGCAGTTTGTATGGCTGAATTGTTATCCTGTGAAAACGTTTTCATGTTTTCTTCTGGTAGGTCAAAGAAGAGATGTAGGATCTAACTGAAACTATGTTTCTAAGTGAAATAAAAGCAAAATGGATTTAATTGGAATTAAATTTCTAGTTCTGAAAACATCTTGGATGTGACTAAGCACATATGTTCCTTGCAGTCTCTTCGGATAACAAATATTCTTAGGATGGCTCTTATTTTATGCCTTGAGAATAATGTCAAGACTAAGTTGTCATATGGCCTCTCTCAATGAAAAAGGAAGAATAAAAATATGTGACTAAGCCACATAATTTCATAATGCATCAAGCGTTGATGACGTAAGAATCCAGCACCACGTAAATTCCCCCCTGCTGAGTACATTTAAAAGTGAACTTCTGTACCTCGAGGTGTATTCCATGTTGGATTTCCCTGATATTTTTAAGGCACAGTAATTTGCAGCTGCTTCCAGCCAGCTCATGCACTGCAGTGGGTTGTGCTGGTCACACAAATAAGCAGTTGCTCGTGCTTTTAAAGGGCCAGCTGCATCCTCCTCTTGTTCCAGAAACCTGCCAAAAGGAGGGGTTTCCTGTCTGGGATGGGGGTTCTGGTCTGGCAGTATCATGCCTTTAGGGATTCTGCAGCTTGAGGGGCCTGGTGGAGGTTATTCCCTTCTACCCTGGTACTTCTGACTTCTTTAACCAATCTGCCTATCTACCCTGTCAGAAAATAAAAAATTCCCTCAAAGCTTCAGAGTTTCAGGCTTTTAGGAGATGCTTGCCAGCTGGTTCAGATTACCTGTGAAAAACTGGTGAGCTGTGAAAGCTGAAAGCTGCGTTATGCATAATTCTGAAAGAAAAAAAAAGACCCTTAATTGTCAGATGGCCTTTCTGTCCAGGAGGGAAAGAAGGTTCTGGCTCATACTGCATCCCTCCAGGCCTGACCTCCCTTATTTCCCATCCAGTGTATCTTTGTAGCAGTTCTTCTGATGATTTGGAAACCTGTAGGTACATGCATAGCACAAGAAGTTCACATATACGCCCTGTCATTCTGTTTGGATTAGGCTGCTTATTCCCCAAATATGAATACCATTTCATAGAATCATAGAATGGCTTGGGTTGGAAAGGACCTTAAAGGTCATTTAGTTCTAATGCTCCTGCCATGGACAGGATTGCTACTCATGGATCAGGCTGTCCAGGGCTCCATGTAACTGGGCCTTGAACGCCTCTGGGGATGGGGCATCCATAGCTTCTCTGGGCAGCCTGTTCCACTGTTCCACCACTCACTGAGAGAAAAATTTCCTCCTAACATCTAATCAAAATCTCCCCTCTTTGAGTTTAAACCATTCTCCTCTGTCCTATTACTATCTTCTCGTGTAAAAAGTCAGTCTCTCTCCTGTTTATAAGCTCACTTCAGGTAGAGGAATGCCACAATGAGGTCTCCCTGGAGCCTTCTCCAAACTAAACAAGCCCAGCTGCCCCAACTGTTTTTCATGGGAGAGGTTCTACGGCCCTCAGATCATCTCTGTAGCCTTCCCCTCTACCTGCTCCATGTTTCTGGTGTTGTAGACCGCATACCTGGATGCAGTAGTCTACCCGGGGCCTCACAAGGACAAAGCAGAAGCAGACAATCACCTCCCTCTCTCTGCTGGCTATGCCTCTTTTGATGCATCCCGGGATACAATTAGTCTTCTGGGCTGCAAGTCCATACCATTGGCTCATGTCCAGCTAAATTTCATTGCTGCAAATGTTTAACTTGTTGACCCGAGTAAGACAAGGGCCATATTTTTATTTCTGTGCTCTTCAGTCTATCCTCACTCTACAGATTTGCCTCTGCTGTAAAAAAAACTGTCAGTCCTGTTTTAACATGATCCTGGCAATCCAGAAATTCTCATTTCTGCCTTAATTCCACATACAATTTGCTGATACTGTCTTTTTATATCCACATGTTACTGCTTTTGAGGAACTTGTCCAATAGTCTAAAGAAAATTATTATTTATTAAGATAATTAAACTGATTTATGAAGTTAGTTGTATAATAAAGCACAGGAGCTAACTCCTTTCTTTTAGACATGATTATTCAAAATATAATGCACTACTCTTGGCAAAATATGGACTTATGAATCATATATTTTGTTTTCAAACTCCTTATCCTGTAGTTGAGCAGCTGAGATATATCTTCAGGACAAGAATTCCTGGATGCCAATAACTCTCTCTGATTTTCAGAGATCTCTCATATGTGCCAAGAAAAATTACCTGCTGACTTATTAATAGATTTGATAACTTCTGATAGAAACTGATGATGAAGAACTTCAACTTGATTATAACTTGATACACCCAATAACTGCTGTTATTCTTGAGAGAACCACAAAAATGAGCTTTCTATGTGAAAAAAAAACTCACTGATTTTTACAGGGCATCACTGTGGGTCTGGTGTTAGAAGTGCAGGGTGCAGTATTTGGGTTCACAGAGCTGCCCGTGCTCCACCTAGGCAGATGCCAGTTTGGCCCCTTCCTCTAGGACCAATCCTCTCAGCTTCAGAGAGCAGCTGTACTTAGGTCTGCCTGTTCCGTCTTCAGTGATCTCTCATTTCAACTATGACAGCAGCGACCTGCTCAGCCTCCATTCATCTGCAGGTGGGGGCGGTGTAAGAGAAAGCAAGGGAGGGAGGGAGGCAGGGAGGAAGAGAGAGGGAGGATGCTGCAACCTATGTGAATAATTTATAGTGCAAGGAAAGGAGAGTTTATGTGGGAGCAGCTGGGTTCCCTGTCTCCATCCGCTTGCCAGCTGGGGATGAGAGAACCTTGCTCAGGTAGGGGATGAACAGCTTAGCTGCTTTTATTCTCTCCTTGCATATGATACCAATTAAATATATTTTGCATCTAGAAGGAATGGGTGTAAAAACAGCTGGAGGGGGGTAGTTTTAGATCTCTGCTGCTTGCTGTGCATTGTGTAACGGATGGATCTTGAAGCAGTTTAAGCCCCAGGAGGGAGAGCGTCTGCTTTTTAAAGATTTAGGCATTGTGCTATACCGCATTGTGCAGCGGGAGAGAGGCGAAGGGGAGGGAGGAGATAGGGAGAGCAGTTGTGCATGTAGGAAATTATATAAACTGAAGAGATGGAGGGGCATGAAAGAGGGTCTGTCAAGACTCAAAGAGATTCTGCTCTCATTCTGTCAACCTTTGGCGTAGAATAATGAATTCAAGCGGGTTGTGGGAGGTGCTGTGTTTCTATCCAGTATGCTATTTAGAAGCTGTGCACATACATCTGTGGAAACATCTGGTGTGAGAACATATGTGTTTCTGTCTATGAACTTGAGATGACGGAATGTAATATTGCAGTAATAAATACAGGGGAAAAAAAAAAAAAAAAAAGAGTTTCTGCTCTGTAGAGTTTACTACTGAAGAATATGCTGGTACTGCGTAGCTTCCGTGGAGCTCCTAATGTTCCTAGAATGACTCACATAATTGATAAAACTGCAGAGATCAGGTTCAGTGTTCTAATCCAGACTTTTCATATGTGAGCTGCATAAAATGCTAGTGCAGTTATAAAAAAAGTCTGTTAATAAAAATGAGGAAAATATGTAGCAAAAACTGTTGATGCTGGTTATTGAAATACATATATTAACATACCTACAAGGATACCTAAAAGAATAGAAGCTTGTGTGCTAGTCTCTTAAAAAAAACAACAAACAAAAAACCACAACAAAATTATAGGATGCAGAATGACTCATGCAAATTAGATAAATATATGTATTATTAGACTATAAATAAGCAGAATTCATGTAAGAATGCAACTATCAGTATGAGCTGAGTCTACTTAATACAACTAAAGCTTATATTAGGTGATACTGTTGTATCAGCTGCATGAACAGCAACAATTGTTAGCTTGATTGTAAGTTGAGGAACAGAAAGGGGTAAGAGGGCTTGTGATTCACTTACATGTGAAAGTGATTTATTCATGTGGCTAGTATTAAAGGATGCTACTTAGAACAGCAATTAAAGCATATAATAACTGTTTGCTGATTTGCTTCTGGATTTTGAGGGCTCTGTGCACAACTGCAGTTGTACAGGAGGTTAGGTAAACCTGTGAGGTTGTCAAATGAAAGCTGAGCCTAGAGTGTGAACAAAGTTAGTTTTAAGCTTCTGAAGGATATCAGAAAGACCTGGGCCTCTCTGTGTACTTTGCTTTCACCATATCCAGTCTTGCTGTTGCTGCTGCTAATGACTATGCTATTAGGGAGGGCAGTAGTTAGTACTGGCAGCCTACACATGGAACTTATCTTTTCATCCTCAGTTTTTATTAGGAACGGCAATCTAACCATGCCACAAGTAAATGCAAATTCTTGTATATTTATGGGGTTTCTGACCCACAGATTTGAGCTCCGCTAGAGAGTGAATTGCTTACATGTGACAGCATCCAGTTATTTCATACGAAGAATAATGTCAAATCTCTGTATTATTTGATATACATCAGCTCCTAAGACCAAAGGTAGTGAGGTTAATATCCTGTTAGTATTCCCTTGAAGCAAATAGGAAGTTGTGGAGAATTTCCTTGTTGCTCACTTTTTCCACTGCATACAAAAAGGAACCTTGTGAATAGAACTTACCCTGCAGAAGAGTTGAATAAGGGATTCTTCAGGTGTCCCTGTTTAATACTGCGTGTTTTACAGTCATTAGCAACCTGGAGTCAGCCGCTTGGATTCAGCTGTCCTACAAGGGAGATATGGATCCCCTAGAGAGGTGGAATCTAGGTAGAATGATTATACTGATTTTCCACAGCAAAGGAAAGGCAGGAGCCATCACTCCATCCCCTGTTTTCTTCTCTTTCTTCTTGCCTCCTCCTCCTTTTCTATCTCTCTATGCCATGTCCATCTTCCCAGGAGCTTCCTGCCCCACGGCTGGGGCCTCGTCCCAGCTGTGAGGTGCTCTTTGCTGTCTCTCCTTTGAAGCCTGGCTTGGGAAATCGAGGGAGGGAGGGAGCCTGTGCCCTTTTCCGTGCTGAGGTGGGAGGAGAGGAAGCTCCTGAGGAGGACAGAGGGGAGCTGCCTTAACCATTCCGGCATGTTTTCCCGAAAGCACGCTTCTCCCGTTGGAGCCGACAGAGGGTACGTACGGACACTGAGCAGCTCTCCCTGGGCAGTTTGCATTGCAGCCAGCAGCCTGGGGATGGGGTGGGGGAACAGCTGAGAGGGTCTCGGGTGTAAGGCTGGCATGGGACCCTGCCCCGCGATGGCTGTTTTGCGGTGGGAGCAGGTAGAGGAGCTCTTGTAGGCTGACTGAAAAGGAAGGGAGCTGATGAGGTGAGAAGTGTGTGCCGTGATATGAGCTGGGAAGTCCAGCTTCGAAGCGAGCCCCTCTGTGAGCCGGGTGTGCGACTGCTGTGGTGCCCTCGTGCCTGGTGTCCTTTTGTGGCTCCGGGAAGGTGAGAGGGGTTGGCCGAGGTGCTTCTGTTCATGAAAGGAAGCAGGGTGAGACTTTACCACATAGATGAAAGGCTTTATTAAACCCACTGAAGCCAGTTTTTGTTTCTTTCAGAACAAATAATAGCATAGAATTTGTTGTTGATCTGGCTTAGTTATAATAGGTAGAAACTATTTTTATGGATCTGTATGGAGATCCTGGGACTGAAATAGCAGAGGATGCTGCAAGACAGGAGCAAAGGGCATTAGCAGAGTTGTGTGTGTGGAGGTACTAGCTTAGAAGTCTGCAGAGGTTCTTCTTGCACCATTTCAGAATTGAGTCTTTAGCAGTGGAATAGAATTGTAGAGTCATTTGAGTTAGAAGGAACCTTTAAAAGTCATCTAGTGTAACTCCCCTGCAATGAACAGGGATGTCTACAGATAGATCAGGTTACTCAGAGCCCCGTCCAACCTGACCTTGAATGTCTCCAGGGATGGGACATCCATCCACCAGTTCTCTGGGTATTTGGTTCCAGTGCTTTACTACCCCTGTTGTAAAAAACTTTTTTCCTTATGTTCAGTCTAAATATCCCCTTTTTTAGTTTAAGCCCCATCCCTCTCAGCCTGTCCTTGTAGGGGAGGTGTTCCATCATTTTTGTGGCCTTCCTCTGGACATGCCCCAATAGGCCCGTGTTTGTCCTATACTGAGGACTCCACATCTAGACACAGCACACCAGGTGAGGTCTCACCAGCATAATATAGAGTGGCCAGATCACTTCCCTTGATCTGCTGACCACGCTTTTTTTGATGCAGCCCATGATATGGTTGGCTTTTGGGATACAAGTGCACATTACTGGCTTGTATCCAGTTTGCCATCCATTAGTACCCCCAAAATGTTTTTCAGTAGAGCTGTGCTCTACCCTTTCATCCTCAGGTTGTATTGATACTTGGGGTTACTGTGACCCAAGTGGAAGGCCTACTCTTAGTTCAGATAATTCCTTGAAGTTAACGCATTGGTTATTGTCACTAATAAAATCCTGTTCTAGCCTTCAGTCTGTTCCATAGCCTCTGCTTCCCCTTACTGCCTTTTCATAAAATTAAAGTTTCAGCAAAAATGCATTTCACTGTACATATTGTGTACTTATTTGCTCTCCCAACCTGCAGAATTATTCTTATTTTTCAGAAACGGTGTTCTGCTCTCTGACAGTGATATTTCTGCTTTGTAATTACACACGTGGGCTTTGTTCTAGAGACTACAGTGCAAGTGATTTATTGTCAGTGTCCAACATTTACTTGAACATTCAAGCGATAGTAACAATAGCCCTGAAGTTTGGAGATATTCTTTGAAAGGTAGCATCAATTCTAAATCATTCTTCTGGATTTTTAAAGTTCCTCCGTACGTTCCTGAGATATTTGGAGAATTGATAGTATCTCTAAGTGCATGGTAAGGCCTGTGATCATGGCATCCGCTGCATTTTGACATTAGAACTGTGCAAGGATTGAATGGTAAGGAGCAGTTCCTCTGAGTAATGCTTTAGTCAGCCCAAAATATGGAGCTGAATTTATGGCAGGAGAACAGGAGCAGGACTAATCTCACTGACCTCATGCAAAATCTGCCAAATTTCTATGTTATGGGTATGTAACTTACTCCTTACTGAATGATTCAGGAATCAAAACAGTGGCATGCAAAAGAAAAACACTATAGCATCCAGCAAGGCTCCATGGCATCCATTTGCATGTAAGATCTACTGTTAGATTTCTCTGGTTATGACTAGTTTCTGAAAATTAGAAATTTTCAGATTTAGCTGTTAGTTTTTAGGTATTACAGAACAGAGCCTTCAGTTTTCCAAAACAAGTAATGAACATGTTACATATACTGCCTTGGACGTGTATTTTGTTAGTCCTAGGTATGCTATAACTATATGAATAGAAGTGATAAATAAAGCACATGGATATATAGTATTAATATTTAATAATACTATGAATGAAATTCAATTAATAGTGAAATTAATATTAATTTTAAATACATTTGTCATTTAACTATTACAGTATTTATTTGGGTATGTTGAGGCTAACTTCTCGGTCTTTCCTCCCATATTAGTTTAATCTTTAGATGTATAACATAGCTCTCTCATTTCAGTGTTAGGAAAAAAGTATGGATGGAAGGTTTGCATTACTCTGTAATCAAGATCAAGATCGAGACTATATACAAGTTACATGACACAAGTGGACTACCAAAATATATTGTGAATTGTCAGAGAATTGAGGAGCATAGAGATACTTGAAGCCTCTAATGAGAGCATAACTTTGTAATCACATAAAGTAGTTCTTACGTACAGTAGGAAATACAGATACTTGTTTCAAGGCAAGAGTCTTTGCCACTTCCAGATACTGATCTCTAAATGGTAGTAAGGATCATGCATCTAAGACCTGGGGGATAACAATTCATGATCATGACGCATGATTACATAACAAACATTTCTGTGACTGAGTTACAAAGTGCTTTGGTCTTGTATTGCATGTGAAACCTAGGGTTTGTTTCCAGCCACATCTGTGCTAATTTCACTTTGCCTTTTTTTGCTGATTTATTCAGGAACTTTGCAGGTTATAAATAAACTGACAGGGAATGATAGCTTCTCCTGGACAAGAAATGGTCTGGAAAGAAGCTAAAAAGAGCAGAAGGCAAGGAAAGCATCACTGGCAAGTGCTTGTTTCTTGTGTTTGACAAGAGTTAGAAGTTTTTATTTTTCCTTTTGTCTCTCACAGGAGTTCTGAGGAGGGAGTGTGTTGTGTCAGTAATGTTATAGACTCTCCTATCCAAGGCATTCCATCTACTCTTGCTTTTGCTGCTCCCAACAAGGTAAAGGCAGTTTACATTCCTTTGTCTCAGGGTTGGAATGTGCATTGTACTACTGAGCAGAAGAAATGACAGAAGGCAAGCTTGTGTGCATGCTTGTGTTACACCTATAATTGTCCACTTCTGTATAAAAATCCTAAGCTTGTTTGTTTAATCACTTTTTACTGTATATTGTATCAGGCCTGTAGTTTAACCCATTCACAAATATGAATTCCTGACTCCCATCCTATCAGGTTGCAGGTCAAACTTTTGCAATGTAAGCTGAAAACTATTTAGAGTTGTATTGTCCTTGCTATCAGTAAATGCAGAAAGATTCCTTCTTGTCTTCAGTAAGAAAATAAATAGTTTGTATGTAAACATGGAAAGAGATGCTGGATTAGTATCTGTTTTACCACAGAAGATAATATCAACTTTTGCAAGTGTTAAAAGTATTTTCCCTGTTGTCCTTTTTTTTTTTTTTTTTCCCCACAGACTGTGGACTTGTTTGAGATGATTGAAAAAATGCAGGTAATGAGAAATCATTCTGTCAGACTTTGGACACTTTTTTTTTTTTTTTTAGCCAAACCATCTGCTGCTCTTTATCTTGTCATTTCAATGCTAACAACCTTCAATTTAGACTTGAAGAATATCTGGTTTTCTAGGTCCAAGCTTCTGTATGAAGTCTTGAAACTATTTTCCTGTGTTCATTTCTAGAACTTGCATGATGGAAGAGCTATACACATTATATACACTGTATACAGAGTGTTCTTTTCAGAATTATGATTTTGAGAGAAAATCAAAGTTGCATAAAGGGATTTCTGGCACAGTCTTCAAAATCTTCAAGAAACTTTTTGCTGGGTAGCAGATGCTAATGACAGGTGATTAGTAGGACATTTACATGTGTTAACATAACTGCATTAAGCAAAGTCAGCTTTAACTTGCACAAGCAAGGAAGACTCTGGCTTAATTCTTTTATTAAAAAGCGTGCATTCAGATGTATACACTGCAATGTGAAATGAAATATAAAAGGGAAAAACATCTTTCCTCTGCCAAATGAAGTGATAGTATAATACTAATAGTTTATATATCTAGCAACTGAATTTTTAAAGCTTTTTTTTTTTTTTTTTTCAGATTATATGTTCTCAGAGCATCCTTACAGTCTGCCAATACTCTATCTGATTGTTAACATTTCTTTATAATACTATGGTTAACTGTGATCTAATGTAACACGTAGGATGATACATAATTCCTGTCTTTTATTTTGTACTAAAATAAGGTTTTGCACTATACAACCTGAGCTACATTGGATCTTTGCTTTGCTCTAGAGGAGTGATTGTTAAGGGGAGCTCCTTTAACTATGGGCAGTCTAGCATGGAATGTGCTGGCATGTTCTTTCTCTTCTCTGCAGAAACTCTAATACACTGACTTATAGCATCTCAAGATGTTTTCCCTCAGGCTGAGATACTGGTCATCCACTTGGACCTCCTTTGAAACTGGAAACCTTTTGCAGTTATCAGATCTGTCAAGAATGCCAAAGAAGAAGAACCTTGCAACACTGCAGTTTCCCAGACTCCATTTCCACATGCAGAAATCCCCCAGTGCACAGAGAGCTTGTCCCCATACTTTCTGCAGTTTATTCCAGAAAACTGGGGCTGCCTTGCACTTCTGTGTCTCTCATGTGTCAACCTTATTTTGACAGAACATAGTCTTTTCTTGCCCCAAAATTCTGTTCCAGAGACACCTACTTCAGAACCAAACTTTCTCCTGAGTCTCAGCCCAGTACACTGACAAGTAAAACTCCAGGTCACATTAACTGAACACCCGTTTGCACTTTGTGTACTCTATGTACACTTTCATGACCTGCCCAAATACAAAGTGGCTATTACTACCTCCATACAAAGGTATAGTTTACTTCAGCCCTATTCCATTTTGATTTCACAACTCATCAGGTCATTTTTCTTTCTTTTTTTCTTTCTTTCTTTTTTTAAACCTAAGTGGGTTTTTTGTTTGTTTGTTTGTTTTTGTTTGTTTGTTTTAATGTATAATGGATATCTTTTTCTTTCAGAAATAGCAAAGGAAAAGAAAAAAAAAGCATCCTGATCCTTATTAATACTCAATGTTAGTATTGCTATTACTCAGTATTAACACTGTTGCTCTGCTGCTGGCAGGTCTTTTCACCTTATAGGACTGGAACACTGTCCTCAAACTTTTGCCCTTAAGTATCTTACATTTTTACTGTATGTAAAGTAGAAAAGTTATTTCAGATTTATATATTTCTATCAGATACATTTACAAGATTGTTTCACTGTAAAATGCTCACATAGACGTGGCTGTTATGAATGAGATTCTTCTTATTGTCAGAATGAAGTCAGGAGCTGCTTATCCTGTCCGTTAACCGTTACATTAAGCAGTCATTGAAGGTGTATAAAAATACAGTCACATCATCACATTCCTGTATGAGAGTTGGAGGATACTGATGTCAGTAATTAATTATTAATTCTTACTTACATTGTGTCAGAGAAAGCTCCAATCCTGATCTTTGGCTTCCTATCTGTCTGTGCAAATTATGCGTCTTGTCCCTCTGTACTTATGCCTACTTGGACTAATATCAGCATAGGTTCCCATGTCTTTTTGTCTTCTTTTGTTCTCAATCCCTGCTTAGTCAGCACTGAGGGTTCTCATGACTAATGTTTCTGTTACTGTGTTTCTGCTGCAGAAGTGTGTTGGAAGTGAGCAAACCCTTGCCATAGTGAGCAGGCAGAGAATGAAATAGCCTTCGATAAGAAAGGCATCTACTGACAGAGGAAGAAACTAGGCATCCAGTTGCATATGCCCAGTTAATGTTGCATAACAAGTAAAGGAGATAAGCAGGACTGTGCCATAAAGCTCTTTGCACTAATCAGATGTAAGCATGGAAAGTGATTCTCATTTTCTCTTTTGCCTCCAAGAGACAGATTTATTCCATTATGTGAATGGAAGGAAGGCATATAAACTTTCCAAAGTCTTGCCTAATACTCAAAAAATTTCTTACTTTTCTTAAACTTTCTCTGAACTTTTTTGCTCTGCCTGATGGTATGGTATCTTCAAGGGAGAGGGAACTCTAAAACTGTGAGAAAAAGTCTGAAATACTATTCTATGAATACTATTTTCTATCAATAAATATTTGTTTATTTATTGTTTGAATAAGAAGTAGAGTAGCTTAAAGAGACTGGAAAAATATATAACAGAATTCCTTTGGGATAATTATTTTGATTTCTGCCAGCTTTCTGCTTTTAAGGAACTGTAAGGCTTTTGAGTTTTAATGCCAAATTAGGAATAGCCTGGCCAAGTTCCATCTTCACTCCTCCTGCTTATTCCAAACTTCCCAATTTGCTTAAAACAGAAGATTATAAAGAACAAAAATATACAAGTTGAGAATATGGAGAAGAATGCAGAGGGTAAATGAAACAAACATGCTGAAACACAGGATTCACTGTCCATGACTTTCTGTTACCAGGGGAGTCGTCTGGATGAACAAAGATGTTCCCTTCCAGCTCCTCTCAAGGTCAGGCTCGGTCATTGTTGCCTCCTAAGTTATTGATAATGACAGATGATTACTGACCAGGCTGGCACTGCATTTTCAGTGTGGAGTGAATAGGGAGCTTAAAAACACTCATTTTAATTAGCTGTGAGAGGTGTTACTGTGTACGTGAAAGACAGTATTTTTCTTTTTCTGATTTAAGTTATTCCAATAAGTGTTTAATATTATTAAAAATCCTAGTTTTGACAAAATAATTGATTCAGTTTTTTTCATTTTAAGACCCTTAATAATATTTATGAAAACACAGTGCATTTATTTCAATTGTCTGCTTGAAGACTCTGATGCTACAAGAAAGCTGATGTGCTTCCCTCAATTTTGGGCCAATAAAAACAGATTTTTATCCTTAAATTCTCAACTTTTCCTCTCAATTTTTTTCTGTTCTAGCTCAAGCATGTTAACTTTAAAATTAGCTTTTATGGATTTTTGTTCTCAGAGTTTTATATTACAATGCTGAGACCTGGGAAAGGAAGTCCAACTTAAAATTCTAAAATAAAACTCTAAAGGTGGACTAGGGCAGAGCAGAAGCTAAAGGCATAGTTGGTGCTGTCATGAGAGGAAAAGAATTTAAAAGATCTCTCACACTTTTGCTAATTTTTGCTAACATTCTCTTCTGATTTCAGACAGAAGAAGAGTATATTCCTTACCCCAGCATCCATGAGGTGAGTCTGTACTACTCTTCTCTGATTTTTCTCTTGAACTTTCAGCCTACTGGCCTTTTTAGCTATTGACCTTTCAGCTTTCATGTTTTCCTCATGTCCTTCCAAACAGGTATTACAGAAAGGGTGGCCATATCCTCTCATTATCTTACCCCAGTTTGGGGGCTACTGGATTGAAGGGACAAGCCACAACCTCTCCAGTCCAACTCTCTCTGATGTACCCTTTCCCTGGAGTGTTAAGGTGAAACTGGAGAGTGACCCCACAGCCAAGCTATACCGCAAGCATTTCCTAGGGAAGGTAAGGGTAGTCTTCAGATCCCTCTTTGACCTGCCAGACATAAGACTGAACTGTATCTCAGGCTTTCCCTGGTGGATTTAGAAATAACTGCCACTCAACATCCCTTGAACTAAGTAAATGAAATTCATACAACTGCATGGCCAGCAGTGTGTTAAGTTGATCCTGCCCCCTGTGACCTGTGCATCTTCCTGTGTGTTAACAGAAGTGAAAGATCTGTACCAAAGAATGCTTACATTTGGTTAAGAAGCTCCTCTGAGGCTCACGGACAGTAGAGATGATGAGAAAAAAAATGTGAAATAGTATTGGAGATGTATGTGGCATGAGTTCTAGAGGTGACTTCTGCGCTGAGCACAATTCCATTGACAATGAGCGAGGTGGTCCATTTTTCTCAGATAATAAATATTTTTCTCAGATAAGCAAATGAGGATGATGACCAGACATTGGCACTGGCAGTTTTAGGGAACTAATTGGTTCCCAGAGTGGATTTCAGGATGATTTTAACTACCAAGACAAGGGAACAAAACCATGGTCTTTTCTGAGAGACAGTTTATAAGGGAATAAGAAAGCCAGCTGTGTACACTCACACTGTATCTTATTCAGTGATCTGTCTGTGTGTCTGCTTAGTAAGTTTAAAATGGAGAAGACGAGCTTTGCACACTGCTGGGGACTTGTTCTGCAGTAGTCTGACTTGCCTGAATGATCTTGTATAGTATGCAACTAGAAGCTGTTGTAAATATCATTTATTAGTAAAGCACCCTTTCTGAAGACTTTCTGTCCAGATCTGCTGTAATGGACATGTCCCATGACGTTCTGGAATCCTTCAGTTTGCCAATTGTAATTATTTTTCTGTCATGATAAATTTAAGGTTCTCCTTGAAGGTTTCTGATTTCAGCTGTAATGAAAGATGAAGTGGTTTTCAGTACAGTTGTAGAATTCACTGCTGACCTGATATCATAGGATCATAGAAAACTGAGGTTGAAAGGGGCCTCTGGAGGTCATCTTGTCCATCCCTCTGTTCAAGCAGTGCTGTATCATCATTGTTTCTTCTAAGTAGGAATGGGGCAGAGTGTATCCTCAGCAGGTATGCAGATGACACAAAATGAGAGTGATGAATTCACCAGTGGGCTATGTTGCCATCCAGAGGGATCTCAACAGATTGGAGAGGTGAGCTGACAAGAATCTCATGAAGGCCAAGAGATATGCAGAGTCCTGCACCTGGAAAGGTACAACCCCTGGCATCAGGACATACTATAAGTTACCTAGATGGAAAGCAGCTCTGCAGAAAAGGACCAGTGGGTCCTGGTGGCCATCAAGTGTAAATGCTTGCTGTTAAGAAGTTTAACGGTATCCAGGGCTAAATTAAACAAAGTATTGCCAGCAGGTGAAGAGAAGTTTCCCTTCCTCTCCAGTCATCACTGATGAGGCCATATATGAAGTACTGTGTCTAGTGCTGGATCTCCCAGTATAAGAGAGGAATGGACATACTGGAAGGAGTCCTATGTAGGGCCACAAAAATGGTTAAGGAACTGGAGCCTATCTCCTGTGAGGAAGATCTCAGAAAGCTAAGACTGTTCAGCCTGGAGAAGGTGTGGGGGAATCTTAACAATCAATCTTATTTTTAGAGTATAATGGAGTATAAGGGAGGGTGCAAAGAGGACTGAACCTGTTTTTTTTTTCAGTTGTGCCCAGTGCCAGGACAAGAGGCAGTGGGCTCTAACTTCAACATAAGAAATTCTGTCTAAACATCACTTTTTTTTTATATTGGGGGACAGAGCACTGACCCAAGTTGTTCAGAGATGTTGTGGAATCTTCTCCTTGGAGAATTTCAAAAGCCACTTGAACATGGTCCTGAAGAACCTGCTCTGGGTGAATCAGCTTGAGTAGGAGTTGGACCAGGTAGACTCAGAAGTCCTTGCCAACCTCAGCTATACTGTGAAGTGAACATGAAGGAGTTCCCTTTCCGTCAAACTCCATATGTTCACAAAGTGCCCAACCATCAGTGATTAAGTACTAAATAAAGACTCCTCTCTCCATTCTTCTCAAGTACCCAGATTTTGTTCTTTGATTTAATTGACATGAGTATGTGTCTATATCCCATTAGGCTTGTAAGCTGGTGAGGAAGTATGTATGTCTCAGAGAAGAAGGTGAAAAAGACTCTTGTCACAGAATACTCTATCCATGGGTAGAAAACTTCACCCATATCATAGGCTTGCTGGGTTTATTTAAGTTATGTATAAAAACATGACCTGGTCTTGAACACCTCCAGAAATGGGGAGTCCACAAGTTCTCTGAGCAACCTGCTCCAGCGCCTCACCACTCTCTGAGTAAAAAATTTCATCTGAATCTTTCATTTAAATATCCCCTCTTTTAGTTTAAAGGCATTCCCCCTTGTTCTGTCATTATCAGACCATGTAAAAAGTCAGTCTCCGGCCTGTGTATAAGCTCCCATCAGGAACTGGAATGTGAGATCTTCCTGGGGCCTTCTTTTCCTCAGGATTAACAAGCAAAGTTTTCTCAACCTTTCTTTATAGGAGAGGTGCTGCAATCCTCGGATCATCTTTGTGGCCTTCCTCTGGACCTGCTCCAATATATATATTGGACCAATATATATGTAGAATCTCCTGTTATTTTTCACATCTCTCAATAAGTTCAGTTGATCTGCACCTTGGCTTTCCTGATTCCATCTCTGCATGTCTGGACAGCTTCCCTATATTCTTCCCAGGCCACTCATCCCCATTTCTACTGCCTGTACATTTTCTTCTTTTCCCTTAATTTGCCCAGCAGGTCCTTACTCAGCCATGTCAGTTTCCCATATCTTCTGCTGTCCTTTGAGAAGTACCACCCGTGTATCTGTTCTTATGTCCCTAAGGACAGTTTTCCAGAGGATCTCATCCAATAATTCCTTAAACAGACGGAATTTTTATCTTCTGAAGCTCAAGATTCTGACCCTGCTTCTGACCAGACCCATGTTCCTTGAGATCACTAACTCAACCACAGCATGGTTGCTGTAGTCCAGATTGCCTCCTGTCTGAACCTCTTTAATTATCTCCTCTGTATTGGTGAGAACCAGGTCCAATAACACTTTATCTCTTGTTGGTCTGTCCAGGTATTGGACAGACTATGAAGCTATCCTCAGCAGACTCCAGGAGTCTTCTGTATTGTTTGCAGCCTGCTGTGTTGCTTTTCCAGCAGACAGCTGGGTGATTGAAATCCCCCATCAGGCTGAGAGGTTGTGAGCATTAAATCCATTGTAAATGGTGCAAGAAAGCCCCACCAGCAGGCTCCTCTTGATCAGGCGGCATGTAATAGACCCTGACCACCAGATGTCCCTTATTGGTCTGGTCCCTAATTTTAACCTGTGTGCTCTCAAACTGAATGTGGCTGTTTCTCTTCATGATCTATCAACTTCTTAACATATAAGGCAACTCCTTTGCCCCTCCTGCCCTTTCTATCTCTTCCAAAAAGCTTGTAGGCTTTGATCATCCTATTCCAGTTGTGTGATTCACCCCATCTTGTTTCCGTGATAGCAGGCAGGTCATAGTTTTGTAATTGCATCATAGTATTCTGGCTTTATCAGAATTGGTAGCCTCTTATTGATGTCCCACATTCGGACCTCCAGCAGACAGCAGAGCTATCTCAAGAGATTATCTGGACAGCAGTTGGGATCCTCAGTGCATCTCAGTGAGAAGTCCCTATGACAAACATAAAACAAGAATCTGTATGCATGTTTATGTTATGGGTATACATATGCTAAGTCTGAAACTGACTTTTTTTTTTTTTTAATTTAAATTTTGAATTAAAAAAAAACAAAACCACCAAACAAACAAACAAACAAACAAAAACCCAATATACTACAGATGGTGTGGAACAACCACACAAAAAAGTGCTATGACAGTCCAGCCATTACGGAGCTCTAATTCTATGCTTCTTGGTCTGCTCTTTATATGATGAGAAGTTTGGTAAGGTTCATTTTGCAGATAGGAAAAAGGGTATAAAACCTTGTGCACAGTACTGTGGGAATTACTAAATGCCTACCTTGTTTTCAAAGACTATAATGAAGAGGCATATGTTGAAAATGCCCATCAGGATCTTAGAGTGCAGTTTCACAAGCACTACAAACTGGCAGTACTGGTGAAAAATCATTCTTGCCTTGTGTTCATATCTGGTCAGGTATTTCTCCATTATACTGTACTTTTCTTTGTACTGATTTAAAGTATTGTTACTGCTGTACTATGAACTATGTTGAACTTACTCAAAATTAACTTCTTAACTACTAGTGAAGAGAAGTTGTTAGCATGAAATTCTAGCTGAGCAGAGAGAAAAGATGTGGAAACTATTTGGTACATTGAAGCAGTCAAAGTACATTTTTGTAACTAGGTGTAACTATAACAATCTCTTTTGTATTTAAGGCTTCTGTAATTTTGTTTCATTACTGCAAGTCTGTCTTTTTAGTAAGCATGTTCTCTGACTACCTAAGACTGCAAGCCTTTACCTATTCAGGACCTTTTCCTTCTGGCGTGCAAATGCATACATTTAGCAGCCTACTACTGTTTTCTTAACATGAAAAGATGACATCAGCCCAAGATATAGATATCTTTTTCTTTCCAGATTTCTCCAAGTAGAGATGGAGGGAAGGCCTAAACAGAGACAACCTGATAAGGTATTATTTTTGTACCTGTCCAGCTGTAGTGGTTCTGTGTTCTGCAGTTGACAATAGCAGTATCTTCTGGGTTCTTGTTGTCATTTGACTGGCAAACAGCAAACACCTTGTAGTCTTCCAGCAAGAGGGCTCACAGGAATAATGATCTTGTTTACCCTGTGATATAAGTTTGTTATCTTTTGTTGTTGACATGTTTGGAGGCTCAGGTATTTTTGTCTTTTTGTCACATCACATTATCATTGTGCCACCAAAGCTGCTTTTCCTCCTTCTTCGGGGATGAAATCATCCCAGTATTTTACTGGATGACCAGAAGTTGCAAAGTTTTTTGAAGTAAGCTTTTTAAAATTCTCATTTCTCTTAGGGAAAAATTAATAGGCCCATTTTGAATCCCGTAAAGGTTTTTTAGTGTTCTCTGGATTCATATACTCCTGCAGTTAGAAGAACTGATGAAGCAGACCAGGTCTTGGGGAAGTCTTCTTTTCCTTTCCTCTTGTTTGTTCACCTGTCGTGCAACTCTTGTTAATGAGTACACAAAATAATTCTATTTTATCCAAAAGAATCCCAAATGGCTAAGAGCATGGCAGATATCTTAATAACTCAGTAACTTCTCAGGCAAACTGCCAACTTTCTTTGTGTCTTCTATTTTCCCTTGGACTTATGGAAGACAGTAATTGCTTTTGCAGAGTCCAGACTTCTTTTCAGACTGCCTTAAATGTTATAGAAACTGCTTCAGTGACTGCTCAGATTTGTACCTACCTGTACAAATATACATAGGTCATCTCAGCTTTGGGTTATTTTGTCACCATTGAGTCACAGCCTTCAGTATTATCCATAAAGCATTTTGATAGTTCATCTCTAACTTTGGAACAGCTAAAAATAAGTGTTGTGTGTTGAAGGATTGAAGGACTCTGATTCTGCCGTCTGCTGCCTAGGTGTTTTTACAGAGAAAGAAAATTATGGAAGAAAAAAAGTCACAAGGAGGAAGTTAGAGTTTTTGTTCATACTTTTGACCTAGGCATACACTCAAAATCAGGGTAGGAATCCACAATGGCTTTGGTAACAATTCAATTATTTTGAGACCTTCTTTAATGCTAGTGCTTGTTACTGTGGAAAAGATTGTACCCCATTGTGCAGCTCTGTCAGGTTATGGTCAGCTGAATAGCTAATAGCCCGGTTCCCATAGCAACTGAGATCCTAATATGTCAGGCCTGCTGAGGTCTGGCCCTGAATTCTCATCAAAAAGAATTTGGTTTTCTAGTCTTTGCAGCTCATTCTCATTTCTGGCTGCAGCTAACTTCAGACTTCTGTTCATTTTCTCTTTTTTATGTCTTCTGGTCCTGAATTTTGTCAGTATTGTGCCATCTTTTCCTTAACAGCTTGTCTTGTTCTATGATTTATGGACTTCCCTGATATTAGTCTTCATCTTAGTCATTTGAGCACACTCTTGTTTTGTTCCTTGAATCTTTGTTGTGTGTGTGTGTGTGTGTGTGTCAAGGAGGAACTGAGGGCAATGATATCTCTGATACTTTAAAAAAGTTCAATAGTTTCATTTTTACATCCAGAATCAGGGGAGTAACTGTAGTCTTAATTAGTCCTTTCTTTTTCAAAGATGGAACCAATTTATGCCTGTTTACTTCAAGATGCATACATTCATGTAGGTGTCAGAGTATATAGCTAGTATATCACTATCTCTTATTTCACAGCTAGTCAGTACTATTACTAATATAAAATTTGTTTTAATTTTTTCCACAGCAAAAGAAGATCTCACAGCTGTATTTGGAGAGGTTGCAATCCAACAGATACAGAACAGACTTTCTGTATTTTCTAGGCAGAAGGCTAAAAAAGGAGCTATCAGACTAGCCAGCTGTACAGCAACTGATTTTGATCAAATGACAGTTTGCTCCCATTGAGTTCTTATTAATTAGTTGTGTCCAGAGTAGTCTTTTCATAGAACACCTTCCAGATCATGGAAATTCTGACTGTACAATTGACGCTTAACTGACTGTCTCAGCGCGTAAAATTTCTGTGTCGTGTGCAGGTTTGTATTTACAGAATACTTCCTGTGATGCAATTCCTGAATCTTTCAATCCTGATTACTGACTGCACAATACCTAGCTGTCTTCTCAGATTGCCAGTGACTCCTTTACTTGAATTTGAGATTTCTCCTGATTTCCATGGCCCCGAGGCATAAGGAAGCACTGATAATTCTGCCCATTGTAGTGTAGCTGAGATGATTTTTGTTTGGGATTTCTTTATTTGGTTTTATTATGTTTTATTTATTCTTACTTTGCTTTACTGAGGAGGACTCTCACCTTACCTTCTAGCCTAGAAATACCACTTTAATCTCACCATATCCTTCTGGGTTGGAGACTTAACATTGGAATGTAGTACTACTACCACTTTCAACAGAAGTTCTCACTAGCAGGGAAAGATTATGATACTGTTCTGATTAAATCCAAAGATAATTGGATCTCCTGCATGACATTCTCATTGATCTCTCTGTCCTGCTTACACCTCAAACACAATAACTTATGACCATTTGTTGAAGTGTTAATTCAGTCTCTTTATTTGATCAGAGTTTTTCAGAGTCATAGAATCATAGAATCCTTTGTTGGAAAGGATCTTCAAAGGCCAGTTAGTCCAACTCCTCTGCAATGAACAGGGACATGCACAGCTTAATCAGGGCAGGGACTAGTCCATGTGTAGTGGCCAACTTCAGAACTGTCTATGAATGGTTTTCATTCATAGATGGTTATTAACCTCTGCTAGGAAGATGAGAAAGATCTAAGTATTTCTGGATGATTCCACCTATACAGAGTTCTATTTGTGCTAGAGATTTCCATTCATTTCACTTGTCTGTAGATTTTAACCTCTGTTGATACAACCAGGCCTATGACCATATACCTGGAAGAAATATATGGCTGCAGTCACTTCTATATAGACCCTGTAAAAATGTTTGCATTACAGTTCAATGCTAGAGGGACGAAGTTTAATTACATTCTGTTTGAGGTACACTCCACTGAAGTTGAAGCAATGCTAGTGTTAGTTAGTTTTAGAACATCCTGTACCTGCAAAGTAGTTTCCTGGAATTCTGGCTGCATCCTCGCTGAGCTGTACATGCTCATAGAGAACAACGATAGGGTATGTTGTATCTGATGTGTTGACCCTGCCATTACTGCTTGTAAGGAAAATTTCCATAACTACATCCAGTTATGCTTAGTGTTATGCTGAGTATAAGTGGGTACAGGGAAAAATCTATCAAATATAGGAATTTGTTTACAATAAACTGGAGTCATTCAAAACCTGTTGTTCGATGTTCTCATTCTACTTCTTCTCAGAAGTACTCTACTGGTAGTGGATGAACTTCTATACTCATGCACTGATTACCAAGGAGGCTGCAAGGCAAGTGTTAGCATGTCTTCAAGCATGCCACTGCTACTTAAAGAAAAAACAAGCCAGTCCTGAGTTTACAGGTTGTAAAAACTTTGGTATACTTTCTGGAAAGCATGTTGGGAATAATGCATTTTGAATTCCTGTTTTCAGGAGCACCAGAACTTTTATTCCAGTGATGTGTCCTTGGGCTACTTGATACTTTCTGTGAAGTATGAACAGTCTGAGAAACAGGAAAATCTACGCTTGTTGCTGAGGTAACAGTGTCTTCTGTAGTAGTATGTGTTACTGTGATGTGTCTCTCATCTTACCTTGAACTTTCTCTGCATAGATGTGGGTGTGAATCTCATGTCTCTCTCTTAGAGAAGCTTGTAAAGAAACCTTTGAGCCTTCATTTCTTGCCTTCCTCTGACTTTCTTCTAGTAATTTCCTTCAGAAAGCTGAAGCATTTGCAGGCACATCCTTACAGTTCTTCTGAGAAAAATATTTGTTCCGCCTTCAAAAATAAACTTCTGTTAATTCTGTTTACTTAAAGATGTGAGCATTCTTGAAGGAGGGAATGTGCCTTTCCTAGTTGAGAGCAGACTAGCTCAGGCCTATCTTTGGGCTTTGTACTTGAGACTAAATCCCACTTGAAGGTGAGCTAGGACATCTCTTTAACTTCCCAGGACAGCTTCTGATGTGCCAGTGTGCCTCCTTTATGGCTTTAACAAAGCCCAGAGAGCTGCTGAATAAACTAGAGGAAGAATAGAGATGGATCTTGTGTAGATGAGAAGCATGCAGCAGAAAAGCTATTTCCTACTCTGTTGACTGAGGCCACTTCTGGTAGGCAGTATGCTACTTGAAGAAACTGACATACCATTGCTGCTTGTCATCTCTCATTCAGTACCAAGGGAAAACGTGGGTAGGAATCAACTACAAGACTGCCACTGTGACCATTGTATGTGGAGAACACTTCAGAGCAAGAATCTTCTAGGGGAAAAATTGAGAGCATACTAATGAGCTGAACCAGGGAATGTTTATCTGAACCTAGAAACCTTCCTACACTGAAAAGACTGGTGAAGGGTATTTATTTCTCAGTTAAGATATCCTACTATATGCAGCACCTTTGCCTAGTAACTTGTTTATATTGGTGGAAGAGGTCTCTGACAGCCAAATCTTACTTCTTCCCTAGAAAGACACCTCTTTTTTAATATATATATGGAAAAAGGAAGCTTTTGTATGTTAAAGAGCATCTGATTCCAACCCCCTGCTGTTGACAAGGTCACCTCTCACAAGATCAGATTGCCCAGGACCCCATCCAACCTGGCCTTGAACACTTCCAGAGATCAGGCATCCACAATTTCTCTGGCAAGCCTATGCCAGTGTCACAAGAATTTCCTCCTTATGTATGATCTAAATCTTGATTCTTTCAGTCTGAAGCCATTACTTGTAACGCTACAGGCCTTGGTGAAGAGTCTTCAAATATTCTTCATATAATGCCCCCTTTAAGTACTGAAAGGTCACAATGTGATTTTTCTGGAGCCTTTGCTTCTCCAGGCTGAACAACTCCAAGCCTCTCATCCTGTCTTCATAGGACAGGTGCTCCAGCCTTCTGACTGTTTTCATGGCACACCTTTGGACTTGCTCTGACAGGCCCATGTCTTTCTTGAGCTTGCCTGTTTTGTCTTTCTCTGCTTCTCAGAACAAGTGATGAGTAATAAGTACCCCTTTGTTTTCAGTGATTTTATGCATTAAGGTTAAAATTATTCCTCTGGAATTAACTGTTTTAAGAACAATCTGAAGGGATGGCTACTGTTTGTTTAAAGAGCTGGTATTGCACCTGCCTCTTTCAACATTCACTTTAATGTGTGTTTTTTTTTTTTATTTCAGGACACGAACTGGTACCAAACATGATCTGATCCCCATTTCCTGTCTGAATGAATTTCCCAATGCTGTCCAGATGGCAAAGGTGAGATTCTTGCTTGCCTTCTCACTCTTACATCATGAGTCTGTCTCTTTTTTATTCTATCCTAGTTACTTTCACGTTACTGTCCTGCCACTTCTCTCTTTTCTACTTTTTCACACCACTACTTTCATACACTTCTCCTTTCACTCTTCCATTTAGCTCCTCTTCTTTCTTTTCTAATGTTACCTCAGCTTTTTCTCTTGAAAGGAGTCTTGTCAGATAATTATGAGTGTCCATGTTTGGTTGCTTGCAGCAATCTAGAGCACATGATAATCACACTTTTATTTCCCTCTCTGTCTCTCTACAGCTACTGTGTGAAGATGTGAATGTTGAACGCTTCTTTCCTGTCCTCTATCCCAAGGTATAAATTTCTGATTCTATGTACCTTTTCATCAAGAGCTGGCTAATTAAGTGCAATTTATAATTTGTATTTTCATTTTCACAGGCTTCACAGCTTATCGTAGCATTTGATGAACATGTTATAAGCAATAACTTCAAATTTGGGGTAATCTACCAGAAACCTGGACAGGTAAGGTAGTTCAGATCCTACCATCCTCAAGACAAAACAGAAAGAGTCAGTTCTCTTAGCTTAAATGTAATAACAAGGTCAGCAGTGTGGAAAGTATGGTATACTGGAAAATAGAGACTTCTTAAACACAAAGGACACAATCTTGCCTTATAATGACTTTGTTTCCTTTGTGCAGGTCCTCAAAGCTGATTGAACTGTGTTTTTGCCTAATCTTTGTACTGTTTTTGCTTTTCTCTTTTCCTTTTGAAGACAACTGAAGAAGAAGTCTTCAGTAACACAGAAGAGAGTCTGGGTTTCCTGGAGTTCTTAGATTTCCTTGGTGACAAGATTCAGCTGCAGGATTTCCGTGGGTGTGTAACAAGCATGTTTTAAAAGTCAGGATGGGTTAGGGAACGCAGAAGGTTCAGTGATTTGATCTCTGATGGGAGAAATATCTCTTAGCCTGTAACTTGGGCAGACTGAAGGCTTTAAACAAGGATTGATGGGAGAGGGAGATTCCATCAGGGATACTGGGGTCAAGCTAGAGGAATGTAAGTTATCATCAGAGGATGACAAGGCTGATAGCAGCATCTGCCACTCCAAAGGGCACCTCAGGTTCAGGAGCACACTGGAAATGCTTGTATACCAATGCAAGCAGTTTGAGGAAATGGGAGCTTTGGTCCATTCCTGGCGTAATGCTATCTTTGGTATTAGTGAGATGTGGTGGGTTGAGTCCTAAATATGGAGTGCTGGGATGGAGGGTGGAGAAGCCCAACATGCTTTTGTCAACCATCCTGGCTGGTAATCTGTTGGAGTTTAGGCCTCAGCTAAAAATTTTGATTTAGGGATCTTGGAGTATTTCAACACGTCACCCAGGATCATTAAAGAAAATATTTATTTTGACTGTATAAATGCAAACTTGTTTTGTTTATTAAAACAGTCACAGGGAGAAAAGAAGGTTGCGGAGTGACCTAATTGCAGACTTTCAGTGTATCAAGGGAACCTGTAAACAATATATTATATTATTATAATCTGTTTTGCCTAACTCTCTTGTTTATTTTGTAATTGTAACATCTTAATATTCATTGATTATACATGGATCAACTCTTTGAAAGGGTAGCTAACAGCAGGACAAGGGGAAATGGTTTTAAGTTGAAGGAGGGAAGATTTAGGTTGGGGAAGTTCTTTACTATGAGGTGCTGGAGCAGGCTGCCCAGAGAGGTTATGGGTACCCTGTTCCTGGAGGTGTTCAAGGCCAGGTTGGATGAGACCCTGGGCAGCCAGGTCTAGTATTAAGTGGGGAGGCTGATGGCCCTGCTTGTGTCAGGGGGGATTGGAAATTCGTGACTCTTGAGATCTCTTCTAACCTGGGCCATTCTGTGATTCTGTGGCTCTGCCACAGCTACTTTCTGCAGTTCTAAAATATGGATTCTGTTTCCTCAGAAGAATGCTAAACCAAGTAGATCGTTTGAGGATCTTTGGTTTAGCTTCTCCAGTTTAGCAAGAAAGGTTGTTCATTGGTAGAAACATTTTGCAGCTTTGAATATTGCATTCGTTTTTGGAAGATGAGTTACTACACTGCTGCTGATTTCTTTAAAGTTACCTTTGATATTATTGATGCATAAGCTAGTGTTACTGATATCTTCTTTGTTCTCTCCACTTTTTCATCTGTGTCCTGCCCAACATATTGTGTGGTGTGGATTTATTCAGGTTCCGGGGAGGTTTGGATGTCATTAGAGGTCAAACGGGCACCGAATCAGTTTATACAAATTTCCGGGGCAAAGAGATCATGTTTCATGTGTCTACAAAACTGCCCTTCGCAGAAGGAGATTCCCAACAGGTATTTGTGAGGAGAACTAAGGAATGCAAGTGTGGGTAAGAGGGGAGGGGTATTTATTGAGGAGTTAATTGAGGAGAACTGCATGATATTGGGAAGTATGACAGGAGAAATGGTGAAAGTAGTGATGGGGATTTTACTACAGAAGATGGGCTGGAGATGCTAAACAGACTGGTGTTTTAGGCCCTATTATACTGTTCTACTCTTTTTCACCTCCACGTTTTTTTTTACTTTTTACTCTTCAGCTTCAGCGGAAGCGTCACATTGGGAATGACATTGTAGCCATCATCTTCCAGGATGAAAGCACACCTTTTGTGCCTGATATGATTGCTTCTAATTTCCTACATGCATACGTGGTAGTTCAGCTCACTCACAGCAGTTGTGGGGAGACCCTCTACAAGGTAAATGGAGCCAGCAGATTCTTCTGTGGTGATGTACTGACTTCAACCCTTGAAGCGAAAACCTGTTCGTGGGCTTTTGGGAGAGGTACAAGATTGGCTACGTGTCCTCCAAACAGCTTTGCTTGCTTTCTCAGTAAATGCTAACAACATTCTCAGTGAAAAGCTCTCCTTCCCCTTTACCTACACTTTGATCTCTGACTAGGTGTCTCATTCCTGCTATACTGTTCTCTATTCTGTAGGTTTGCAGCGGTCCGACTAAGAACTAAGACTGAGAATAATCAAGATTCTGGAACGCAAATATTTTACTGAACAGAGTCCAGGAATGCTTATTATCTCTACCTAGCAAATAGAATGTAAAAAAAACCCAAAACTATGTACTTGTGTGTTTTCCAGTGTAGCTGATAGATTTATAAAGCTTAGCACTTGGGATTTAATGCAAGACAAATTCAGATAAGTTTTGTATTAGATAAAATTTCAGATAAAATATCAGAGAGCACAAAGAGCAAGTGATCACATTTTGGGTAATCTTTTTCTTTCATTGAAAGAAAGAGGTTTTCTTGCATTATCAAGAAAAGCTCATTTACCTAACTTTGTGTGATGCTTAGTAATAGATCATAGCACAGAGCTTGCTTATCCTTGGATGCCTTGCTTATAGGCTTGGATGGGTACACTCTTGGCTGGGTAAGGAGCTGGCTGGAGGGCCGGGCGCAGAGAGTGGTGGTGAATGGAGTCAAATCCAGCTGGCGACCGGTCGTGAGTGGTGTTCCGCAGGGGTCGGTGCTGGGGCCTGTCCTCTTCAATATCTTTATAGATGACCTCGATGAGGGCATCGAGTGCACCCTCAGTAAATTCGCAGATGACACCAAATTGGCTGGAAGCGTGGATCTGCCTGGGGGTAGCGACGCCCTACAGAGGGATCTGGACAGGCTGGAGAGCTGGGCTGGAGCCAATGGGATGAGTTTCAACAAGGCCAAATGCCGGGTCCTGCACTTCGGCCACAACAACCCCAGGCGACACTACAGGCTTGGGGCGGTGTGGCTGGAGGACTGCGTAGAGGAAATGGACCTGGGGGTATTGATTGATGCTCGGCTGAACATGAGCCGACAGTGTGCCCAGGTGGCCAAGAAGGCCAATGGCATCCTGGCTTGCATCAGAAACAGTGTTGCAAGCAGGAGCAGAGAGGTGATTGTTCCCCTATATTCAGCACTCGTCAGGCCGCACCTCGAGTACTGTGTCCAGTTTTGGGCCCCTCACTGCAAGAAAGATATTGAGGCCCTGGAATGTGTTCAAAGAAGGGCAACGAAGCTGGTGAGGGGTCTGGAACACAGGCCATATGAGGAGAGGCTGAAGGAGCTGGGAATGTTCAGCCTGGAGAAGAGGAGGCTCAGGGGAGACCTTATTGCTCTCTATAACTTCCTGAAGGGAGGTTGTAGTGAGCTGGGGGTCGGCCTCTTCTCTCGTGTCATTAGTGATAGGACCAGGGGGAATGGTTTCAAGCTACGCCAGGGGAAATTCAGGCTGGACATGAGGAAGTATTACTTTTCAGAAAGGGTGGTCAGGCACTGGAATGGACTGCCCAGGGAGGTGGTGGAATCACCGACCCTGGGGGTGTTCAAGGAAAGACTGGATGTTGCGTTGAGGGACATGGTTTAGTAGGAGCTATTGGGAATAGGTGAACGGTTGGACTGGGTGATCTTTTAGGTCTTTTCCAACCTTAGTGATTCTATGATTCTATGATTCTATGATCCTGAAACTGTATGTCAAGTAGAGCTCACTGGCCTATTCTGTGGACTTCTAACCAGCTGCATCTACTTTTGTGGATCCTGGAGCCAATGCTCATCTGAAAGTGAAGTGCTACGTCTTAAGGTCCTCTATTTGACAGGAGCCCTGCAAGAACAAAGATTCTATATCCACAGCTTCTTGCCAGAACAATTTATTGCATGTCTGTATATGGATATCTCTATGACTTTAAATTCAACTTTCAATCATGATGAGAAATCAAGGCACATTATTTTGCGTTCTGTGATGGATTTTCCTTTATAGAAACATTTTAATCGATGTGCTGTGTCTCATTTTATGTAAAAATTCTAATTTGGTGATAATGAGTTCTTAAGCCTTTTAAGTCTACAAGAGTGGCAAGAATGTCAAAATTATAACAGGATCTCCATCTCATCTTCCACAAAAAGAGTGGTAGTGTTGGAATAACAACAATATTTTGTTTTATATGTTGTGGACATCTGAGTCTGTCATGAGAAAATAGCTGCCTGATGATCAGAGGCTTGAGGTTCTAATTCTCTTACTGTTCATCTCACAGGGCACATAAATTCACTGCATTTTTTCTTTTAAGAAAAAAGCTGGGGAAGCTTGTCATTGGTCTTTCTCTTCCCAGTATTGTTCTTGCCTACATGCAACAGCATTATTTTTGGCACAATAGTAAGGTTGCCTGTATCAGTTCATTTAAAAAAAATAAATAAATCACCCCAGCCATGACTCTGGGGCCACTGCAGTTTTATGTAAGGGCTTTTCCAAAGGAATTTTAAATAATTCTTCCTTGAAAGGCTCTAGTGTCTAATGCTTAAATTTGAATTTTGATGATATTTATTTGAATCAGTTTATACAAACAGAAGATTAAGAATGCAGAGCAGGATTTTGGTCTGTTGGGAGGGAGAGGGAGGCCTTGTAACTAGGGCAGCTGGCCAATAGTGTGAGAAATCTGAGCTAAATTTAGGGCCTCTTTCCTTAGTCTCATTAAATTCACACAACTCTGTGAGGTGCTCTGTGACATTTACAATGGGGTGTTATTTTGAGGCAGTTGCTGTAAAGATGCACTGCTGTTGTTCCTTGTTGTATGAAATGGAAAAGAATAATACTGTTCCTTGTTCCATCTCACACATGAAGAAAAAAGTAACTGAAATATCTGGTGAGATAGCTACATATACATGGTAAGTATTGTGAAGAACAAAGTGGCAGTATTTGAAAAAATGTACTTGCATTACGATTTTTTGGCATTGGGATGTGAGGTAGGAGCATGCTTTAAAAAAAAAATCATAGATGCACTTATCTCTTGCTGGGAAACTGCTTTTATGTGCTTATTATGTATCTAAGAGAAGTAGTGTCACTGTACTGGGATACTCCCTTATATTCCCCTTAGTGTGCAGTATATATCTACTGAGAAGTCTGGTTAAAAAAAAAAAAAAGTTAGTATTAACATTTGGTTTGTCTGGTGGAGGTAAATCTTGCAGGCTGAATAGAAGCATCTTTTTTCTGCTCTAAATACACTGGTTATTGTTAATATATATTTATTATTAAGAACACTTTAAAATGTAAGATTTAGCAAGGTGTTTTACTTTTGCTTTATGATTTTCTGGGAGGTAAAAGAGCATTGGAGGATAAAATTGCCAAGCTGTATTTTAAAGGTCGTGGCAGTGTTGGTGAAGTTTCCACTGATTGGAAAAGGAGAAACAAAAATCCCATTTTCAAGAAGGGAAAAAAAGAAGATCCAGGGAACTACCGGCCAGTCATTCTCACCTCTGCACCTGGCAGGATCATGGAGCAGATCCTCCTGAAGACCCTACTAAGGCAGTTGAAAAATAAAGATGAATTGATTGGTGGCAACCAACATGACTTTACCGAGGGCAAATTATGCCTGACGTACTTGGAGGCCTTTTGTAATGGAGTTACAGCATCAGTGAACAAAGGAAGAGCAACTGATGTCATCTACCTGACTTGTGCAAAGCGTTTGACACTGTTCCACATGACATTCTGGTTGCCAAATTTGGGAAGAAATGATTTGATGGATGGATGACTCGCTAGATAAGGAATTGGCTGGATAGTTGCACTCAAAGACCTGCGATTAATGGCTTGGTGTTTAAGTGGAGACTGGTGATGAGTATTCCTTTTTTTTCCAGGAATCGATGCTGGGACTGGTGCTGTTTAACATCTTTGAAAGCAACATGGACAGTGGGATTGAGTGTAGCTCCCACAGTGCAGAAAACAGTAAGCTGATCAATGCAGTTGACACACTAGATGGAAGGGGTGCTATCCAGAGGGGCCTGGACAGGCTGCAGAGGTGGGCCTATGCCAATTTTGTGAAGTTCAACAAGGCCAAAATGCAAGATACTGCACCTGAGTTGAAGCAATCCCAAGCCCAAATATAGGCTGGGCGGAGAATGGCTTGAGAGAAACCCTGAGGAGAAGCATTTGGGGAAGTAGGCTGATAAAAGACTCAAAATTAGCTGGCGATGTACACTTGCAGCCCTGAGGGATAACCATATACTGGGTTGCATCAAGAGAAGTATGACCATCCGACTGAGCAAGGTGATTCTCTCCCTCTACTCGGCTCCTGTGAGACCCCACCTTGAACACTGCATCCAGTTCTGTTGCCCCAACACAGGAAGAACATTGAGCTGTTGGAGAGGGTCCAGAGGAGGGCCACGAAGATGAGGGATGGAGAGCTGAAGCACCTCCACTATGAGGACAAGCTGGAAGAGTTGGGGCTTTTCAGCCTGGAAAAGGGAAGGCTTTGGGGAGACCCAGTAGCGGCCTTCCAGTACCTGAAGGGAGCTTGCAAAGAAAACTGGGGAGGGACTTTTTATAAGGGCAGGTAGCTTCAAGATGAGAGGAAATGGCTTTAAATTGGAAGAGGGTAGATTTAAACTAGCTATTAGGAAGAAATTATTTACTCTGAGGGTGGTGAAATGCTGAAACATGTTGCCCAGTGTGGTTGTGAATGCCTCCTCCTTGGAAGCATACAAGGCCAGGCTGGATGGGGCTCTGAGCAACTTGGTTTAGAGGAAGGAGTCCCTGCCTATAGCAGGGGGGCTGGAACTAGATGATCTTAGGGGTCCAACTTGAGTAATTCTATAATTCTATGGTCCGTTCACTGAGGTCAGGAATTGACAGGTACCTTTGGAAAATGTAAATGATTCAGAAGGAAGGATACAATAGTATCTCTGATGTATACATTGTGATGTACATGTGTGCAAACACAGAAGTTTGAAATCTCTAATAGTCTCAATTGCATTATGGTTTCTAATACTGATTTCATTCCCTTGTACTGTTTCAGGTTTCAGTCACAGCACGAGATGATGTGCCCTTCTTTGGACCTTCTCTACCAAATCCAGCCATATTTAGAAAGGTTTGTTTCTCTGATGTAGTATTAGATGGCAGGGAAAAATATTACACATCCTTTTATTTACAGTCACTGTTGTATTGTCAGTCTGGCTAGATGGCTTTGGAAGTCTAAGGAGTAGTAAGGTAGAGCTTTTATCACCTAATGTTCCTAATGCTGTCTTCATCTCCAGTCGGGTTTTCGTCTTGTTTTGTAGAGTACAGAGTTTCGTGAATTCCTTCTGGTCAAGCTCATCAATGCTGAATACAGCTGCTATCGAGCTGAAAAATTTGCTAAATTAAAGGTGGGATGATTTTTTTTCCATTTTTTTTTTTTCCATTTGTTTCCATTAAAAAATATAATACTGTGTTCCTGCAAGATTAAGAAAATACAAGATAATTTTTTACTGTCTTCTATTTCTAATTTTCTGATGTTTAAACGTGATTATTCTTAGCCACGTGAATCCTTTCTTTGTATTTTACAACTGGCATGGTAGGGTATGAACAGATACGTTCTAATTCATTGTTTAATCCTCAAGTAAGAGTCTGTATATGATGCACAGATACTGCTGTAGGAAATTCTGTATTAGTTGAGACTCGGTATTGCATTTCAGGGTACATGTTAAGAGTTTTGTTCAAAGTCCCAAAATTCTGTTCCAAGATCTGCTGCTTGCGTGATCTAAGAAAAAACTGCCCTCAACCCATGCCTCATTTTCATCACCGGTAAAACCTAGTGTCTGTTATGACTTGATTTAAAAGGAGTTTAAAGGGGCTATCTACAACTATAAATTCCATATTTACATAGCTGAAATTAGTTAATGTTTAAATTAATTTTCATGATATTTTTTGTTTTTAAAATGAGGACAAGAGATACAGCAGTAACAGCACCCTTCTACACTCTCCCCATTATAGCTATGTTTTCATTCCCGATGTTGATGTAGGAGAGAACACGAAGTGCCCTCTTGGAGAGTCTTTTTGAGGAGCTGCAGTTTCGCAGCCGCTGTATGATGGGATTGCCCATAGAAGAAGATGACAAGACAGAGAATGGCAGTGGGGGCTTCTTTGAGAATTTCAAGGTGGGTCAAGGTTGATTGAAGAAGTTCCTTATCAGTTGTCCATTTTTTTCTTTTTTATTTAAGGATCACTATGTCCCATCAGGAATATCGACCCTAGCAATAAGCTGTGCAGCAGATTAAATGGAAAGGAAGACTTTTCTTGTAGCAGTGTTTCTTTAGAGCATCTTCCACTGTGCTTTATTGTATCATTCAAAAATACACATTTTTCCAGTTCGTGTACAACTTTCTGTAGAGCTAAAACTGGGTCTTTGATAGAATTCTATACTGGCCCTAGGACATCATACTCTTTCTTTATGCGTCATGCTGGTGTCTAGTGTCAGATGGGGTTTCGTTCCTTGACTTGTTGGGAAGAGTGTAGGTGCTTACAGGAGGAACTGCAATAACTAGTAGAAAGCAGCTTTAATTTCTCACAGTAGACTCCTTCCAGTTCATTTTCATTATGGCTGAAAGAGTAGCAGGAGCCACCGCAAGAGTTTCCAACACAACTTAGCATGTATTGTTTAAAGAATACTGATGCTTTACTTTCCCTCTAAATCCAGAGTTAATATCTTGTTGTTCAGCTTAGATTTCTTTCATTTTTGAAAGTCAGGATCAGGTGACAACTTACTTGTAAAAGTACAAGGATCAAGACAGTAAGTGAAAGCAAAGCTTTTGAACGAACAGGAGAAATTAATTTTGAGCTGCTTATATAGGAAAAATCTTGCATCACTTTCCTTTCTCTCACTTTCCCATTTCTGTGTCACCAATTTCTTTGTCTTAACAAGAGACTTACTAAGAAAGCTTTTCTTTAGATGAACTCCCCTTGTTTTGTCTGGTGGGCTGATTGGTGTTATTAAGGATGGTGAAACTAAGCCAGTCACGTGTAACTACTAAGTATATGTGTAGCTTTGGTCAGATCTTGGATGGTTTGTTGAGTTTTATTAATATGTACAGTCAATCTACCCTCCTCTTGCCACTAACCAGAAGTTTCATAACCACCTACATCTTAAAGTAATTATTCCAAAAATGTCCTTTTCTGACTTACAGCGGGTACTATGATTTACAGATCATTGTATGCAAACAACCTTTGCAAAGGGTTGGAAAAGACTGAGAAATATCAGAAAATGGCTTTTTCAAATGCTGCATATTTTCAAATAGCTGTTCTCGCCTTCATGCATGATCTTATAGTCTTCAGTTTTGTGTTTTGTAGCTTATACTGGGCAAGACTGCATTAGATGATGCTGTCTTACTCAGGAAGCTGGGATACTGTGAGGGAATCTCTACTGCAATATAAAAAACGAAATAAAAGCAGAGAGTATATTTGAGGAAGAGTTCTTTACTAGCAGTTAATTCCATAAATCAGCCAGAACAGCAACGAAAGGGTTATATGTAAGATGCTGCCTTTGAGGAGTTAGGATTTCTGTCTTTCTGGTGTTGGTCTGTCCCAGCTTTCTAGCCTTGCTGTGGTGACTTTCATAGTGCCCTACTGTGTGCATGTCTGTATGTGTATCTGTGCTTGTCTGTTTCCCTGCCTCCCTTTTGTTTAGCGGGTGATCAGAGGCCGCAGCCAGAGCCTGGATACCATGGGGATATCTATGAGAAAGCAGCAGCCAGCCACCATGCCCAGCCGCCCGACGACAGCTGGCCTTGCTCTGAGCCAGAGTGTTGCCGAGGGCCCTAAGGCCATTGCTGCGGTAAGGTATTAGGGTGGACTGTAAAAAGAAATCTGGCATACCTTTGTGACCCACCTGTACATACTGTTTCTCTTTCACTAGTAGTTTGTCCTGCTGCCCTTCTGTTAATCTCTTTCTGTTGTATCTTTCCATTTCACAAGTGGTGAAAACATGTGTTGCAGTCTTTTTTGTCTGTGCCTATCTCTAGCGCCAGTTCATCTGTAAACTAGAGCTAAGATTGATGGAGACTGGAAGAAGAAAACGGAACATGACTCTGCATCAAACAGTTATCTCTGTTGTCCTGTATTAGATCCTGTGGGTTGTCATAACTTTAAAAAAAAATGCTTGCACTGTGCTTTCACCAAAATGGTACTGTACTACTGTATGACTAGATCTGAAAACATTAGGACATTAATTTTTCCATTATTTTTTCAATTTCACCAGTCACTTATTTTTTTCTCTAAAACAAACAGATGGGCAATGTTTACTCAAAATACTCCGTTGCTGTAGATAGAATTTTCAGATTTGGAACAAACAGAAGAGTTAATAGTGTTTGGGATGAGAGAAAGAGTGAATATTTCTATACACTATCAAAGTCTGTCTTATTTGATAGGGATGCATTATAAATCTGTGACAAATGTGTTTCCAGAAAAGTATCCAGGTTTCTAATATTGGAAATGTTGTCATGTTAGCCAAAGCATGTGCAGCTTATTGTGGTCTCTGCATTAGTCATGTCAGCAGAAGCAAACTGAAGAAAAAACAACTTTGAGTTAGCTAAGAAATTTTCAGGGTGGGAATTTCAAGGTTACCATTTACTCAATTATACACATTCTTTGTTACCACTGCAAAGTCACAGAATGGTGTTAACTTGGGCTTGCTTCTTCCTTCTCCCCTTTAACTTCTAGTTTTCACTGCCTTTTAATGATTTTTGCCTCCTTTCCTGATTTTTCTTTCTCTGTATTGTAGCTGTATATCTTGCTCTGTATCTTGTATCTCTCTGTCCCTCCCTTACCACTTGTTTGAATGTTTGCTTCAGAAACTTTCATGGACAGAAAGTATTGTTCCTTGCATTGTTGGAGCAGGATTGTGCTACTACATAGCGTAGCAAAGTGAAAGAGAGAATCTGGATTAGTGTTGCAAGCTCCCTTTCTGGTTCACCACAGTTTTCCTGTCTCATTTCCCTTCTTCCTTCCTGTAACGCTTTCCTTTTTTCTAGTCTTTTGCCTTGCCTGGTAGGAGCCCATCACGTACTCGAACCAGCCGTTTCCATGGGCGACGGAGTAGTGCCATTGGCATTGAGAACATACAGGAGGAGAAGAGGTATAAGCTGTGGGAAGATAAGCAGAGAGAAAACAGGAGAGGGTGAGAAAAGGAATATAGAAGGGCATGGATATGCACAGAAAGGGAATAATCAGGAATGAGAACTGAATTGGAAGTGGTTGGAATGGGAACTAAGTCCTGATTATCATGTGATATAGAGATGGATAAATAACAGAAAGCAAGAATAAAAAAAGGACATTTGGAAACAGGGAGAATTAGTATTTAAGTAAGAAGGTACAAGGCTTTGATCTGGGGGAAAAATCTGTTCTTGTTTGGTTTTGTTCTCGTGTTGAGAAGCTAAAATAGACAAAATATATTACAGAGATCACTTTAAAAAGAAATGACTCCAATTTCCATGGGAACTACAAGAGATACAAAGATACAATAACACTATTTGGTAGAGCAAATTCTTAGGGTTCAAGAGCAGTTTGGTGTATTTGATAAAATCATGACCATTCTACCATTTGTTTTTTTTTTACTGGTCAACAGAGATGATATTTCATCTGATTCATTTGATGATATATCATCAAATCATAAAGATTGTCTCAGTTGTAGTTACAAAGCACTTTTAAAGAGTGCACAGGTTCTCAAAAGCTATACGAGTGCCCTGCACCTGATACTCAGTTTTCCCAATTGCAAGAAATTCTGGAAACAGCTTAAAGATTGTAAGTGGCAAAAGCCATCTGTAATATGGAAACCACTGATTTTACAACAGGAAGAATTATTACATTTTTCTTTCTTTCAATTTATTATCTTGGAACTTAATGAGATACCTATGACATTATTTTAATAGAAATAGTATAGAACTTTCTTTGAGGAAAATAAAAATCTTTTGAGACATCTTCTCTGTGACAATCTAAGCCAACGGAGTAGTCACAGCTCCTCAGCACTTTAGAACATTCTTCAACTGTGTGTCTCAATCTTTTACTTTATGTACCATATCATTCCCTATCCCCTTCAAAGATTTGTAGAAGTTTCCTACAACAAGGAATAAACTTAAATTCCTTGTTCTTTTCTTTGCTAGATGGCAATTGGAAAACCTTTGGGCTTACTTAGCTTTTCTTTTGCTTATTTTTAAACTTAGATGTAAGGAATGCTAAGCTTTATTTTGTAAGTTTATTTTTGGATTTTTCTGGAAGACTTTTTAGGTGGCTCCTGACGTGCAGTTTCACTTGCAATTGGTCTGATCTAATAGTTCATGGCTACTGAAAAGCAGGCATCATGCATTCCCTCTTCCACTATCTCTTTTAGCTACCAAGTCCTATCTAATTCCTTGTGATAACTTGAATACTTATTGAGCCCTTCATGGAATTGATTTAGCCCATTAATCAACTGGGATAAGTGTCTGCCAGGTTCTACTTTGAACTAACTCATGGAAAAGTCTGAGTGCCAGAACTGCTAGAAGCTATACTCAGCAAGAGGCTGGAATGCAGGCTCTTTCTCTGGCCCTGGGACATAGCCTGCAACAAAATAAAGAAAGGTCACTGTTGTGTTATGTCTGTCCCATTGATTTGTTAAACTTACTTGCAAGCTCTTTCTCTGGCAGCAGTGAACTCAACAAGTCATGTGTGACTTCATCCTGAAGTTGTAGCTTAATGAAATGCAGTCTTGGATGACTGAGCTAAGCCAGTCCATCCTGCTTGTTCATGTGTCATAGAAGTTTCAGGGTTGTTCAATTTTCAAGATTGTTTTATTGGAATCATTTTCAGTGTCACAAGCAGTTGTTAGCACAAAAGAAGACATGATGAACAGTGAGGTGAAGAGTACATGTAAGATAGCTGACCAAGAGAGTACATGAGGAACTGTAAACTCCATTGCTGAAAACACCAAAAAATGTAACAAAAACGTGAGGTGGGAAATGAGTTTTCCATTCCTGTTTAAGTAACATTCCTCAATTTTAAGTTACTCACATAGACAGCTTTCTTCAGAAGTGTCTTGATAGGTACCAGAAAAAAGAAAATACTGGAACTATCCTGAAATAGAGACATTAGCTAACTTCAGTTAATCAGAAAATCCCTTATGCAATTAGTATAAAAGCTCTCTAATGAGACCTAAATCTTCTCAAGACTCATGAAATGTCTGTGTGTGTTGAGGGGAGGTGGGGGTGAGGAGGGAGTGGGCAGTGAAAGAAAAAGCTGAAGAATTTAAAGTAAAATACTGAAATTAATTTAGTCTTTTACATAAATTACATAAACTTAAAATGAGCAAAAATGTGACCATTTCTAATACACTGCCCTTAACAGCTTGTAAGGCATATGCCCTTTTCAGTACAAATACATTTGCTTTCCCTCCTGTGTATGTGAGAGATCCAGCTTTGTAATGTGGCCTGGAAGGAACACCTAAAATAGTGTGAATGGTGAACTCTGAAAATGGTGAACTCTGGCCCTGGGATATAGCTGATTTCTCTTTTTTCCAAGCAGAGACATTGCAGAGAGGGTACAGAAGATGGTAGACTGTCCAGAAACTTTGCTTGACCTGAAATCTGATGGTTCATCCAGTCCCAGCTCCCCAGAGTTCCCCAGCAGGAAGAGCAAGTGAGTTGAAAATGATTTTAATATTTGAAAGATGCTCGTTGTGTTTGGTGTTGGCTTAAGAAAGAATAGTGCATGTCTTGCTCTCTTGAATGCTATAGCAAGATTGTTCACGTAAGGCATTGCAGCATCTTAAAAATTTAAGGTCTAGCCCTGACACAGAAATTTGGAGCATGTACACAAGGAACTCAGCTTTCTTAAAAATAAAGACTGGTCTGCTTAAAGGTGATTTTGGCTGTATCTTGAGCATCATGTTAACTTCTATCTAATAGAATATACAAAGCATTAGCTGTCCAGTTACAAATACCCATATATATGTTTCCTTTGTAGTTTGCTCTGATTATGGAGCTTTATGGAGAAGCAGGGTTCATACTGCTGCTCCTAACTGACTTGAACTAGCCTGTCTTCAGTCCCCACAAGGTGTGATAGCAGGTGTTATGGTCTCTTGTATTTCATCTATGTTTTGTTGCGAAAGCACTCCATTCTGCACCCAGTGTTCTGCAAAATATTGCATGGAATAGCCTACAACATAGTTCTTCACATTTCTGAAGTGTACTACAGAAACACTGTGCCCAGTGGCCATGAGGGCCAGTGCCATCCTAGCCTGCATTAGAAATAGTGTGGCCAGCAGGAGCAGGGAGGTAATCATCTCCTGTACTTGACTACTGTGTTTGGTTTTGGGCCCCTCACTACAAGAAAGACATTGAGGCTCTGGAGCGTGTCCAGAGAAGGGCAACGAAACTGTGAGGGATCTGGAGCACAAGTCTCACGAGCTGCGGCTGAGGGAGCTGGGATTGTTCAGTCTGGAGAAGAGGCTCAGGGGAGACCTCACTGCACTGTACAACTTCCTGAAGGGAGGCTGTGATGAGGAGGGGTTTGGCCTCTTCTCCCAGGCAACAAACAGGACCCAGAGAAATGGCTACAAGTTGTACCAGAGGAGGTTTAGGCTGGACATGAGGAAAAACTTTTTCTCTCAGAGTGGTCAGGCACTGGAATGGCTGCCCAGGGAGGTGGTGGAGTCGCTGTCCCTGCCAGCGTTCAAGAGGCGTCTGGATGAGGAGCTGCGAGATACGGGTTAGTAGCTTGTGGTAGCAATGGTAATGGGAGGATGGTTGGACTAGATGATTTTATAGTTCCTTTCCAACCTTGTGATTCTACAATTCTAAGATTCTATGAAAATTACACTTCCCTAGCAATGCAGAAATGCTGTTGATAAGCTGTATTATGCTAAGATGGAATCCTATCTAGGATACCTCAGTACTTTTTAGATTTCCCTCCATTACTTAAGGGGAACCTACAGGAAAGATGAGGATGGAGTCTTTATCAGGGAGTGTAGCGTTACAGCAAGAGGTAACGGTTTTAAACTAAAAGAGGACAGATTTAGATTAGAAGAAATTCTAGAGAGTGAGGCGGCACTGGAACATGTTGCCCAGAGAAACTGTGGCTGCTCCATCTCTGGAATTGTCCAAAGCCAGATTGGAAGGGGGATTTGGGCAACCAGATTTAGTGGGTGACAAACCCATCTAGAGCAAGGCAGTCAGAACTAGATGGTCTTTAAGATCCCTTCCAAGCCAAACTGTTCTATGATTCTATGAAACCACACATTTGCATTTCTAAGACACCAGAGGATGCTCTGGGTTCTGTGAAATCCAGGCTGGATGTGGCTCTGGGCAGTCTGGTCTGGTTTTGATGACCCTGCAAATAGCAGGGGGGTTGAAACTAGATGATCACTGTGGTCCTTTACAATCCAGGTCATTCTATGATTCTGTGATTCTAAATCAAAGACTGTAGCTAACTTTCTGGAACAGCTTAGCACACTCCTGAGAACTTGTACAAAATCTGTGGCAGAAAGGGACAGTGAGTACATTGTAGTAGGATGTATCCCTTTTTCAGTATTGGAGCTCCTTTAAAAAAAGTCAGGAAGTATACCCTAGAACCAGGCCCCTGTGGTTGTTGCTCTAGGTGCCAAGTCAGACAAGGGAGGGCCTTCATTCTAACTAGCCCCAATCCACCCAAGAATTACAGGCTGATGACTATCTGCAGGAGTTATCTACCCAATTATGTGGTGTAGGGCTGTCTAGAATTTTGTCACGGTGAAGGTGCAGAGTTCTGGTGAGTATGTTTCTATCATAGTCATTTTTGGGCTAGGTAGGTGCCATAAATTTTTCAAGGGAGGAGAATGAAAGCATAACTAGAAGATACAGAACATTTAAGATGCTAGCAGAGACACTGCTAGCAGAGACACTGTTAGAGAGAATGCAGGACGTGCAACTGCTTACTAGTCAGCAGCATCCTTCTTCCAACATTACCATATAATTCCACCTCCTCCTCTTCATCCTTTCTGGGAGTTTGTTAGCAAACTTCAAGTTCCTGGTTAAACACGTGTGAGGGACTGATTGGGCAGCTGAAGTAAACTTGTGTAACCAGCAAGAATTTTTCCTAGTATGAAAATACCTTATAGCTGGTCTGTCCTGTAGGTATGTATATGTCCTGGGAAAACAAACAAACAAGAAAAACACACTGGTTCCTCACTTCTGCATTTGACTGTGGGCTCCTGGGCTCCCCCCACTTCCCAACTCCCATTCTCTGTTCGTGAGTTGAGGAGGTGAGCTAGTTGTTTCAAATCAATATCACCTGTTTTCAGAGAGCAAACATTGCACAGGTCTTCATTAATAACATTTGCATGAATATTGTTTGTTGACATGAGAAATCGCATGCACAGTTTGCATATGAGGTATGATGCAGCATGGAGTTTTGCACTGTTTGTGATTAGCCAGTTTTTCAGAGCTAGGGACCAGCCCACATGCAGTTATACCTTCAGCAACATGCCTGTAGTAGGAAATTAAGGATATGTAATTTCACCACGTAAAGCAAACAGTTTTCACCAAGACAGTGTTAGCACAACCTTGTAGGAATAGGTTAGGGCTGTGATTCTAGCAATCTGTCTTGGAGGTCCCTAAAGTTCTAGAAAATTATCTGCTTACTGTTTACTCATTATGGAACCATAAATCATCATCACTTTATAGGCATATTTCTAAAACAAAATGAATTCCATCTGGGTCTAAAATATTTTAGGCAGACCACATTAATAATGTCGTCCCTGGTATTATGTCATAAACACATTTCTGATTCTTTTTAGGGAATAGCATTATCTATGGCAAAAAGTACAGCATGTTGTTGCTGTTGTCAAGCATTGCAGATTCTAGACTGCAGTGATCAGGACTCTTCATCTATGTCCTACAAAATCAACTTAAACATAAATATAATGGAAACATACAGATAACAGATAAATTCTTGTACAGTAGAGACAAACCAATAGTTACTTTCAGTTACTGATTTCTAAAACACTCTTCTGCAGTAGTCAGACTGTAATATTTGAAGCTGCGTTGTTCACTTGGACTACTCCTGTCTATTCTCCAACATACAGGGACAGTTATCCTTAGTTTTTTCTCCTTTGTTGTCCAGGTAGCCTTCTGAATAATCCTTTCTCCCAAGGACATGGTGAAAGAATGAACCCAGCCTAAGTAACAAGGTAGCAAACTCCCCAGGATCGGGACTCTTTCCAAGTTTCATCTGAAAATCAAGCACTGTACTGTGTATGTCCAAATCCTAGGAAAAGTACACACGTTTTGTGTGCATGTGTTTTCCCTTCTCAGACACATCTGAGTGGGGACATCAAGCCAATCAGGAGTGGACCGGATGCTACTAATTGTTTACCTCACTGAAGATACTGGCAAGGCTTTTTGGGTGAAATGAGAGTACTGGCTAAGAGGAGCATGAACTTAGAGGACCTCAAGGACTGTGGAAAGACCAAGTGACACCACATAATGCTCCACTGGCAGTCCCTGGAGCAGGAGTCATGGAGAGGAAGAAGGACAAAAATTATTTTGGAGCATTTTGTTTCTAGGCTCTTCCCATTGTCCAATCAGCAGTCACTGAATCAGACTCTACAAATGCTGGGGGAAAGAAGGCTACCTTGAGCACCTCTTCTTCCCTTAGACTTATTCAGAAAGAGAATTAAGTCAAAAGCAGGAGAACACATTTCCACCTCTGTCTCTAGTAAGCACTAGAGATGGATGACCTAGTTTGGGAAATGCAATGCAAAGAAAGAGAATGAAGAAATCTGCTGAGGAAGGGTGCTAAGAAGGTGATACTTAGTGGAAATTTAGGTCCCAGCTCCTTTTATTGATTGGCTCTGCCAAGGGAGAAGTATGTTAGCCTTCATTTCCTCCAAAATATATTTTGTAGCCTCATGAGGAAATATCTTTGGCCTATATTGGCCTTGCCTTTACTGTTCTCCCTATTGCATGCTGGCATGTAATATGCCTGGGGCTTTAGGTTTCAATACTGCTTGTAGGTCGAGACCGGCCGTGTTTTGCAGTATTTCTGAATGAATAAATATATTTAATATATTGAAGTTGTCTTATCTTTATTGCCTCTTTTAGCTTTTTGAGTTACTCAACATATTTCAGCACTTTCTCTCTATGGTATTTCACCGTAAGTGTTACACACATGGTACATTTCACAGCATATAAGCATGTGAGATTCATGAGCTACTCTCTACTAGGAAGTGACAAGTAGTGGTTCCCAAATTCTAAGCTAGGAGAAGCTGACGTTAAAGGTCTTGCTCTGGCAGATATGAAACATGCTCCAGGCTACCTTAAAATGCAAAATATTTGAGTGAGCTGTGATCATTAGATCCAATTTGTCATATATAATGCTTTGAATGTTCCCTTCATAACAGCCATACAGAAGCTAAAAATCTAGTGGAATGGATCTACAGGAGCCACTGAAGCTCTTTTGTCTACAGACAACTGTACACACACAGAGTATAGAAGATGGGCATCTTGACTTGAATACGTTCCTGTCTCCAAGCAGGACTTGTCTGTGCAAGAGCTTGACACTTAATCCTAATAGCTTCTTAATAAGACATGAAAAAAATAATGAACATTTTGGCAAGTAGTTTCTACCTCCTCTCTCCTTCCTTAAACTTTCTTAATTAACCATTTAATAACACTAGTTAAAATGTGCTCTCTATAACAAGTTAATTTTGCTCTCTATAACTACTTGAAGGGAGGTTGTAGGGAGCTGGGGGTCGGCCTCTTCTCTTGTGTAACCAGTGATAGTACTAGAGCAAATGGCTTCAAGCTGTGCCAGGGGAGATTTAAACTGAATGTTAGGAAATACTCCTTCTCTGAAAGAGTGGTCAGGCACTGGAATGGGCTGCCCAGGGAGGTGGTGGAGTCATCGACCCTGGAAGTGTTCAAGGAACGTTTGGATGTTGTGTTGAGGGACATGGTTTAGTGAGAACTATTGGTGATAGGTGGGTGGTTGGACTGCATGATCTTGTAGGTCTCTTCCAGTCTTGGTGTTTCTGTGATTCTGTGCACATGCTTTCCTAATTCCTAGTGTTAAAACTATCCAGAAACATAGAAGTAACATTTTGTAAATTCAGTGACACGAAAAAGTGCTTTCAGTGTTCCTGTGTACTGATTGGAAATTCATGTAAGATCAAATATGACAGGCTAATAGCAGATAGGTAGTCCCTTCCCTTTTGTATGGCAAAAAAAGGCAATGACAGTGCCTTCTAATAGGATTCAGGCACGGTGGAACAATAGCAAAACAAAATTAGCTCACCCCTTCCAATGACCTGTGATGGCTGGAGAGGAGCACAAGAGATATCCAGAGAGATACTGCTCCCTCAGCTGCTAATCCTTAAATGAGGGTGAGGAGGGATGGATCCAGTCTCCACTCCTTCCAGTCATTCAGATGCATTGCTTGTACCTGAGCTCCCGGGGTAAGCACACCTTCTCACCTGGTGCTCAACCATTTGTTCAGGCAGTGACCTGGCAATTCCACTGCACTCCACCCCTTCACAGCTTGAACCAACGACTGAGGAAGTTGGGGGTAAGCTCCTGCTGTTTTGGCAATCCAAAGTACGATGTACATCACGATACACATAAATTACCTGTTGCAATGCTGGGTATCAAGACATTGAAGGTGATTGTTGACAGTCTTTTCGTGGTTCTGTAGGGCCAACACTTGATGTTCCTTCAGGAGGCATATCTTCAAGGACCAGTAGTGCTACAGGTCTGTGCTCACCTGTTCCTGAAAGGTCAACAGGCCACCACTGGGTGTCGTGATGTTTCCTCATGGACACTGAGGCATGCTGGAGTGCTGTTGCTCCCACCAGTGGTCCTGTGAACTTAACAAACTCAAGGGGATTAGTACAGATGTTTAACAGGTATGAGAAGGGGTAGGTCTGCCCTCTGTGGTAGGATACAAGCTGTGTTTTTGTCTTGAGTCAACAACTCCACTTGCACTGGGGCGTATCCTGGCCTTTGGTACCGTACCCTTTGGCCTGATATCTGTCACTGGATAACTATACCAGGTACTAATGGGGGAGCGGGTTCTAATTTGCCACATGGATCTAATCTGGCCACACACTCCCTCACAAATACGTGAACTTTATTTGCTCCTTTTGCCTCTGTGACACCACATGTAGACCAAGCAGGTGCATGAGTTGGTTCCCTGTGGAAGGTGTGTCGCTCATGTCTACTTGTTGCATGAAATACCAACAGAAGCAGAAAATAAGTGTAAATGAAAATTGGCTATCATCAAGTAAAAGCATTCACCTTCCCTTTGGCCTTGTGATTAACTGTGGTTCTCTTGCTCTCTGTCTTCCAGAGGTCTCTGTGCAAACATCCTGAAGCCTCATATCACAGAAATGATGCAGTGCTGTTTTTAACGATTGATATGCCTATCCAGCCAGAGGCCATAAAAAATCCTAGTGTAATCATTCTGCAAATCAAGTTACCCCTGCTATCTGTGTGCCTTACATAAAGCACAGTGGAATTGATCCCAGTGATCCCCTCTAAACTTTTCATTACATTGGCTGAGGTTCTCTCTCCTTCTCCCTTCTGCTCACTCGTGCAGCATTTTCACTCCTGCAATTTTTGCCAGAAAACCTTGCTGGATCCTTAAGCCAAGTTGATAGTACAAGGTCCAGGAGTGGTAATTTTTTGCTGTGTCATATCTACTCTTCATTCTTCCACGCAGAGATTTTGTTTTTCCAATATGTTGTATAAAGGTACACAAGCAAACATGTAGGTTTATGTACGGACTTCTGACTTACGCCAAGAGGCACAGTTAAAGTGGATGAACACTGTGACATTTTTCAGTCTATGTGAAATCTACTCACCCAACCAAGAGTCTATAGACGTGTAGTCTTGAGTGCATTTGCTGATAGCTGTAAGAAGTTGTGGTGATGTCATCGTTTGCAACATTTACAATGTATCTATGATAATATGTGAAGGGGAAGAAGGTAATAAAAGATTACACGTCTGTGTGAGGCACAGGAGATAGCGAAGTTGAGCCTGCACTTTCGTAGGACAAAGTGAAATTAAAGTTCTTGAAATTCTATTCTCTAGAAATTCTGTCAGTTTTTGAGGTAGAAGAAAAGATGGGATTAAGAGCAATTCTTTGCGCTAGAAATTTTAGGAAGCAAAATGGGGGTGATAAATTTATTCTCATTTTTGCAAGTACTGAAGTTTCCTATCTGTGTGCTACCAGTCTTGATAGGAGACCGACTGCCAATAGACTAAGTACGGCAATACAAGCAAATGTTCCTAGACAAAATTACATTTAAATGAATGCAGATAATTTGCATTCATCTATGCAATACGGAGAAACTTTAGTTATCCCTAACCAAAGAATGAACTGAGTTAAGCAGAACTAAAAACAAAGAAAACATCTTGGAGCATGGAGAGGAATCCAAGTGTTTTAGTGTTTCCCTTTAGTAAGTTGTCCAATAATTATTCAGCCACAATTAATGTACTGTATAAAAATCAGACTAAACTCTTCTTTTTTCTTTTTTTTTTTCTTCCTGAAGAAATTTAAGACAGTTTGGATGCCCACTGTAAGCTTTGATCTTACTCAGTGATAATGGAATTCATGAATTTGACCCATATGCACTTTCTTCTGTAGTTCAATTTGCCATTTGGATCATGGGATACGAGTTAAAGAAAAGAAAAAGAAAGGCAGGAGACTATGATTATGTTGCCAAAACTAGATGAAGACAGACAACAGTTATTGCCAGAACTACTGCTTTCTGGGTAGTCTTTAAAGCACCAGTGTCTCATAAGCTAGTGCCTACCACCTAAGGCAGGAGTAAGTTTCTTAGCCTCAAAGTCAGATTATAAATTAAGTTATAGACCTTAACACTTTGAGTAAGACATTCCTAGGTTTGTTAATATACATACAATTGTTCTAGATTTTTTAAAATTAATTAATCTATTAGTTGTTACCTACATCATAGATAGAAATTCAAGATCTAAGTACTGCAATACATACAAAAATGGAACAGAACCCTGATTACTGCAGATTCACATTGCTTAAAGCAGCAGTTTCACAACAAATGGCAGTGATTTACAAGTTTTGACTTCTAATTTCTCACCATTTTGAATTACATCATGAAGCTGGGAAAGGGAATACTCCAGCTTTAAAATACTGCTGAAACACAGTTGCATCTCATCTGTCCCATAACAAATATTGATATGATCATGTAAAGTTCAAAAAGAAAATAATTGTTCCTTTGAACAATATCTTGCTTTAGCATGCTACAGCAGGAATCTCTCATTACCTGAGTTACAAAGCTGCCTTAAATTTCAAGATCAAATGATCACAGCTGTTCTTGTCTGCTGCTTTTGGCATTCAAATTGCACAGATGTATTCAGTAATAGCATTTTCTAGCTTGACTGCATGATGCTGTCACCTAGTAGAACCTGCTTTATTTTTAAAACTAGTTTTTGTGTAGAACAGTAGGCTGATACACAAACTGAAAAAAGGACCAAGGGAAACTTATGGGAAAGTTGGAGAAGGACTTTTCTTGTTGAGACACCTCTATTTGCAATAATCTACATTTGGTTTTATTCTCTTCTTGCTTTGCTGTTCTCTTTTGCCCAGCTTTCTCTGCACATACTCTCTGCTTTCTGTGGTTTCATTATTTTAGTGAGCCACTTTCTTTTGCTTATTTTCTGACTTTGTGCTTGTCTCTGTCTTTGTTTACTGGCTTTTAGCCTAGCCTTAGTGGTACCTACTCCTTCATGGCAGTTTCACAGGTTTGCCTTAGATGTCAAAATGCAACTGAATTTCCTAGTGAGGTTTGTAGTAGAGCAAAGAATGCAGCTCTGGGCTTGTTCTCTAGAATTCAAAGTCCGCTTTTTGCCTGCATCTTTCAAAGTCTCTCTTTCGGCTCATACTCTGTCTCATTTTCTGGTACCCTTTCTATTTTGACAGCTAAACATCATGCTACCTTGAAAGTGATAAAGGTGTGAAGCTCTGAGGAACTCGGTATATAGCTAGATAGAAGAGGCATCATCTTTAAGAGAAGAAAATTCTTCCAGCTATTCACAAATTCGATAAGTTGGTAGTACTTATTAGTGCTTAATGCAAACCCCTGTGCATGCTGCAAGACACAATGGTTTAAGTTCTCATTGTAATGTTCAAGTGATGCTTAGTTGTTAGCTGCCCTGCCACCTCATGGCACTCAGAGCAATCAGATGAACAGCAGAGCTCTTCACAGTGGTACTAGGCCACTGATGTCCCCGTAGAATAACATTTATAGAGAGCAGATCAGAAAGGCAAGCCAGGTAAAGAAGCCAAAGTTAGTGCTGAGACTACTTAAATGCCTGCTATGCCAGATATGAATGCTTAGACTAAAAATATAGCTGCTAACCAGCATTTACTGGGGTAGTCATCAGACAGTGTCTGCCAAGAGCCATGGACTCATGATTAGGTCTCTGTAGACAAGAGGCAGAACTTCCTCAGACCTCTGCTCCCAAACAGGCAAATTTTGCTCAAAGTATGTTTGCAGAGTTGCAACAATATGCATCCTCACTGAAATAACTGCAAAGCATGTAATCACTTACTAGTGGTTATCGCAGGCAACAAGTGATACAGGGAAAAACTTGAGTTTGGATTTTGTTAATCTTCTCAGCAGCGTGTAAATGGTATTTTAGTACCTCAGTCTTTGAGCATTTCATCTCTACTGATTTCAAGTGCATCGGCAGCCTTGAAGATAATTTCAGGAAAGTACACAACAGTCTGTAAGATCCATTTCATGAGATCCATTTCCCAAACCAGCAGTTTTGCCACATAGTCTGTTTCTTAAGTCAAGCTCTTTCATAAGATAAAGCTTCATGAGAACCTGGCTTCCACCATCAAATTAATTCAAGACATTTATTGCATTTTCCCCAACTTCTCACCAGAGCTCATTACCTCCACAGAAGTGCATTTTACCCATTTCTGAGACAGCACTGAGAATCAAGTCATTGATGTGGGTCTGGCCTAAAACAAGGTCTCAGCCACTCTATTTTTACCAGCACCTCAGAATTAGTTTTGTAACACTGATAAAGAGCAGGAAATTTCAGGGGTATGATGGTCAAAAACCTGTCCAACATGGCTTGAAAGGACTTATAAAAGCTCTATGGCATTCATGTAGATGGTAACTTCTCTGTCATTCTGACTCCTCAGTGAATGTAGCCTTTTATACTCCCCATTTCCTTAAATTTCAGACTGGATCCAGGGTGAACTGGTTAAAAGAAGAAAGGAGTTCTCCAATTTCATGGTATTTCTTGAAGATGCATAAGAGATGTCAGAAGGAAAAATTGTGGATGGGGAAACAAACACTTAGAGCTATAAGAACATGGATATTGTTCTTTTTCTGCCTTGTTCCAGGACTCACTGTTCAATGACTGAGCATATGTTTTACCTTAAAATTAAGAGACAAAAAGAGATTCCAGCTGCTTCTAGGCCTTCTGCTTCCTTCACTGATGCATCAGAGGCAGTGAGAAAACATTGAAAAATCAAGCCTCACACAAATCAAGTCAAATACGCTATTCCAATTCAGCCAACATAAGGCCAAGTTTTCACACAATTTTAATGTGCAAACTGTAAGGACTGCAGTCAGAGGAAGGAGTGGCAAATTAAGTGTTTTGATTTTAATCTTATTGTTTGCATATCTTCCCCCCTGCAGACTGTATAACACCAAGTCCCTCATAGTCACATCCTAGATCACTGTTGAACAGTCAGCAGCAAGGCCACTCTTGAGGCAGCAAAGCATAGTCGAGTTTAGTTGCCAACTGAGTTTACATCATGTTTGCCACTGTCTTCCAAGGATGCTACTGCAAAATTGGCATTAATTAAAAACTTCCGCAAGGGCTGGAGCTGGTGCCTATGAATGTGCATGTGTGGTGACCTCCAGTGTCAGTCACATGAGTGCAGGTATAAATACTGTCCAGTTGAGGGAGCAATTATTTTTTAAATACTTGACTAGTTTCCCAGATTTTGCTTTGGACTTGAATTCTCTCTCTCTCTTCCACTAGTCTAACCACTCGTTGTGCTGCAAGATGAAAGGAAGCATGAATGCCTTGTCCAGTGCTTCTTCTATCCTTGTTGTATCTTGGACTTAAAAGGCAAATGTGGCCAACTTCTCTTAGGCTGTATGTGTGTTTGACAAGTGGGAAGATATGAGAACTCTAAACATCAAGATATTGGTCCCATAATAATTTAATCCTCATACTTTCGGTTGGAAAAAAGATTATGTTTTAACCTGAAAGAAGTTAAATCTTTAATGTTAAACATTAATCTTTGAAAGCAATACATTTGTATTTGTAAAGAACAGATCAGATTGTTCATATTGGTAAATCTCAAACTTCTTAACTAGAAATGAAATTGATCTGTAGAGTTAGCAGTTAAGGAAGAGAAAGCCATCTCTCTATAAAATTGGATACATAGTCACCAAAGATCAACTATATATGTAAGCGTTGTCTTTTCATTCTTAGGTATTTCCCCAAGACTTCACAGTTTTGGGCTTGGAGCTGAGGGAACTGGTCCCAGCCATTTTTCACCTGCAAGACAAATCAGCACATAAAGAGTTAAATTTTAATACAGATAAATAATTGTCTAGTCACATTTCTGCAGCTGAACGTCTATTCCTACTCTTCCTTCAAAGAGCAAATACTGATGATGGAATACAAATATTTCTCTCGTATGGCATGCTTCAGGCATCTTCCAGCATCCTTTACTGCATAGTTACAAATGAAGTGGTATGGAAGAATTATTTCCTCTGTTACAGATAAGAAATTCTGCAGGTCCTGAATGTTATGCTGAAGCCAAATGTTTTAAGGACTACTTCTTTTCAGAGGCTAGAGGAAAGAGTATGAATGGTAAGAGGCTGGGCAATCAGAGAAACAATTTGAAGTGGAAACTAGTGGAAGAGGGAAGAACATTCCAGTTAGGATTAGAAACGATCAAAATGGCTGTTTAAAACTTCATATTCTTTACTCTCATTTTCACAAAGAATATTTTTAAATAATCCAAACCCATTCAAATAAAGAAAACAAGCATCCAAAAGTTTCCTTCTGTTTAGTCTATGACAAAATTTAATTTACATTAATGATGATCTGCTGCTGACATTTTTCCACAAATGCATTGGACCTAATTACACACAACTCTTCCTAGTCACTGCTTTCCTATTCTCCAAGTGCAGCCAAATCTAAGATCAGATTCCCTCTAACTCAGGTGACCAAGTTAAGTTGCAGTTTATTAAGAGAAATGAAAATAAGTACATTCCCATCAAAGAGGATGGTCAGTCAATGGATTTCTGTTTAAAATTGTGTAGTTATGTAACAACGAACTACGGATTTAAGAGCTGTGATAGCATGTTGTTTATTGAGGAGGAACAGATTTAAGGTAAAATGTCAGAATAGCAGAAAGTCAGTGTCACTCAGTCTTAATCTTATCCAATATGTAACGTCCAGTATCAAGTAGTTAAATATGAACATTTTGAAATCTAAACAAATTTAATAGCAATTTAAGAGTGGCACACGGTGCACAAAACCTTGAACCATACCAATGAGAAAGGTTGGAGAACTCAAATTGTTTCTTCCCTGGGAAAAGGACTACATATTTGGTCACTCTAAATGTACTAAAATCCATTCCAGAAAGCAGTTTCATCCCTTGAGAAGTATACTCAACATTATTTTATATTTGAAGAACATGAACACTATTTCATTCATATTTACTATTTCACACACTCACCTATAATGCTAGCTAGCAGCTCCAAACGATCAGAGCCAAAAAAGAGATGAGGTTTTCCACTAACATGTGCCACAACAGCAGGCATCCCAAAAGCCTATTGACAGCATGGAGATTAAATTGTGAATGTTATAATGAGAGAAACTTTTGTAGGCACATGATCAGTGTTCAGGAATAAAATCCAAAATGTTGACTTTTCTTGCCTTCTCTTCATTTGAACTTCATTCTGAAAGATGAGTCTAATGGAGCTATCAGAAAGTAAAGGGCTCTCCAAAGACTGTACGCCCCTCCTGAATGAGCAAAAAAAGCAATGTGGTAAACCCACAGTTTTATCTGAAGTAGTGATAGATGGTATTTCTTGATTCTGGCCCTGTAGCTACCCATTCTTGTCAATCAACTTGAATGGGCTGAATGGGCTTCCCAGATGACAATGCAATAAATTACCAGTGAGTTAGCTTGTACATGCTCAAAAAGCAAAAGAGAGATGGTCTGTATAGTGCTTTCTAACCATCACCTTCATTGTTCCTTGCTTCCCAGTGTTCTTAATGGGGAAGGAATGCCTAGCTGTGACATCAAAAGGCACTGGAAGCACCTCACCCCATATTTTAGCGCTTCCTCAGTTGTGTCCTTCAGACGATTCTTCACTTCAGGGGATGAAATCATCTCAAGTAGCTTCTGGGTGAGCTCAGAGGATAGCCCAGCCTTTTCTGCTACCTGACAAGTGACAATAAAATCAGGCATGCTCTAATACAACATTTTCTAATTCCTACTATGGACTAATTGATTTTTTTCTTCAATGTTTATTACATTAGTTTACTTAAAAAGTTTATTACAAAAAAAAAAAAAAAAAAAAAAAAAAAAAAAATCACAAAATATTCTTGAAGTCCTTCTTGCTCATTATCTTGCTTTATTCCCAATCCAATTTCATTTGTTAACTTCTAGTCCCTGAAGCTCTAAACGTGCTGGTTTTTATTCAGGCATTCCAGAGAAAATACTGAGTGTAATGTTTGCTAAGACAGAAACAGTTTGTAGTACAAGTATGGCCACGTAGGAGCTCAGATACTTGTAACTCATGGTGTTTTTAAAAACTATCTCACAAAGAACACTAATTTCCTAACATCTACCTGCTTTTTTTTTTTTTCCCCCTGTCCTTCAAGAAAAGTAAAAGTAATCCTGAGAGAAAATGCTCACAGTCACTTTTTCTTTCACTTAGAAACCGCATTTTCTTGTACTTTCTCCTCCTCCCATACCAGGAGGATCAGTAACTCTTTTTAACTCTGCTTGAGTGGGAGATACACATGAGTAATCTGATAATAATACAAAATGCTGTGCAAGCATGGTACACAAAGCATTTAGACTGCAATCTTTGCACACAGACATAATATCTGATTGTCACCATTTCAGAGGAGGAGCATTCAGGAGGACTGGGGCAGGATTCTGAGGCTACATTGGTTCTGTAGGAAGTTACAAGAAGTCACTGCTAACTAAGAACTGGGCTTAAAAAAAATAAATAATACAACAGGCACATGTGGAACTGTATCAAGTAAACAACATACCATTTCTCAAACACTGTGTAAAAGAAATTCTCCTCTAAATACTCAGACGAAAAAAGATTGCAACCTATTGCGGCTTTGGATGGCTTATTTCTACAAGAGAGGAAGGTCTAATATTTGCTGTAGGGGCAGGAAAAAAAAAATACAGACAGAAGCAAACGAGGAGATGCCTACATCCCTGTCATGCTGAACATGGATACACTCAAAGACTGCCAAGGAGTGGCTAAATTACTTGGAGTTCAAATTGTCTCTTGGAAAGATAAATAAAGTGCCACCATTTTCTGAAATTCCAGTGAAGAGATGTGTTAAGATGAAACAAAAAAGCAACGAGTAGACTGGGGAAACAGCTGGACTGCAAGTTTCAAATAGCAGTGGCAGATAGTAGAGCCTGTATCTCTTAGGCACAGGCAATTCTTTTTTAATTCACGTTCCAGTAACTTAATAATAAAATCTTAGAATCATAGAAAAACATAGAAAGGAGATTCCTTAAATAGGGACACATAAACTTAGATGCCATTACAGCCTTAACTGCAATAAACAAAATCTCACTTGCAAAAGACTATATAAGACAACTGCAATTTCTAAACACATAAGATGGCAATACAGCACTAAATTTAATAGTGAAACCTCGCTCCATCATTTCAAGGAGCATCAACTTTCCTGGCAAAGTGAGCCATTTCACAAGAAGATTTCACCCATGCATAATATCAAAACCTCAGGGCATCCTGGAGACTACTTATTTCTTTAACCACTGTTAAGAAAACTGAATTAATAATAATTCATTTTCCATTCCAGGTGTTTTGCTACATGAACTAGGAAAAAAAAAAAAAAAAAAAAAAAGGAGAAAAGGAGATTTTTATTCTGAGTATAAGAATTATAAATAAATAAATAAAATTTGAAACAGATCAGGTAGGAAAGTTAAACCCCCACTTTTTTCAAGCAGAAAATTTTAAAATCTCCGAGTGGTCATTTCAAAAATTTATAATAATAAAGGCACACTAAGCTGTCTCCATGGTTGTTACTGATCCAAGTAATCAGTAAGAATAAACCAGAAAAGCAGAAGCACTAACAAAAAGAAGAGACTTACAGCCAAAATACTCTCCACCTGACTGATATCTTCATGCTGTTAAAAGAAGAAAATAAGTAGTTTGCTTAACATGAACAAGAGCTCAGTTCTGGACTTGAAAGGAAGTTTCCTAAGAAAACAGAAATAAAACAACATTAGTTGTCCTTGCTGGAGAAGTTTTTTCAGGAAAACATTTGAGTTACCTAATCAAAGATTGTTCTGACACAAACTGCTGATTCTCTCAGTCTGTAGTACTCTCAATACATACTGAAAATAATAAGGAACAGCAAATTAAGACAACGAGAAGTGAATTCTTTTCTTGCAGTGACTCCTGAATTACTGCTGTGGTTTACTCTGGCAAGAGTCTCAGCTCCACACAGTCATTGGCTCACCTCTACACCTACAGTGGGATAGGGAAGAGAACTGGAAAAAGGTAAAACTTGTGGGTTGAGACAAAGACACATTAGTAGGGCTGAAAAGGAAGGGGAAAATTGTGAATATATACATATGTGTGTATATACACACGTACACACACGTATGCACAAAAGTGATGTGCAGTTCTATTGCTCACCATATGCCAAATATTGCCCACCCAATCCCTGAGCAGCAGCTTCCCTCCAGCCAAAAACCCCATTTTTATCATTACATACAGAATCACAGAATCCTGGTTCTGTCCCCTCCCAGCTCTTTGAGCAATCCCAGCTCCTCACAGGCAGAGCCTACAAGAAGCTGAAATGTCCTTGGCTCTGTGCAGCACTGCTCAGCAACAGCTAAAACATCAGTTTTTTAACCACATTGTTTTTCTCCTAAATCAAAAACATGGCATCGTATCAGCCACCATCATGAAAACTAACTTTAGCCCAGCTGAAACCAAGATGAACACTGATGACCTCGTGTTTCCTTCCATGACTTCTAATTGAAAGACTTTTCCTTTCTTTTGCTCACATTTCACATTTAACGAAGCGAGTCAGAAACGTTGACAGAAAGGATCAAGGCTTCATAAATACTAACCTGTGACCAAAAACGTAACCAGAACTCTCTAGATAAGGGTTCCAAGTACTTTGGTTGTGTCATATCAATGGCTGTGATGAAACGCATGGCTCCAAGACTGTCTGGAATTAGTGGAAACAAAGAAACATGCTGAAACATGGCACAGAGTCACGAACAGGTAAGAGTTTTAAGAAGTATTACCTAAATACAGTATAATCTTATTTGTAACTATTTCCAAATAGTAAAATTTCTGCTGAACTGTATCTTCAGTGTTAATTTGGAAGTTTTCCTTTCATGGTTAAAAAACACACAGATTTCATATTGCTAACAGATACAGGGAGAGGCTATGGTCAGAGAATCCATCTTCACAGAATCACAGGGGTTGGAAGGTACCTTGAGAGATTGTCGAGTCCAACCTCCCTGCTAAAGCAGGCACCATACAACAGGTCGCACAGGTAGGCATCCAGATGGGTCTTGAATATCTCCAGAGAAGGAGATGCCACAACTTTTCTGGGCAACTTATTCCATTGCTGTCATCACCCCTACTGTAAAGAATTTCTTCTGCGTTTTGGTATGGAACTTACTATGTTCAAGTAGTACTTGAATGTACTACTCCTTGTCCTATGGCTACACACCACTGAGAAGAACCTGGCCTCAACCATTTGCCTCCCACCTCCCTTGCGATATTTATAAACATTTATCAGATACCTTCTCAGTCTTTTCCCCAGGCTGAACAGGCCCAGGTTACTCAGCCTTTCTTCACATGGGAGATGCTCCAGGCCCTTAATTATCTTTATGGTCCTTTGCTGGACTCCTTCTAGGAGATCCCTGTCTTTTTTGAACTGGGGAGCCCAGAACTGGACACAGTAGTCTCTAAATGTGGCCTCACCAGGGCAGAGTAGAGGGGGAGGATAATCTCCCTCGACCTGTGGCCATGCTCTTTCTAATGCACTCCAGGATACCACTGGCCTTCTTGGCCATGAGGGCACACTGCTGGCTCATAGACAACCTTTTGTCCACCAGGTCCTTCTCTGCAGAGCTTCTCTCTAGCAGGTTATCATCTAACCTGAACTGATGCACAATGCAGTTATTCCTCTCCAAGTGCAAGACAACACTTGCTCTTGTTAAACCTCATCAGGTTCCTCTCTACTCATCTCTCCAATCTGTCCAGGTCTTGTTGAATGGTAGCAAAGCCTTCAGGTGTGCCAGCCAATATTCCCAGCTTTGTATCATCAGCAAACTTGCTGAGGGTGGATTCTATCCCTTGACATCAGAGATGATAGTAATTCAGCAACCACCTCTGCCTGTTCTCTCAGTGGGCGCATCCCATCGGGGCCCATGGATTTGTGTGAGTTGACTCTGGCTGGGTGTTCTCTGACCAGATCCACCTCAGCCAATGGAAAGTTCACCTTTACTCAAACTCTCTCTCTTATCTCCAGGGTCTGGGATTCCTGAGAGCTAGCCTTAGCAATGAAGACTGAGGCAACAGAAGCATTCAGAATTCCTTCTCAGTATCACCTGTTACCAAAGGCACCCTCCTCAATTAGAAGGGGACTCTCATTTTCTCTAGTCTTCCTTCTACTGCTGACATACTTAAAATGCTTTTCTTGTTATCATTTACCTCCTTTGCAAGGCTTAATTCCAAGAGGGTCATAGCCTTCCTCGTTGCATCCCTACAGGCCCTGACAACATTCCCATATTCTTCCAAGGCAGACAGGCCCTTTCTCTACATTTCATAGAACTTCTTTCCTTTCAATTTATCCATGAGTTCCTTGCTCTTCCACACAGGCTTCCTGCCACCTTTCTCCAATTTCTTACTCTTAGGGATTCACTGATCCCAAGCTTCCCTCAGACATCACATCCCCTACCAGTTCTTTTTTAGTAAAAACAAGGTCAAGCAGTACACTTCCATTCACTGGCTCCTCCAGCACCTCCATCAGAAAGTTATTATCAACACATTGCATGAACTGCCTGGACTTTGTGTGCCTGGCCATGGTGCTTATCCAACAAACATCAGGATGGTTGAAGTCCCCCATGATAACCATTGCTGAGGATCACCAGACTAATTCCAGCTGTTTGTAGAAGGCCTCTTCCACTTCCACCTCCTGATCAAGCCACAACACTGTCACCAATGTTAGCCCACCCCTTGACTCTTACCCATAAGCTCTCCTCTTGTTCATCGTTCCCCCTCAACTGGAAGTCAACGCATTCTACTTGTTCTCTCACACAAAGGGCAACTTCACCACCTTGCCTCACCAGTCTCCCTTTCCTTAAAAGGACAGAGCCATCCATGACAGCATTCCATTAACAGGAGCTGTCCCACTCTGTCTGCGTGACTGCACGCAGACCTCTAGTTCTTCCTGATTATTTCCCATGCTATGTGCATTGCTACATAAGCACTTTCGAGAAACAGAGGGTGCAGGTATCTCTAGAGGGATGCAAGAAGTTTAAGCCAGGCTATTGGCAACATCATCTTCTCTGAAGAATAATCACAAGATCCAATCAGACAAATGAGAGGCTTCTCTTTTTTTCTTAACCTTTACTGTAATGGAGGATTTAAACAACGATTGACAAATGTTGTCTAAGCTAAATCTCTTACTTACTTTTACCAAGGATACGTTGGAAGACATCTTCTGGAACTGTTAAAGGCACCTGATAATATTTTGCCATCCTTATTATATCCTTCCGCAGGTATTCTGCACGCTTTGGCAACAATGCTGGAGGCTTGTTACCTTTCAGAAAAAGTTCTATTTTAAGCAGAAGATTTCAAGTATGCTATAAAAACACTGGACAAAACAAAACATGACAAATGAGATCTCACCTACACACATACCCAAGGAAAAACAATTTTATACAGCAATAGTAAAACGTATGCAGATTTTCCAAATGTAACACTATGATTTAAAACACAATTTATTTTGGTTTTACAGAGACTGGTAGTTTAAATTAGCAGAACCAGTTTTAAACAATGGTAAAAACTTCCTGATAGGCATCTGTATTGATTCAGATTGATGACTTTTAAGGTAAACAACCACGTACCGGTAAACAAGGGCGGGGGATTGTTAATTTTGTGATTTATCTCAGGGAATCCTAATAAGGCCCCAAGTGCTATTTTATAATATTCTTTGATCCTTCACGTATGCTACAAATTATAAAGAGTTCCACAGATTTATTCTAGTTTTAATTCAACCCGAAACTTTCAGAAAATCATTCCATGTAGAATTATTGTTATTCTATTTTAGGACTGAGGAACTTTGGCATTTACACATTCCGCATACAGCACTTGTGGGGTACGCAGCGGTAACAGCACAAAATTCCTTGCAGCCGATTTCTAGGTCACTGCTGAGCTCCACGACCCTATATTTACTTTGCTATTGGTGCCAAAAATGAGTTTAAGGCTGGCTCTGCCATCGCCCACAGAACTATCCTACTAAGGAATGCCAACCTCCCCACATTAGCTACCAGTTGACTGCATTATGCCGCCAAGGAAGGCCGGACAAAAGCGCAAATCAATATTCCATATGTGCTGGTATCGGCAGAGAACCTGCAACACAGAAAGGCAAGCCAGATTGACAAGAAATGTCTGCAGATCTGCATGCAAAAATAAGCGTTCGGCTGGGACGTGCCTCCTAAACGCCCCCTGGTTTTCAACCCGCCACAAAAAAAAAACTTAAAGGTCCCCGGCAAACGGGATTAAAAACAAAAATCCAAACACATTACGGGCAAAGCAAAGCAAAGCAAACCAGAAACAAGCACAAAACGGAAACGAAGCAGGGATCTTGCGATAAGCGCACCGGCTCCGTGCCGCTCAGGTCGCAGCGAGGGAAGCCCTAAGGGGCAGGGAAACGAGACGCCCTTCGGCTGACTCCGGCCTTCGGTCGTGCCTACTCGGCCCCTTTGCCAGCGGCCGTGGTGAACCGCGGGATCCCCGGGAGCCGTCTCCCTCCACACTTCCTCCCCTCACCTCGAACCCCAGCCAGGAGTAAGGAGACACCACATCGTAAAAGAGCTCCACGACCACCCGACCCATGTCAGCCCGCTCTCGTCCCCCGCCGCGCCGTGTGGACACGCCCCTACTACCCAGCACCACCACCCCCCCCCCGTGCAGGCGGGCGCTGACGGGGCCTGGGCGCTTTTCCGCTCACGTGAGTCCGCCCTGGTGGCGGGGCAGCCTGTGTGTGGCCCGTTAGCTGCAGTCGGTAGGTAGCGTCCGTCTTCCCAGGAGCTCCCTGCCCCACAGCTGTGAGGTGCTCTTTGCTGTCTCTCCTTTGAAGCCTGGCTTGGGAAATCGGGGGAGGGAGGGAGCCTGTGCCCTTTTCCGTGCTGAGGTGGGAGGAGAGGAAGCTCCTGAGGAGGACAGAGGGCAGCTGCCTTAGCCGTTCCGGCATGTTTTCCCGAAAGCACGCTTCTCCCGTTGGAGCCGACGGAGGGTACGTACGGACACTGAGCGGCCCTCCCTGGGCAGTTTGCATTGCAGCCAGCAGCCTGGGGATGGGGTGGGGGAACAGCTGAGAGGGTCTCGGGTGTAAGGCTGGCATGGGACCCTGCCCCGCGATGGCTGTTTTGCGGTGGGAGCGGGTAGAGGAGCTCTTGTAGGCTGATTGAAAAGGAAGCTCACTTAAACTCCTTTTTCCATCTTTTGTCCCTGCTCCTAATCATCCCACAAGAAATTCTGTGCAATTCCAAAATGCACTTCACCTGCATCCTGCATTTGTGTCACAGATCCCCCTTAGCCCGAATAATAATCTATAGACCAATTCCCCAGCCTTTATCTCAACCCATGAATTCTCACACTTCTACCTTTTTGATTCTCCTACCCTATGCCTCCTGAGGAGAGTGAGTGAGCAGCTGTGTTTTACTTAGCTGCCTGCCAGGGTGAAACTACACGATTATGGCATAGAAAGAGAAAAAGAGAATCAATGTTTCTCTCTCTAGTCACATTTGCAATTCGCTTGTATATAGTTCTGCATCTTAAGGACAAGAACAGCCTCTCACTGAGTTTCTCATCTTATAAAGTACTATATAGAAAATTAGTTCAGGAATCCACTCTGTATGTGACAAATAAAATATCCAAAAGGTGAAACGCAGCATCAATAATTCTCTTGCAGTTCATTCTCCATTCCTAGTTATCTCCAGAAAGAAGTTCTGTGAATTTGGGGGAGAAATTGTAAAAGGTTTAGGACTGGTTCAGCCCAGTTCTGTGACTAATGGGGTGGAGGGACCCACCAGCCAATGCTCCAGGAGAGGGGAAATGTGGAAGGATAGGGAGATGAACCTAAGAACAAAACAGCGGCAGTGAGCTAAGGGAGAAAAATAATTCACTGAATGTGATAGTGGGATGCAAGGCAATATAATACAATATAATTGGAACTGAAGGCAATAAATCAAATTAAATGAGAGAGTGTCCAAAACCAAAGGCCTTACTCTAAGGCGAGACGGGTAGGGAGTACACACCACAGAGATGAGAAGTAAAAGAAAGGGAGCATTCTGTGACTCACGGGAAGTTTCATCTTTCCCTCTAAACGGAAAATGGAAATGGAACAGTGAAAATCTGGGATACAAATCTTCTCTTCTGAGAACCAGGTGCCTGGAACTATCAACTATATACTTGCAGGTGCTAGCAATTGGAAACCAAGATCCAAGGGGAGCATCTCATAAGAGTGTCTAAGGTCAACAGCATGGAACTGGAGCATTAACTCTTTAACTCCTTGTGTGCTACATAATGTTGTGGTGTGGAATACTGATAACAAAAATCATAAAACCATGACAGAAACATACTTTCAGGAAAAAATCTTTAAACAGCTTTTAATAAGAAAATACCATATGTTGAAAAGTTACCTCAATAGAAAAGAAAAAAAGCAATGAAAATATTTAGAAATAAAAACCAAAATTGTCCATGCAGTCATGGGAAGTTTGAAAAACTGTCTTAACAATCACATTTATATTTCTTCTACATATGTTAACACTTCTCTGCAAATAAACCAAACTTATGAAAACTAATCCTAAATGCAAGCTTTTCTGGTTCCAATTAGCATTTTTGGAACAGTGATGTGTTACAGAACTGCTCAGTACTGCTCAGCGGTCTCATTCATTGTCCCAGCTCTTTGATGTCATCGTACCCTGTGTCTTCAAGAGCAGGGGATAAATCTCTCTGAGCTCCAGATGTTCTGTTTCTTGACACATTAGGACTCCAGTCTGAAAGCAATGAAAGGAAAAACACTGAGATAAATGCCCACTCTGCATGTGTTACGTCCCATGGTTGTGCAGCTGACAGCATGGGCTGTCTGTTGCTGCCTCCAGAAAGACTTGAGAAAAGCTTATTTTATTCTACTTTCTGCCACATATAAAAATATCCAAGGATCAAGCATACTTTTCCCAATAAACATTTTTAATGAATTTAACGATAATCATTTTAAATGAAAGCAATTATTCAATGTGCCAAAAGAACCCAATTCCATGTTTTACCACCTCAACTTTAAAAAGCATTTTTTGCTCTCTTTATCTGACATATTACAAACGTAATAGATCTAGCCTTGTCCTTCCCAAGAGTATGCCCTAATTTGGATCCTCCCAAGGCTACCACAGGAGAATGATCAACCCATTGTTGGTGTTTGAAATCTGCTAGGAGGATATAATTCGTCTTATAGACTGAGGGTGGTTACTGCATAGAAAAGTATGACCCTGCTAGCCCCCCCTCTCAGCTCTTCCTGAGGAGATCTCTGGGTCCTTGAGCCCTGCTCTCAGCTCCTTCCTCCTAAGGCTTCCCTGCTAACACTGGGATATCAAGTTTCCTAGATCTCTGCAGATAAAGTCTGTTCTCACTTGCAGTGTTTATAAGGAGAAAAACAACATAGGTGTAGATTACCTGCAGAAGTTGTGAGAACACCTACTGAATTAGTTGAAAGACCAGTCTAACAAGCATCTACCTGAAGTATAGGTAGATGTGAATCTAATGACATTCCTTAAGGCTAAGTGCAAAGTGTTGCACGTGGGCCAGGGCAATCCCAGGTGTTTATACAGACTGGGAGAAGAACTCCTTGAGATCAACGCTGTAGAGAAGGACTTGGGGGTCCTAGTGGACAAGAGGCTGGACATGAGCCAGCAGTGCAGAGGGGAGCTGAGATGATGAGAGGGCTGGAGCACCTCTCCTATGAAGAAAGGTTGAGGGAGCTGGGCTTGTTTAGCTTGGAGAAGAGAAGGCTCCGGAGAGACCTCACTGTGGCTTTCCAGTATTTGAAAGGAGAGTATAAACAGGAGAGGGTACAACTGTTTACAAGGATGGATAGTGATAGGACAAGGGGGAATGGTTTTAAACTGAGGCACGGGAGGTTTAGGTTAGATATTAGGAGAAAGTTTTTCACACAGAGGGTGGTGACACACTGGAACAGGTTGCCCAAGGAGGTTGTGGATGCCCCATCCCTGGAGGCATTCAAGGCCAGGCTGGATGTGGCTCTGGGCAGCCTGGTCTGCTGGTTGGTGACCCTGCACATAGCAGGGGGGTTGAAACTAGATGATCACTATGGTCCTTTTCAACCCAGGTCATTCTATGACTCTGTGATTTTATGGGATAGCATTTCTTCCTTACAGTGATTAGATAAAGTCTAGGTGATCTTTTGAGGTATACTCCACCTTGATTTTCCCTGAGGTTGGTACAATAACTATAGGATACGAAAATTAGTAGCAGTGCTCTTCTGGCCTCACCTTTCCATGAATCCTTGTTTCTGTCACATTCTTCTGAGACCCCAGTGATTTCTTGCTTATTCTGCTCAGAAAGAGAAGCATCTTCAGGTCCAGGAGCATCTGTTACATCATCATAACCACCTTCCAGGTTATTTCCAGGCAATGGTGAGATTTCTGAAACAGGATAGGTATTAATAGTAATAGGGATAGGTTTTCCACTAGAGAGAGCACTAGTTTATGATCCAAAAATAAGTCCTGCAATAACGACAGTAGTATAATAATGAATGGTAAGAAAATAAGGTTCCTCCTGAGGACTCTATAGTATGTCACAGTGATACAGCTCCAATAATTGTCATATGTTGTTGTAACAAGTAGAAAGCAGAAAACAATGTAGAAGATGAACAGGAATAGGACAAACATCTGGAACAATGCAGTTAGTGGAAAAATTTATGTCAACGTAGTCTTCCCCACTTTATTTCATAATTGCACAGTAACAAATTGCTCTGTGTCTATCTCTGTAAAGCACCTATTTCCTTGTATTTTCATTACTTTAACCACTCTCTGTTAAACTTCAGTGAAATAGTCTAGCTAAGTAGCTGCCCTGTGCTGTCAGCTCTGGATGTTTGGATACAAACTTGGGCCAAACCTTTGAAGAAAAATATTTGCAGTTCTTTTTCCCTGTCTCTCATTTTCCACTGTCTTTAGTGGGGAAATCAGTGAAACCGACCACAGATGCTAATGAGGGGAAGCTGCCATAAAACAGAGTTCTAAGAGAGCTTTCCAGAGCAGGTTTGAGTGTGCAAATGAAGACCAAAAAGTGCTGAATAAAGCCAGGTGCATGTTTACTTCAGAGCTGCTTGTCTGGGCTTGGCAGATTTGGAAATCTGAGGGTAGGAGAGAAGAATTATGGGAGAAACCAGAAGTTTCCTGGTAAATGTGTGAGCTTCACAGTTTCATACTGAGGCCACCAGAAGAAATTAGCTTTAGTTTGTTTCTCTTGATGAGAAAAAGACACACATACCTGAGAGGCCAGACATCCCTTGCTGTTCTTTCATCAGTTTGTAATCAATCTCCTCATAGACAACCTCATTGAAGGAGTCATAGGGTAGCCTGGAGCCTGAACATAAAATGCATGATCATTCACAGACTCTGTCCATACTCAGGCCATGGTCATGAAAAGATGGAGGGATCTAACAGGGTCTACACAATCTGGTTACTACACAAAAAGTCACTAAGAAGTGCTGGCTAAGAATAAGTATGGAGAGAAAGTTTATTTTGACAAAGAGACCTTAGATATTGGGTGAGGAAGCAAGTTTGGATTTGAAAACAGATCCATTCTATTTATTCCATCTCTGTGCATATCTAAGTTTCTTTGTTTTAAAGTTATGTTTTGTGTTATCTTTTAATAGCCCCTTCATTACTCAGGAGACTGAAAGCTTTCCAGACGCTTGTGGCATTTCAGGGAAAGATCTCATGCAGATCCAGTCTGAACTGGAGATACTACTACTCATTTGTCTGAGATCTAATGTGCTACTAGCTATGAGGTTTCCAGTTGCTGTACTGATTTGATATTCTAAAAGCCACCTTTAGTAAGGTGGCTGTCCTTGCTTGCATTTTTGCTGTTTCTCACTGGAAAACTGTTTCTCCAAATTGACCTCACTTTCCACTCTCAAGCTAGTTCCCCTGTCTCTGTTTCTTTCCACACAGGCAGGTCACTTCATGTATCCTACAGAGGAAGACCAGGCCCAAGACTCCCAGTAGTTGTCCTGGCTGCTGTCAGTTTCCAGATGTACTAGTGGACAGAGAATGAGTGAAAATCTCAGTGCAGCAGCAGGTGTCATTTACCTCAGCCACCCATCTCCCCCAGACAGCTAAAAACTTGCCAGCCATTTCAAGGAAGCATTTTATACCAACACACCTCTCTGCTGTGCCCTGGCTCTTTGGATCTGTCCAGCAAGAATGGCAAGAACCAGGCAGAGAAGGGCCCCCAGGATGATGCAGAGGATGACAGGTGCTGAAGCTCTCATGTTATTTGTCGCTGAGCGGTGGGGTGAAGCTAGATGGAAACAAAGAGGCAACACATAGGGAAGAACCCAGTAGCCCAAAGGCTGCTCCTCTGAAGTCTCCTCATGTGCTCAGGTAGCAGAGTGAGGCAGGTCACCTGCTGCATAATTTCTGCTCAATGAGAAAGAATTCAGCAGCTAGAAATAGTGCCACTCATTTCTCCTTTACAAAAGACTGTGGGAGATGCTTTCTAATGAGCTGGAATATCTCAGAATCACAGAACTGCAGGGGTTGGAAGGGACCTCAAGAATCACTGTGTCCAACCCCCTTGCTAAAGCAGGTTGATATATTTCTGATTTACCTGTTTTGCAGTATCAGTGACAGTGAAAGTCCCTAATTTGATGGGAGGAAGAAAGGGTGAAGAAGGAATGTTTTACCTGCTTTAGTGGAAGGTGCTGTTGTTTCTGTCACACCTACAAAAGGAAAGTGAGTCCAGATTAAGGAAGAGGTAACTGACAAGTAGGAAGAATATGTTCATATCGTTTGAGAGGTTCCTTCAGTCAGAATTATAAAGAGGCTAATCACTGGGATGGACAGATGGCATAATATCCCTCTATTCACCTCCCTCCCCAGTTTGTGTGATGAACCAAAGGACCATTTTACTAACCTGAGCAATCCACGGCAGCATCCTCCTTGTGATCACAGTTTTTGCCAAGCAAAGGCTTGGAAGGACAGTCCCAAAGTGACATTTCTGTTCCTTTACAGTGGACCTTCTCCAGCCAGATGGGACCTGAGCCCTCCCCAAAGGCAGCTTCACTCAGAGCAGACACAGCAGAACCACAGCCCAGTTGCCTGCATACAACATTAGCATCTGCCACATCCCAGGAATCATCACAGATTGTTCCCCAGGAACCCTGATTCCAAATCTCCACTCTTCCTGAGCACGCATCCTCTCCTCCTACAACACGTAACTTGTCCTTGTCTGCAGAATAAAAAAGCATCTGTATTGCCTGAATAGCAGTAAGGTCCACAGAGATTAATTAGGAAAAACAAGGGGGTAGAAGTACCTGAGCAACTTGTAGAGTTTGGACACTCAGTAAATGAGGCAGGAGTCATTGTTCCTTTTCTTCCTGCAGAAATTCAATACTGAATTAAATAATTCGATCATTCTCTGGAAAGAGTGAAGGAGTGTAAACTTCCTGAGTATTAATCATCAAGTGCATTTTTCCTATAATAAATGTGTAACCTATTTAGTAGTTGATGTAGTAGTTAGCATTTATTAGTGTTTGGCTATTATTGTATATTAAAAAAATCTTTAAACTCTCTGATGACTTTGTTTTCTTTTCTCTTGAAGTGTCTTTCAAGAGATCTGAGTTACCTAAAAATTATTTATATTTCAGTGGGAACCCACAGATATGAGATACTGTCCTAAAAGCAGGCACCAGAAACGATAATTTAGAACTGAACTAACATGCACTTGCACTTGGTTATATGCATGCATATGTATTTGTATGTATATAAGCACTGCTTTGCAGACATACATACAGAAATACATGTATGTCTCTAGTCTTCTTGAATAGTCTCAACTGAAATCTCACAGACTAATTGCATTTCACACATTTTTAATGTACAGATAAGCAGTGGCAGCATCCCATCAGGGATTTCCCTTGGATTTTAACACTGATATCATTTTAATTTACTCATTTTCAGCAGAGATGTAGACAAAACGTTTGCGCCAATTTCATGAAACTGAAAATAATATGAAGTGGAAACAGATAAACATGAGTAAGCATCATATTGTCCATGTATGCACGTGCGGATGTATGTATATTTGGGAGGTATTGCGTGGATGCATTTGTATTTACCAGTGCAAGAAATATGGGTCTCTTCTGCTCGGTTATCACATGACTGAGGATCCCAGGGGTCTGACTGACATTGCCACAGGGAGCTGTGTTGCTCAGCGCACTCAATGTGATCCAGCCATGTGGGCCCAGAACCTCTGCCATATTTGAAATCTCTTTCGATTTCCCCACCATCTCCACAGTTCAAGTGTTTGCATACAGTTACTGCAGTGAGTTGAGACATACGATTGGAGCAAATGCTCCCCCATGTCCCATTGTAGAAAACTTCTAGCCGTCCAGCACAGCCACTGCCATTCACCAGCCTCAGAGCCAGGAACTCTGAAAGTGAAGGCATAAAAATGGAATCAGATGACATGATTCAACACACATTTCATCGTCTTGTTTCCAAAGACCAACCATTCAGTAAGCATTACTCTTCAAATAATAGGGGCCACTTCCTCAGTGATTTTGACTGTTGTCCCAATCCAAGAATCCACAGGAGTGGCCGGTATTTTATCATTCAACTGATCTCAGGGCATACAGTTTTTTGGGGGGCTCCCATGACAGCTGGTCACACACTTTTCTGGAGGTAAGGAAAATGCAGATATCATACAATGGGAGGGATATTGCTCCCTCAGCCCTTGCCTAGAGTGGCCTACTAGCACACAAACCTCTTTGGCTCCTTCTTGAGCCCTCTCCAGGCTTTTGGTGCAATCCAAAGAGAGAATGAAACCGGATGTTTCCTCCTAATTGTCATGTAAATGTGTTTATTCAACAATATAAAAGCTGGATCATCTTATAGTGAAATTGGAGGCCTCAATTATGAGGGGATGCACTGTGTAGGACTTCCCTGTTGTTGGGAAGGCTCTCCAAATCCTTGCTGCAAATGAAGCTCCCCAGCAACTGCGAATCTGGATGATGGTAAAGTATTAGGGCAATTGGTGATGTATCTTTCTTAATGACTATTGCTATTATTCATGCAGTAACAATTAGGCACATTGCCTTGTTCTGTTTTATTCTTGCTGTATCATTGCACTTATTATCTCAGTGCTTTAAACTGAAGTAAAGATAAACACACTTCTTTAATGTGGTGTCTGTGACCTTTGTGCTGACCCTGTCCACTGGCAAACAGTCTGGCACTTGACAGTTGATGACCTCCTTCTGCACAACGTGCAGCCACAGCCCCTTGGTGTAGCAACCCTCCAATTTATCCCCGAAATCCCTCAGCATGCCCTTTTGCGTGTACATGTGTGAATGCCAAATAAGTACACCCTTTGTGATGATGGACCATGCTTGCAGACAGGAGAGAATAACAAGCTGTTCAAGCAAGACTCCACCAATTCTCAGCTTTCCCATTTGTGTTCTTTTTCAGCTCACAGGCTATGAAATGTATTTTTTGAACATACCTGAGCATAGGACTCCAGCGTCCTCTTTGTGTTGGCAGTTGTGATGACCCCATACCCTAGAGGGGCATGCCCAGATATTGGATTCAGACCCAGTGCAGTTCACATCATCCAGCCAGATTTGCCCTGAGCCTTCTCCATAGTAAGCAGAGTCTAATGCCTTGATGGCATATCCACATCCCAGCTGTCTGCAAACAACATTTGCATCTGATAGATCCCAGTTATCATCACAGATAGTGCCCCAGATGCCATCATGATAAAGCTCCACTCTCCCAGCACAGCGTTTTGTTCCATTCACCAGCCTCATCTGCCGGCTCTCTGCAGGAAGAAAATGCAACTGACAATATTGAATATATTGATAATGCACTGGTCAATTTAATGAGCATATATTTAAAGCACATTTGAGGCATCATGTTCTTGTTAGATTCCAGTTCATTTATTATGATTTCTTAGGTAGAATTCCTGTGATGCTAAAACCACATCAAGGCAAAGGATTACTCCTGCAATAGGTGAATGTTTAAGTAATTCCTGTTGGTTACTGCAAATGGGTAGCGGTAGTCTAGTCGTGGTAAGTATATGCAGACATCACCTTATTTTAGAAAGTCTGAGAAGCTGTTTTCTAATTAAACGCATTTAGATCAGAAACAGGTTCCGCAACAGATGCGTTAAAAATTAAGAGATATGTAGTAATAGTTGTTTGTGTGTATATCTAGTAAGACTGCATGTGCCTACACATATATAGAAGAGTCACAAAACCAAATCTATTCAGTTCTTTGATGTCAGTTCAAATGTGGATAGTCACTGACAAATTAGTGCTTTTACGACTTCTGTATTGTGTTATTTCTTTTTGATTCTGTGAGCTAAATTCTTTAAGAATTTCAGATGAAGAAAGAAATGTGTGAATTTCACTTGCTTCTTTGACTACCATTTATCTCTTAGTGTCTACAAGTAGGTGAGTTTCACAAGCTCTGATCCATGCCTATTTAAGATCTGGTAAGACCACAGCACAAGGTTGGCTAGAGAAAACCCTAGAAAGCATTCTGTTCTTTTCACACAGTGACTCACCAGAGCAGATCACACCAACATCTTCAGCAACTCCTGCTGACAGCACCTGAGAATGGGAGGTCTTGCAGAGCACTAGCCGAGTCTCATTTCCATCACACTGGACACTTCTTAAGCCCACAGGACCGATGCCTCGTTCAGACCTTGGAAGGTAATAGGCTCTCTTTGCTATTCCACACTGGAGCTGTCTGCATACCACATGAGCATCTTTGATGTTCCAGTCGTCATCTAGGACTCTGCCCCATATGCCATCAAGGGAGATTTCAACACGCCCATCGCAGCGGCTCTGACCATCTGAGAGTCTGAGTGATTCAGCAAGACCTGGGCTCAAAAGGTTTGGAAAACGCTATGAATAAAATTTTCTGCTGCTATCACAGTAGAAATAACATGCAGGGGAGAGATGGAAGTCAAAATTATATGATGGTAAAGAGTATTTCACACCAGTGATTAAGGAGATAGCCTGTGGTAAGGCTTTGATTGCTTCTATGCCCAGAAGATTTTGCAACAGGAAGCAAGATAGACATACCCAGCTAAAAGGTTAGATCCTCCTAGAATCAGGCACATCTAAATAATGTGATTTCCTTTAGAGTGAAATCCTACTAAATGAAGTTTTTATGCTGAAACTGGGGACAGAAGTGTGATGGGTGGGTAGTGAAGGAAGGAGAAGGACATTAAATATAAGCTGACATATACAACTTGGCAAAGTGAGATCACCAAGATTGCTTTGATCTGAAGTTACAAAACCTGAAAAGAAAACATTCCTAACTTACCTGAGCAAACAACAGTGGCTACTTCTTTGGCTGAACAAGTTGGATTGCCCAAAGTCACTTGAGCACAATCCCACAGGCAGGACTCTGTCCCTTCACAGTGAAAAGCATCTCTCCATACAGGTCCATTCCCATCCACAAAACTGTCTCCTGTCTGGATTGACTTTGCATAGCCACAGTTCAGTTGATAGCAGAGGACGTTAGCAGCCTGCAAATTCCAGTGGGAGCGGCAGAGTCTTCCCCATGTATCGCCATGGCGGATTTCCACTCTGCCTGAGCATGTGCTGCCATTCGCTAGTCTGCCCCCTGGGCACCCTGAATATAAGAGAAAATGAATACCAAGATGTCATACTGGTAACTGCTCATGAGCATGAACTAAAAACTGGCTTGGAAATGGAAATGAATTTTCCTTAGCAATAAGAAGAAGCAAAAATGCAAGAAGATGCAAAAGAAGAAAAAAAAGAAAAATGCAAAGAAGAAGCAAAAAAGTGGCTCCACTGGCCACAAGAATTTCCATACGTATAACTGGATTTTAGTCCCCCTGTTTTACTGAGAAGAATGATTAGAAATCAGAATCTGATCTCCTGCAATTTTTGAACTTGAGGCACTAGATTTCAAGGCTCTGAGTGAACCTAAACTACTCTGACCAGATGTATTTGTGTCTCTCAACTCAGGCCATTGGTCCAAGGACTCAATTAAGCCCGAACCAGGCCTTCAGTCCTTGCCTTAACTATGTGGTTGGTGTAACTGCCCTGTCTTCTGCTGTTCCTCGTTTTTCTCTACAGTTCAGCCCTCTGTGTTCGGATGCTTCAGACTATACCCTGATGGATGCACTCATATTGTCTCACCATCTGGACCCAGCTTGTTCTCTCCTCAGGAGCAGCCCTTCCCTTACTCTTGCCTGGCACAAAGAGGGTTTCATAGAGAGTGAGCAGCCTTGTGGTAAGTGCAGCCTCAGCTCCTGGAAATACCTGTAGCAGCAGGCTAAATACAGAGATTGGCTGTACAGATACCCTCTGGTTTTTGGGTCCATACTGTCTCAAAGAAGCCATTTTTCATTTCTCCTCTTAGCCCTTTCCATTGCTCACCTGAGCATATCACACGAGCAACATTTCCAGCAGGGCATTCGTTCTGATCTAGAACACTCACAGAACAGTCTCTTGAGTATGAGCCATTCTTCTTACAGCTGAATGTACCGTTCCAGAAAGACCAATTTCCTCTTCCAAAGGACTGTCCGTCTGGTATTGACAGTGCAACTCCACAGTCCAGATGCTGGCAGAGGTCATTGGCAGCTGGAAAACTCCACGAGTAGTCACAGAGCGTTCCCCATGAGCCTCCATGAAGAAGCTCAACTCTCCCTGTACATGTGGTACTGCCATTTGACAACCTGTATCCGCCATAGCCTGCAGGAATAATGAAGGACTTAAGCATTTGTATTATTATTTATTGCTATCACATTGAAAATTGTAAGAGAGATCTAGTCTACTAACCCTTTCTGTGTCCCAGGCTACTGGGTAGAGTGGTAGAACAGGAAGCACATAAATCAACTCTGAAACAATTATTTATCATCCATGCTGTAGCCCGTACTACATCACTGAAAGTCTTTTAACTCCTGAATTTCCTTCTCTCCTTCTCTGCTTTGTTCTCTTCTCCCCCCAGAGTGCTGCTGCTACTTTGTAGAATATATATATATATATTTTTTTTTTTTTGGAGAGACAATCTTTAAATTCCTGTCTTGCTTTCGGTGTGTGTTTGGGAAACACAGAATGGGAGCTACTAGTTGCACTTTCTCTCCAAGTAGCAAGTCCTCTCACATTAATCGGTAACCAGTTCAGTGCAATTCTGAACTTTCATGTATGTAACAGCACAAGGTACAAAACACAAAAGGTCATGTCCATCAGGTAATGATTCACAATTATTTAAGTATGATGTGGAGTGTCCTACTGCAATCCCCATGCAGTTGTTCTGACTTTTCATACTGTTATACTGCCTACCCTTGCCTCACTCTTGCACAATATTCCTTCTAACGAAACCTCTGAGCTATGAATCTTGCAGGACAGGAACAGGAGCCAAGACCTCTCAGTCATAGGCATCTTAACTAGGCTGTCTGGCTCCTCAGAGGGCTGCAGAGCACAACAGCCAGCATGACATTTCCAAGGCAGGTTTGAAACTGACTGCAGCCCTTTGACTGGAAAAGTCTCAAGGGAGACCATATCACTCTTTACAAATGCCTCAAAGGTGGTTGTAATCAGGTGGGGGTTGGCTGCTTCTCCTAGGTAACTAGTGATAGCACAGGAGGTAATGGCCTTGAGCTGTGCCAGGGGAAGTTCAGATTGGACATCAAGAAAATTTCATCTCAGGAAGAGTACTCAGGAAGAAGTACTGGAACTGGCTGCCCTGGCTGTTCAAGAAAAAGGCAGATGTGGCACTGAGTGGCATGATATAGTGGTCATGGTGGTGATGGGTTGATGGTTGAAATAGATGAGCTTAGTGATCTTTTCCAACCTTGACAGTTCTTTGATCCTATTTTACGATTCTGTGGCTGGGAAATGCATGAAATGAACTTCTTTCCATTAAATATTTGTAACTTATGCCTCTATGATTTTGCAGAAGTCTGTAGTTGTACCTCTCCCAGATTTATAATTAACTGAAGTACCAGAGTTTAACACACACAATAGCAGAGAAGAAAATGCATTTTGCCATGTTCCTGATTATCTGCTCTGGTCACCTCTTCTTTTATGCATATGAGAAAGACAAGGAAGGAATTCCAAACACTATGGAGCTCATACCTCTAATAACGTAAGAGAAATTACAGATCTTTTGAGATCTCCATCCATGGTGACAGAGTGAAATTGTCACAAAGGATGGATTAAATGCAGACTCTCAGTTGAATGAAGGAGATTGTGAGGCTGCTCTCTTTTACTCTTTTACTCCTGGCCCTTCCTTGAATCTCTCAGGCATAATAAGGGAAGAAGCCTAGAACCATAGAAATATGCAGAGGCTCAGAGTGGTGGGCTGCCAGGAAGAAAACGTGGGATACATATAAACTATATCCATCAGTCCAAAGTCTCACCTGAACACAGAACATAAGCATCATGAGAGCATGCCTTACTATGCTGCAATGTCCTGGGACAGTGTGCAAGGTGAGTCTCATTCCCCACACAGTGGAACTTTTCTTGCCAGATCAATTCATGTCTGCCTCTAAAGTGAGCTCCTCTCAAGACATCCACAGCCTGGCCACAGCTTAGCTCACTGCATATAACAGAGGCAGCATTGAAATCAATGTATGAGTAACAGACCATAGTCCAAGTTTCTTCTTGTTTTATTTTCAGGTGTCCTGAGCAGGCAGTGTCCCCACCAGACAGATGCAGCCCTGAGAAACCTGTGTGATGGGGAGAAGGAGAGAAGAAGGAGAAAACAAGAAAATCAGTATTGAATGTTGATTATGCTGGTCTAATTTAATTTCTCTCGTGCATTCATGGGCAAGACACATGGAATGCATGTCTCTGAGGACCAGTAACTTCTAAATAGCTGTTGTGGCAATATCTGTATGCTGCTGGCAAGAGAAAAATCAGAGGAAAAAAACAGCTTATGGGAATGTTTGTGTTTTTAGTACATGAAAATATAAAATCTTGAACAAGTGCTCAGAAAGCCCTAGAACAAGGGGAATTTTGAACATTTGCAACTTGTTTGAACAACAGTAATCCACAAATAAATAAATAAACACGTAAGCATTTACAAGTGTATGTTCTCAAGTCTTCACTATTCAAAGGAATAGAAGACTGAAGTGCCTCAATAAGAAGAAAACCTGTATTATACAAATATCAAGGGATTTCCAGAAGAATATAGAGCAGAGTCAACTACGAAACGCCTCTATAGTGTGAACTGGAAGTCTACAGGTTTATTAGTTCAAGTTCAGCACTGCTGATTCCCCTAGGCTTTGTTGAACACCTTTGCACATCACTTCATGAGCTTCATATTTCTGGAGATCTCGTTCAGGCAAGGCATACTACATGAAAGTTAGCTGTGCAGACCCTGAGTGAAGCCCATCTCAGTTTTGATCAAATGTGTCAGCTAAGGCACAGCAGCTTGAGAGAAACGACCTGTCCTGAAAACAGCATTGCATTGCTTTTCTTCTGTGGCATTGCACATTGTAGTAGTAGACTTGCTTCCACTCAGATGGGGCTACATGTAGCCAAGCTCAGTGTCTATGTCTCACCTGGTGTTTGTTTTTTTGTTTGTTTGCTTGTTTTTAACTCCACTCAATAACATTTTTGAAGTTCTATAGGTCTTGCATAAAACACTGTTTTTTTCTTTGGTGTTTGCATTTTATTCAGCTCCACACCACCTCTATTAGCAGTGAAGTACTTCATATCATAACAGTTCCACCACTGTTCATGGGTGAGATATTTATTTTATATGCTTTTCTTCTCAGCGGATGTAATATGGAAATAGTAATGGATTTGTTTTTGTGCAGTACAGACAATCACTACAACGAATTTATAGCTGTGCAGGTGCATGGAAAATGTTGTTCACATGAGCACCAACGGTGCAGTCAAGGGAAATCTCAAGTTTATCAAGAGTGACTCCACAGAGCGTGGGAGAGTTTGTGGCTTTGAATCAAAGGAGAGGCTAGTAAGGCTAATCTTGTGGTGGGAGTTTGTTACAAACCACCCATTAAGGTGAGGAATTGGGTGAAATCTTCTATAAACAAAAAAAGAAAATCTCCAAATCACACATCTTTATGCTGTCATTGGCAAAACTACTGAGCACATAATGTGCTTAGTTTTCAGACCCTCACTTCAAGGATATTGGTTTTCACAAGCATGTGCAAGGAAGAGCAATGAAGTTGGTGAAGGGAATGGAAGATTTATGAGGAGCAATTAAGGGAACTAGGATTGTTTAGTCTGGAGAAAAAGAGGATGAGGGGAGACCTCATTGCTCTCTACACCTAAAAGTTGTCTCTTTTATCATATGACTAGTGATATGACACAAAGGAATGAGCTAAAGTTGTGGCAGGGGAAGTTTAGGCTGAAAATTAGGAAGAATTTCTTCACAGAGAGTGTGGAGAACCATTGGAATGGGCTGCCCAGGGAAATGGTGGAGTCCTCATCCTTGCATATATTTAAGAAACACAGACATGACATCTATTTGGTAGCAAGGAGGAACTTGCTTGGTTGGGGTTACAAAAATCTTTGGTAGCCTTTAGTCACCATGAAATAGTGGATTTCCAAATATTGAATGGGGTGAGAAAGAAGAAAAAGTGCAGAGCAAACAGAGTTCAGGAGAAAGAATTTGACCTAAATAAACCCATGGGATGCAATGCGGTTTATCTAAACTGACCAACTTTCTTTCAAGTCCACTCTCTCTAAAAAGAGGCCATTTTCAAAAGGTTGTAGAGATGATATCCCTAGCAATAGGAAAAAGGCAGATGTTGCACTCATCTTCAGAAAAGGATGAAAAGACGACCTGGAGAACTAAACTACAGGCTGGTCAGAGAAAATCATGGGGTGAGTATTCTAGGAGCATATTTCTAAGCAGGTGAAGTGAGAGGTGAGCAGGTAAACAAGGAGAGTCAGCATGGATTTTCCAAGAGTAAACCATGCCTATGTGACCTGATTGCTTTCTCTGAAAAAAGGACTGATTTGTGAATGATGGGATAAGAGCAGTACATACCATTCACCTCAAATTCAACAAGGTCTTTGAAACTGTCTTGCACAATTTTTGTGTCTTGTAACAGTCTCAATGAGTGAATTACTAGATGGGCAAAAAGCTCATCAGTCAGCCTCAGATTGTAGTTCTTAGTGAATTGCACTCAACCTGGAGGCTGGCAACAAGTGGATTACCACTGTTGTCTTCCCTGAGATCTGTTCTGTTCTGTATCTTCATCAGCATCCTGGAGAGCTTGATGGAGTAAACTTTTACTGAGCTGAGATAACCTCAAGGGCAGAGCTGCCATTCTGGCAAATACAGGAGGAAGTAGTAAGTTGACAGGAACCTTATGAAAGTCAAAAAGAATGAATGTGAAGTCTTGAAGAGAGGAAAGAACCTCTTGCAGTGCTTCAGGGAGCAAAACCAAGCACATATTGCAAGCAAAAACACTGAGCATACACTGGATTTCTTTGCCATTCCAGAAATCCCTATCTTAGCTTACAGGAAGATCTAAAGGAGGAGGATGCTTGGATAGCATAATACAGAATGTTCTTGCTTCCCCATCTACACCCTCTCTTTAGCTTCCTTTCCTGGCCAAAAGCAAGTTGATTATTGCTCTCATGTTGACTGCAAGAGGCATGGTAGAAAGAAATGGTGTTTCTATTTCTGTTCTGTGTGATTTACTATGTCTATTTCTGTTCTATATCATTGCTGTGCAAAGGCAAAGCAGACACACATTTGTGGTCAGCAGAAGTTTTAATGGTTATTTGGGTTATACTTATTTGGGTTCAGAGGCCATGGAGGAAGTGTTACCTCTGTGCTGACCACATTACTAGACTATCCATTTAGGACAAAGATTGATCTGAGTTCCTTTGTATTGTGGGAATTGCTCTATTATTAAAGGTTATATAACTTCTTACCTGAGCAGATCACTCCAACGTCAAAATAATGAGGGCAGGTAAAGCCACCCCAGCCTGCATGAGGGCAGTTCCAGAGAGCAGATTCATTACCACGGCACTCTACTCGATACAACCATGTAGGTCCAGATCCTTCTCCAAAAGGAGCTCGGTTAAGGGCCTGAACAGCAGACCCACATCCTACTTGCTGGCAAACAACCTCGGCATCTTCTGTATTCCAGTCACCATCACAAACAGTTCCCCACCGATCCTCATGTTTTACTTCCACTCTCCCAGAGCAGGGGCTAGTTCCATTTATCAGCTTCAATTCATCATCCCCTTCATAAACAGAGACAGAAGAGGGTTATGAATATGACAGTCTAATCATTACAATCTTTTGCAGATGATTAATCAGATTCTTATTACTCCTAAACCTTATTTTTAAGAATCACTTTCTAAATAGTCCCATATAAAGTTCTCGTTTGTTTTGCTTTCGGGGTGTTACGTGTGTATTTACAAGTTTGAGAAAACTGAACTGCTAAAATGTAAGTTATTTCTAATTACATGCAAGCTGTCTCTGCTCCTGACATGTCAGAGATGGAAAATGCCAAGAAATGCCCATAGCCTGTGCCTCATAAGGGCTTCAGTAGAAGTTTCTCCTTTCTTTTTATTGTTCTTCCTCAATTTCTTCCTCTCAGACAAACTATTATTTGCAACTAAGTGCCCCCCAAAGTCTTTTTTTTTTTTTTTTTTTTTTTTTTTTTTTTTTTTTTTTTTTTTTTTTTTTTTTTTTTAAATACCCTGCCATGGACACAGTCCTCCTGGTCAGGGGTACATGACAAGAAGAGATGTCTCATGCAGATATCGTCATGGGCTGGTGACCTGTTCTGGGAGATGCAGCAGGATAAGCAGAAGATGGGCAGGTAGGTAGGTATTCATCTTGTTCCTCATGCCCCACCCCCTCTTGATGTAAAAATTATCCTCAAAAAATCCTCTTCTTCTCTGCTTCCAGTGCCTGCTGCTCTGTGATCCTCTGTTTCCAGGCCTATTTCTCTCCACTAATATCAAAATTCCACTAATATTTCAATTCTTCTACAAATTGTTCCACACAATATTACACTCCGTACAGAGCAGATGACAGTCCGACAGAAGAGGGAAGGCTCACATGAGGTTTTCTTGCTTTATTATTTTGGACTACTACTATAAGAGCTTCAGCTACTATACAGAAGTCTAGAAAAAGGACCTAAGAGCAAGAAAACACAAGAAGAATTTTATTACATTCAAATGCAGGAATGATTATGAGACATAGAAGCAACTCATAGAAAATAAAGCTACACCATAGCCTGCTTGAGCTCAGAAAGCAGGATAATAGATTTGAGTTGTATTTTACAAAGACATCAGGAAAACAAAGGTAGATAGTCTAGTATGTAATTACATGAGAAGAAAAAACTGTTCAGGAATTGTTTTTTTTTTGTTTTTGTTTTTTCCCCTCAAAAAGTCAAAGGTTTTAAGATAAGAGTTTTGGAGCAGCTTCTCCTTAAAAAAAAAATTCTTTGCTTGACTAAAAGGCAAAAACATTGAGTTAGTATTCTGAATCCTAGCAGACAGTAATAAATAAATAAATAAATAAATAAGGCACTGAAAACAAACAATGAAACAAAAAATAAAGATACCTCCTGCAGATTCCATTAAGAACAATTACTGTTGTATTGAAACAATAAAGATGACATTCAGATCGTTAGGTTTTGTGTTAGAAAGTTCATCTTCCCATGCAAAGGAGCACAGAGAAACAAAGGCAGGTGGGGAAACCTTAGTAATCCAATCAGAGAAAAAGGCTCCTGCTGTGGCACTTCCTGGGACTATCCCAGGATATGGGACACTGTATGAGATACAAAAGAAAAGCACCCAAAGATCGCTTGGGAAGGAGAAAGTATAGCACAACAGAAGGGTAAATGGACACAAGGGACAAAAAGGCTGCTTCTCAGCTGACTTGTGCAGCTATGACCTGCGCTGTCTGTTTCTTTTTACTTTATTCTGTGCACCTATGTATGGATGTACCAGTGGCTGGTGCCTTCACAAGAAGGAACTTTAAGAACAGTTTTATCAAGTAATGAGAGATTAAAGCAGTGATAACAAGCCTTAAACCTTGGGATAGACCTTGGGATAGAGGCTAACCTCAAATGAAGCATGCAATTGTTTGCTTGACAAACATGCATATTTGAATTACACACAATACTGAAATACTTGAGAGGCATTTTATATTTCATAGTAAAAGGAGCTCTGGTGATTTTGTTCTGGAACTGAGAGTCTTGGGGCACATTTTTTAAATTGAAGTTTGCTCACTGACAGTTAAATCATTCAGTACTCGTGCTTGTCTGTTACCAATGTTGGGTCCTTGTGTAATACTATAATGGGATGATAACAGTAGGGTGGCAAAGTCTCCGACTACAGCAAATGAGAACAAGCCCAAAGGCAGCAGCCACAGATGCAGGAAAATAATTGCTCACCTTTGGAAGGCCTCAGGTAGGCAGGGATCTCTGGCAGGAGATACCCTCACCTCCACTGCCATCCCTTAAATGAGGTCTGGGAAGGAGTGAATCCTGGCTACATTCCTCCCATTCACTCAGCTCCCCTGAGTTGTCCCTGCCTTCCCACCAGGTGCTCAATTATTGTTTCAGGCCATGAACTAGTGCCTCCACTACACTTGAAACAAACTTGTTGGATATGATCTGTCCCCTTCTCAAAGAGAAAACTTAAAAGGAAAAAAACCTGTGTGAATTGTCATCTCCAAAGAAGACGACATGGCTGAAAATTAAAATGACAAAAAACCTACCATATGTGGGACCTCTATATTTCCAGGTGAAAGATAGTAAAAGATAAGTACATGCAAGGACCAGAGATTCATCTAAAACTTAATTAGATATGAGTTTCAGCATATAAAGGAACGTGAAAATCTCTGAGGGATGCTAGTAACTTCTTTTGGAGCATGGAAGGCCACTCAGGTTGTTCACATATCTAAATGAGGGTAACAGAAGAGTCAGATAAGAAGACTAACAACTTTGACCCCAAACCAGAACTATTTCAAAACCTAGCTTACAATGGAAAATTAATCCAAAGTTTATAAATAAGATTTGATCTGACTGTCAGTGCCGAGTTCACTAACAAATCTTATTGGCCTTGACTTGCCTCAGCTGGGGTCTCCACCCATGCATCCTGCCCATATCTCTGGGGCTCCATTTAAGAATATGTCTGCAACTTTTGTCACTGCCTCAGATGCATTGTAGGTGTGCTTGCATCCAACTTAAACGCAGCTGAGTCTGGCCACAGTCTCTATAATATGCATGCTGACCTGCAGATTGCTGCCATCACTGGAGCTTGTCCTGATCTGTATAGCAACTTCCAATTTGACTTTGAATGTGCCGCTTCACCATGAACTTGTTTATGATCTGGGCTCTTACTTGAAACTCACTACTGCCTTGCTTGCCTCTCATAGGTACTTGAGCCTGGGCCCTTACTGGTGAGACCTACGTCCTGCTGGCCATGTTATCATGGGAGCAGATGGCATTGGCTGTACCCTTGAAAGATACTTGTAGGAGATCTAGAGAAGCGACAGTTGCAAGCTGTCTAGAAAGACACTTCTCAGAGTAAATCAATGATAGTATCTGATTAGCAACAGAAAAGCAATTAAATTTTAATAAGACCCTCAGGTTTTTCCTGGAAGAGTTCTCAAAACAATACGGATTTGGAAGCATCACATTCTCTCTCTTCCTCAAAGGAGAGAGATGTTCCTACAGATCACACTTCTTGCTGTCATTTGACACAGTGAAACAAAAATAAATCGTTTTGCTTTTTATTTTAAATCAAGTCTAATTCCTCTCAATTCCTCGTGTCAGCGCTAATGCAGAAATTGATAAAGCTACTTCTTTCAGCAACTAATCATAATCTCTTTCCAAAGCAAACTGCTAGCAGTAGTTGACTAAAATGCAGTTGTCTCCATCCGCATGTAGTCTGATTGTCTCCTGGTTCAGAGGCAGATAATATGGCACTGACACAGAATTGCTCTTGTACACAGGCAAAGGTTTTACTTCTGTGCTAATACTGCTGCACTTCCCCACAATTTCCTGTCTGTCATTTAGATTCAGAAACATGAAGAGATTATTCAAGTGGATGACAAGTAGCAACATCTGAAGATATTTTTGTACAAACTGTCTTCTTTTCTCAAATTTCCTGAGTAAAATTCTCTCAAATACTTAGCACAAAGAGCTACAAAAAGCCTTTGTACTTGAGACGTATTTAAAAACAAACATTTAATAGAGAAAACATTTATAAATTGAAGTCATCATTCATTATTAAAGGAACCAGATAACCTATTTCTGTTAGCCACATTCAGGACTAAAACAAACAGATCCTCAATTGATTAATCTGTTTCTCTGCACTTGAATATTTAAGTGCAGAATCTGACATACTATTTTCAGCACATGACAGAATGCAGGGCTGAATGCAGAGGCAAAGCTAGACAAAACATACCCAACAATTTTTAATACACTCTAATTGAAACTGTCATCTGTTGAAATCAATCTATTGTGATGTTTTTTATGTTACCTATAGACATATTACCTCCACTCACACTCCACAGCATATCCTAACAAGGACCAAGTTTAAATTCAGTGGTACTAGTTACAGGATGAGGTTCTGCTTGGGTAAAAGGGTGTAAAATTTGGGCTTGTTCCTGCTAAAGACCTGGTTCCCCTCGCAGACCAGGAATAAGAATGAGGCATGCAGTTCTTTTCCCAGGGTGCATGCATGCCTATCAAGATTTCAGCTCACTTCTGATGTGCTTCTGATATTGCCTGCACTCTCCAAAGTCCCTGTGGACAAACAGGGGGCTGTGATAGCGTGGAATATGCAAGTATGGTCAGAGCCAGAGCAGATGCGTGGGTTGCCAGTGCTGATAATGGGGTGTCAATGTAAAACTACTCCCATCTACATTGTAAGGCACTCTTTTACTGCTTCCTCTTATTATAAAATTGGCAGATAACTTACTCTTTAGTACAGTTCTGCTACAGAGATGTCTAAATACAAGTCTGTAATATTGCTGTTCACACTCCTTTACACAGAAAGTCCCACGCCACTTCTTCCCATCCATTTGCATCCACACAACTAGTGGGAGCCTCTAAAACTAGGTCTCTACTACATTTAGGAAAGTATCAACCATGAAATCTTATTTTCATCATACAAGGGTGCAACCATCAGGCATAGTGCTATGTTACTAACTCCTTGTGTATAGAGACAAAAATATGAACTCCAAAATCTGGTTCTTATAGTTCATTTCAAATATATACACGTAGCCCTACAACAGCATGGAGATAACTAGTGTTAAAATTCAAACATACAGGAAAATGGAAGGGAAGATACTACCCAGTCAAACACCACTGCACACAGCAGCATTTTAACTGGGTTTAAATAAAGACCTAGAGTTATTGACTCCATCTACACAAAGCTCAATGGAGGAGACAAGACAGTAATAAAAAATATCCAGTAGGCTTCCATTACAGCTCAACTGTTCACTGAACTTGGACTTGAACTCTGTAAAAATGTCAGATAGCTAATATATCAGTAAAATATAGAACTCTTACAAATGGCTTATTTTTTTCCGCCAGGATCACCAAGGAGTTTGAATTAAGTACAAATGTATTTAAACACTTTCTTGACATTTTGCCTTACAGACTAATGGAATAACAACCAATTTATACTGAATTCACATTCTCTTCCTTAGCCAAGTACCTTATGCAAATTATTGTACTTACCTAGAGAAACCTGAATGGTGAGGAGAAGGAGCCACAACACTAAAGATGAAAGACATCCTTTCATTGCCATCCTTACCGTGGCTGGATAAAAACTCTTTGTTAGGCACTATATAGACCAAACTCTCTGCATGCGTGTCTCTCTGCGTCAGAAATAACTACGAAGGAGGAAATATATAGGTTCACATCCTAGCATGAGCTATATGAAGGAACCAATAGAAATATTGTTCACCTTTTTAGACATTATCAGCAGATAATCTCAAATCTGAAAGAACCAAAACCTCCAATAAAATTTGAAAGTTGTACCTGTGACCATATATGCGGAATGTCTGCGTTTCTAATGTCACCATCGAGATCGTCATTTCACTATTGGCATCAACCTGTGGTACAAGAAGAGTAATGTGTAAAATGGTTATTTCTCAACTGATAAAGCAATATGGAAGTGCAGAACATTGGTCTCGCTTTGGAATGAAAAAGGGAAAGAGAATTCTTACATTTGCAATTTATCAATCTCCTTGGGAACAACTGTGCTCTCATCATAAAATCCAAACAAGAGGGTCTTACTGCTGGTGGTAGCATTGTGAATAACAAATGACACTCTATCTTTGTGGTGAGGATTGCTCAGGGTTTCCTTATTTGGTTAAAACCTGAGGATAGTATGGGCAGAAGCTTTTGAAAGACCATCTTCCTTAGGATACAACTTACAGGACTTCCTGTCTTCTCTGCACTGGGGCATGTCGCAGCTGTCTGTATCATATCCTTTAGCTCTATATCTGAGACTGCGTACCCATAGTGGGTATCAAAGCAGGGGGGAGGAGGGGGTTCCTGATTTGCCACAGGGACATGATCGAAGTCCCCTTAGAGATGAATACAGGAGTCTTGATCGTGATGTCTGCAGGCCATGTACCTATTACCAGCGGGACTACTTATCTCCCAGCCTCCAATAATCTCCCCCAGCGTGCAAATAGTTCACACCATTTTAGTCCTACTTGCATCTTCCAAGGTCATTCTACTTCATTGGTACCTGGTTCTAGGTTCTCAGGGGCAGGGAGCAGAAGATTATTTTCATTGCAAGTTTGGGGTCTGACCTGATCATCAGGCTGACCTGATCATTATGCCCATAATTGGGATCCTAAGCGGGGACACCAGTGTTGTCAGTAGCACTTCAACATCTTCAGGGCACTGAGTCTGCTGTTTCTAGGCCTTTCATTTGGGTCTCACAGGGTTTCATGGAGTCTTTTCACCCACCCTCACATGGCCTGAGAGTCTGCCTTCAGGACAGACTTAAGAGTGCCATCATAATGTTCAACAAGGCCTGCCCCAGTTGTATCATATGGAGGTGGAATCACCACTCAATGTTGTTTTCTTCTGCACGGTGCTATACCACTGCAACAGTGAAATGAGTACCTTGGTTACTCATGACTTGAGGTGTCCCATAGGTGGCCATCAACTTGGAGAGTGCCTTGACAGTGTATGCCTGGTTTGCTCTTGGCCCTGGATAGGCCTATTGTTCTTTGTGCAGCATTACGCAGCTTCTCCTGTAACCAGTGGGTGATGTTCTTCGATTGAGGATTCACCATCCACAGAACTTGAGCCAGTGTGCTGGCTTCATTATTTCCTGGAGAGTGTAGAGTTTGGTGGCTAGAGATGTGGTAGACATTTATGGTCCCGTGTTTAATCACATTCCATATGTCTAGCCACATATCTCTACCCCAGATATGTTGGGCACAAGCAGTCCATTCCTGGGTAGTCCACTGTGCAGTCCAAAGAGTGAATCCTGGTACACAGCCCAAATATCTGTGCAGACATTCAGTGTACCATCACTGGGTTCTTTGGTTATAATCATCCACATGGCTAGCAGTTCTGCCCACTGAGTACTCTGACCATACCACTCTTCAAATTAGATGGTTTCAGTAGAAGCATGGCATGCCACTGTTCTCCACTTGCTTGGGTTAGACTTGCTGGATCCATTCATACACCAGGCATCTTCAGGAATGAAATATTTATCTTCCTGAAAGGGACTCTTCTCTGATGGAGCAACCATTGTCTCTACTGGCATGTCAGTGAGTCTACTGCCTTTTCCAATGCCTCTAGCGAGTCAGACATCAACATGAGATCATCAATATAGTGGTACATTTCGATGTTATTAGGAGTATTCCACTCTGCTAAGTCATGCGCCACTAAGTTCTGACAATAAGTTGGCGAATGTACATACCCTTGTCAGTGGGACCTGTATGGGAATACTGAAGAATGCATTTGTGAAGTCTATGATACAACAGTAGGTTTCTATTTCCCTACTCAGTGTGTCCATCAGGGGGCCAATATCAGATAGAGCTGCATGAATGGGCAACCTTGACCTTATTCTCTGTAATCCACTGTCATTCTCCTTATGCCGACTTCCGTACTGGGCATATAACTATGTGCAGGTCTTATGATTCCCACTTTTTCTAGTTCCTACACTGTTCTTCAGATTTTCTCTTGCCCACCCACCTGCCCACCTCCCCCTCCCAGCTGTCTATAATGTTTAGTATTAGTAATCTGGCACAACTCTGTCAGATGAATAGGCTGTGTTTCGCATGGCCTCTTAAGATCACCTGTGCTACTCTGGGGCTGGGGCAACAAACACAATATACTCCCAGACTGGGAGATGCCCAACCCCCAGCTTCAATCATATCTGTATTACAGGGATGGTCTGTCCTCAGAACTCACCAATCATCATCCTGTTCCCATGAAATTTAGTTAGATCACCATAAATAATTAAGGTTTCTGCACTCGTGTTTCCTAATGCCATCAATTGCTGTACATTGTTCCAGGACCAAAAAGTATGTAATTCAAATCAGAGAATGTAGGTGCAGGGGGGCTGGCATGCCCCATCACACAAGTAACTGTGAAATTGCCTATTCTTTTTCCTCAGGTGGCTCAGGTCACTTGAGGAGGCTTTTTCCTTTTGTTAGGGGCTATGAAATCTTCCAAGTTCCATGTTCTCGCTGATACTTGTCCAATAATACTTACCCCTGTTTCGTTGAGGGTGTTCTAGAGTTTTCAACTTTCCTCCAGCTGCCTCCATAGCTGAAAGAGGATATGATTGGTTTGGCAATCAATTTTTGCCAATAGAACCCCAGTCTGGATTAAATCACTAAACATCTGTTTTTGGGACACCTGTATGGGCCCCAGTTGAGAAGTTTGTGGGGCAGGTCTCCTAGTTTTAGTCACAGGGAGGACCTCAGCTCCTCCCAACATCTGGATATTGTGCCTGGTCCAAAGGCACTATGTTTCTCCTAGATCTGCCACCAATTGGGTAGTTTGTTGAACAACAGCTTCTGAGGCTACCAAAGGGTTTACTATGGACATTAGTGAGCCTCTGGTAGGGAGGCACTTGTTCTAGAATGAGATCCCTCATCACTGAGGAGAATTTCCACTAGATCTAGACTCTCAGACTTGTCATCTTAAATCACTTCCTTCATTCCTGGTTCTCTGATATAACTTTGAAGTCTCTCTGTCAAAGTCCGTAGAACAGTATTTATTGGAATATCACTTTCATTTAGCCACACAATCCTACATGCAGCCATTATTCATTAAATTAAAGAATTACTTTCATCATTATGCATTACAATTACATACAGTCTTTGTCTGAGGGCCAGACGTACGTGATAGATACAAGTTTAGAAATCTTTGGTCCATTAATAACCACACTTTCGGCCTCAAAGTCCCATAACCTCAAGAACTAAGCTGGCATGCTCTCTAGTGATTTCTGTTTAAATCATTGTAATAGATCCATGAGTTCGGTGGCCTTGTATGGGTGCATGTCACATGTAATGCAGTGGGGGCAGGGGGCCACTTCTGCGGTGGCAATCGTGCTGGTCTGTCTTGGACTTCCTTTGTTTTTTGATTTATTACTGGTCTTATTTCTAGAGAATGTGAGGTTCCTGGATCCTCTCGTTGGACTTCAGTCATCTTCATTTTCCTTTTATTTTAGATTCAACTATGATCAAAGGATCCTGTTGATTTAAGTCCTTCTCTCTTTCTAATGATAAAGTTCTTCATTTTAGAGGGGAAATGCCATTTGAAGATCATGGAATGGCCTGTGTTGAAAAGGACTATAATGATCATCTAGTTTCAACCCCCCTGCTAAGTGCAGGGTCACCGACCTCTAGACCAGGCTGTCCACAGTCACATCCAGCCTGGCCTTGAATACCTCCAAGGAGAGGGCATCCACAGCCTCATTGGGCAGCCTATTCCAGTGTGTCAAAGGTGAGGCGGTTTACCACCTCGGAAGTGCAACTTCATTTTTCAGCTGCCTGATATGGGCTTTTAAAAGCTCATTTTCATCTTTCAATCCTTCCTCAAAGGAATGATATACATTAATTGCTAGCAGTAGCAGACATGCTATAGAGGATGTCACTACACCTCTTTCCTCAGTTCTTAAGAATATTTGATCAAATTTATTCAAAAATTCTGCCACCTGCCAGCTTGAAAGGGGATTTGATTATGAGACCATGCAGCATAATAATAATAATAATCTGTACAGAACTCAGCCATTGGGAATCCAGGGAATTCAGGGTTTCACCTGGGAAGTTCCTCCTGTGAGGCATTACGGGGTCCCAACAACCAGCCAACACACTCTCCTTTTAAGAAAAATAAAAGTCTTAAATTCATATGCTGCTATCATGCCTGCCTGATTCACCAAGTGTAACACAGTTGTAAGTTCATCAATGACAGCAGAGCAGCAAGATCCCAGGCTGCAGTAAGTGAGGGTTCCCTCAAAAGCAACAGCCATATGCAAAGAAATAAGGAAGAAAAAAAGGGAAAAAGGGAAAAAGCTACTTACCTTCAGAAAGCTTCAGGTATACAGGGATCTCTATCAAGATACCCTTCTCTTCACTGCCAACCCTTATCCTGCCAACCCTAGATCCTGGCTCTCTACCCCTTCCAGTTATTCAGATGCATTACATGCACCTGAGCTCCTCTTTCTTCCTACAAGGTACTCGATAATTGTTTCAAGCTGTGAGTTAGCATTTCCACTACAAATACCTAGTAATGTTTTACAAAGAACTTTGAGGATGTATTCTCACTTGACCTGGATGTAGCATATTTCTGTCTATATAATATTTTCATATTTCTATATAATTGATAGGAGTTACTACAGGACTAGCTTGACTGTACTGAGAAAATATTGACATAAAATGGCTGCTAAGTACTTACAGGAAAAACTGACTGCCACCCTGGAAACCAGGCATAGGAGCTAGGATTTTGGCCTAGAAGCTTGGCCTGGGAACCAGGGACATCTTTGTGGGTTGCTGTTGGCATCCTAACAACTGGAGACATTCTGAAGACCCTATTGATAAAACAAGAATTTGAGGAACACCATCATCTTGGAAAGGAGGCAGTTCTGAGAAATTTATCATCTGTTTCCTTAAGAAAGGGGAGTGAGACAGTAGCTCTGCTTAGCTATCCATTGATGTTAAAGCATCACACTGCCAAGGAGGATGCTTCAAGATATACTGCTCCTTGAGCAGCACTCTTGGCTGTGATGTAGTTTGATGACAAATAAAGCTGCCAGTTCATTATGTGTCTTCCTCAGCATGCTTGAAGCCAGGTTAACTCTGTAACTATTGTTCTATACTGAATCCCATCTGCCAAGTTACACACCAGGAACATTTATCATCAACACTCATACACTTATAATCTGAGTTTCTGTGGCCAGAACAGATCACTTAATGGGACTTCTTGTTGTTTTCTTATTGGCACAATCAGATAACTTATCTCATTTTGAGGAAAGCAAACTCTGGAGGAACTTAATCCAGTTGACAGAGCTGAGTTGAGCCAGTTATATTGAGAAATAATAGCTCTGCTATTATCATGATCATGACACGTGTAAGAATAAAAATGTGAATGAATGCCATTCTTTCCTTTAAGGGCTCCCATTGGCAGCTCTAGGAATACTTTCTGGTTAAGGATTACTTCTTGGTTACACTGCCTGAAAATCTGGTGCTGATTCAGTTCTCTTTACCGGGAGGAGCAAAATTTAAGGAATGGGCAGAGCTCACTGTTCTCCAGTTTGCAAAAAAATAAGGAAAAAAATCAACATATAGCAGAATTTAACATGAGCAGGAGCATCTCTCTGTAAAGAGAAAAAAATAACTTTCCCTATAAAGACTATGTAGCATTTTCATGCCATACTTAACAGTGAAGGGAGAATGTAAAGTGTAGAATATTTACTGGTAAAGCAAGATACAGATGGGATTCAGATAGAGAGCTACGGCTAAATTTGTGTCAACTCTGAATAGTCAAGAAAGAAGAGGATGGTTTCATTGGTAGAACTACATTTTTCCTCATACTGGCTTGAGCCAGAAGTGAAACATATTGTAATGAATGTCTGTAAGATCATATTTTACTAGTTAAACTATTATTCATTAAATCAAGTTGTTGTTATAATGGCAGATAAATTTCACATGGTATATTCAATTATTGCCTCTCACACAGACACTCATTAATATTTCCCTGTTTAGACTAAGATGTAGGGAGCTTATCCTAGAAAGAGAGAGCTATTTTTCGGAGGCTACTAATTGATGCTCAGAAATACCCTTGAGGACCTATTTTTCCATGGCACCCTAGGACGTGGCCAAGGATGTAAAACTCCCAGGAGAGACAATTATGTACTGAGTGGTCTCGACTAATCTCCAAATATTCTGAATTTATCTGTTCTTGTGGATTCATAAGACTACTAGTCTACAAGCCTTACTTATTCTTGGGAGGCTTTTCCATGCTGCCTCTCAGCACCTACCTCTCCTTTCTTTGATTTCCTGATTTCTGGTTACTGTTCTTCCTTTGCACACAGGGGCACAGCTTGCAAATTCACCTACAGGGTATTTTATGTCAGAAATGAAGCATCTGAGCAGAGCCTTAAGCAAGCACATGTCCCACAAAATGCTCTCTTATCTCAAGATTTGAGTTGAGTTTGCAGTGTTAATGTATAGCTCCAACACTTCTGGACCCAGTTGTGTTATATTTATGTGAAATTTATACCAATGTTTTGGTTGCTGCACCTTAAAATTTAGAATTGACATATATACTGCTTACTGCAACATAACTAGGAGGTAAACAGCTCTTGTCTGATTATTTTAATACCTTCTACGTGATGACAAAATGTTCTCCTCAAATGGCAGGAACTAGATCCCTCTAGAACTGTTTTCTACACTTTTGACTGCAGAGGTATAGAGTTTTTCAATTAAAACTGACAAAGCATAACAACTTGTCACTAATTTCCCATTCTCCACCCAAACAAGCCAGGCAGCATTTCAATGGCTGTCATTCCGGAGCTGCTAATGCTGCACCTTTGATATTCACCTCCATCAGCGTCCTCTTCATGTGAAAGGTAGGCAGGTGGATGGGCAGCTGCCCCATCTGTGGCAATTGCTGCTCTGTAGCATTCAGGAAAAGCCGCTGTATTCTCTCCTTACCAGGCAGGGTTATCAGTAAGAGCTTCTGGTAAGGTTTCGAATAACCAGACTTACTGTTAAAGACCTAACTAACCAGACAAACAAAAAAAAAAACAAAAACAAAACACCAACATCTCATTTATTTGTCCTATATTGCTATTAAATGGATTTAATCAGAATACAGATGCTTTGGTTCAGAAGGCTGTGCAAAATAATAAAAACCTCCAGGTCTTTAGAAGTTCGATCCCACACATCTGTGAAAGTGGATGAGAAAGATAAACACACATCAAAACATATCTTGTGGTTCTAAGTTAACACAGGCTGCTACAAATCTGGATTTTGTGCTCTAACAGTCTGCGTGTCTTTGAATTGTTATCTTTAAACAAAAGACATTTTCTAAGAGAATGAGCTAATATACTTAACACTGAAGTAAAGCTGGAGGCATCTGAAGGAAAATGAGCAGTTAGGAAGGAAACCACCTTCTTCCTTACTCAGGTTGTGCTGGAGAGATTTTGAGTTTCACAGAAACTAAATGTATCTTGTGGTTAAGTTAAACCTGAGCTTTGGCTTTGAGAAGGATTAATCTATGTATCTCAAACTGACGATGGCTTAAACAAACATCTAAAATGATGTTATCTGGAGTTATTTGCTTTTGAGAATCCTTATTAATGTATTTTTCAAAAACTTCCAAAAACAACTCATATATTCTGCTGCTCTCTGGTGAGCCCAAATTCTTTTGGAGGAATGACTGTTAGAAATTTTCTAACAAGAATATGTGTCTAAAAGTATTGACTCAGGAAAAGCATGTTTTAAAAAACATTTAGAGATTTGACAAAATTGTTTTTTTTGGAAATGCTGAAGTATAAGCCGAAATCTTTTCATGTATCTTGTAGCCTATCTCTAGGGTTAAGGGCTCAGATGGTTACTGCCTCTTTTATGTTATCTACCTCTTCCTCTCCTCCTCCTGTTCTTGTTACATCCTTACTTGCTTGTAGTTTTCTGCATCTTCTTCCTCCTTTCCCTTTTCAGTAGGAGTTTCTTCACTAACTAAACAAGCTGACTTTCACAGCCATTGTTTTGTCTTGTGTATAAGAGCAACTGATAACAGCATAAGTTCATTCCCTGTTTCAGACACAGAGCCTGTTGCAGGAGTTGGAGCAGCCACAGGACCTGATGCATTATCATCATATCCAGAGGCTTTCTCTTCCCTGAGTCTGCTGAATAGTATTGAACAGGGCTTGGAAGGCCTGGACCAGACCCCAGCCAGCCTGCAGTGATTTGTGGCTAAGAATGAAGATCCAAAACTCTAGAGACGTCTACTGTTCTAGGTAGCTGTTCATACAATCCCACACTCCCTGCCTCAGGACAGATCCTTGTGGGATATTCTTAAATAGTTGTTTAATTTTAACAAGACCCAGAACACATTCATAGCAATAACAACATGCTGGTTTGAACATCACAAGTATATTCAAAATTTTCAAGAGCTTGGAAGAGAAGGAGAAGGGGAAGGAGAAAGAGAGGGTGAAGAAGTGACTCTCCTTACCTTCCCCATAGATTGCCCCCCTCCCTCCCCCCCAAGGAGAAAAGTTACAGTGCATAATTATTAATAGATTCTGAGAGATGGTCCCAAAAGTATGGAGATGACAGCAATTTCAAGTACATATACCAGATCAGACTGGTGACCAGTAATTTCATCGTATCATAAGCCAGTGTTACAGAGTATACATAAGTGTTACATAAACCAGAGAATAACAAAGTGATAAATTTAACCTAGACTGCAGAGATGATATACAGCACAGCAGGGAGCATATATAGCAAGAAAATTGCAACAAAGCACAATTCTGAGAACACAACAACTCTAAGAATAGATATTGAACATCATGATCAGCAACTATTGAAATACTATGATGTATACAGTAGTTTTGTTTTAACATGCTCTGATCAGATCTGTTCTTATCTCAACCCTTCAGGCCCCAGATTAGGTAAAAAAAAAAAAAAAAACTGGAAAAGCTGAGACTCGTAAAAATACACAGAATGATGTACTGAGTGATGCACAGTGCAACTGATTACTGTCCACTGACTGATGCCCAGTTAGTTTCTAAGCAGCAGGTGCTCCTCTTGGCCAACACACCAGCATGGTGCCATATGTTATGGAATATTCCTTGGACAAGTTTGAGCCATTTGTCTTGGTTCTGTCCCCTCTCATTTTCTTGTGAATTCCAGTGTCTTCGCTGGGAGAGCAGTACAAGATGTTGAAATTTCTTTACTTAGTGTAAGCACTACTCAATAAGAACTAAAACCGTGTTGCCTACATTTTTCTCATCCTAAATCCAAAACACAGTACCATATCATCTACTATGAAGAAATCTAACTTTATCTCAGACAAAACCAATACATACTGCAACTTCAGCTAACTATGAGATGTTATGATACACTCATTGCAGAAAATCAAGAAATTTCCATAAAGTAATCTCTTGAAGGTGCTGTCCAGACAGATGTCTGTCTTAATGTGAAGAAGGGACAGGAAAGAACATTAACATGACCAACTGCTGCTGGAGATGCCAGCAGTCTTGAAAGTAATATAAAAGGAAATCTTCCTCTGAGATTACGCTCTCTGTCCTTCCTGTTTGTGTGAAAGGGTTGAAATGTTGACAACATTGATATGCGTGGAAGCCTCCATTTTTGGTGAGCTGCACAGATCATGTGCCAAAATTTTCAAGTGGATGCTGTGGATCTCCTACAAATTATTCACAGTCCTAAGACCAAGTCTTTAATTCCACCAGAAAGTTTATACACATATTTCTCCCTGCCTCTGACTTGCCAAACATGTGTAGCAGAAGAACAGTAGAGACACTAACATGGGGCTGCTGATGCTGGCCATGCTGGGGATCAAGTTAAACACATATTCTTTCTTGTTCCTATTCACTTGTAACAGTCTTCTGTGAGGTAGAAATGTGAAATCATCACTCCCTGTAGTGTTGGAGGTAAAGCTGTCTTCACAACTCACATGTGGATAAAGGGAGGTACTCAGAAGTTCACTGGGAGTAAAAGGAAAAATTGTTGTTAAAATATTCTGTGGCCTGGGTTAATTGACAAAAATAGATAAGTATATTAAAAATCAAAACAGAAATAAAACCAATTAACACACACACAAGAACAGAACCAACGTTTTACAAGTTTAGGATGCAGGCATTGAATGCATCCTCAGCACCTTTGCAGATGATAGTAAGCTGGAAGGTACTGTTGACTTTCAGGAGAGATGTAAGGCCTTGTAGAGGCATCTACACAGATTGGAGAGCTGGGCAATCAGAAACTGCATGAGATGCAACAAAGGTAAACACCAGATGTTATGAGTACATGTAACTGCCAGTCACAAGTACAGGGACCTGGGGTGCAGGTGACAGCAGGCTCAGCAGGAGGCAGTAGTATGTCCTGGTATCCAAGAGGGCAAACAACATTTTGGGGTGCATTAAACACAGCAGAGCCAGCTGCTCAAAAGAGATGATTCTCCTGCTAAGTTTAATGTTGGTGCAGCCTCATCTTGAATATTATGTGCAGTTCCGGGCTCCACTATATCTTGGGATTATAATTCATGTTTTACTAGATTTAAAAAATATTTTATGACCCCTTACAATTTTTTTTCTTTTGTAGTTATTAGCTTATACTGATGCAACTGTTGATTTTTTTTCATTTCCATCTCTGTAATGAACAGCTTGTTTACTTCAGTTATATTTATTGCCATATGTGAATCATAACCTAAAGAGATATATCTATCTACTTTATGGGACAAAATAAGTTTGATGAAGTCCAATTCAGGTTAAAAAAACAAAACAAAAAAAGCAACAAAGCATCAAGAAGCAGAATTTGATGTATATATTTGTCTTTGTGGAAGTAATCACTTCCATTTCCACAAAGAGAGACATTGCAAACTATATGGTTATTATATTTTTATGTTATATACTACATATATATTATAATTATATATATTTTTTTCAACACATTCTCTTAGTTTATTTCCTACCTTTCGTGTGTTTTTCGTGTGTAAAAAAGGCATTAAACAAATTAAAATTGGTATGATAGTACTGCTTTTAAGTTGATGAGCCCAAAACTCTGGGGAAGCCTCAAAGATACTATTTTCTCTCTTTCTTCACTCATTAGAAGACTGATTTGATTATAGATGCCCAGTCAGTAATCTGAAAGATGCAAACTACTGTGAACAGCTGTTTGCATGTCCTATTTGTATAATTTAACCCTTTAATTGGTCAACCAATATAGCATCTTTCTGTATAATTGCATCTTGCACCCAGAAAGAACAGGAAATAAATTATTGCAAGCTGTGCCAGTTAGTTTTTGTCTGTATATATTTTCTGTAATTGGCAGCTGAACAGCCTATAATGAACTGAATATCTTAAACCCTGGGTTATAGCAGAGCTATCTAAAATCAATATCCAAGGCTCTTGTAAGAAACTGATTTGGTAACACAAGGTGATAGGATCTCCACAGGGAAGCAGTAGCCTATATAAGAACAGAGAACACCTAGGATTGTTCTGTTGAATAATGTAGGTCAAGAGTGGGTAACTCAAAGATGAATATGACATCACATTCCCAGGAAGAAATTTAAATCTCTACTTGTAGAATTTCACATGTTGTGGTGTTTTGTTTTGCTTTTTTTCCCCCAATTTCTACTGGATTCTTGTCCAGCAAATGTGTCATGTAAAACTAATAATCCATGGATAGAAAAGGATCTGGAAACAAAGACTCCATTCTCCTTGCTCAAGATCTCTGTTATTTCCAGTTAATATTATACCATGAAGGATCCCTGCTAAGTGAGTGGAGAGAACCTCCTCCTTGATCAACACACTCCACAGTTAGTAAATATCCAGAGGTTAAGAAAATCCTGAGCATGGTTTCTTTGCATATTATCATGCTGAAAACAACATTTAATTGTGGTTGTCTCCCATGAAGAAGTACTCAAGATAGTAGACAAGGAAAGGAAAGAGAATCACATTTCTCTCCTACTAAATATGAATGAAAAGAAGGCAATTGTGATTTAGTCTTTGGAGCTGCTCAATTCTATTGATTTATGGTAGGCACAGGAAGGTCAAACGTAACACACAGGAAATATAAGAACTGCTTTACCTAGGTTTTATTTAATCCCTCCAAAATTCAAGGAAGAAATAGGACAGAGTACTTTTTTTGATACTTGAAGAACTGAAGTTATAGGCACAAATATACTGCAAAGACAATGTGGCATCTTAGCAAATATCACAAGCTTCTTCCAGTGCTTTTGAGATCTCTGTTTAGTATCTGTCTTTCTCACAGCATGATAACCATGGAAATAGTGAGAGCTAGTCTTATTCTGCCTTGCAGAAATAGTGTGATTGACAAAAGAAATTACAGGACTAATGACAGTTTACATAAACTTTTATTTTATCATTTATATAAGTTTTCCCCACAAATTTCAAAGTTAAAATTTTTCAGAAGAAATTATCTTCTAAGTGTCTGAAACAACAAATAAATATAGGGTGAAGTTAATAATACCAGTTACAGTAAGAAATTATTAAAAGCAAGTAATTATGCAGCTATAGGATAACTGTACAAAGGATTTTCAAAACAATTTGAAAGATTGTCTTTCATTCACTTATAAATCAAAATACTGGATGCATTAAAAAGTGTGTGTAGGGCTTCAAGTCATCCACTTAACTGTTGAAAATTGTTTGTGTTTCAATGTGTTTCAATAAGCACAGGAATATATACAATTTTGCCTCATTTATGTTGTGACTCAAAGACTGAATTACTCTGCTAAAAATCCTGAACCAAGAAATACCTGTAATTTCCTCAAAATTACAGTCTTTTAATTTTTTTTATTTTTTTTATTTTTTTTATTTTTTCAGATGAGCAGGGGAAATCCAAAGGTGTCTGAAACTCTTCTATCATTCAATGTCCTTCTCTCACCTTTGAGCTTCCTAAGAAAGGCTATATTGTTATTCGAGCATTTGGGACATTTATGAACATGTTACCCTCACTGCTACTCTTCCAGCAGATGACCTAGCTTTGCCATTACAGAACCAATCAACTGAGAATTGACATGAGCTACAAATAAAAGTGCCCTAATTCTCCTATGTCTGCATGGGAAGTGCCAGACAATGAAGACTTTGATGATCCTGTCTGTCCAGGAGCCTAAAGGTGAAGTTACCTCTGACATTACTAGGGAAGAAGCACATACTCAGATGATGAGAAGAGATAATACAAAGCACTGAAAAAAGCTGAAGCTCCACCAATTAACATTTTCCCTTTTGATTTCTCATCTTTTGTACTCATAATCTGTCATACAATAATCTATTTTGCTCTGACTCTCTTGCTGTCTCTCTGCACTTACTATGTATCTTGCTTGTTTTCTTCCTCAGCTTTCTTTCTTTCCTTTAGAGTGTGTGAGTTACTTCATGCCTTACTCTTACGCAGTGTGATCTTCTTAGGCTTTGTTCAAAACTTGTTGGAAAAGAATTTGTAGCTAACTCCCCCTATACCATCAAATATGATGTCTGTCTCTTCTGTCTTTGAATCTGAGCACCTACGTATGAATGCAGAAGTTGAAATTTAGAAGTCCTACAGATGTGATTTCTGCAGACACTGGTTTTGACAAAATACGTACCTTCAGGGCAACTGTTTGCACACACAAAAACAGGCAGGAAGCCAAGTTATGTTTAAGTTAATGTTTTTACTGGGAAAGATCTTATTTCTACACAGGTCTCCTTTTATGCCCCTTAAAAAATGGTTTAGAAATCAATATGAATATTATAATTACTTGTACCTTTTACTGTGTTTATGCTGCAACAATCTGCATTATTTGACTAATACTTTTATCAGAAATTTCCTGCTTTCTTGGAGGAGCTGATGTTAACTGCTCCTAAGCTTTCACAAACACATATATGCCATCATTATGAACTGCCCATAGTGAAATCTAGATTCATTCCAAACAAAACTTTGCAACTACTTGAAGATAAGTTCTTTACCAAGAGAGTAGCGGGGTGCTGGAACAGGCTGCCCAGAGAGGCTGTGGATGCCCCGTCCCTGGAGGTGTTCAAGGCCAGGTTGGATGGGATCCTGGGCAGCCTGGTCTAATATTAAATGGGGAGGTTGGCAGCCCTACCTGTGGCAGGGGGTTGGAGCTTGATGATCCCTGAGGTCCATTCCAAATCAAGCAATTCTATGATTCTATAACAGAAATTAATGTTTTTTCTCTCTAAGCTAAGTATAGCATCTCCCCTATGAGGAAAGGCTGAGCAACCTGGGTCTGTTCTGCTGTGAGAAAAGAAATTTGAGAAGGGATCTTATTAATGTTCATAAAAATCTGAACTGTGGGAGTCAAAAGGACATGGCCAACCTCTTTTCAGAGGTCTGTGGGAATAGGGCAAGGGGAAATGGCCATAAACTGGAGCATAGGAAGTTCTGCACCAATATGCAAAGGAACTTCTTCATAGTGAGGGTGACAGAGCACTGGAACAGGCTGCCCAGGGAGGTTATGGATTCTCCTTCTCTGGCAATATTCAAGACCTGCCCAGATGCCTACATGTGCAGTCTGCTACAGGGAGCCCGCTTTGGCAGGGACTGAACTCAATGATCTCTGAAGGTCCTTTCCAACACATACAATTCTGTGATTCTGCTCCTTAGGCCAAAAGAAAGATTTCTAATTAAACCAGCAACTTACAGAAATACAGAAAAGCCTTCCTAATGGAAAGGAACTTTGTTCTAAGTGCTAGCATTCTTTTTTACACTACACTGCAGCAATTTCTCAGAAAATCTTGGATTTTTTTTTTTTTTGAATTTTCAATGAAAATAACTACAACACTACATGATTTATATAATCTAATCAAGATAGTGTTACAGTAGGATGAGCTGTGAACTTAACTTGTTTCCCAATTTTATTTACTGTGTACAGCTGGCAGTACCCCTAAGTAGCGTAGGTGTGTATGGAATAGTTGGGACACTTCAGAAGCATCTGATAAGACAAATTTCAAACTTATTTCATCTTGCAAATTGGTAAGTTCAAGATGAAGGAAACAAAACCAACTTCTAGCTTATAAACCAGCCTTAAATAAGAGAGAAAAGCACCTACTATTAGATAAAATTCATGACTTGAAAGAATCACTGACTTGGGTAACTACTTTGTTCCTACTAGCAAATGTATTTTTTCCCCTTGTACAAATGCATTTCAATCTTATTTAATCATTCGTCAAACAGCAAGAAGGATTTAGTAAACTGTTAATGAAACACATTTTAAATCAGTGTTATTAACGTGGCAGTTAGGTTACCTCGTTAGTTATAGAAAGAAAGGTAGACGAGAAAGTAGACTAGAAGGTAGTCCTCTAGAAACTTGCCTTCCAGTAATTCTATCTACTTTCCCTCTTAGGTTGCAAGATGCATACTACTGCACAGATAATATTTTTACTTAACACAATGCAAGGAAAGCTTTGGAGGGAAGAGTTTGAAAAACAACACGGGAATCCCTGTCAAATGTCATGTTTACTAAGTAACATGACTAGATTGTTTATTCATTAGGGGGACAAGTGAAAAGAAAGGCAACTGATGTGATAGAGCCTGCTCAGGATATCCTGCTGAGTAGCTGCATAACTGATGACTCTGCCTGAAGAAGGACAAAATATCTGTGTTATTCTGGGTTAAATAAACTCATACATCTTGCTTGTTCCTGTTCTCAGACAGATCATAATTTCTTTCCCTAAGATTGGGAAATGGACAGCACACAGGGGAGAGAGGATACATCAAACCAGTTTATACTGCAAGGAGAAGATAAACTACAAGAAAAACGTTTTTTTTTATCTGGATTTTAAAATTTCTTGTCTGGATTTAAGTATTTAAAAAAATCACATTTCAGTGCAAACTCCAATTAAATACACATACATTTCTTCAAACAGATTGACTGTGAGACATCAACCAGATACTGTACAAGAGAATGGACTCAGTCCTGTGTCAGTCATAACAGAAGATTGAGCCACGTATGAAAGTCAAATTTTCACTCCACCTGAAAATGTTCATATAATTCCAGTTCTAGTGCAAAAGATTATGTGCTGTGTTTCAGACTCACAAATATGTGATTTGTCAAGGAAATCGCAATTCATTTCTAAAGCCAAAGGAATCCATGTGTAGAAAAGTATTACAGGACACGCTTTCATGAAGTGAGACATTTTACGGAGATGTCCTAGTTTCTAGAAACATTTGAAGAGTTTTGTAACAAATATTTAAATATTTTTGTTTAAATCCATACTGGTTCTGAATTCAAGGAGCTAATTCTCCACAGCGAAACATGAAATACTAACGTTTAAATTCATTTTTCAGTAAAGTTTAATATTAAGAAAAGTCTTTTTCCTGTTATTTCTAATTATAGAACTACTTTTAGAGGATTTGCTAATGCATCTTTTTTGGGAGGAACACAGATGCTGATTACTACTTCAATGATCACAGGAAGCTAGAAAGGTTTGTGTCATTCTTTACTGAATTAACTTGAATATTCCACTGTTAGAGTCTGCCTAGATTCCTGTATGTGCAGCCTGCTGTAGGGGGCCTGCTTGGCAGGGAGGTTGGACCTGATGATCTCTGGAGGTCCCTTCAAACCCCTGCAATTCCCAAATTTCCAAAGCATTTCCCAAAGTGGCTCCTCAGCAGGTCCCTGTACTTGCCAGAATCTATTTTCAAGCCTCATATTCCCACATTACATTTGAGCATGCTTGCGCTTAAGCATATCTGTTCTATTAAGATAACGACAATCTGATTTGTAAGCCTGAACATAAACCATCTCATGAGATTTAATTATTGTCTGAGTCTTAGCCTTGTTTTTTTCTGCTCAGACGTAAACAATGGTGATTACTAAAGAAAACACAAGAAATAGAGTATCAATATTCCACAGGCAATCATCTTTTTAAAAAAGGAGGAAACTTAGAAAATTATTCATCACAAGAATCACATTCAAGCAAAGTAACATATCAGCTTCTTCATGATTCAATTTTGGGGCTATAATCTATTCTTACATCTTTTTATTATTTTGTAACTACAGTGACTTCGATCTCATTGATCCAATCTAAATTGGAAAGAGCAGGCTAGCCCTGTTCTTTCAACTGCGTCTAGCTCTGACACAACAGCTCATGTGGTACAAAGCGCTGGTGAGCAACTCTCGAAATTTGGGGTTGCTCCAGATTAAGACCATAGATTATCCTGCAGGACAGGCAGCCACTACAATAACACATACAGCTTCCTCAGTGCTCAAAGACACGAAAGTGTCAGATAAAATGAGAATCAAAGCAATCACATTTGTAATATACAGGAGGAGGAAGGAGAAGACTGTCTTGATGGAACCAATAAGAGCTCCTAAGCAGGGATCCCTGAAGCCAGTTGCATTATTTTGCATGTCTGGTGTGCCTCCACAGAGATCTAATCAGCAGGACACTTGAAAAAACAAACATTATTGAAGGCAAAGCTACACCAACATTACAGAAAAGGATCAAAACCAAAATCTTAGCTTTCCTTGTGGCTATCCCTTCTGAAGAGTTTGTCATGGTAAAAGGAGTGGTGAAGTTGCCATGTATGTTGCAGTTATCCCAGGAGAACGGAAGAGAGGTTGCAAAAGAAAATAGAGATGATGCTGTCAGCATCCTTGGCTTCAGACAGATGAGAATGACTGAGTAAAACTGGCAACCTTGATACAACAGAAGACACTAAGCCAGGCAGCAAAGCAAAAACTAGAAGAGTTCAGGAATATAAAAACCTGTAACTATAAAGGTTACAAATAAATCTCCTTTATGAGGGGAAGGTTGACAAAAAAGACTTAGGAAGAAATCCAGCATCATCCAGAACTGAGAAAAGAACCTGGATAAACCCAGAAAGATCACAGTCACCTCATAGGAGGACAATATTTTGCTCCTGATGAAACTAGTTGAACTGACAGCCAAGATAGTCCCATTTCCTAGAAGTCCCATCATTACTCAATTATAGCAATTATTAGACAAAAAGAAGAAAATAAATTGGACATTGCAGTTCTTAAGAACTCACAAGTTTCACTCAGCTTTTCATAGGCTCCTAAAAGCTCTAGCTATGCTAAGGAATATTAAACTCAGCTAGATGCTCTCATCACATGGTCACATACTTATCTCAGAGGAGGAACTCTCATATTAAGCCCTTAAATATTTACTTTATTCTACATTTTTGATGATTAATAGCCAGCTGCTATCTCAAAGTATGCAAATATGATAAGGATTCTCTTACAGTCGTTTCATATTAGAGAAAGAATTTGAATTTAAAGGGCTCGATGCATTTTTAAGTTTTTAAGTTTTAATCCACGGTCAGTTTTCACAGAGCCCTCGGAATTTATGTATGCAAAGACAGAAAAGTTTCCAAAAGCTTGCAGACTTTTTCATGTCAGGATTGCACCCCATACGTATATGCGAGGGTAGGAAAAAAAAAAAAACATTTCTGTCTCAGAAAATGCAAGAAATGGAAGACATTTTCATAAAGTATAGAGTGAATTAAATTTTGTACACAAGCCCCTGAAGTCTCTAGAAACTGCTTGAGGAGACTAATCTAATTGCTCTTGCTCAGTATCATGAAGTTAACAGTATTCTACTTTCTTCACATGTGCAACTGTTGAGTAAGAATTGTCATGGTGGGCCATAGGCTTGCAGGAAGGACATTCTGACCTTGGCTTCTGCTTGACTTTTCCTAACAAAACAAAGGATGTAGGTTCAATCTTACCTCTCAACCATAACTGTAAGGACCAGCCACATGAAAGCCAAATGATGCAACAGGTATAGATTACAGTGATTAGCATCTCATTTCTGCCAGATAATTGATGGAGAAGCACAGATTTCCATGTCTAGATCCCATTTTTTATATACTCACTATGCTGGAGCATAACAGTCAATAGATTATTTATCCTGGCTGGAAGAAAATAAGGCTAGATCTTCCAACTGTCTGTTAGAGATTCTAACTGCTATCTAGTAGAGGAAGAAGATAGAGGGATCCCATCTGTAAAGACAGAGAAGTTACCAAAAGCTTGCACACTTTTTCATGTCAGGATTGCTCTGCTCTCCTGCAAAGGAAAAAAATACCAGATTCACCTTAGCAATTTGAAATCTGGACAAGCACAGCCACTGTTGTGTGGGAGAAATGGCACAAGTGTTCATAGAGTCTGTGTCTTGCCCCAGGATGGAATGTGCATATTTTAAAAATGCTGCTGACTTGCTCAAAGTAGGGAATTCAAACACTTTCCAGATATAAGAAGGAAAATTTTAAGTGTTCTTTAGATTGAACAGATTTGGTGCAGTGATAAAGCTTGAGAAGGATCTCTTGTAAGTAGGATAGGACATTAAGGAATGAGTACAAAGGACTTTTAGAAATGAATTCACAGAGATTTCTGGAAGTAGTGCAGTAGAGTCTGCGGGCAGATTTCAAAGCAGTTTTGAAGTATTTTTTTGAAGAGTGTTTCTTTGTCTAGTTAGATTTACACGTATTGCAATGCCATCCATGGTTGTCTAGGACAGCAGTCTCCAAATGTTTTTCACTGTACATGCCTGTCAGTACAAAGCATGCAACTCCCAATATAGGCGAACTTATTTACTGCTCAGTATATAATTGCACCACTGTAGATATGTACATATTCTACTTGTTTACATTAAAAAACGTACAAGAAATAGAAATGAAGATGAAATATTTTAATTCTTAATATAAAAAAGTTGTTATCACTAAAATACTAATAATGCTTGCGAGAGTAGTGTGATTGAATACGGTTCATCATTTCTGACAGTCTCTATTTAAACACTGTGTCATCCAATGATTCAAAGGTGTGGCTGTACTTTCAAGTAATTTCCGTGCTTAGTTTTAATCGACACCTCACAAATACTAAAATGGAAGAAGAGCATCTTTGGATGCAGGTGCTGAATCACAGTACTCATTTTTCAATTCCATTCATCATTTATGCACATGAAATTCTGCTAATACTTTCTGTCTTCTCCAGCACAAATCGGTTATTCTTGCATGCTAATCCCAGAATCACACAGAATCACAGAACTGTAGGGGTTGGAAGGTACCCCTAGAGATCAATGAGTCCAACTCTTCTCTGCTAAAACTGCTTCCCTACAGCAGGTCACACAGATATGTGTCAGGATAGGTCTTGAATATCTCCGGAAAAGGAGGTTCCATAACATCTCTGGGCAACCTGATCCAGTTCTGCAACAGTCTGACATGCAGACAAGGGACTGCATTTTTGGCTAATTATTCAAGCAAGGCAATGAGACACTTGTATCTTCCCACTACCATAAGAGAATTTCTTTACGTTTTTAATAATTCCGTGGCACAGAACATATCAGGTATATAGGGAAAGAGGAAGGCAATTTGTTTTCTGCTTGTAGTTGCAGTGGATGATGGCAGTTCCCAGCAGCTCTGAGAACCGGATTCTCCGCAGCAGCTGATGCTGCAAGTGCTTCAAGGGTGAGGCAAGCCTGCGAGGTTTGGCAGGCTGTATTGCTGACATTTCCACGTAGATAGTTCTAGCTCCGTCTTGTGGAGAATTAACTAAGGGAAATGTTTTCCTCCCAAACAGGACTTGCCAGTTACACGCTCATGTGTCCGTTGTTCTAAAAGTTGCAAATCCCCATTTCCCAAAGCTAATTTCAGTGCTTCTCAGCTCCCCTACCATCAGCCAGCTCCAGCTGAGGAGATGGAAGATTCCTTCTTCAACAGCTCCATCCTGGGCACTCAGGACCCAGCCAGATGACAGCTTGCACTGGGAAAAACTGAACCAATACACCTTTTTCTGAAGACGGTATTTGTGCTTCTCTCTTTGGTTTCTTTCTGAGCTGTTTCAAATGTGTAGGTCCTCTGAAACTACTGTCTCCTACTTGTTTCCATGAAAATAACAACAGATACAAGCAGTACAATAACACCCTTTGGTAGAGCATATTCTCAGCTACAAATGATGTTTCAACATAGTCACCACCAATAGCAATGCGTTTTTGCCAGCAACGAACAAGAGCCTGCACACCACACTCATTAAAATCTGCATGGCCATCAGAGCATGGCTTGTTGTTTGCATCGCTGTCAGCACTGCTGAAACACACCACAGAATGCATCACTGCGTTAATGTTCAGCTCTTATCTCTACGTAAGCGTTCAGCAAGTGCTGAAGAATATCAATGGAAGCCATTTTTTCTGCATGTAGGAATTCAGTTCCACGCTTTTCCTTCCTACACTCTCCCATATCAGACACCAATTTGACAGACTGCCCCTCTTCTGCCAACTGTTCCACAGGAAGAAAACAGAATGGAATCTCGGTGTGAAGGTTCAACCTCTACTGCCGTACCAACAACCCCCACTCTTGGTATTGTGGGGCAACATAATTCAAGAGGAGGCGTTACTTTTGGAGCATCCCCCACAGATAGAAGCAGTGAGCAGGAAGGACGTGGAGCTCTTGGAGCGGGTCCAGAGGAGGGGAACTGAGATGATCAGAGGGCTGGAGCACCTCTCCTATGAGGAAAGGCTGAGGGAGCTGGGCTTGTTTAGCTTGGAGAAGAGAAGGCTTCAGGGAGACCTCATTGTAGCCTTCCAGTATTTGTAAGGAGAGTATAAAGAGGAGGGGCAATGACTGTTTCAAGGGTGGGTAGTGATAGAACAAGGGGGAATGGTTTTAAACTGAGGCAGGGGAGATGTAGGTTAGATATTAGGGGGAAGTTTTTCACACAGAGGGCACTGATGCACTGGAACAGGCTGCCCAGGGAGGCTGTGGAAGCCCCATCCCTGGAGGCATTCAAGGCCAGGCTGGATGTGGCTCTGGGCAGCCTGGTCTGGTGGTTGGTGACCCTGCACATAGCAGGGGGGTTGAAACTAGATGTTCATTGTGTTTGTTTTCAACCCAGGCCATTCTAGGTTTCTAGGATTCTACGATCCTATGATTTGAACTCGCCTACAGGGACTTCATTAAAAGAGAGACATGGATCTGTTGAGGTGCCTCCAGAGGAGGACCACAGATGTGATGCTAGGGATAGAACCTCCCCTATGAGGACAGGATGAAAGAGCTGGGGCTGTTCAGCCTGGAAAAGAGAAGACTCCCGGGAGATCTGCTAGTGCCCTTTCAGTATCTAAACGGGGGCAGTAAGAAAGAAGGGGACAGACTCTTCAGCAGTTCTGTTGTGGCAGAGCAAGGGGAAATGGTTTCATACTAAAAGAGGGGACATTTATATCGTATATTGAGGTTTAGAAGTTTTTGGTGTTAAGTGTAGCGAAGCACAGGAACTGATTGCCCAAAGATGTGGGGATGTCTTGTCCGTGGGTACATTCAACATCAGGCTGAGCAACTTGGTCTAGCTGTAGACGTCCGTGTTTATTGCAGGGGATTTGGACCGGATGACCTTGAAGGGTCCCTTCCAACACAAACAATACTCTGATTCTTTGATTGGGATGCAGGAGCTATTTCTTGAGGAGATATCTGAAATTAGTGCTCAACAGGCTGTCCAGGCGGATTGTGGATTCTCCTCCTCTGGAGACATTCAGGACCCACCTGGACACCTTTCCTGTGCAGCCTGTTGTAGGGGGCCTGCTTGGCAGGGAGGTTGGACTTGATGATCTCTGGAGGTCCCTTCCAGCTCCTGCAATTCTGTGATTCACTCAACTTATCACACTAACAGAATAAAGAACCACTAGTCCAGACCATCCTGTAATCAGCTTTATGGGCTCCAAATAGGCTTTGGTCTCTTCAGGAGGCGTATTCAAGGTGATTCCGTAAACCAGCAGAAGCTAGGAAAGGACATGCCTCCTCATGGCAAGCTGGTTCTTAGGTGCAGGTTTCATAGCCCTGTGGAACCTGCTGTATTTGGAAGAGAACGGGAAACAAAGGGCATGAAGCAAAGCCTATGGGAGTGGACTGGGCCTCCTGTTAGCCTTCTGGCACGAGTCAATAGTGAGTTTCTAGTAGCTTAGGGAGAAGGCATAGCTCTAGTTTTCTAATACCAATCACTACACTGATATACAGAAAACTCACATTCTCCTGGGCAGTGGGGAAGCTGTGAGTGGAGACCTGAAATAGTCAGTTATCTTTCAAATTCACTAAAAAGCTACCTGCAGAACAGTCCACACAAATGCTGACGTGTACAGATAGCTTAATATTGAGGCTGTGTTTATATGGGTGGGTACACGTATCTCCTACTCCAAAACAAGCATGGTTGACAGGCATTTTTCTTCAACTTCTGTCATGAACGGTTCACTAGAGAAACTAGGGAAAAAGTTGTTAGTTTAGATCGTGTCCATTTCCACTCTGCGTACCTCCTTCCACTTTAACAAACCACAGTTTGAAACCATAGCATGAAAATCTTGCTTTGATCTGTGAGTGGTTAATTTAATAGTAGAGCTGATGTTGATGTTGTATCTGATGTCGATACAAGACCCTGACACTAAGTGAGAGCATACACCCATTGGGTTCACAGCATTCCGGATGAAGGAGGTTTTAAATGAAAGCAAGATACACCACAAGCAAGTCTTTGTCCTGTTTAAAAGCTGTCATTGCCAAGAAACGTCTGTTTCCCATGCTTGAACACCTCCCTGCGTGCATTAACCTCTTCTCCTCACCTCCTTTGTACCATGTCCTCCTTTTGCTTTGTGTGTGAACATCACCAGTAGTTCCTTGTTTGTCGCCTGGTCAAATCAGTGCGTGCTGTTTGAGAGAAAACAGAGAGAAGGCGGAGTAATGCAACCTGTGGCTGCCGAGCTGGAACCACTGGAGGGCACCACCCCTGGACGAACTGCCTGTCTTTGACTGACACAATCTCCCTTGCAAAGTGCAAAGCAGCCTTGGTGTGAAGTCAAAGACAGAGGGTATATTACTGCATCCTCAGCCAAAACTTACAGGGAGTTCAACAGTCTGTATGCAACGGAGCTTGTATCAAACAGAAATCTTATTATAAGTTTCCTCTTGTTTTCTTTTTTTTCTGGCACTCTTGGCCAGACTCCTGAATTCTAGGAATGAGGATTTCCACAAATTTGACTGTGGCAGCTGGGAAGGCAAACACTCAAGCACAAAAGTATCAGGAAACATCTCTGATGTGTTGTTGGAAGAAAACCAGCTGATATTGAAAAGGCTTTTAGGTAGGAAGAGGCCAAGCCCCACCTCACCTCAGCCTCCCTTCAGGTGCAGAGTGCGATAGGGTCTCCCCTGACTCTCCTCCAGGCTACGCAATCCCAGCTTCCTGAGCTGCTCCTCGTAAGACTTGTGCTCCAGACCCCTCACCAGCTTCGCTGCCCTTCTCTGGACACGCTCCGGGGCCTCCATGCCTTTCTTGCAGTGAGGGGCCCAAAAGCCAGCACAGTACTCCAGCTGCAGCCTCAGCAGGGCTCAGAACAGAGGGATGGTCACTTCCCTGCTCCTGCTGGCAATGCTATTTCTGATACAAGCCAGGACGCCATTGGCTTTCACGGCCACCTGGGCACACTGCTGGCTCACGTTCAGCCCAGCACGGACCAATACCCCCAGGTCTGTTTCCTCTACACACTCTTGCGGGGCAGCCACTCTGCCCCAGACCTGTAGCGCTGCCTGGGGTGGTTACGGCCAAAGTGCAGGACCAAGGATTCCCTTCGTGTGGCCTCACCCCACACAGCTAGGACATGCCGGGCCGCATGAGATCTCATCCCAGTCCTGCTCAGTGGCATCATCTGTTTGAACAGGAGCGAGCTGATGAGCAGCTTCTCGATAGGGTTGGCATTCGCTTTACAGAATCGAAATCCGCTGGCTCTGTAAGTCTTTGCCTCTTACTACCACTAGATGGTACCCTTAGCGAGCATTTCCCCTTCCTCTGCGAAGTCCCGTTTAATACTCAACTGCAAAGTTTCTGAATTGATCAAGTCTGCACTTTTCTCACAAACAGTACAGGGCCAGGATGCTGGCGCTGGCTGCTAGTAACTGCTAGTAGTAGACTCAAGTGAACAAAGCTGAAGGTGTGTTCAGTATATCAAGCCCAGTACAAAGGCAAGTATACACGGCATCACTTGCTCTGCCCTTACGGTGGGCGGGAAGGGGAAGGAGGGGATTTACTCCCCCAGTCTCCACGCAGAGGTTTAGGGATGCAGAGTTTAGGGACGTGAGAAATACAAGGATCCTGACAGCTCTAGTGCTCTCAGAAAGGCATCCTTGAAGAGCAGCCTTGAACTTCGGAGAAGCGTTACTGCGCTCTCCGTAGCTGCAGTTTGGTACTTCAAGGAGTAAAGCCGCACTTCAAAAGGAATGGTAGAATCGCAGAACCATTACGGCTGCGAAAGAGTCTCACACCGCCACGTCCAGCCCCGACCCACAAAGAGTCCTTCTGCGGTTAGCCCTAAGGGAATAATGACGCTATTTGAATAGTCATCATCCAAGTTGCTTTATTGCTAAACCAATATCACGGGAGGACAAAACCGGCCACAGCCGGGGATCGCGGTGCCGTGCCCGCAGGCCGGGGCCCCGGACGCCGCTTGGAAGGGCGCAGCCCGGATCGGCGCTGCGGACGGAGCCCCGGGAGGCACCGACGGCCGCGGCCCCGCACCTCCCCGCTCCGCCCCGCCCCGGCCCGCACCTCCCCGCTCCCTCGGGCAGCCCCGGCCGCGGCCGCGGGAGAGACAGAGGAGGAGGCGCGAGGAGGAGGGCAGGCAGCCGTTGCCGGGGCGGCGCGCGGCTGGGGCGGGCGCTGTGCGGGTGGCAGCCCGTTGGAACGCGTGCCGTTGCTAGCGGCTTGCTTGCCGTGACGCCGCAAAGCACGGCTCTGTGCCGCCCCCGGAGCCGAGCCGACGCCGCGCTGCCAGGTGGGGAAACGGGCCGGGCGGGCGGGGAGCGCTTCGAGCCGAGCAGCGCCGGGCTCTGCCGTCCTCCCGAGTGCCGGCACTGCCTCCGGCATTAAGGCGGCCGGCAGCTTTCGTCGCCGCCCGTCTGCTTCGGCCGTTGAGCGACAGAAGACGCGGCGCTGGGACACGGCGCGGGGAGGCCGAGCCTAATCTCCGTCCCGCGTTCCTCGTGCTGCGCTCTTTTTCATGGAAAGCTGTGCCAGCTTCTGCAAACGTACAGCTTCCTGAAAAAGTAAGTGTGGTAAACCCGTAATTTTGTCAGTACGGGCAAGATTGTAACTGACGGCTAACAGAAAATAAACATGGGAGGGAGTGGGCTGAAAGAAAGATGCAGAACCACAGAAGACAGAAGTTGCAAGAAAATAACTTGTGATTATATTTCTTCCCACCTAGACATAACGGAGTTGAACAGAGAGAGCTTGTGAAACAGGAGATCTTGAAGGCAAAGCACAACGGCAGGGAGAAGCTCAGCCTCGGATAGGTGTACGTGGCCGCAGCCAGCAGACGGGCATGAAGACGCTAGCAGAGACACAGGCCAAAGAGCAGCAAGACCACCTCAGCTACGGAGCAGCCAGAGCGCCTGAAAATGCGACAAGCACCAGGTACCACAGACACGCACTCAGGGGAGAGACCCCTTCACCAGGGGCTATTCCCCACGCGCGGGGTCCCCTCCCCAGGTGTCACAGTTTTATGACTTTTGGCTATCAGTATTCCACACCATTACATCATGTAATGCACTGGGGGTTTGACTTTTAATGCTCAGTTCCGAATATTTGTCCGACGGAGAAGATCTACATTTCCCAAGGAGGCTTTGCGGTCAGCGAGGAGCTATAACTGTGTGCAAGGTCACCTGATCCTTCTTCTTTGCCTGCTCTATTCCATCTGCACTTCTCCATTTGCAATTTGCCGTCTGCTTTTATTTATCTGCTCAACTGAACTGGACCTTTCACCTCATCGTTGTGACAAGACCTACCTACCTGACAAACTCTCTATTGCTCTCATTGTATTTTGCTGATTGCTTAACGACATTGCTCGACGTGGGACTGTTGCTGCTGTTTTCAATTGCTTTGGAGTTGATGCAGGTGAAGAAGAGCATAGAAAGAAGGATGAGGTGACCTTGCATACAGTTATATCTCCTTGCTGACCGCATAGCCACCTGGGGAAACGTAGTTCTCCTCTGTCGGACAAATATTTGGAACTGAGCATTACAAATAAAACCCCCAGTGCAATACACGATGTTACGGTGTGAAATACTGATAGCCAAAAGTTATAAAACAATGACATGGGTCAAGGAACCGGGCCAAAGAGGCGGTAAACCGTTGACACCAGGCGGAGGGACCCCAGCCGCGCCCGCACGCATGGGGATCCCTCGAAAACTTCAGGGCTAAGCCCCATCTCACCTGCACGCACGGGGTCCCCTCCCCAGCCGGAGGGCACCCCAGTCGCACCTGCACGCATGGGGATCCCTTGAAAACTTCAGGGCTAAGCCCCATCTCACCTGCACGCACGGGGTCCCCTCCCCAGCCGGAGGGCACCCCAGCCACGCTTGCACGCATGGGGATCCCTTGAAAACTTCAGGGCTAAGCCCCATCTCACCTGCACGCACGGGGTCCCCTCCCCAGCCGGAGGGCACCCCAGCCATGCTTGCACGCAAGGGGATCCCTTGAAAACTTCAGGGCTAAGCCCCATCTCACCTGCACGCACGGGGTCCCCTCCCCAGCCGGAGGGCACCCCAGTCGCACCTGCACGCATGGGGATCCCTTGAAAACTTCAGGGCTAAGCCCCATCTCACCTGCACGCACGGGGTCCCCTCCCCAGCCGGAGGGCACCCCAGTTGCACCCGCACGCATGGGGATCCCTTGAAAACTTCAGGGCTAAGCCCCATCTCACCTGCACGCACGGGGTCCCCTCCCCAGCCGGAGGGCATCCCAGTTGAACCCACACGCATGGGGATCCCTTGAAAACTTCAGGGCTAAGCCCCATCTCACCTGCACGCACGGGGTCCCCTCCCCAGCCGGAGGGCACCCCAGCCACGCTTGCACGCATGGGGATCCCTTGAAAACTTCAGGGCTAAGCCCCATCTCACCTGCACGCACGGGGTCCCCTCCCCAGCCGGAGGGCACCCCAGTCGCACCCGCACGCAAGGGGATCCCTTGAAAACTTCAGGGCTAAGCCCCATCTCACCTGCACGCACGGGGTCCCCTCCACAGCCGGAGGGCATCCCAGTTGAACCCGCACGCATGGGGATCCCTTGAAAACTTCAGGGCTAAGCCCCATCTCACCTCCACGCACAGGGTCCCCTCCCCAGCCGGAGGGCACCCCAGCCACGCTCGCACTCAAGGGGATCCCTTGAAAACTTCAGGGCTAAGCCCCATCTCACCTGCACGCACGGGGTCCCCTCCCCAGCCGGAGGGCACCCCAGCCACGCTTGCACGCATGGGGATCCCTTGAAAACTTCAGGGCTAAGCCCCATCTCACCTGCACGCACGGGGTCCCCTCCCCAGCCGGAGGGCACCCCAGTCGCACCCGCACGCATGGGGATCCCTTGAAAACTTCAGGGCTAAGCCCCATCTCACCTGCACGCACGGGGTCCCCTCCCCAGCCGGAGGGCACCCCAGTCGCACCTGCACGCATGGGGATCCCTTGAAAACTTCAGGGCTAAGCCCCATCTCACCTGCACGCACGGGGTCCCCTCCCCAGCCGGAGGGCACCCCAGTTGCACCCGCACGCATGGGGATCCCTTGAAAACTTCAGGGCTAAGCCCCATCTCACCTGCACGCACGGGGTCCCCTCCCCAGCCGGAGGGCATCCCAGTTGAACCCACACGCATGGGGATCCCTTGAAAACTTCAGGGCTAAGCCCCATCTCACCTGCACGCACGGGGTCCCCTCCCCAGCCGGAGGGCACCCCAGCCACGCTTGCACGCATGGGGATCCCTTGAAAACTTCAGGGCTAAGCCCCATCTCACCTGCACGCACGGGGTCCCCTCCACAGCCGGAGGGCATCCCAGTTGAACCCGCACGCATGGGGATCCCTTGAAAACTTCAGGGCTAAGCCCCATCTCACCTCCACGCACAGGGTCCCCTCCCCAGCCGGAGGGCACCCCAGCCACGCTCGCACTCAAGGGGATCCCTTGAAAACTTCAGGGCTAAGCCCCATCTCACCTGCACGCACGGGGTCCCCTCCCCAGCCGGAGGGCACCCCAGCCACGCTTGCACGCATGGGGATCCCTTGAAAACTTCAGGGCTAAGCCCCATCTCACCTGCACGCACGGGGTCCCCTCCCCAGCCGGAGGGCACCCCAGTCGCACCCGCACGCATGGGGATCCCTTGAAAACTTCAGGGCTAAGCCCCATCTCACCTGCACGCACGGGGTCCCCTCCCCAGCCGGAGGGCACCCCAGTCGCACCCGCACGCAAGGGGATCCCTTGAAAACTTCAGGGCTAAGCCCCATCTCACCTGCACGCACGGGGTCCCCTCCCCAGCCAGAGGGCACCCCAGCCACGCTCGCACTCAAGGGGATCCCTTGAAAACTTCAGGGCTAAGCCCCATCTCACCTGCACGCACGGGGTCCCCTCCCCAGCCGGAGGGCACCCCAGCCACGCTTGCACGCATGGGGATCCCTTGAAAACTTCAGGGCTAAGCCCCATCTCACCTGCACGCACGGGGTCCCCTCCCCAGCCGGAGGGCACCCCAGCCACGCTTGCACGCATGGGGATCCCTTGAAAACTTCAGGGCTAAGCCCCATCTCACCTGCACGCACGGGGTCCCCTCCCCAGCCGGAGGGCACCCCAGCCACGCTTGCACGCAAGGGGATCCCTTGAAAACTTCAGGGCTAAGCCCCATCTCACCTGCATGCACGGGGTCCCCTCCCCAGCCGGGGGGCACCCCAGTTGCACCCGCACGCATGGGGATCCCTTGAAAACTTCAGGGCTAAGCCCCATCTCACCTGCACGCACGGGGTCCCCTCCCCAGCCGGAGGGCACCCCAGTCGCACCCGCACGCAAGGGGATCCCTTGAAAACTTCAGGGCTAAGCCCCATCTCACCTGCACGCACGGGGTCCCCTCCACAGCCGGAGGGCATCCCAGTTGAACCCGCACGCATGGGGATCCCTTGAAAACTTCAGGGCTAAGCCCCATCTCACCTCCACGCACAGGGTCCCCTCCCCAGCCGGAGGGCACCCCAGCCACGCTCGCACTCAAGGGGATCCCTTGAAAACTTCAGGGCTAAGCCCCATCTCACCTCCACGCACGGGGTCCCCTCCCCAGCCGGAGGGCACCCCAGTCGCACCCGCACGCAAGGGGATCCCTTGAAAACTTCAGGGCTAAGCCCCATCTCACCTGCACGCACGGGGTCCCCTCCCCAGCTGGAGGGCACCCCAGCCACGCTTGCACGCATGGGGATCCCTTGAAAACTTCAGGGCTAAGCCCCATCTCACCTCCACGCACGGGGTCCCCTCCCCAGCCGGAGGGCACCCCAGTTGCACCCGCACGCATGGGGATCCCTTGAAAACTTCAGGGCTAAGCCCCATCTCACCTCCACGCACAGGGTCCCCTCCCCAGCCGGAGGGCACCCCAGCCACGCTCGCACTCAAGGGGATCCCTTGAAAACTTCAGGGCTAAGCCCCATCTCACCTGCACGCACGGGGTCCCCTCCCCAGCCGGAGGGCACCCCAGCCACGCTTGCACGCATGGGGATCCCTTGAAAACTTCAGGGCTAAGCCCCATCTCACCTGCACGCACGGGGTCCCCTCCCCAGCCGGAGGGCACCCCAGTTGCACCCGCACGCATGGGGATCCCTTGAAAACTTCAGGGCTAAGCCCCATCTCACCTCCACGCACGGGGTCCCCTCCCCAGCCAGAGGGCACCCCAGCTGCACCTGCACGCATGGGGATCCCTTGAAAACTTCAGGGCTAAGCCCCATCTCACCTCCACGCACGGGGTCCCCTCTCCAGCCGGAGGGCACCCCAGCCACGCCCGCACACAAGGGGATCCCTTGAAAACTTCAGGGCTAAGCCCCATCTTACCTGCATGCATGGGGTATGGAGGGCACTCCTCTCCCCATATCCTTTCATTTTTTCTCAGCAGGATGGATTTGTCGTGGTCAGATGTTTTCGTCTTCCTCCGTGTTGTCTCGTCTTCAAGGAACTTAGAGAAGACCATCCGTGCCCAATGCTGCCAGCATATCTGCCGGCACACCTGGAAAATAAATTGTTGTGCTCAGTGTAGATGTTCTGCAGTTCTTTGCACTCCGGAAAGCAGGCTGGATGGGGGACGGCACTGCAGCTCTCCCCCCACCCGTGGGAGAATGCATGCAGTCCCAAAGGGCTGCCCGCTGATATGTAGCACCACCCTGGGAAGCCTCAGCCTCAGCCTCAGCCAAGAACTGGGGGAGAAGCAGGGGCTCCAGAGCTGCGCAGGGCCCAGGGGAGCAGCGAACTGGGATGGGGGTAGAGGAAGGTTCCACCACGTGCCGGGTCCCACCGACACTGCTCTTAGCAGGACAGAGAACATCACACTTGTGCAGCTTCTGCCATTTCTTGCTCACTACCTGCAGCAGCACCCAGCTGCATCACTGCACCTGCACTGCCGGTGGAGGAGATGTAGCTGCTCCCCGGATGCCATGTCCCCAGGTTGCCCCTACCCCCACAGGAGCTGAGTGGTGCCCCACAGCAGGAAGCATCACCAGGACCCCAACTGCCTTTAGGAAGTGCTACTTGCACCCCAGCACCCCTGCACCACTGCTCCCCGTTCCTCTCCATTCCCACTGCAGCCGCTCCATCTTCCTGGAGAGCAGTAGGCGTGTGCCTTCAGTGCTGGAAGACAAGAAAAAAGTTGCAGGGTGGGGGTCCAGCTTTGGAGAGGAATGTGGTACCAGGCACCCCGTCACCCCACACACAGGAGGAGGGATGCAAGAAGTGCTTTTGTCCTCTATCTGGCACCCAGCCTCAGCCACAAACTATTTCCAAAGGGCACCATACAGAGGCTGGAGATGCAAGGACAGGGCTCACCTTGCTGCTGAGCTGGGAAAGGCTTTGCTGCACTTCTATGCTCACTGCAGCTCCAGACCTGCGGGAAGAGGAACTCTGAGAGCTACCTGCAGGGGGATGCAGCCCATGCACCACAGTGTTTATGATTTGACCTCTGACTGGAGATTTGCTTACAACCACTGTCACCATAGTGGTCGCCTCATATGGCATCTTCAGGGTGAAGAAGTATGCTGTGGAAGCCCTCAAAGGCCTTTCCTAGTTGTATGTTGTCATCTGGTCTCTTCCCAAAGAGGTCTCTCTGATGCATTTCTGACCCTTGGTGGTTCTGATAGATCTCTGCTCTGTTACGTTCTTTCCTAGAGAAGAGAAGAGTAGAGTAGAGTAGAGTAGAGTAGAGTAGAGTAGAGTAGAGTAGAGTAGAGTAGAGTAGAGTAGAGTAGAGTAGAGGAACATGGATAGGATAGGATAGGATAGGATAGGATAGGATAGGATAGGATAGGATAGGATAGGATAGGATAGATTCACATAGATTTCAGTCTAACTCCAACAAACAAACAAACAAACAAACAAACAAACAGAGCCAACAACCAGAAGGACCCACGGTCAGAAGGAATTGCAGAAGGGAACAATGCAGCTAATTTTCTGGTGGAGAAGGTGGGTGGAGAATTGCAGAAATGTCACAGTTTCCCTCCCTCCCATTTTCTTCAAGGGTGTTTTCCTCAGAGCTCTTCCTTGCTCTTCTCCTCCCCACAGCAATCAGCCAAGCTGGGAAGAGGAGATTGTCTCTAAACTCAGCAGTGTGCCTTGAGCACAGAACAAGTGCTGACAGTAAACAAGTAAGCACAGTCGACAGCTGTGGCAACCACAGAGGCAAAGCCTGCTCAGTGACAGGAATGAAGGCTGTTCCAGAGGTAAGGAGGGTTTGTCTTTCTTTTCTGGTCACAGCTGTGCTTCTTACTGTTACTGGCCTAGAGGATCAGGGCAGCAGAGTTTTGGAACTCTGCATCCAGAAGGGTCTTGCCCCTGTCCCACAGTGTGCGGGGATTTCGAGCTCCTTGCTCTTCCTGTTACTCGTCCGTGCTCAGGCTGTATTCAGAGAATAAAGAACTGCAAAATGGTAATAATTTTATAACAGGTGGCCAAAATTTCCAATGTGAAAATCAGAAAGTCTATTGCAACAGATAATTCAGGAGCAAAGTGAATGTAAATAATTCACTTGTTCCTAAATGGTAAGGGATGAGATCTTACACAATGAAGAATAGTCATTTTTTTTCAGCCAAGTAAATAGTAGTTAGCCAAGTAATAGTAATTCCTTTTCAGCCAAGTCAATTTTTTTTGCTCACTTCTCTGCCATAGTCTGCATTTGGAAAGTAAAAGCTACAGTGTTTTATGACCCTAAGGAGTCAGCAGAATAGAATTAGAAAGGTACAGAAGCAGTTAGGCATTTAACCTTTGCAAGAAGTTTACAGGAGTCAAGTAAGATGCTTTTGCTTTTGGCAGGTTTCTGTTAATGACTAAATAAATGGACATTTAAAAGATATTGGACAATAGTATTCCCCTCCTCCTCCCACCCCCCCACCTCTTTCTGTATTTTCTGTTCTCTTAGTGTGCTGGTACAGGAATCACTAACACAGTGTCCAAACATAGTCCACTATTATATTACTGGAGATGATAATACATTTCGAGAATGATGAACAGGCTGTTCGTTTTCTTAGCCTTTCCATGTGGGAAGGAGTCCATGCTGAGCATGTCTACTTCTTGTAGGCTTTCATGATTTTTGTAAATAGCCATGTTTCCTGTTTTTGCAGTAAATTAAATAAATATTAAGCACGATGACGAGCACAGTTCTACATAATCTTTAGCTGATGCATGCAAAAAACAAACGTGATTGAAGGCAAAGTTATACCAATGTTACAGAGATGGATCAAAACCAAAATCTTGGAATGGAATCTCGGTGTGAAGGTTCAACCTCTACTGCCGTACCAACAACCCCCACTCTTGGTATTGTGGGGCAACATAATTCAAGAGGAGGCGTTACTTTTGGAGCATCCCCCACAGATAGAAGCAGTGAGCAGGAAGGACGTGGAGCTCTTGGAGCGGGTCCAGAGGAGGGGAACTGAGATGATCAGAGGGCTGGAGCACCTCTCCTATGAGGAAAGGCTGAGGGAGCTGGGCTTGTTTAGCTTGGAGAAGAGAAGGCTTCAGGGAGACCTCATTGTAGCCTTCCAGTATTTGTAAGGAGAGTATAAAGAGGAGGGGCAATGACTGTTTCAAGGGTGGGTAGTGATAGAACAAGGGGGAATGGTTTTAAACTGAGGCAGGGGAGATGTAGGTTAGATATTAGGGGGAAGTTTTTCACACAGAGGGCACTGATGCACTGGAACAGGCTGCCCAGGGAGGCTGTGGAAGCCCCATCCCTGGAGGCATTCAAGGCCAGGCTGGATGTGGCTCTGGGCAGCCTGGTCTGGTGGTTGGTGACCCTGCACATAGCAGGGGGGTTGAAACTAGATGTTCATTGTGTTTGTTTTCAACCCAGGCCATTCTAGGTTTCTAGGATTCTACGATCCTATGATTTGAACTCGCCTACAGGGACTTCATTAAAAGAGAGACATGGATCTGTTGAGGTGCCTCCAGAGGAGGACCACAGATGTGATGCTAGGGATAGAACCTCCCCTATGAGGACAGGATGAAAGAGCTGGGGCTGTTCAGCCTGGAAAAGAGAAGACTCCCGGGAGATCTGCTAGTGCCCTTTCAGTATCTAAACGGGGGCAGTAAGAAAGAAGGGGACAGACTCTTCAGCAGTTCTGTTGTGGCAGAGCAAGGGGAAATGGTTTCATACTAAAAGAGGGGACATTTATATCGTATATTGAGGTTTAGAAGTTTTTGGTGTTAAGTGTAGCGAAGCACAGGAACTGATTGCCCAAAGATGTGGGGATGTCTTGTCCGTGGGTACATTCAACATCAGGCTGAGCAACTTGGTCTAGCTGTAGACGTCCGTGTTTATTGCAGGGGATTTGGACCGGATGACCTTGAAGGGTCCCTTCCAACACAAACAATACTCTGATTCTTTGATTGGGATGCAGGAGCTATTTCTTGAGGAGATATCTGAAATTAGTGCTCAACAGGCTGTCCAGGCGGATTGTGGATTCTCCTCCTCTGGAGACATTCAGGACCCACCTGGACACCTTTCCTGTGCAGCCTGTTGTAGGGGGCCTGCTTGGCAGGGAGGTTGGACTTGATGATCTCTGGAGGTCCCTTCCAGCTCCTGCAATTCTGTGATTCACTCAACTTATCACACTAACAGAATAAAGAACCACTAGTCCAGACCATCCTGTAATCAGCTTTATGGGCTCCAAATAGGCTTTGGTCTCTTCAGGAGGCGTATTCAAGGTGATTCCGTAAACCAGCAGAAGCTAGGAAAGGACATGCCTCCTCATGGCAAGCTGGTTCTTAGGTGCAGGTTTCATAGCCCTGTGGAACCTGCTGTATTTGGAAGAGAACGGGAAACAAAGGGCATGAAGCAAAGCCTATGGGAGTGGACTGGGCCTCCTGTTAGCCTTCTGGCACGAGTCAATAGTGAGTTTCTAGTAGCTTAGGGAGAAGGCATAGCTCTAGTTTTCTAATACCAATCACTACACTGATATACAGAAAACTCACATTCTCCTGGGCAGTGGGGAAGCTGTGAGTGGAGACCTGAAATAGTCAGTTATCTTTCAAATTCACTAAAAAGCTACCTGCAGAACAGTCCACACAAATGCTGACGTGTACAGATAGCTTAATATTGAGGCTGTGTTTATATGGGTGGGTACACGTATCTCCTACTCCAAAACAAGCATGGTTGACAGGCATTTTTCTTCAACTTCTGTCATGAACGGTTCACTAGAGAAACTAGGGAAAAAGTTGTTAGTTTAGATCGTGTCCATTTCCACTCTGCGTACCTCCTTCCACTTTAACAAACCACAGTTTGAAACCATAGCATGAAAATCTTGCTTTGATCTGTGAGTGGTTAATTTAATAGTAGAGCTGATGTTGATGTTGTATCTGATGTCGATACAAGACCCTGACACTAAGTGAGAGCATACACCCATTGGGTTCACAGCATTCCGGATGAAGGAGGTTTTAAATGAAAGCAAGATACACCACAAGCAAGTCTTTGTCCTGTTTAAAAGCTGTCATTGCCAAGAAACGTCTGTTTCCCATGCTTGAACACCTCCCTGCGTGCATTAACCTCTTCTCCTCACCTCCTTTGTACCATGTCCTCCTTTTGCTTTGTGTGTGAACATCACCAGTAGTTCCTTGTTTGTCGCCTGGTCAAATCAGTGCGTGCTGTTTGAGAGAAAACAGAGAGAAGGCGGAGTAATGCAACCTGTGGCTGCCGAGCTGGAACCACTGGAGGGCACCACCCCTGGACGAACTGCCTGTCTTTGACTGACACAATCTCCCTTGCAAAGTGCAAAGCAGCCTTGGTGTGAAGTCAAAGACAGAGGGTATATTACTGCATCCTCAGCCAAAACTTACAGGGAGTTCAACAGTCTGTATGCAACGGAGCTTGTATCAAACAGAAATCTTATTATAAGTTTCCTCTTGTTTTCTTTTTTTTCTGGCACTCTTGGCCAGACTCCTGAATTCTAGGAATGAGGATTTCCACAAATTTGACTGTGGCAGCTGGGAAGGCAAACACTCAAGCACAAAAGTATCAGGAAACATCTCTGATGTGTTGTTGGAAGAAAACCAGCTGATATTGAAAAGGCTTTTAGGTAGGAAGAGGCCAAGCCCCACCTCACCTCAGCCTCCCTTCAGGTGCAGAGTGCGATAGGGTCTCCCCTGACTCTCCTCCAGGCTACGCAATCCCAGCTTCCTGAGCTGCTCCTCGTAAGACTTGTGCTCCAGACCCCTCACCAGCTTCGCTGCCCTTCTCTGGACACGCTCCGGGGCCTCCATGCCTTTCTTGCAGTGAGGGGCCCAAAAGCCAGCACAGTACTCCAGCTGCAGCCTCAGCAGGGCTCAGAACAGAGGGATGGTCACTTCCCTGCTCCTGCTGGCAATGCTATTTCTGATACAAGCCAGGACGCCATTGGCTTTCACGGCCACCTGGGCACACTGCTGGCTCACGTTCAGCCCAGCACGGACCAATACCCCCAGGTCTGTTTCCTCTACACACTCTTGCGGGGCAGCCACTCTGCCCCAGACCTGTAGCGCTGCCTGGGGTGGTTACGGCCAAAGTGCAGGACCAAGGATTCCCTTCGTGTGGCCTCACCCCACACAGCTAGGACATGCCGGGCCGCATGAGATCTCATCCCAGTCCTGCTCAGTGGCATCATCTGTTTGAACAGGAGCGAGCTGATGAGCAGCTTCTCGATAGGGTTGGCATTCGCTTTACAGAATCGAAATCCGCTGGCTCTGTAAGTCTTTGCCTCTTACTACCACTAGATGGTACCCTTAGCGAGCATTTCCCCTTCCTCTGCGAAGTCCCGTTTAATACTCAACTGCAAAGTTTCTGAATTGATCAAGTCTGCACTTTTCTCACAAACAGTACAGGGCCAGGATGCTGGCGCTGGCTGCTAGTAACTGCTAGTAGTAGACTCAAGTGAACAAAGCTGAAGGTGTGTTCAGTATATCAAGCCCAGTACAAAGGCAAGTATACACGGCATCACTTGCTCTGCCCTTACGGTGGGCGGGAAGGGGAAGGAGGGGATTTACTCCCCCAGTCTCCACGCAGAGGTTTAGGGATGCAGAGTTTAGGGACGTGAGAAATACAAGGATCCTGACAGCTCTAGTGCTCTCAGAAAGGCATCCTTGAAGAGCAGCCTTGAACTTCGGAGAAGCGTTACTGCGCTCTCCGTAGCTGCAGTTTGGTACTTCAAGGAGTAAAGCCGCACTTCAAAAGGAATGGTAGAATCGCAGAACCATTACGGCTGCGAAAGAGTCTCACACCGCCACGTCCAGCCCCGACCCACAAAGAGTCCTTCTGCGGTTAGCCCTAAGGGAATAATGACGCTATTTGAATAGTCATCATCCAAGTTGCTTTATTGCTAAACCAATATCACGGGAGGACAAAACCGGCCACAGCCGGGGATCGCGGTGCCGTGCCCGCAGGCCGGGGCCCCGGACGCCGCTTGGAAGGGCGCAGCCCGGATCGGCGCTGCGGACGGAGCCCCGGGAGGCACCGACGGCCGCGGCCCCGCACCTCCCCGCTCCGCCCCGCCCCGGCCCGCACCTCCCCGCTCCCTCGGGCAGCCCCGGCCGCGGCCGCGGGAGAGACAGAGGAGGAGGCGCGAGGAGGAGGGCAGGCAGCCGTTGCCGGGGCGGCGCGCGGCTGGGGCGGGCGCTGTGCGGGTGGCAGCCCGTTGGAACGCGTGCCGTTGCTAGCGGCTTGCTTGCCGTGACGCCGCAAAGCACGGCTCTGTGCCGCCCCCGGAGCCGAGCCGACGCCGCGCTGCCAGGTGGGGAAACGGGCCGGGCGGGCGGGGAGCGCTTCGAGCCGAGCAGCGCCGGGCTCTGCCGTCCTCCCGAGTGCCGGCACTGCCTCCGGCATTAAGGCGGCCGGCAGCTTTCGTCGCCGCCCGTCTGCTTCGGCCGTTGAGCGACAGAAGACGCGGCGCTGGGACACGGCGCGGGGAGGCCGAGCCTAATCTCCGTCCCGCGTTCCTCGTGCTGCGCTCTTTTTCATGGAAAGCTGTGCCAGCTTCTGCAAACGTACAGCTTCCTGAAAAAGTAAGTGTGGTAAACCCGTAATTTTGTCAGTACGGGCAAGATTGTAACTGACGGCTAACAGAAAATAAACATGGGAGGGAGTGGGCTGAAAGAAAGATGCAGAACCACAGAAGACAGAAGTTGCAAGAAAATAACTTGTGATTATATTTCTTCCCACCTAGACATAACGGAGTTGAACAGAGAGAGCTTGTGAAACAGGAGATCTTGAAGGCAAAGCACAACGGCAGGGAGAAGCTCAGCCTCGGATAGGTGTACGTGGCCGCAGCCAGCAGACGGGCATGAAGACGCTAGCAGAGACACAGGCCAAAGAGCAGCAAGACCACCTCAGCTACGGAGCAGCCAGAGCGCCTGAAAATGCGACAAGCACCAGGTACCACAGACACGCACTCAGGGGAGAGACCCCTTCACCAGGGGCTATTCCCCACGCGCGGGGTCCCCTCCCCAGGTGTCACAGTTTTATGACTTTTGGCTATCAGTATTCCACACCATTACATCATGTAATGCACTGGGGGTTTGACTTTTAATGCTCAGTTCCGAATATTTGTCCGACGGAGAAGATCTACATTTCCCAAGGAGGCTTTGCGGTCAGCGAGGAGCTATAACTGTGTGCAAGGTCACCTGATCCTTCTTCTTTGCCTGCTCTATTCCATCTGCACTTCTCCATTTGCAATTTGCCGTCTGCTTTTATTTATCTGCTCAACTGAACTGGACCTTTCACCTCATCGTTGTGACAAGACCTACCTACCTGACAAACTCTCTATTGCTCTCATTGTATTTTGCTGATTGCTTAACGACATTGCTCGACGTGGGACTGTTGCTGCTGTTTTCAATTGCTTTGGAGTTGATGCAGGTGAAGAAGAGCATAGAAAGAAGGATGAGGTGACCTTGCATACAGTTATATCTCCTTGCTGACCGCATAGCCACCTGGGGAAACGTAGTTCTCCTCTGTCGGACAAATATTTGGAACTGAGCATTACAAATAAAACCCCCAGTGCAATACACGATGTTACGGTGTGAAATACTGATAGCCAAAAGTTATAAAACAATGACATGGGTCAAGGAACCGGGCCAAAGAGGCGGTAAACCGTTGACACCAGGCGGAGGGACCCCAGCCGCGCCCGCACGCATGGGGATCCCTCGAAAACTTCAGGGCTAAGCCCCATCTCACCTGCACGCACGGGGTCCCCTCCCCAGCCGGAGGGCACCCCAGTCGCACCTGCACGCATGGGGATCCCTTGAAAACTTCAGGGCTAAGCCCCATCTCACCTGCACGCACGGGGTCCCCTCCCCAGCCGGAGGGCACCCCAGCCACGCTTGCACGCATGGGGATCCCTTGAAAACTTCAGGGCTAAGCCCCATCTCACCTGCACGCACGGGGTCCCCTCCCCAGCCGGAGGGCACCCCAGCCATGCTTGCACGCAAGGGGATCCCTTGAAAACTTCAGGGCTAAGCCCCATCTCACCTGCACGCACGGGGTCCCCTCCCCAGCCGGAGGGCACCCCAGTCGCACCTGCACGCATGGGGATCCCTTGAAAACTTCAGGGCTAAGCCCCATCTCACCTGCACGCACGGGGTCCCCTCCCCAGCCGGAGGGCACCCCAGTTGCACCCGCACGCATGGGGATCCCTTGAAAACTTCAGGGCTAAGCCCCATCTCACCTGCACGCACGGGGTCCCCTCCCCAGCCGGAGGGCATCCCAGTTGAACCCACACGCATGGGGATCCCTTGAAAACTTCAGGGCTAAGCCCCATCTCACCTGCACGCACGGGGTCCCCTCCCCAGCCGGAGGGCACCCCAGCCACGCTTGCACGCATGGGGATCCCTTGAAAACTTCAGGGCTAAGCCCCATCTCACCTGCACGCACGGGGTCCCCTCCCCAGCCGGAGGGCACCCCAGTCGCACCCGCACGCAAGGGGATCCCTTGAAAACTTCAGGGCTAAGCCCCATCTCACCTGCACGCACGGGGTCCCCTCCACAGCCGGAGGGCATCCCAGTTGAACCCGCACGCATGGGGATCCCTTGAAAACTTCAGGGCTAAGCCCCATCTCACCTCCACGCACAGGGTCCCCTCCCCAGCCGGAGGGCACCCCAGCCACGCTCGCACTCAAGGGGATCCCTTGAAAACTTCAGGGCTAAGCCCCATCTCACCTGCACGCACGGGGTCCCCTCCCCAGCCGGAGGGCACCCCAGCCACGCTTGCACGCATGGGGATCCCTTGAAAACTTCAGGGCTAAGCCCCATCTCACCTGCACGCACGGGGTCCCCTCCCCAGCCGGAGGGCACCCCAGTCGCACCCGCACGCATGGGGATCCCTTGAAAACTTCAGGGCTAAGCCCCATCTCACCTGCACGCACGGGGTCCCCTCCCCAGCCGGAGGGCACCCCAGTCGCACCCGCACGCAAGGGGATCCCTTGAAAACTTCAGGGCTAAGCCCCATCTCACCTGCACGCACGGGGTCCCCTCCCCAGCCAGAGGGCACCCCAGCCACGCTCGCACTCAAGGGGATCCCTTGAAAACTTCAGGGCTAAGCCCCATCTCACCTGCACGCACGGGGTCCCCTCCCCAGCCGGAGGGCACCCCAGCCACGCTTGCACGCATGGGGATCCCTTGAAAACTTCAGGGCTAAGCCCCATCTCACCTGCACGCACGGGGTCCCCTCCCCAGCCGGAGGGCACCCCAGCCACGCTTGCACGCAAGGGGATCCCTTGAAAACTTCAGGGCTAAGCCCCATCTCACCTGCATGCACGGGGTCCCCTCCCCAGCCGGGGGGCACCCCAGTTGCACCCGCACGCATGGGGATCCCTTGAAAACTTCAGGGCTAAGCCCCATCTCACCTGCACGCACGGGGTCCCCTCCCCAGCCGGAGGGCATCCCAGTTGAACCCGCACGCATGGGGATCCCTTGAAAACTTCAGGGCTAAGCCCCATCTCACCTCCACGCACAGGGTCCCCTCCCCAGCCGGAGGGCACCCCAGCCACGCTCGCACTCAAGGGGATCCCTTGAAAACTTCAGGGCTAAGCCCCATCTCACCTCCACGCACGGGGTCCCCTCCCCAGCCGGAGGGCACCCCAGTCGCACCCGCACGCAAGGGGATCCCTTGAAAACTTCAGGGCTAAGCCCCATCTCACCTGCACGCACGGGGTCCCCTCCCCAGCTGGAGGGCACCCCAGCCACGCTTGCACGCATGGGGATCCCTTGAAAACTTCAGGGCTAAGCCCCATCTCACCTCCACGCACGGGGTCCCCTCCCCAGCCGGAGGGCACCCCAGTTGCACCCGCACGCATGGGGATCCCTTGAAAACTTCAGGGCTAAGCCCCATCTCACCTCCACGCACAGGGTCCCCTCCCCAGCCGGAGGGCACCCCAGCCACGCTCGCACTCAAGGGGATCCCTTGAAAACTTCAGGGCTAAGCCCCATCTCACCTGCACGCACGGGGTCCCCTCCCCAGCCGGAGGGCACCCCAGCCACGCTTGCACGCATGGGGATCCCTTGAAAACTTCAGGGCTAAGCCCCATCTCACCTGCACGCACGGGGTCCCCTCCCCAGCCGGAGGGCACCCCAGTTGCACCCGCACGCATGGGGATCCCTTGAAAACTTCAGGGCTAAGCCCCATCTCACCTCCACGCACGGGGTCCCCTCCCCAGCCAGAGGGCACCCCAGCTGCACCTGCACGCATGGGGATCCCTTGAAAACTTCAGGGCTAAGCCCCATCTCACCTCCACGCACGGGGTCCCCTCTCCAGCCGGAGGGCACCCCAGCCACGCCCGCACACAAGGGGATCCCTTGAAAACTTCAGGGCTAAGCCCCATCTTACCTGCATGCATGGGGTATGGAGGGCACTCCTCTCCCCATATCCTTTCATTTTTTCTCAGCAGGATGGATTTGTCGTGGTCAGATGTTTTCGTCTTCCTCCGTGTTGTCTCGTCTTCAAGGAACTTAGAGAAGACCATCCGTGCCCAATGCTGCCAGCATATCTGCCGGCACACCTGGAAAATAAATTGTTGTGCTCAGTGTAGATGTTCTGCAGTTCTTTGCACTCCGGAAAGCAGGCTGGATGGGGGACGGCACTGCAGCTCTCCCCCCACCCGTGGGAGAATGCATGCAGTCCCAAAGGGCTGCCCGCTGATATGTAGCACCACCCTGGGAAGCCTCAGCCTCAGCCTCAGCCAAGAACTGGGGGAGAAGCAGGGGCTCCAGAGCTGCGCAGGGCCCAGGGGAGCAGCGAACTGGGATGGGGGTAGAGGAAGGTTCCACCACGTGCCGGGTCCCACCGACACTGCTCTTAGCAGGACAGAGAACATCACACTTGTGCAGCTTCTGCCATTTCTTGCTCACTACCTGCAGCAGCACCCAGCTGCATCACTGCACCTGCACTGCCGGTGGAGGAGATGTAGCTGCTCCCCGGATGCCATGTCCCCAGGTTGCCCCTACCCCCACAGGAGCTGAGTGGTGCCCCACAGCAGGAAGCATCACCAGGACCCCAACTGCCTTTAGGAAGTGCTACTTGCACCCCAGCACCCCTGCACCACTGCTCCCCGTTCCTCTCCATTCCCACTGCAGCCGCTCCATCTTCCTGGAGAGCAGTAGGCGTGTGCCTTCAGTGCTGGAAGACAAGAAAAAAGTTGCAGGGTGGGGGTCCAGCTTTGGAGAGGAATGTGGTACCAGGCACCCCGTCACCCCACACACAGGAGGAGGGATGCAAGAAGTGCTTTTGTCCTCTATCTGGCACCCAGCCTCAGCCACAAACTATTTCCAAAGGGCACCATACAGAGGCTGGAGATGCAAGGACAGGGCTCACCTTGCTGCTGAGCTGGGAAAGGCTTTGCTGCACTTCTATGCTCACTGCAGCTCCAGACCTGCGGGAAGAGGAACTCTGAGAGCTACCTGCAGGGGGATGCAGCCCATGCACCACAGTGTTTATGATTTGACCTCTGACTGGAGATTTGCTTACAACCACTGTCACCATAGTGGTCGCCTCATATGGCATCTTCAGGGTGAAGAAGTATGCTGTGGAAGCCCTCAAAGGCCTTTCCTAGTTGTATGTTGTCATCTGGTCTCTTCCCAAAGAGGTCTCTCTGATGCATTTCTGACCCTTGGTGGTTCTGATAGATCTCTGCTCTGTTACGTTCTTTCCTAGAGAAGAGAAGAGTAGAGTAGAGTAGAGTAGAGTAGAGTAGAGTAGAGTAGAGTAGAGTAGAGTAGAGTAGAGTAGAGTAGAGGAACATGGATAGGATAGGATAGGATAGGATAGGATAGGATAGGATAGGATAGGATAGGATAGGATAGGATAGGATAGGATAGGATAGGATAGGATAGGATAGGATAGATTCACATAGATTTCAGTCTAACTCCAACAAACAAACAAACAAACAAACAAACAAACAGAGCCAACAACCAGAAGGACCCACGGTCAGAAGGAATTGCAGAAGGGAACAATGCAGCTAATTTTCTGGTGGAGAAGGTGGGTGGAGAATTGCAGAAATGTCACAGTTTCCCTCCCTCCCATTTTCTTCAAGGGTGTTTTCCTCAGAGCTCTTCCTTGCTCTTCTCCTCCCCACAGCAATCAGCCAAGCTGGGAAGAGGAGATTGTCTCTAAACTCAGCAGTGTGCCTTGAGCACAGAACAAGTGCTGACAGTAAACAAGTAAGCACAGTCGACAGCTGTGGCAACCACAGAGGCAAAGCCTGCTCAGTGACAGGAATGAAGGCTGTTCCAGAGGTAAGGAGGGTTTGTCTTTCTTTTCTGGTCACAGCTGTGCTTCTTACTGTTACTGGCCTAGAGGATCAGGGCAGCAGAGTTTTGGAACTCTGCATCCAGAAGGGTCTTGCCCCTGTCCCACAGTGTGCGGGGATTTCGAGCTCCTTGCTCTTCCTGTTACTCGTCCGTGCTCAGGCTGTATTCAGAGAATAAAGAACTGCAAAATGGTAATAATTTTATAACAGGTGGCCAAAATTTCCAATGTGAAAATCAGAAAGTCTATTGCAACAGATAATTCAGGAGCAAAGTGAATGTAAATAATTCACTTGTTCCTAAATGGTAAGGGATGAGATCTTACACAATGAAGAATAGTCATTTTTTTTCAGCCAAGTAAATAGTAGTTAGCCAAGTAATAGTAATTCCTTTTCAGCCAAGTCAATTTTTTTTGCTCACTTCTCTGCCATAGTCTGCATTTGGAAAGTAAAAGCTACAGTGTTTTATGACCCTAAGGAGTCAGCAGAATAGAATTAGAAAGGTACAGAAGCAGTTAGGCATTTAACCTTTGCAAGAAGTTTACAGGAGTCAAGTAAGATGCTTTTGCTTTTGGCAGGTTTCTGTTAATGACTAAATAAATGGACATTTAAAAGATATTGGACAATAGTATTCCCCTCCTCCTCCCACCCCCCCACCTCTTTCTGTATTTTCTGTTCTCTTAGTGTGCTGGTACAGGAATCACTAACACAGTGTCCAAACATAGTCCACTATTATATTACTGGAGATGATAATACATTTCGAGAATGATGAACAGGCTGTTCGTTTTCTTAGCCTTTCCATGTGGGAAGGAGTCCATGCTGAGCATGTCTACTTCTTGTAGGCTTTCATGATTTTTGTAAATAGCCATGTTTCCTGTTTTTGCAGTAAATTAAATAAATATTAAGCACGATGACGAGCACAGTTCTACATAATCTTTAGCTGATGCATGCAAAAAACAAACGTGATTGAAGGCAAAGTTATACCAATGTTACAGAGATGGATCAAAACCAAAATCTTGGAATGGAATCTCGGTGTGAAGGTTCAACCTCTACTGCCGTACCAACAACCCCCACTCTTGGTATTGTGGGGCAACATAATTCAAGAGGAGGCGTTACTTTTGGAGCATCCCCCACAGATAGAAGCAGTGAGCAGGAAGGACGTGGAGCTCTTGGAGCGGGTCCAGAGGAGGGGAACTGAGATGATCAGAGGGCTGGAGCACCTCTCCTATGAGGAAAGGCTGAGGGAGCTGGGCTTGTTTAGCTTGGAGAAGAGAAGGCTTCAGGGAGACCTCATTGTAGCCTTCCAGTATTTGTAAGGAGAGTATAAAGAGGAGGGGCAATGACTGTTTCAAGGGTGGGTAGTGATAGAACAAGGGGGAATGGTTTTAAACTGAGGCAGGGGAGATGTAGGTTAGATATTAGGGGGAAGTTTTTCACACAGAGGGCACTGATGCACTGGAACAGGCTGCCCAGGGAGGCTGTGGAAGCCCCATCCCTGGAGGCATTCAAGGCCAGGCTGGATGTGGCTCTGGGCAGCCTGGTCTGGTGGTTGGTGACCCTGCACATAGCAGGGGGGTTGAAACTAGATGTTCATTGTGTTTGTTTTCAACCCAGGCCATTCTAGGTTTCTAGGATTCTACGATCCTATGATTTGAACTCGCCTACAGGGACTTCATTAAAAGAGAGACATGGATCTGTTGAGGTGCCTCCAGAGGAGGACCACAGATGTGATGCTAGGGATAGAACCTCCCCTATGAGGACAGGATGAAAGAGCTGGGGCTGTTCAGCCTGGAAAAGAGAAGACTCCCGGGAGATCTGCTAGTGCCCTTTCAGTATCTAAACGGGGGCAGTAAGAAAGAAGGGGACAGACTCTTCAGCAGTTCTGTTGTGGCAGAGCAAGGGGAAATGGTTTCATACTAAAAGAGGGGACATTTATATCGTATATTGAGGTTTAGAAGTTTTTGGTGTTAAGTGTAGCGAAGCACAGGAACTGATTGCCCAAAGATGTGGGGATGTCTTGTCCGTGGGTACATTCAACATCAGGCTGAGCAACTTGGTCTAGCTGTAGACGTCCGTGTTTATTGCAGGGGATTTGGACCGGATGACCTTGAAGGGTCCCTTCCAACACAAACAATACTCTGATTCTTTGATTGGGATGCAGGAGCTATTTCTTGAGGAGATATCTGAAATTAGTGCTCAACAGGCTGTCCAGGCGGATTGTGGATTCTCCTCCTCTGGAGACATTCAGGACCCACCTGGACACCTTTCCTGTGCAGCCTGTTGTAGGGGGCCTGCTTGGCAGGGAGGTTGGACTTGATGATCTCTGGAGGTCCCTTCCAGCTCCTGCAATTCTGTGATTCACTCAACTTATCACACTAACAGAATAAAGAACCACTAGTCCAGACCATCCTGTAATCAGCTTTATGGGCTCCAAATAGGCTTTGGTCTCTTCAGGAGGCGTATTCAAGGTGATTCCGTAAACCAGCAGAAGCTAGGAAAGGACATGCCTCCTCATGGCAAGCTGGTTCTTAGGTGCAGGTTTCATAGCCCTGTGGAACCTGCTGTATTTGGAAGAGAACGGGAAACAAAGGGCATGAAGCAAAGCCTATGGGAGTGGACTGGGCCTCCTGTTAGCCTTCTGGCACGAGTCAATAGTGAGTTTCTAGTAGCTTAGGGAGAAGGCATAGCTCTAGTTTTCTAATACCAATCACTACACTGATATACAGAAAACTCACATTCTCCTGGGCAGTGGGGAAGCTGTGAGTGGAGACCTGAAATAGTCAGTTATCTTTCAAATTCACTAAAAAGCTACCTGCAGAACAGTCCACACAAATGCTGACGTGTACAGATAGCTTAATATTGAGGCTGTGTTTATATGGGTGGGTACACGTATCTCCTACTCCAAAACAAGCATGGTTGACAGGCATTTTTCTTCAACTTCTGTCATGAACGGTTCACTAGAGAAACTAGGGAAAAAGTTGTTAGTTTAGATCGTGTCCATTTCCACTCTGCGTACCTCCTTCCACTTTAACAAACCACAGTTTGAAACCATAGCATGAAAATCTTGCTTTGATCTGTGAGTGGTTAATTTAATAGTAGAGCTGATGTTGATGTTGTATCTGATGTCGATACAAGACCCTGACACTAAGTGAGAGCATACACCCATTGGGTTCACAGCATTCCGGATGAAGGAGGTTTTAAATGAAAGCAAGATACACCACAAGCAAGTCTTTGTCCTGTTTAAAAGCTGTCATTGCCAAGAAACGTCTGTTTCCCATGCTTGAACACCTCCCTGCGTGCATTAACCTCTTCTCCTCACCTCCTTTGTACCATGTCCTCCTTTTGCTTTGTGTGTGAACATCACCAGTAGTTCCTTGTTTGTCGCCTGGTCAAATCAGTGCGTGCTGTTTGAGAGAAAACAGAGAGAAGGCGGAGTAATGCAACCTGTGGCTGCCGAGCTGGAACCACTGGAGGGCACCACCCCTGGACGAACTGCCTGTCTTTGACTGACACAATCTCCCTTGCAAAGTGCAAAGCAGCCTTGGTGTGAAGTCAAAGACAGAGGGTATATTACTGCATCCTCAGCCAAAACTTACAGGGAGTTCAACAGTCTGTATGCAACGGAGCTTGTATCAAACAGAAATCTTATTATAAGTTTCCTCTTGTTTTCTTTTTTTTCTGGCACTCTTGGCCAGACTCCTGAATTCTAGGAATGAGGATTTCCACAAATTTGACTGTGGCAGCTGGGAAGGCAAACACTCAAGCACAAAAGTATCAGGAAACATCTCTGATGTGTTGTTGGAAGAAAACCAGCTGATATTGAAAAGGCTTTTAGGTAGGAAGAGGCCAAGCCCCACCTCACCTCAGCCTCCCTTCAGGTGCAGAGTGCGATAGGGTCTCCCCTGACTCTCCTCCAGGCTACGCAATCCCAGCTTCCTGAGCTGCTCCTCGTAAGACTTGTGCTCCAGACCCCTCACCAGCTTCGCTGCCCTTCTCTGGACACGCTCCGGGGCCTCCATGCCTTTCTTGCAGTGAGGGGCCCAAAAGCCAGCACAGTACTCCAGCTGCAGCCTCAGCAGGGCTCAGAACAGAGGGATGGTCACTTCCCTGCTCCTGCTGGCAATGCTATTTCTGATACAAGCCAGGACGCCATTGGCTTTCACGGCCACCTGGGCACACTGCTGGCTCACGTTCAGCCCAGCACGGACCAATACCCCCAGGTCTGTTTCCTCTACACACTCTTGCGGGGCAGCCACTCTGCCCCAGACCTGTAGCGCTGCCTGGGGTGGTTACGGCCAAAGTGCAGGACCAAGGATTCCCTTCGTGTGGCCTCACCCCACACAGCTAGGACATGCCGGGCCGCATGAGATCTCATCCCAGTCCTGCTCAGTGGCATCATCTGTTTGAACAGGAGCGAGCTGATGAGCAGCTTCTCGATAGGGTTGGCATTCGCTTTACAGAATCGAAATCCGCTGGCTCTGTAAGTCTTTGCCTCTTACTACCACTAGATGGTACCCTTAGCGAGCATTTCCCCTTCCTCTGCGAAGTCCCGTTTAATACTCAACTGCAAAGTTTCTGAATTGATCAAGTCTGCACTTTTCTCACAAACAGTACAGGGCCAGGATGCTGGCGCTGGCTGCTAGTAACTGCTAGTAGTAGACTCAAGTGAACAAAGCTGAAGGTGTGTTCAGTATATCAAGCCCAGTACAAAGGCAAGTATACACGGCATCACTTGCTCTGCCCTTACGGTGGGCGGGAAGGGGAAGGAGGGGATTTACTCCCCCAGTCTCCACGCAGAGGTTTAGGGATGCAGAGTTTAGGGACGTGAGAAATACAAGGATCCTGACAGCTCTAGTGCTCTCAGAAAGGCATCCTTGAAGAGCAGCCTTGAACTTCGGAGAAGCGTTACTGCGCTCTCCGTAGCTGCAGTTTGGTACTTCAAGGAGTAAAGCCGCACTTCAAAAGGAATGGTAGAATCGCAGAACCATTACGGCTGCGAAAGAGTCTCACACCGCCACGTCCAGCCCCGACCCACAAAGAGTCCTTCTGCGGTTAGCCCTAAGGGAATAATGACGCTATTTGAATAGTCATCATCCAAGTTGCTTTATTGCTAAACCAATATCACGGGAGGACAAAACCGGCCACAGCCGGGGATCGCGGTGCCGTGCCCGCAGGCCGGGGCCCCGGACGCCGCTTGGAAGGGCGCAGCCCGGATCGGCGCTGCGGACGGAGCCCCGGGAGGCACCGACGGCCGCGGCCCCGCACCTCCCCGCTCCGCCCCGCCCCGGCCCGCACCTCCCCGCTCCCTCGGGCAGCCCCGGCCGCGGCCGCGGGAGAGACAGAGGAGGAGGCGCGAGGAGGAGGGCAGGCAGCCGTTGCCGGGGCGGCGCGCGGCTGGGGCGGGCGCTGTGCGGGTGGCAGCCCGTTGGAACGCGTGCCGTTGCTAGCGGCTTGCTTGCCGTGACGCCGCAAAGCACGGCTCTGTGCCGCCCCCGGAGCCGAGCCGACGCCGCGCTGCCAGGTGGGGAAACGGGCCGGGCGGGCGGGGAGCGCTTCGAGCCGAGCAGCGCCGGGCTCTGCCGTCCTCCCGAGTGCCGGCACTGCCTCCGGCATTAAGGCGGCCGGCAGCTTTCGTCGCCGCCCGTCTGCTTCGGCCGTTGAGCGACAGAAGACGCGGCGCTGGGACACGGCGCGGGGAGGCCGAGCCTAATCTCCGTCCCGCGTTCCTCGTGCTGCGCTCTTTTTCATGGAAAGCTGTGCCAGCTTCTGCAAACGTACAGCTTCCTGAAAAAGTAAGTGTGGTAAACCCGTAATTTTGTCAGTACGGGCAAGATTGTAACTGACGGCTAACAGAAAATAAACATGGGAGGGAGTGGGCTGAAAGAAAGATGCAGAACCACAGAAGACAGAAGTTGCAAGAAAATAACTTGTGATTATATTTCTTCCCACCTAGACATAACGGAGTTGAACAGAGAGAGCTTGTGAAACAGGAGATCTTGAAGGCAAAGCACAACGGCAGGGAGAAGCTCAGCCTCGGATAGGTGTACGTGGCCGCAGCCAGCAGACGGGCATGAAGACGCTAGCAGAGACACAGGCCAAAGAGCAGCAAGACCACCTCAGCTACGGAGCAGCCAGAGCGCCTGAAAATGCGACAAGCACCAGGTACCACAGACACGCACTCAGGGGAGAGACCCCTTCACCAGGGGCTATTCCCCACGCGCGGGGTCCCCTCCCCAGGTGTCACAGTTTTATGACTTTTGGCTATCAGTATTCCACACCATTACATCATGTAATGCACTGGGGGTTTGACTTTTAATGCTCAGTTCCGAATATTTGTCCGACGGAGAAGATCTACATTTCCCAAGGAGGCTTTGCGGTCAGCGAGGAGCTATAACTGTGTGCAAGGTCACCTGATCCTTCTTCTTTGCCTGCTCTATTCCATCTGCACTTCTCCATTTGCAATTTGCCGTCTGCTTTTATTTATCTGCTCAACTGAACTGGACCTTTCACCTCATCGTTGTGACAAGACCTACCTACCTGACAAACTCTCTATTGCTCTCATTGTATTTTGCTGATTGCTTAACGACATTGCTCGACGTGGGACTGTTGCTGCTGTTTTCAATTGCTTTGGAGTTGATGCAGGTGAAGAAGAGCATGGAAAGAAGAAGGATGAGGTGACCTTGCATACAGTTATATCTCCTTGCTGACCGCATAGCCACCTGGGGAAACGTAGTTCTCCTCTGTCGGACAAATATTTGGAACTGAGCATTACAAATAAAACCCCCAGTGCATTACACGATGCTACCGTGTGTAATACTGCTAGCCAAAAGTCATGAAACAATGACATGGGTCACGGAACCGGGCCAAAGAGGCGGTAAACCGTTGACACCAGGCGGAGGGACCCCAGCCGCGCCCGCACGCATGGGGATCCCTCGAAAACTTCAGGGCTAAGCCCCATCTCACCTGCACGCACGGGGTCCCCTCCCCAGCCGGAGGGCACCCCAGTCGCACCTGCACGCATGGGGATCCCTTGAAAACTTCAGGGCTAAGCCCCATCTCACCTGCACGCATGGGGTCCCCTCCCCAGCCGGAGGGCACCCCAGCCACGCTTGCACGCATGGGGATCCCTTGAAAACTTCAGGGCTAAGCCCCATCTCACCTGCACGCACGGGGTCCCCTCCCCAGCCGGAGGGCATCCCAGTTGAACCCGCACGCATGGGGATCCCTTGAAAACTTCAGGGCTAAGCCCCATCTCACCTGCACGCACGGGGTCCCCTCCCCAGCCGGAGGGCACCCCAGCCACGTTTGCACGCATGGGGATCCCTTGAAAACTTCAGGGCTAAGCCCCATCTCACCTGCACGCACGGGGTCCCCTCCCCAACAGGAGGGCACCCCAGCCACGCTTGCACGCATGGGGATCCCTTGAAAACTTCAGGGCTAAGCCCCATCTCACCTGCACGCACAGGGTCCCCTCCCCAGCCGGAGGGCATCCCAGTTGAACCCGCACGCATGGGGATCCCTTGAAAACTTCAGGGCTAAGCCCCATCTCTCCTCCACGCACGGGGTCCCCTCCCCAGCCGGAGGGCACCCCAGCCACGCTCGCACTCAAGGGGATCCCTTGAAAACTTCAGGGCTAAGCCCCATCTCACCTGCACGCACGGGGTCCCCTCCCCAGCCGGAGGGCACCCCAGCCACGCTTGCACGCATGGGGATCCCTTGAAAACTTCAGGGCTAAGCCCCATCTCACCTGCACGCACGGGGTCCCCTCCCCAGCCGGAGGGCACCCCAGTCGCACCCGCACGCATGGGGATCCCTTGAAAACTTCAGGGCTAAGCCCCATCTCACCTGCACGCACGGGGTCCCCTCCCCAGCCGGAGGGCACCCCAGCCACGCTTGCACGCAAGGGGATCCCTTGAAAACTTCAGGACTAAGCCTCATCTCACCTGCACGCACGGGGTTCCCTCCCCAGCCGGAGGGCATCCCAGTTGAACCCGCACGCATGGGGATCCCTTGAAAACTTCAGGGCTAAGCCCCATCTCACCTCCACGCACGGGGTCCCCTCCCCAGCCAGAGGGCACCCCAGCCACGCTTGCACGCATGGGGATCCCTTGAAAACTTCAGGGCTAAGCCCCATCTCACCTGCACGCACGGGGTCCCCTCCCCAGCCGGAGGGCACCCCAGTCGCACCTGCACGCATGGGGATCCCTTGAAAACTTCAGGGCTAAGCCCCATCTCACCTGCACGCACGGGGTCCCCTCCCCAGCCGGAGGGCATCCCAGTCGCACCTGCACGCATGGGGATCCCTGAAAACTTCAGGGCTAAGCCCCATCTCACCTGCACGCACGGGGTCCCCTCCCCAGCCGGAGGGCACCCCAGCCACGCTTGCACGCATGGGGATCCCTTGAAAACTTCAGGGCTAAGCCCCATCTCACCTGCACGCACGGGGTCCCCTCCCCAGCCAGAGGGCACCCCAGCCACGCTTGCACGCATGGGGATCCCTTGAAAACTTCAGGGCTAAGCCCCATCTCACCTGCACGCACGGGGTCCCCTCCCCAGCCGGAGGGCACCCCAGTTGCACCTGCACGCATGGGGATCCCTTGAAAACTTCAGGGCTAAGCCCCATCTCACCTGCACGCACGGGGTCCCCTCCCCAGCCGGAGGGCACCCCAGTCGCACCCGCACGCATGGGGATCCCTTGAAAACTTCAGGGCTAAGCCCCATCTCACCTGCACGCACGGGGTCCCCTCCCCAGCCAGAGGGCACCCCAGTCACACCTGCACGCATGGGGATCCCTTGAAAACTTCAGGGCTAAGCCCCATCTCACCTCCACGCACGGGGTCCCCTCTCCAGCCGGAGGGCACCCCAGCCACGCCCGCACACAAGGGGATCCCTCGAAAACTCGAGGGCTAAGCCCCATCTCACCTGCATGCATGGGGTATGGAGGGAACTCCTCTCCCCATATCCTTTCATTTTTTCTCAACAGGATGGATTTGTCGTGGTCAGATGTTTTCGTCTTCCTCCGTGTTGTCTCGTCTTCAAGGAACTTAGAGAAGACCATCCGTGCCCAATGCTGCCAGCATATCTGCCGGCACACCTGGAAAATAAATTGTTGTGCTCAGTGTAGATGTTCTGCAGTTCTTTGCACTCCGGAAAGCAGGCTGGATGGGGGACGGCACTGCAGCTCTCCCCCCACCCGTGGGAGAATGCATGCAGTCCCAAAGGGCTGCCCGCTGATAAGTAGCACCACCCTGGGAAGCCTCAGCCTCAGCCTCAGCCAAGAACTGGGGGAGAAGCAGGGGCTCCAGAGCTGCGCAGGGCCCAGGGGAGCAGCGAACTGGGATGGGGGTAGAGGAAGGTTCCACCACGTGCCGGGTCCCACCGACACTGCTCTTAGCAGGACAGAGAACATCACACTTGTGCAGCTTCTGCCATTTCTTGCTCACTACCTGCAGCAGCACCCAGCTGCATCACTGCACCTGCACTGCCGGTGGAGGAGATGTAGCTGCTCCCCGGATGCCATGTCCCCAGGTTGCCCCTACCCCCACAGGAGCTGAGTGGTGCCCCACAGCAGGAAGCATCACCAGGACCCCAACTGCCTTTAGGAAGTGCTACTTGCACCCCAGCACCCCTGCACCACTGCTCCCCGTTCCTCTCCATTCCCACTGCAGCCGCTCCATCTTCCTGGAGAGCAGTAGGCGTGTGCCTTCAGTGCTGGAAGACAAGAAAAAAGTTGCAGGGTGGGGGTCCAGCTTTGGAGAGGAATGTGGTACCAGGCACCCCGTCACCCCACACACAGGAGGAGGGATGCAAGAAGTGCTTTTGTCCTCTATCTGGCACCCAGCCTCAGCCACAAACTATTTCCAAAGGGCACCATACAGAGGCTGGAGATGCAAGGACAGGGCTCACCTTGCTGCTGAGCTGGGAAAGGCTTTGCTGCACTTCTATGCTCACTGCAGCTCCAGACCTGCGGGAAGAGGAACTCTGAGAGCTACCTGCAGGGGGATGCAGCCCATGCACCACAGTGTTTATGATTTGACCTCTGACTGGAGATTTGCTTACAACCACTGTCACCATAGTGGTCGCCTCATATGGCATCTTCAGGGTGAAGAAGTATGCTGTGGAAGCCCTCAAAGGCCTTTCCTAGTTGTATGTTGTCATCTGGTCTCTTCCCAAAGAGGTCTCTCTGATGCATTTCTGACCCTTGGTGGTTCTGATAGATCTCTGCTCTGTTACGTTCTTTCCTAGAGAAGAGAAGAGTAGAGTAGAGTAGAGTAGAGTAGAGTAGAGTAGAGTAGAGTAGAGTAGAGTAGAGTAGAGTAGAGTAGAGGAACATGGATAGGATAGGATAGGATAGGATAGGATAGGATAGGATAGGATAGGATAGGATAGGATAGGATAGGATAGGATAGGATAGGATAGGATAGATTCACATAGATTTCAGTCTAACTCCAACAAACAAACAAACAAACAAACAAACAAACAGAGCCAACAACCAGAAGGACCCACGGTCAGAAGGAATTGCAGAAGGGAACAATGCAGCTAATTTTCTGGTGGAGAAGGTGGGTGGAGAATTGCAGAAATGTCACAGTTTCCCTCCCTCCCATTTTCTTCAAGGGTGTTTTCCTCAGAGCTCTTCCTTGCTCTTCTCCTCCCCACAGCAATCAGCCAAGCTGGGAAGAGGAGATTGTCTCTAAACTCAGCAGTGTGCCTTGAGCACAGAACAAGTGCTGACAGTAAACAAGTAAGCACAGTCGACAGCTGTGGCAACCACAGAGGCAAAGCCTGCTCAGTGACAGGAATGAAGGCTGTTCCAGAGGTAAGGAGGGTTTGTCTTTCTTTTCTGGTCACAGCTGTGCTTCTTACTGTTACTGGCCTAGAGGATCAGGGCAGCAGAGTTTTGGAACTCTGCATCCAGAAGGGTCTTGCCCCTGTCCCACAGTGTGCGGGGATTTCGAGCTCCTTGCTCTTCCTGTTACTCGTCCGTGCTCAGGCTGTATTCAGAGAATAAAGAACTGCAAAATGGTAATAATTTTATAACAGGTGGCCAAAATTTCCAATGTGAAAATCAGAAAGTCTATTGCAACAGATAATTCAGGAGCAAAGTGAATGTAAATAATTCACTTGTTCCTAAATGGTAAGGGATGAGATCTTACACAATGAAGAATAGTCATTTTTTTTCAGCCAAGTAAATAGTAGTTAGCCAAGTAATAGTAATTCCTTTTCAGCCAAGTCAATTTTTTTTGCTCACTTCTCTGCCATAGTCTGCATTTGGAAAGTAAAAGCTACAGTGTTTTATGACCCTAAGGAGTCAGCAGAATAGAATTAGAAAGGTACAGAAGCAGTTAGGCATTTAACCTTTGCAAGAAGTTTACAGGAGTCAAGTAAGATGCTTTTGCTTTTGGCAGGTTTCTGTTAATGACTAAATAAATGGACATTTAAAAGATATTGGACAATAGTATTCCCCTCCTCCTCCCACCCCCCCACCTCTTTCTGTATTTTCTGTTCTCTTAGTGTGCTGGTACAGGAATCACTAACACAGTGTCCAAACATAGTCCACTATTATATTACTGGAGATGATAATACATTTCGAGAATGATGAACAGGCTGTTCGTTTTCTTAGCCTTTCCATGTGGGAAGGAGTCCATGCTGAGCATGTCTACTTCTTGTAGGCTTTCATGATTTTTGTAAATAGCCATGTTTCCTGTTTTTGCAGTAAATTAAATAAATATTAAGCACGATGACGAGCACAGTTCTACATAATCTTTAGCTGATGCATGCAAAAAACAAACGTGATTGAAGGCAAAGTTATACCAATGTTACAGAGATGGATCAAAACCAAAATCTTGGAATGGAATCTCGGTGTGAAGGTTCAACCTCTACTGCCGTACCAACAACCCCCACTCTTGGTATTGTGGGGCAACATAATTCAAGAGGAGGCGTTACTTTTGGAGCATCCCCCACAGATAGAAGCAGTGAGCAGGAAGGACGTGGAGCTCTTGGAGCGGGTCCAGAGGAGGGGAACTGAGATGATCAGAGGGCTGGAGCACCTCTCCTATGAGGAAAGGCTGAGGGAGCTGGGCTTGTTTAGCTTGGAGAAGAGAAGGCTTCAGGGAGACCTCATTGTAGCCTTCCAGTATTTGTAAGGAGAGTATAAAGAGGAGGGGCAATGACTGTTTCAAGGGTGGGTAGTGATAGAACAAGGGGGAATGGTTTTAAACTGAGGCAGGGGAGATGTAGGTTAGATATTAGGGGGAAGTTTTTCACACAGAGGGCACTGATGCACTGGAACAGGCTGCCCAGGGAGGCTGTGGAAGCCCCATCCCTGGAGGCATTCAAGGCCAGGCTGGATGTGGCTCTGGGCAGCCTGGTCTGGTGGTTGGTGACCCTGCACATAGCAGGGGGGTTGAAACTAGATGTTCATTGTGTTTGTTTTCAACCCAGGCCATTCTAGGTTTCTAGGATTCTACGATCCTATGATTTGAACTCGCCTACAGGGACTTCATTAAAAGAGAGACATGGATCTGTTGAGGTGCCTCCAGAGGAGGACCACAGATGTGATGCTAGGGATAGAACCTCCCCTATGAGGACAGGATGAAAGAGCTGGGGCTGTTCAGCCTGGAAAAGAGAAGACTCCCGGGAGATCTGCTAGTGCCCTTTCAGTATCTAAACGGGGGCAGTAAGAAAGAAGGGGACAGACTCTTCAGCAGTTCTGTTGTGGCAGAGCAAGGGGAAATGGTTTCATACTAAAAGAGGGGACATTTATATCGTATATTGAGGTTTAGAAGTTTTTGGTGTTAAGTGTAGCGAAGCACAGGAACTGATTGCCCAAAGATGTGGGGATGTCTTGTCCGTGGGTACATTCAACATCAGGCTGAGCAACTTGGTCTAGCTGTAGACGTCCGTGTTTATTGCAGGGGATTTGGACCGGATGACCTTGAAGGGTCCCTTCCAACACAAACAATACTCTGATTCTTTGATTGGGATGCAGGAGCTATTTCTTGAGGAGATATCTGAAATTAGTGCTCAACAGGCTGTCCAGGCGGATTGTGGATTCTCCTCCTCTGGAGACATTCAGGACCCACCTGGACACCTTTCCTGTGCAGCCTGTTGTAGGGGGCCTGCTTGGCAGGGAGGTTGGACTTGATGATCTCTGGAGGTCCCTTCCAGCTCCTGCAATTCTGTGATTCACTCAACTTATCACACTAACAGAATAAAGAACCACTAGTCCAGACCATCCTGTAATCAGCTTTATGGGCTCCAAATAGGCTTTGGTCTCTTCAGGAGGCGTATTCAAGGTGATTCCGTAAACCAGCAGAAGCTAGGAAAGGACATGCCTCCTCATGGCAAGCTGGTTCTTAGGTGCAGGTTTCATAGCCCTGTGGAACCTGCTGTATTTGGAAGAGAACGGGAAACAAAGGGCATGAAGCAAAGCCTATGGGAGTGGACTGGGCCTCCTGTTAGCCTTCTGGCACGAGTCAATAGTGAGTTTCTAGTAGCTTAGGGAGAAGGCATAGCTCTAGTTTTCTAATACCAATCACTACACTGATATACAGAAAACTCACATTCTCCTGGGCAGTGGGGAAGCTGTGAGTGGAGACCTGAAATAGTCAGTTATCTTTCAAATTCACTAAAAAGCTACCTGCAGAACAGTCCACACAAATGCTGACGTGTACAGATAGCTTAATATTGAGGCTGTGTTTATATGGGTGGGTACACGTATCTCCTACTCCAAAACAAGCATGGTTGACAGGCATTTTTCTTCAACTTCTGTCATGAACGGTTCACTAGAGAAACTAGGGAAAAAGTTGTTAGTTTAGATCGTGTCCATTTCCACTCTGCGTACCTCCTTCCACTTTAACAAACCACAGTTTGAAACCATAGCATGAAAATCTTGCTTTGATCTGTGAGTGGTTAATTTAATAGTAGAGCTGATGTTGATGTTGTATCTGATGTCGATACAAGACCCTGACACTAAGTGAGAGCATACACCCATTGGGTTCACAGCATTCCGGATGAAGGAGGTTTTAAATGAAAGCAAGATACACCACAAGCAAGTCTTTGTCCTGTTTAAAAGCTGTCATTGCCAAGAAACGTCTGTTTCCCATGCTTGAACACCTCCCTGCGTGCATTAACCTCTTCTCCTCACCTCCTTTGTACCATGTCCTCCTTTTGCTTTGTGTGTGAACATCACCAGTAGTTCCTTGTTTGTCGCCTGGTCAAATCAGTGCGTGCTGTTTGAGAGAAAACAGAGAGAAGGCGGAGTAATGCAACCTGTGGCTGCCGAGCTGGAACCACTGGAGGGCACCACCCCTGGACGAACTGCCTGTCTTTGACTGACACAATCTCCCTTGCAAAGTGCAAAGCAGCCTTGGTGTGAAGTCAAAGACAGAGGGTATATTACTGCATCCTCAGCCAAAACTTACAGGGAGTTCAACAGTCTGTATGCAACGGAGCTTGTATCAAACAGAAATCTTATTATAAGTTTCCTCTTGTTTTCTTTTTTTTCTGGCACTCTTGGCCAGACTCCTGAATTCTAGGAATGAGGATTTCCACAAATTTGACTGTGGCAGCTGGGAAGGCAAACACTCAAGCACAAAAGTATCAGGAAACATCTCTGATGTGTTGTTGGAAGAAAACCAGCTGATATTGAAAAGGCTTTTAGGTAGGAAGAGGCCAAGCCCCACCTCACCTCAGCCTCCCTTCAGGTGCAGAGTGCGATAGGGTCTCCCCTGACTCTCCTCCAGGCTACGCAATCCCAGCTTCCTGAGCTGCTCCTCGTAAGACTTGTGCTCCAGACCCCTCACCAGCTTCGCTGCCCTTCTCTGGACACGCTCCGGGGCCTCCATGCCTTTCTTGCAGTGAGGGGCCCAAAAGCCAGCACAGTACTCCAGCTGCAGCCTCAGCAGGGCTCAGAACAGAGGGATGGTCACTTCCCTGCTCCTGCTGGCAATGCTATTTCTGATACAAGCCAGGACGCCATTGGCTTTCACGGCCACCTGGGCACACTGCTGGCTCACGTTCAGCCCAGCACGGACCAATACCCCCAGGTCTGTTTCCTCTACACACTCTTGCGGGGCAGCCACTCTGCCCCAGACCTGTAGCGCTGCCTGGGGTGGTTACGGCCAAAGTGCAGGACCAAGGATTCCCTTCGTGTGGCCTCACCCCACACAGCTAGGACATGCCGGGCCGCATGAGATCTCATCCCAGTCCTGCTCAGTGGCATCATCTGTTTGAACAGGAGCGAGCTGATGAGCAGCTTCTCGATAGGGTTGGCATTCGCTTTACAGAATCGAAATCCGCTGGCTCTGTAAGTCTTTGCCTCTTACTACCACTAGATGGTACCCTTAGCGAGCATTTCCCCTTCCTCTGCGAAGTCCCGTTTAATACTCAACTGCAAAGTTTCTGAATTGATCAAGTCTGCACTTTTCTCACAAACAGTACAGGGCCAGGATGCTGGCGCTGGCTGCTAGTAACTGCTAGTAGTAGACTCAAGTGAACAAAGCTGAAGGTGTGTTCAGTATATCAAGCCCAGTACAAAGGCAAGTATACACGGCATCACTTGCTCTGCCCTTACGGTGGGCGGGAAGGGGAAGGAGGGGATTTACTCCCCCAGTCTCCACGCAGAGGTTTAGGGATGCAGAGTTTAGGGACGTGAGAAATACAAGGATCCTGACAGCTCTAGTGCTCTCAGAAAGGCATCCTTGAAGAGCAGCCTTGAACTTCGGAGAAGCGTTACTGCGCTCTCCGTAGCTGCAGTTTGGTACTTCAAGGAGTAAAGCCGCACTTCAAAAGGAATGGTAGAATCGCAGAACCATTACGGCTGCGAAAGAGTCTCACACCGCCACGTCCAGCCCCGACCCACAAAGAGTCCTTCTGCGGTTAGCCCTAAGGGAATAATGACGCTATTTGAATAGTCATCATCCAAGTTGCTTTATTGCTAAACCAATATCACGGGAGGACAAAACCGGCCACAGCCGGGGATCGCGGTGCCGTGCCCGCAGGCCGGGGCCCCGGACGCCGCTTGGAAGGGCGCAGCCCGGATCGGCGCTGCGGACGGAGCCCCGGGAGGCACCGACGGCCGCGGCCCCGCACCTCCCCGCTCCGCCCCGCCCCGGCCCGCACCTCCCCGCTCCCTCGGGCAGCCCCGGCCGCGGCCGCGGGAGAGACAGAGGAGGAGGCGCGAGGAGGAGGGCAGGCAGCCGTTGCCGGGGCGGCGCGCGGCTGGGGCGGGCGCTGTGCGGGTGGCAGCCCGTTGGAACGCGTGCCGTTGCTAGCGGCTTGCTTGCCGTGACGCCGCAAAGCACGGCTCTGTGCCGCCCCCGGAGCCGAGCCGACGCCGCGCTGCCAGGTGGGGAAACGGGCCGGGCGGGCGGGGAGCGCTTCGAGCCGAGCAGCGCCGGGCTCTGCCGTCCTCCCGAGTGCCGGCACTGCCTCCGGCATTAAGGCGGCCGGCAGCTTTCGTCGCCGCCCGTCTGCTTCGGCCGTTGAGCGACAGAAGACGCGGCGCTGGGACACGGCGCGGGGAGGCCGAGCCTAATCTCCGTCCCGCGTTCCTCGTGCTGCGCTCTTTTTCATGGAAAGCTGTGCCAGCTTCTGCAAACGTACAGCTTCCTGAAAAAGTAAGTGTGGTAAACCCGTAATTTTGTCAGTACGGGCAAGATTGTAACTGACGGCTAACAGAAAATAAACATGGGAGGGAGTGGGCTGAAAGAAAGATGCAGAACCACAGAAGACAGAAGTTGCAAGAAAATAACTTGTGATTATATTTCTTCCCACCTAGACATAACGGAGTTGAACAGAGAGAGCTTGTGAAACAGGAGATCTTGAAGGCAAAGCACAACGGCAGGGAGAAGCTCAGCCTCGGATAGGTGTACGTGGCCGCAGCCAGCAGACGGGCATGAAGACGCTAGCAGAGACACAGGCCAAAGAGCAGCAAGACCACCTCAGCTACGGAGCAGCCAGAGCGCCTGAAAATGCGACAAGCACCAGGTACCACAGACACGCACTCAGGGGAGAGACCCCTTCACCAGGGGCTATTCCCCACGCGCGGGGTCCCCTCCCCAGGTGTCACAGTTTTATGACTTTTGGCTATCAGTATTCCACACCATTACATCATGTAATGCACTGGGGGTTTGACTTTTAATGCTCAGTTCCGAATATTTGTCCGACGGAGAAGATCTACATTTCCCAAGGAGGCTTTGCGGTCAGCGAGGAGCTATAACTGTGTGCAAGGTCACCTGATCCTTCTTCTTTGCCTGCTCTATTCCATCTGCACTTCTCCATTTGCAATTTGCCGTCTGCTTTTATTTATCTGCTCAACTGAACTGGACCTTTCACCTCATCGTTGTGACAAGACCTACCTACCTGACAAACTCTCTATTGCTCTCATTGTATTTTGCTGATTGCTTAACGACATTGCTCGACGTGGGACTGTTGCTGCTGTTTTCAATTGCTTTGGAGTTGATGCAGGTGAAGAAGAGCATAGAAAGAAGAAGGATGAGGTGACCTTGCATACAGTTATATCTCCTTGCTGACCGCATAGCCACCTGGGGAAACGTAGTTCTCCTCTGTCGGACAAATATTTGGAACTGAGCATTACAAATAAAACCCCCAGTGCATTACACGATGCTACCGTGTGTAATACTGCTAGCCAAAAGTCATGAAACAATGACATGGGTCACGGAACCGGGCCAAAGAGGCGGTAAACCGTTGACACCAGGCGGAGGGACCCCAGCCGCGCCCGCACGCATGGGGATCCCTCGAAAACTTCAGGGCTAAGCCCCATCTCACCTGCACGCACGGGGTCCCCTCCCCAGCCGGAGGGCACCCCAGTCGCACCTGCACGCATGGGGATCCCTTGAAAACTTCAGGGCTAAGCCCCATCTCACCTGCACGCACGGGGTCCCCTCCCCAGCCGGAGGGCACCCCAGCCACGCTTGCATGCATGGGGATCCCTTGAAAACTTCAGGGCTAAGCCCCATCTCACCTGCACGCACGGGGTCCCCTCCCCAGCCGGAGGGCACCCCAGCCACGCTTGCACGCATGGGGATCCCTTGAAAACTTCAGGGCTAAGCCCCATCTCACCTGCACGCACGGGGTCCCCTCCCCAGCCGGAGGGCACCCCAGTTGCACCCGCACGCATGGGGATCCCTTGAAAACTTCAGGGCTAAGCCCCATCTCACCTGCACGCACGGGGTCCCCTCCCCAGCCGGAGGGCACCCCAGCCACGCTTGCACGCATGGGGATCCCTTGAAAACTTCAGGGCTAAGCCCCATCTCACCTGCACGCACGGGGTCCCCTCCCCAGCCGGAGGGCACCCCAGTTGCACCCGCACGCATGGGGATCCCTTGAAAACTTCAGGGCTAAGCCCCATGTCACCTGCACGCACGGTGTCCCCTCCCCAGCCGGAGGGCACCCCAGCCACGCTCGCACTCAAGGGGATCCCTTGAAAACTTCAGGGCTAAGCCCCATCTCACCTGCACGCATGGGGTCCCCTCCCCAGCCGGAGGGCACCCCAGTCACACCTGCACGCATGGGGATCCCTTGAAAACTTCAGGGCTAAGCCCCATCTCACCTGCACGCACGGGGTCCCCTCCCCAGCCAGAGGGCACCCCAGTCGCACCCACACGCATGGGGATCCCTTGAAAACTTCAGGGCTAAGCCCCATCTCACCTGCACGCACGGGGTCCCCTCCCCAGCCGGAGGGCACCCCAGTTGCACCCGCACGCATGGGGATCCCTTGAAAACTTCAGGGCTAAGCCCCATGTCACCTGCACGCACGGTGTCCCCTCCCCAGCCGGAGGGCACCCCAGCCACGCTCGCACTCAAGGGGATCCCTTGAAAACTTCAGGGCTAAGCCCCATCTCACCTGCACACACGGGGTCCCCTCCCCAGACGGAGGGCACCCCAGCCACGCTTGCACGCATGGGGATCCCTTGAAAACTTCAGGGCTAAGCCCCATCTCACCTGCACGCACGGGGTCCCCTCCCCAGCCGGAGGGCACCCCAGCCACGCTTGCACGCATGGGGATCCCTTGAAAACTTCAGGGCTAAGCCCCATCTCACCTGCACACACGGGGTCCCCTCCCCAGCCGGAGGGCACCCCAGCCACGCTTGCACTCAAGGGGATCCCTTGAAAACTTCAGGGCTAAGCCCCATCTTACCTGCACGCATGGGGTCCCCTCCCCAGCCGGAGGGCACCCCAGCCACGCTTGCACGCATGGGGATCCCTTGAAAACTTCAGGGCTAAGCCCCATCTCACCTCCACGCACGGGGTCCCCTCCCCAGCCGGAGGGCACCCCAGTCGCACCTGCACGCATGGGGATCCCTTGAAAACTTCAGGGCTAAGCCCCATCTCACCTCCACGCACGGGGTCCTCTCTCCAGCCGGAGGGCACCCCAGCCACGCCCGCACACAAGGGGATCCCTCGAAAACTCGAGGGCTAAGCCCCATCTTACCTGCATGCATGGGGTATGGAGGGCACTCCTCTCCCCATATCCTTTCATTTTTTCTCAACAGGATCGATTTGTCGTGGTCAGATGTTTTCGTTTTCCTCCGTGTTGTCTCGTCTTCAAGGAACTTAGAGAAGACCATCCGTGCCCAATGCTGCCAGCATATCTGCCGGAACACCTGGAAAATAAATTGTTGTGCTCAGTGTAGATGTTCTGCAGTTCTTTGCACTCCGGAAAGCAGGCTGGATGGGGGACGGCACTGCAGGTCTCCCCCCACCCGTGGGAGAATGCATGCAGTCCCAAAGGGCTGCCCGCTGATAAGTAGCACCACCCTGGGAAGCCTCAGCCTCCCTTGAAAACTTCAGGGCTAAGCCCCATCCCGCCTCCATGCACGGGCTCTCCTCCCCAGGCCGAGGGCACCCCAGCTCCATCCGTACAGAAGGGGTACTGGGTCCCCTCCCCAGGCGGAGGGCTCCTTTCTGCCCGCATCCTTTTTTTTTTCGTCCACAGGAAGCTCTGCATTATGGTCCGCCTTTTTCATCATCCTCCCTATTTCTTCTGCTATTGAAGGATGTGTAGGAAGACAAAGTGAACACAAAGCAGGTAGCATATCTGCGGGAACACCTGGATAATAAAAAATTTTGCTCACCTGACATTTTCCGCTCTTCTTTCCGTCCCGTAAAGCAAGCTGGAGGAGGTACAGAGCTGCTGGTCTCCCCCCAACCACTAGAATTTTCATGCACTCCCAGTGTGCAGCCCCCAGCCAAGCAGCACCACGCAGGGAAGCCTCAGCCAAGAGCTGGGGGACGAACAGGGTCTCAAAATCTTAGTGGGGCCCCGTGGAACAGAGATCTGGGATGGTGACACTGGGGGGTTCTACCACATGCTGGCTCCCACAACACTGCGTTTAGCAGAATAGAGAACATCACAATGTTGTGCAGCTTCTGCCATTTCTTGCTCACAGCCTGCAGCAGCACCCAGCTGCATCACTGCACCATCATTGCTGGTGGAGGAGGGCAGGCAAGATGCACTTGTCCCCAGGATGCTGTGTTGCCATGCAATCCCTACCTTCGCAGGAGCAGGGAGGTGCCCCGTAGCAGGAAGCATCACCGGGACCCCAACTGCTGTTAGGAAGCAAGAGCTGCTGTCACCCCAGCACCACTGCTCCCCGTTCCTCTCCATTCCCACTGCAGCCACTCCACTTTCCTGGAGAGCAGTAGGCGTCTGCCTTCAGCGCTGGAAGACAAGAACAAAGCTGTAGGGTGGGGGCCCAAATTCGGGGGTGAGCATGGCTCTGGGCACCCCATCACCTCACAAACAGGAGGAGGGATGCAGAAGTGCTTTTGTCCTCTATCTGGCATCACCCTCAGCCACAAGCCCCATCCAAAGGGCTCCATCCAGAGGCTGGAGATGCAAGGACAGGACTCGCCTCGCTGCTGAGCTGGGAAAGACTTTGCTGCACTCCACTCCTCACTGCAGCCCCAGCCTGTGAGCCACCTGCAGAGGTGCTGGCTGGCAGCCCCTGCACCAAGGTGTAAGGGGACAGGCAGTCCCCACACCGTGGGGGGGGCCTCGCACCCCAGCATTCCCAGCACTCACCACCTCCACGGTCTCCTTGTTGCCAGAACAGCTCGCGGCTCTGGGTCGATCCTGGCTGCAGCCCTCGCTCAACCTGCCACAGGAGACAGGCAAGAAAGAGAAAATGATGCAAAACAAGCTTCAAAGCAAGCATTGCAAAGACGCATTGCTTTTGTTGCAGCAGCCCTTTGCCTTGCTCCTTACACCCAGCAACTCTGGACTGGGGAGGCACAGCCCCATCCTGCTCACCTCGTCACCACAAGCAGGGGTCTGCAGCACCCACAACTCCCTCCACCAGAGGCTGAAGGCAGCCCAGGGTGCTGCCTGGGATCGAGGAGCTGAGCAGACCCATAAAAATAAAGGCAGCAACACCAGACTCACACCAGCCCCCAAAAGTAAGGCTAAGGAAGCAGGTACTGCAGGCCAAGACCGAAAAAGAAGACGTGGAGCCCCCAGCAGCCTCCTGAGATGGATTGAGCAATTGGACAAAGACTGATGCATGCTAATGTGCAGTGGCACAGGCAGCAGTTCTATCTGTAAGTCCCAGCAAGGGGAAGAGGGTAAACAGGCTTCCAACTCCAAGGACACGGATGGCAAAAGCATGCAACATGAGGCAGACTGGACCCTTGTCTCTATGCAGAGCAGAAGGAAGAGCCTGCCCCTTGCCCCTGAAATCGCTCTAACCAACAGCTGTGAAGCTCTGGGGAACAAGGAGAAGGAGGTGTGGAGAACTCTGCACAACCAGAAGGGAACAACCACGTGAAGACAGTCCAACCAAGGAACCAGTGCCACCAAAGAAAAGACTCATACAACCAAAGGTAAAGAATATTAAAAAGAAACACATCGTACCCTCTAAAACCTGTAGCAAGCGATGAAAAATAAGGTTGGTAGTTGTGTAGTGAAGAGAAAATGAAGTAGAAGACAAATTCTCATGGCAGTGGCTTGGAACAGAAGAAAAATATCGAGTAGATTATCTTGACAATCAAGTTCCTCTGTCCTGAAATCTGTACTCAGCCTGGCGCTGTGGTTTTGGTTAAACTATGCGGCACACAAAGGAAAACAGAGATAAAAAGTGCTACGTCACTTACTAAATTCTGCATGGTAAAATGAACACAAATTATCACATAAGACTCAATGTACTATGAATAAACTCAAACTGTGTGTATTGGTCTGGCTAAATCTCTACAAGAATGTCCCACGTCAAGTTACCTGTGCATTGCACATAACTGATTACAGCATGTATTTAATTGTACTTAAGGTTTGCTCACATAGTGGACAACTTTATTGGACTTTCTGCTGTTGTTTTTTTACAGTCACACTGAAGTCACGTTCTGTTCCACTTTTTCTTCTTTTTCCTCTTCTTCACAATACTTTTCCATCAAGCATTCATTTGCAAAGCTTTTCCTGGAATTCACATTATCTTTTTTATCCTTTCCCTGGCATTATTTAGGGTCATTCCTACAGTGCTTTTGAGTAGCTACCATGAGAGATTTGCCAGTCTCTACAAAGATAGCAAGACATAAACTAATATTTTAAAGTATTGCTGATCTCTGAGAAAACTTCTACAGATTAAAAAACAACAAACAAACAAACAAACAAAACCCCCATTTGAAAACTAGAGTTTTATCTCCAAAGTTTTGTCTTTCGTCGGTGACCGTTGTTTGCAATTAACTTTTTAAAGACATCTTTGTATCTTCGTCCAGAAACATTCATTTATTTGACGTTTTACTTCGTTGGTTTACCATCCATTAAGCAGATCATTGTTTAAAAGCAAGCATTCTCCTCTGCTCGCTCATGAGCTAACCTACTTCTTTCCTGCTCTCGGTTATCAAGTTATTATGAAGTTAAGAAACTGTCTCATGCTAACTCTGAAAATGTTGACTCATCCTGGCAAAAATGACTTCCAGCACTGGTTTTGAAACCAACGCATTTTTTAACATTCAACAAACATTAAGGTGGCAGTCACAGTTTGCTTCCATCAACATCTCCCTGATTCCAAGATCAGAATATTTGGATTTAATGCTGAATGAATTCTGTGCCCTGGGTTGTATAGTGCCTACCTATGTAACTGTGTAAAATTAAGTTTAAAGCTTCACTAACAGCGCCCAACTGTACATATTACGGAAACTCGGGATTGCAGCCTAGCTTTCTTAGTTCTCAATGTGGCAAGAATCCAAATCAGTGGTAAAACCAGCAAACTATTCACACAACCCAGTGATATTCATCATCTGAAGAAGCAGCCATTTAAACAACAACAACACAAGCTTACACATAATGCTAAAATATCGATTTCTTAAAATTAGTCAGTATTTCATACCTAAGAGAAAATACATCGCTTCAAAAAACAGCATCCAGACAAATTACACTAACTCATTTATTTCTTCCTGCTACGTGCACGAATCTTACAGCACGAATACCACTTACCCATTACCTTCTCTAACTTTCTCTTCTACTTCTGTATCTATCTCCATATTACAGCGAGACTAGAAATGGTTCAATGAACAGAGTCACACAACAGAGCCAAGGCTTTTCTTCGTCTTCATTTCACCTACACAAATCCAATACCTCAAACATCTCTTTCTTACAATGTTCTCTTCAATTTAAGACTGATTTACTGAGTGTGATTCTTGTTAGTGGCTCTTAGGAGCAGATGAGACAGACTGCAGAAAGGTTGTTGTGCAGACCGTTCCGTATTGCAGCAAAGGAAAGAACTCAGTGATCCCAAGATCCCTTCATCCCATGTGCTAGCCTTTTACAGAAGTTAACAATGACATGAGATGTAAAAGATGACTTGGACAACTTGGAGTAAGTCTTGTTGCCATGTCATATCAATGTCAGCTTTTACAATCAATTGCAAATTAGATAGGATTAAGGAAAACAATAATCATTATTCTAACCCATATTTTTACATACTTTTCTACCTGTTATCGTTTTAGCATAAATCATTCAAGAGATTACGATGATCCATATTGCAAAAATGTTTAAAATACATTTGGACACAGATGTACATTGCAGCCTATCAGACATCAACAGATGATCTAAGTCATCAAATGTATTCTGAGAGCTATGTTAACAGACCAGAGAGCTGCCTCTAAATAATTCCAATTTGACTATGCAAGAACTCTATCCCAAGCAAGCATCAGTGTTATAACCACGTCAGTAATTGTCGGCCAGCAGTGTGTGGCTGCTGAATAAGAGACTCGATCCTCCCAGAATTGGTATTCAGTTCTGGCATCTCATGTTCCTTTGGGTCCTTTTAGGAATATCAGTGCTCTCACCTCTAGTTTTGCATCCAGATGTGGAGTCTTCAGAACAGGAGAGACAAAGGAGGGCCACAAAAATGATCTGAGGGATTGAACACCCCCTGTAAAGATGGGCTGAAAGAGCTGTGGCTGTTCATCCTGGAGAAGAGAAGGCTCTGAGGTGACCTGATAGTGGCCTTTCAGTATCTAAAGGGCATATCTGTAGGAAAGAAGGAGACAGACTCTTTAAGAAAAGCCTGTGGTGATAGGACAAGGGGAAATGGTTTTGAACAAAAAGAGGGGAGAATTAGATTGGATATAAGGAGAAGTTTTTGACAGTGAGGGTGCTGAGGCAGTGGAACACGTTGCCTAGAGATGTGGCTGATGCCCCTTCCCTGAAGACTTTCCAGGCAAGGCTGGATCAAGCCCTGGGCAACCTGATTTAGCTCTGCATTGTCCCTGTTCATTGCCGGGAAGTTGGCCTAGATGATCTTTAAGGATCCCTCCTAACTCAAACGATTCTATGATCAGGGCAAAAATGAAAGGTTTTTGCATGTAGTATTGATACAATTTCACCTTATCAGTCATTCCATGATTTTTAAAGTTCCCTCTTAATTTATAGCATATTATCAAATCCTGAAGTATAATATTGTTCAGCCAATTCTATCTTCTTCTACTGGCTGCTCCACTACTTTTTCACACCTAAAGATTTTTTTTCCAGGATTCCAACATTCTCAAACCCTGAGCTTCTTTCCCTTATTTAAAGGTGATCTTTGTTAACTTACAAGTTTTACAACATTTGAATCTCCAAGCAGTAATTCACTTTTGGCTCTGAAAGTAACACAACAAGGTGGACTTTGAGAACTCCATCAAAATCCAGCTCACCTGCATCATCATCATCATCATTCTGCATCTACAGAATCCTACTTTACACAACTGCCTGTGTAAAGATATGCTTTCCGCTCATGTCTTTCCCTCAGTGAAATAGAATCATAGAATCATAAAGATTGGAAAAGACCTCTAAGATCATCTGGTCCAACCGTCCCCCCCTACCACCAACATTGCCTGCTAACCCGGCTTGCACTGGTAGCGGGGGTTGCCATAAGCCAGGTTCAAGACTGTGCGCTTGGATTTATTGAATCTCTCAGGTTCACCCTGGGTCCACTTCTAGCACCTGTGTAGATCTGTCTGGATGACGTCTCGTCCCTTGGGCATGTTGATTGCACCAGGCAGCTTTGTGTCATCTGCCAGCTTGCCAAGGGTGCATTCCATCCCATCGCTGGTGTCATTTATTAAGATGTTAAAGAACACTGGTCCCAGTGCTGACTCTTGAGAGGCACCACTCATCACCGATATCTGTCTGAACATTGAACCACTGACCACTACTCTCTGGGTATGATCTTATAACTACTTCTTCATCCATCATGCAGTCCACCCGTCAAATCCATATCTTTCCGACTTGGAGAGAAGTATATTCAGGGAGGATCATGTCAAATGCCTTACTAAAGCGCAGACAGATGACATCAGTTGCTCTTCCCTTGTCCACCAACACAGTCACGCCATCATAAAAAGCAACAAGTTTGGTCAGGCAGGACCTGCCCTTGGTAAAGCCATGCTGGTTGTTCCATCTCTGATAGTGCAGATATACCCAGGAAATGAAATGTTAGCTGAAGGAGCGGAGGATGACCATGTGAACTGTACCTGTGGTAGCGGTGTTGTGTGAATGTACTCAGATGTGGAAAGATTGTAAAATCCTCTCAGGGTTTTGTAGAATACAAGGCATTTCTCCTAGAAAATGAAAGTTCATCAAGGAGCTGATCTTCAAGTTTCTACAGTGTGAGATTTTGTACCAAATTCTGCCTGGGCTTACTTTGCCACAGATGCTGACCATCTGGGACACGCAGTTGAATTTACCAGGTTACCACAGAATTACACTGCACTGTGAAAAATTACAACACTACAGTGCATATTGTTTTCAACTTTCAGTAGTCAGGTTTCCAGACGTTGCAAAATCTCAGCTGTGCAGTTCATAGCCTTCTAAAAGGCCAAGGCTGTTCACTTTTTCACTGAGTTTTTGTGGTCTCTCACTCTCTTATCTTAGCATCTTTTACTACATGCAGAGAGACTCTGTATCAGGAATATATGACCATGACGTAGAAAGCAATAATTTCTTGATTAACACACCCTGAAGTGATCTGGAATTTAATAAGGCTAATGTGTGTTCCCCACTCCCTTAATAACACACTCCCAGTTCGTGACTGAATTATTCCCAGGGCATCCCATTTCATCCCACTCTTAGCAGCCAGTTCTTTGTGTTTCATACTGTGCCTGCCATTGCTGATGGGCCTGGTGACTCTGGCAATTTCATTTAAGTGCCACTGCATTTCTGCATTGCTGGGGGGCTCAAGCTACCACATGACATCAGATTGATATCTCCTTCAGGTTCAATTTCTGATAAAGCTGAGAACAAGCAAGCCAAGGAAATAACAGGTCTGCCTTCCCAGATATATTTACTTTCCACAGCATCTTTTCTTAATTCAAGACATGATAAGGATAGAAATGAGTAACAAGGAGAGGAACTGCAAAGAGGTAGAGTAGGAGATTCGCTGCTTTTTGTGTCTGCCATGGTCTGATCTCCAAGAAACTATGTGTTAATAGTCCTACTGTACTGATGATTGACTGAATTCTCCTTTGATAAGTTTGAGTAATGCTGGATTTGAAGGGAAGGGAAAAGCTCCGTGTCACATTCAAACGCTGTACAATCAATAGGTGTACAGAGGTTAGGCGAAGTAGGATTATCGCAGTGGAAAGATGGTAAATGGAAAATGCTCACCAGTGTTGTAGGCTCACAATAAACTCCATGAGGGGCAATCTCCAGAAAGAGATCCTTCCTCAGTGGCAGTCAGCACATGAATGGGATGTAGGAGAAGTGGAGCCAGGCTCCACCCCTTCTGGTAGCACAGGTGAATTGCCTTCCCCTATGCTCCCGCAGCTGACTCATTGCTTGCCTCAGGTGGTCAATCAGAGAATCAGAGGTTGAGGCCGTAATCAACAGTTCCCATACAATCATCTATACCCATTATTTCCCCTCCTTAACAATTCCACTGTGTGAGCCAGACCTAAGCTCACATTTTTAGGAAAAAAGCACAGTCTGGTAACCAACACAATATTTAGAAATATATTCTAAAACACAACGCTTTTATTTTGTTTCTCACTCATAGTCACATGCAAAATGGAAATATCTTTACTAACAGCCACAGCTGTAAAAATACAATACATAAATATTCTCCATCTCAGGAATTTTTGCAAGCAATGGTTCAGGGAGGAATAACATTTCTCTCATATGATTTGTTTATCCCTAATGATCTGCTAACCCTTTTCCTACTTCTGTTCCTCCTTTCCTGAAGAATAGCACAGGAGGATTTCTTACTGTGAATTTCAGTCTCCCTGGGTTCCAAAGACTACAGGACACAGATTAGAGATTGTCACATGCCAAAGAGTGATCTGCATGCAAATTTCTAAACAGTGATGCAAGTATTTGGAAATCAGCTGTGTTTTGAAAGGGAAGGAGAAGAAGTCTTCAAAATAACAGTGAATTATTATGTGTTTATGAGGGCCCACCTTTCAAGTGTTTGTGAAATCAGTTTGCCACAGCTCAGTTCCTGAAGTAGCATTTGACAATGAGCCACTGAGCAAAGCAGTTCTTTTCAGAAGTTACACACAGAGAAGTAATTGTGTCAGGCTAAGAAATCCTATTGTGACTATTGGGAAGGGTAATTTCATTTGTCCAAATACTGTTCACAACTGCCAAATACAAGCAACTGTCTAAGTTTAGACAGATAAAAGATAAATTGACAGTGCAGGATGCAGTCCATTTCCTTCCAGTTAAGACACTTGAAATTACACACACACACACAAGTGTTTCTCAAACATTTCTATTCACAGGATAAAATCATAGAATCACAGAATCATAGAATCACCAAGGTTAAAGCAGACCTACAAGATCATCCAGTCCAACTGCCCACCAATCACCAATATTTCCCCACAAACTATGTCCTTCAGTACAAAATCTAAACATTCCTTGAACACCCCCAGGGACAGCAACTCAACCACCTTCCCGAGCAGTCCATTTTGGTGTCTGACCATTCTTTCAGAGAAGAAATTTTTCCTAACATACAACCTGAATCTCTCCTGGATCAGCTTGAAGCCATTCCCTCTTGTCCTACCATTAGTTACATTAGGGAAGAGGCTGACCTCCACCTCACCACAATCTCCTTTCAGGGAGTTGTAGAGAGTGATAAGGTCTCCCTGAGCCTCCTCTTCTCCTGACTAAACAATCACAGTTCCCTCAGCTGCTCCTCATAAGACTTGTTTCCTCCAGATTCCTTACCTGCTTTATTGCCCTTCTCTGGACATGCTCCAGAGCCTCAATGTGTTTCTTGTTGCGATGGGCTCAAAACTGAACACAGTATTCAAGGTACATTCTCACCAGTGCTGATTACAGAGGGATGATCACTTCCCTGCTCCTGCTGGGTCAGGATGCCACTGGCTTTTTTGGCCACCTGTGCACACTGCTGGCTCATGTTCAGCGGAGTGCCTACTGACACCCCCAGATCTGTTTCATCTACACAGTCTTCCAGCCATTCTGCCCCCAAGCCTGTAATGTTACCTGGGGTTGTTGCAGCCAAAGTGCAGCACCTGAAACTCAGTCTTGCTGAACTTCACCCCACTGGCCTCAGCCCAGTGATCCAGCCTGTCCAGATCCCTCTGCAGGACCTTCCTACCCCCAGGCAGATTGACATTTCCTCCCAACTTGGTGTCATCTGCAAACTTACTGAGGGTGCACTCAGTACCCTTATCCAGGTCATCAGTAAAGATACCGAGCAAGGTAGGCCCTAGAACAACCCCTGGGGAACACCACTCATGACCAATCGCCAGCTGAATTTAATTCCATTCACCACCACTCTCTGGTCCCGGCCATAAAGTCAGTTCTTTAGCCAGCTAAGAGTGTGCTTGTTCAAGCTGCAAGCTGCCAGCACTCATGTCATCTTTGTAGATTCATAAAATAAATCCCATATACAGAACCTGAAGCTTCCCAAAGGTATAAAGGAATGGGTAGTGGGGGGCATGATTAAGTTTTCATACGTTTATCTGAATCTTCTGGGACCACAGTGAGACTTTGACTGAACGAGGACTGTTGCAAATTTCTCCACTTCATAAGGATTTTGTGATCATAGGCCAGGAGTGATGTTCTGTTGCAGCATCCTAGAAGCAGCAAAGGATTGATGGTTTTCTTTTCCAGGCCAGAACTCTATCCTGCAAACTATCAGTGATATGTGACAGTATTACTACCACTAACACTTTTGGTTACTACCAAAAAGAAGATACGGCAACAGAGTCAAGGGTTTTGTTTCTTACTGTTCTTCTGATAAAAGAGGCAGAAAAGCTAGTTTGGTTTTTGATTCTCTTTAGCATGAAGGAACTTCCCTTTGGCAAAAACAGCTCTGTTAGGCTGTTCTTGCCAAGAGGCAATAGACATAGACTGGAAGTTAGGATAGTCTCAGTTTTTCCAGTGCTCAGACTGATTGTGGAGTCAGCAGTTTCCTGTCAACTTGCCATGTCACACACCATTTACTTAAACATCTCTGTGAGCTAACTTTCTACAGAGATTGTATTGTTCTGGGAAGGGTTAAGACATAGAGTCACCACTACACGAAGTGTTGCCCTTCCAGCAGCTGGAAGTCAGCAAAAGCCTCTCTTACTCTTACTTACTGTGGCTAGATACTCTCTTTCTACTAGGATGATTGGTGAAACTGGTTTAGTCATTAATTTAAGAAGTGTTACAGACTTGGTAAGATGTTAGTGTAAAAGCTTCTTTCAATTTCTTCTCCCCATAGGTGCACCATAGTCCTCCCAGTTTTGTGGAAGTGCTTTCTGCAAGAGTTGGTCTCATGTTCCCAAACAAGATGAAAACACTTGGGAATGAGTTGCTGATACCTGATCTAAACTTTCAGACTTTTAAGACTGCACTGGGCAAAGGAGCTGAAGCAAAAAAGGCCAACAAAAAAGCTCTTTTTAGGGCTTTTTTTGAAGCCAGCAAAAGTGCTGTGCCTTTGCCAGGTGGCCTGGCAGCTTGTGGGTGGGTTGCTGAGCCGGCACTGCCCACACTTGACTTGTGGCTGCCAGGTTGTAAACAGCCTTAGAGAGGGCAGAAGCTAGCTTCCACAGAGCATGCAGGGCAAGCAGACTGTTGCTGCCTACTGGGAATAGGGAGGGGAAGTCAATTCATGAGCACAGCCTGCACTGTCCATACTGTACTGCAGCAGCAGATATGGGAGGTGGGTTGAGTGGCAGGGCACATAAGCGCTGTCCCTCTTTGCTCAGGCGACCTGCTTTCCTATTCGCTGTCTCTGAGACCACAGGTTTAAACATGATCTCTGCCAGACAGCAGGCTTTCTGCAAGAAGACTAGTGGCCCAGAAATATTCAGGTCTCAGGCTGCAGGGAATGCCTGAGCCTCCTGCTGCCTGGGGAGAGTGGCAGAAGTTGTATCAGCATGAGGTGTGAGCAGATGGATAATCTGCTTGGTATGGTGGTGGAGCTCAAGGAGGAGGTGGAGAGACTAAGGACCATCAGGGAGTGTGAGCAGGAGATTGACTGGTAAAGTGACTCACTGGAGTGCAGTTGGGAAGGGTGCCAGGGAGATACCCCCAGAAAAGTTGTGGAACCCCTACCCTGTCACAGTCAGACAGACCTGACAGATGAGAAGCTTGGAAGAGAGTCAGCATCATGGGTGCATCCCCTGCCTGCCTACTCTGCTTCCCCAGGTCCCCCTAAGCAATAGATTTGGGGTACTGGAAATTGAAGGGAATGAGGACACCATGAACCCACAGTAAATGCTAGTACTTGAGCACTGTTCTGCATGGAAAAATTGACTGAAAACGCCCTTTACTCCAAGCTTTTCACTCAAAATTTCTTTTTGCATATGGGTAAGCTGTAATGCAAGAGATACATGCAGCCAGTGATATTTCTCTCTGGAAAAAAAAAAAGCTATCAACTGCACAGCAAGGCAGAAAGTCAGTCATAATGTATTTCAAGTCTGCAAACAGGAAACCTTGCACTTTATACATGAGCAGAAATAGCTACCACAGAAACTCCTCCATTGCAATTTCCCGTTGACTCACTGTTTCACCATGACATGAATCACCATGCCTGGAGAATCATTCTGTTAAAGTTTTTGAAGGTGTTTAAGGATTAGAGATCAGAATTGGAGAAAGGTATGGCAAAGTGTTAGACATGGAGAGTGAGGAAGGATAAGTCATTTTTGTACTGCAACTCCTGTCTACAGTGCAGCAGCAGAGAGATCCTCAATGTTGCTTGATCTTTGCGTGACCCAGGTTGAGTGACCATGTCAATCCTGCTAAGCTCCTGACCTCATCACTCTGTCAGCTCAGTTTTCCTTCTTTTCCATTTTGAACCTTTCTTGCTTGCTTGCTTGCTTGCTTGCTTTCTCACTTTCTTGCTTGCTCTTTCTTTCTCTCTTTTGTTTGTTCTTGTCCCTGACCTCCTTTTCTGCTAAAGGTTTTCTTCTGATCTTGCCACATCTCATAGTTTCCAATCCCTTAGAAGAGAAAACCTTGCTTTCAGGACAGGAGCTTCTCAGCTCTACATATTGCTGTGCAATGTTGAGAGAGGAGTGAAGCTCTTCTAAAATATACCACAGCACTGACTGAACAGTACCTAGGACATAAACATTTACTGGTAGCCCTCCTGCTAACCTGATCAGAGCCTATAGTAACATAAAAAAGCAAATGCCATCTATCATAATCACTCAGAATTTAGTGCCAGACTACATGGAGAATCCTGTCAACATTTCTTGATAAATCAGGATAATCTTCACAGATCTTCTCCACTTGTTGTTTGCCTCCTAGATCCAGTATTATTATTTTTCCTGATACAGAGAGGTTAGAATTTTCCCTTAATGGTCCTCTGTCTGGATCTTCCGAATCAGTTCACAGTCTAAAACTGCATGAGGTATCTAAAAGAGCATGGCTTGACATAACATTGACTGTATTTGTAGAATTCATTTAAGTGAAAGTTTACAAATTTTTTTCATTTTTCATTTATTTAATAATAGTATGTGGAAATGCAACCTATTACTCTGAAATGTAGGTCTTGTGTTGTATTCGTGCCCTTTGGTTTACATAGATAATTCTCATAGCTTAATGCAAAATAGCAACTATTTTGAAAACATCATAATTTAAGGAGGTAGAAAACCCTAATGTTTGGGTAGTCAGGTGAAACTGTTCTAGGCTCCAACCAAGACCCAAGACTCCAGGCCTTCATGTTCAAGAAATTACCTATCCTTGATAGAGAATTTTTTTCTTCTTAACATACTTTTATGATGTTGGCACAGTAATCAGAACAGAGCCAGCTTCCTTTGTGGTTTCACTGGAAAGGCTGAAATGTAAACCATTCCCACTGCCCTATCTGTTTCTCTGCAGTGTCCCCCATCTCCTGTTTACTGCTCTTGGAAAGAAGTGTGACAAGCTTAAGATGGAGGATGAGGAAGGCTACACCACACTAAATTTACGACTCCCAGCTTCAGTTATTACTGATGGATACTCAAGCAATAACAAATGTCCTATATTTAGTACTCCAGCCCATTGTGTTACAGTAGACAGTAAGTACATATGGAAATCAGCTATCTGTCTAAATCGGGATGTAACTTGAATTAGCATGTTCATCTTGGTTGCTCTAGAATCCTTCAAAACTTTATAGTATATTCTTGTTTAAATTTTCATCGAAAAAGCAGTCTTATGTGATGTGCTGTATGATCACAGAAGATAGTTTTTTCTGAAGACTTTGAGGTCTATATTTATGCCAATTATTTTGTTCTATTTATGTGAACACAGAAGACAAATTCTGCCTTCATATAGATGTTATTATTTTGGTAAGACTCATTTGTTACAGTAGGGTACTGCAAGAGAGGAAGGCAGTCTTTGGAAATTGAAGGAGCTTGCTCAGCCAGTGGAACCAGAAAGTTGCTCTGTTTTTCAGTCATAGTATGAATGCAAGCTCATATGGGAATGTATTTTTATTTGTTCAAAATCTTTCTATAGGGAAAATGAGTGTTAAATAAAGTAGTTCAAAGTTTTTCTGTAAGGAGACTGAATGTTAAATAAGTTTTGTTAAGTAAGTGTATTGTGCCTGTGGAATGCCTGAGTCCATAAGAATGCAACTTGAATACAGTTGCTGTTGCTCGGAACTTAAGGAACAGGCTTTTGCATGAAATCAGTATAATTGATGCTAATCATATATTGAACAGAACAGTCATAGACTAAACTGATATAACTCTGGTGCCGTTTGGAATAGATCCAGCACTATCCTCTGAAAGTGAGAAGGATGGATAAGCTGTTGGCAAGCAGAAGCCAGAAAGGCAGGGATATATATTAGGTAGTCTTATCTAAAGGCAGAGTTTCCCAGAAGGAAACATGGTGGCAAGCCCAGAAAACTCTTAAATGACCTCTTTTTGGACATAAAGGACATGTAGGTAGACTTGTGTATCAATTAAGTTAGGAGTAATCACCATTGTTCATCTTTGCCACTCTGCATCTTGAAAGGGCTAACTAGGTTTAAGACTGATTAAGTTGCTCAGGCTGTTGCCTGCTTGAATTTTGGAAACCTCCAGGCATGGAGATCTCACAGTCTCTGTGTGCACTTATTCCAGCGTAGAAAGGAAGAATTCTTTTTCTTCACATCTGATCAGAAGTTCTTCTGGTGCAAATTGTGACTGCTGCATTATACCCTTTTCTGTGCCTCTGAAAAGGCTGTGGCTCTGTCTGTGAAGCTCTTCTACACAGTGGGGGACTGAAATTAGGTCCCTTAGCTTCCTTCAACTATTCTGTAGGTGTGACCTATATTATCCATCTTAGTGGTTCTCTTCTGGACTCTTTATAGTTAGCTTACATCTCTCTTGACTGAAGGGCCCCAGCACTGGACGTGTTACTCCAGATGTGGCTTCGTGGCTGCTAAACAGAGAAGAAACTAATTTCTTTCAAGCTGCTGCCTACAGTCTTGACAGTGCAGCACAGTGATGGTCAGCTTTCCCTTCCATAAGGGCATGCTGGTGACTTGTGTTCACATTGTACACCAGCACCTTGAAATATTGATCAGTATACATGCTTTCTAGCCAGTCAGACCTCCAGCTGCACTGGTTAATGGAGTCATACTGTTAGAAGTAGAGGACTTTGCATTTGTCTTTTCCAAGCTCTGTTGCACTTACAGCTCATTCCTGCTTTAAAAAGCATCTCTACCCTCCTGCACACCAGTCACTACCCACAGCATTGTGTCTTCTGCAGTCTTGTGAAATGGCCTTAACCAAGAAAGGTTAGGATCATCTTTCTCAACTGTGGCTATGTAAGTTTCAGTTACCCAGTCTGGGTATCATCTAGGCACTTCTGGAGAATAATTCTTCTCACCTTATAAAAGACTTGTTCCTTGCATGCACTGGACTCAAATAATAGTACTTGGCATTTGTAACCAGTAGAGTGTGGATTGGACTTGGAAAAGTATTACAGAAAATTGTAGATCACTACTTCACGAAATAATTGTATATGAAAATATTTTAATTAGAGGATAGTCAGCTTTAAATTTCTGGAGGACTATATTCCTGATGGGGCATTGAAATCCAATGGAAATTTTGAGAAAGAGCCTGAAGAAAGATGCACAGTTTAATGCTGGAATGCTGCAAGCATTTTGAAATTCCAATCAGATGCCTGGAAGTTTTTTTATCTAAAACTAGATGATATCTTTTTTCCTTCATGACGAAATCTTACAGTTTGTTTTACTATTTCTAGAATTGTGGAAATTTCAAAATTTAATTTACTTACCTACTTTCTGAGAAGAGATTTTGCTTTAAAACACTACAGCCTCAGTTAATACATATTTTCAGTGGATATGTCTAGAAACAAAAAACAAAACAAACAAAAAAAACTCCTAGAAATTCAGGACAGTGATAACAAAAACTTTGTGGTAAGTAAAAGAGAAGGTCTACAGAAGAGATAAGGGGGTGATGCTGGAGAGCAGGTAACACCACTGTGAGGAGGCCTTTTTGTTGCTGATTTTTTTTCTTGTTTGTTCCAGGAGTCTCTGCCTCATCCGCCATAAGGCAACCAGCAACCTTAGCATTCTTCACTTTGAGCCTGGTGCTGCTCACAGGTCTGGTGGTCTTACTGTCCCTGTGTAAGTACTGTGGTGTCCCGAGGTACTGCTGTGCAGTGATTTAGTGTCTGTTTATGCTGACCATCCCTCCAAACACCCATGGAAATAATATAACAAGAATGGAAAATTCCCTGCTCCATTGTGCATCTGCACGTGTCACTTAGATTGACTTTGGTCTGTATTCACAGCCTCCGCCCCATCCCACACTTGACAGAAAACCTTCCAGGTGCAACAAAACTTCCACTGCACTTAAAGGAGTAACCGAGGAGAGAAAGGCTGAATCCTTCCTCAAATGCTTAATTTTTGTAACTGAAATTCATCTCCTTGGCTACACAGTGCCTCCAGTGACTGTTATCTTTCAATTCCCACTTTCTTGAATTGCAATTTTTTTGCAAGAATGACAATTTGATGACAGTAGAAACATTTCAATTTATCAATTGGAGCTGATGCTACAGGACTTATCGAAGCAAAGAGAGAGTTCAAGCTCCTTTTCAGGGGGAAGGATTCTTTTGCAAGCACCCAGGACAAACGCTCAGGGTAGTCCACGATTGTTAGCTCAGAAACATTTATGTGAGTTTCTAGTTCGCCCTCCAATGCGTCCCAAGCTGGAGTATTAGTAACCACAAATAAAATCATTTATGCCTTTGTTTAGATCACTTTTGAAATTCTCCAAGGGTAGAGATGCCACCACTTCTTTTCTCAGTGCTGGAGCTTGATGAAGAGCTTTCTTCTAGTGACCAACATGAATACCTTAATTCTTAATTTGTGATGGTTGCCTACTGTCATATTGCTTTCTGCTCTCCGGGGCAGTTTTGCTCCCTTTTTGTAAATGTCCTTTGAGTAGCTATAGACCCCTATTAAATCCATTTGCAATTAATTCACTTTTGGCTGAAAATCTCCTTCACCCTACTCCTTTCAAAAAATAAAAATACAGATGATGTATAGGCCGGACATGCAAATAAATCAGACAAAAATTGGAAGAATACCAAGAGCTACAATTTAAAATTATTTTTAAAGGAAAAACTCTGATAAGAATTTTCATCCCTTCAGTTTTTCAGATATACCAGGACCCTGAAGAAGGAAAGAAGCTGCAGGCCATGAGGGAAGCATTGTGTTTTGAAAGGAGGGCAAGGAACGGTAAATGTATATAATCATCCACTTTCAGAGCCCATTGAGAGCTGTAAAACCATGGGGAAAATAATCTGTTCACCTACTGTCTGCTTGTAAGTGTGGTGGTATTTGAGATGTAGACATGAACAAACTAACATGTATAACAACTTGTCTCTCACAGGCCTCCAAACATCTCAGATGATTCATAACTACCCTTATCTTCTTTCCTCAATCAAGCCAGCAGCTGAAGCCCCAGTGTTACTTGCAAATGTGCAAGTACTCTCTCTCTGATTTTTAGAAACAGAATGTGCTGTCTGTCCAGCAAGGTGGAAAAGCAGCGAAGTTGGCAGCTGCTTCTACGTTTCAAAACAGAAGAAAACATGGAAAGAAAGCCAGGAGTTCTGTTCCACGAGAAACTCCACACTTATTGTGCTGAAAGACAAAATAAAGATGGTATAGTTTTAATCTCATTCTTCCTTTATGTCACATGTATTTTAACTTCAAGAAATGTGGCGACCAGAAATTAGTTTGGTCATTTACAGGGCCTTTATTTGTTTTCTATGTGTCAAGTGGTCTTTTTGAAAATTACAGGATTTTCATGACTTGTAACACTTTCTTGTGTTACACTAATTGTGCTAGCAAAAATGACACTGAATTTATTAAATACCTAAATTAGCTTATTCCTAGATAAATTGCATATTGTCAGCATGGAAAGGACACCTAACACACAGAACATATATCTCTGTTATCTCTTTCCACAAGTTTTGTTTCTGAGAACTCCTAGCATCAAACCTAGGTCTACAATTGATCTAGAGTGGTCAATACACCATGCTGTCATTTGTTATATAAAATGGCAGTCCACAGTTTGGGTTTTGTGACTGTATTACACCCTTCAAAGACTGACATTAATGACAGCACAAAGGATAGACAGCAGAGGATTTTATTATGACTGAATAAGGTTTAGGGAATTAATAGTTTTAAATAAGCTTCTTAATTTTGTTATTTTTGTTGACTAATGAAAAATTAGTAATTTACTGGCAGAAGCATATTTTCCCTTTCTGTACTCACGCATCTGGATACCTCTTTTTCACTAGCTGTTAAGCTTACACAAAGCCCAAAAATCCTTGTTTGCTTTTGGCTATGTAAAACTTTTGAAAGGAAAATGCTTGTGTGAAAATCCCTCCTTTTTTCAGATGGAGTTAGTTTCAAATGTGAGTTCTCAACTCTCTTACTTTAAGGCATAAATACCCATTTGGATTTTTTTTTTAATGAAAATCAGCTGGATATACACAAGTAGAGAACTGATAGTTACTTAGTCTAGCAGAACTGAAGAGCAATGAAGCTGGCAAAGGGTCTTGAAAGCAAGAGTTACGAGGAGCCTAGAGAAGAGGAGGATAAGGGAAAAATTCATCACTCTCTTACAACTACCTGAAAACTTGAAAGAAGGCTGCACGATGGAGAGTGTTGGTCTCTTTTATCAGGTGCCAAGTGATAAGATGTGATGCAACAGCCTAAAGTTGCACCAGGAGAGGTTTGAATTAGCTGTTTAGAAGAACTTCTTCATGGAAAGGGTGGTTAGGCATTGTCCAGGGGGGAGAAGTTTCTCCCCTCCCCATCCCTGGAGATATTTAATGGATGTGTGCATCTGAAACTTAGGGACACGGTTTACTGATAGACTTAGTAGGGTCAGGTGATGGTTGGTTTGATGATTTTAAAGATCTTTTCAACTCAAATTTTCTATGGAAAAATTTCTTCTCAACTTTAAACTTTCTATGATTCTATGATCCTGAGCTCAGAATCCTTGTCCACATTGCTGGACAACACCTGACCACCACACCTTGAATGACCATTCAAGAGATGATTTTGGTGTGCTATATAAATCCATGTGTAGTTTGATGACAGATGCGTGGTTGTTTGCTTTATCTTCCGTGTTTGGCATGTATCACTGGAACCTGACTAAAACTAGGCCAAGTTAAGCTAGTTGTAGATTTTCGATTGTGGATGAGTCCCTAAGCATCCCTACAAATAAATAGTTTCTGGAGGATCTGAACAGGTTAAGATGCTGAGGAACATCTTAAAAAGCACATATAGGGAATTATTCAAGTGCCTAAGCCTAGTTGTCTAGTGCAATCTGAGATGCACTGGAGTATACTCTCTCACCTTTAAATAATGCTTCAGAATGGCATAATTCTCCTGTATGTTATGGGTGTCTGCCAGCAGACCTATGACAACACTTTAGACAGCTTAGGCTATCCAAAATGTTGTTAGAGGACTGTGCTTAGCAAACAAATTCTCCCTTGTAGGCAGGGATTCATTCCACTTAACACCAGACATCTGCATTGTAAGTGGTCTCCAAAGCTTCCTTCTTAGGCTTCATTACAAGCCAGTGGAAGATCTAGCCAATACAGTCACTACTCTTTACCATTCCCACTGCATGAGATGAATCACATCTCAGGCTTCATTTTGGCCATATCTCTGCTGACTCTAACTGGGGCTTCAACAATGCCCTCATGTCTGTAACATAGATACTTTAAGACAGAAAAAATAATATATTTTTCTTTATAAAAGCATTTGTTTTGCAGATCCAAGGTACATTTATCTTGTGACAGTTCAATAAATAAAGATATTTGAAGGATCCTATAATCAGAGCAGCCAGCATTGTATCATGGAAACAAGAATAGGGCAACAGGTTACTCATATAATTTAGCAATTGCAATTTAGTTGCAGACACTTCACAGCTGGAAGATAAGGGAATTTGAGTCTTATTTTTGAAATATCATTGTGATGATTTTCCCATTGCTACAGGTCTCTCTGCCATATGATTCACAGTTTTATTGGGTTGGATTATCATACATGCCTGAAAGGAATGGCTGGTTCTGGGAGGATGGAACTGCTCTTTCAAGAGAAGCCAAAGCTTGGTAAGACTTCATAATCAGTGTGGTTCTGGCTTATGGGCCCTAGTAACATGCAGAAAACTTGCAATTACTCTTACTTTCCCATGTTTGCCACATATGCAATGATGAAGGAGCATGGAGATGCTCATATCTGCTATAGGGCTATCAACAGAGAGTAGCAAAGAACAGCTCAGTCACTGGATCTGGACCCAAAAAGCACTAATAAAATAGCTTCGAGGGGGAAATAACTACATTTCAGTGGCAAATCAGTATGATAACAAATCCAAATACAGAGCGCATAATATCACTGGGACGTTACTAATTCCCATCTTTTAATTTTCTAGGACTTTATTACGTGAGCACAACTTCTGTGCCTCCATATATGGACAGATTATTTATGACAGTAACTCCTGTTCGACAGAGCAATTCTGGATCTGTGAGAAAGGAGCTGTTCAATTTGCCTGAAGAAGCACTGTGAGAAGTAATGTGGGTTCTGTCACTGTTAGATACCATTTCTAGGAACCGGGTGTTCTAAATGTATTTTTATTTTTGTTTGTTTATCATGCAGATTTCTCAGAATGTTAATTCAAATAGACAGGTCAACAGAGATTAAACTTCGTCTGCACTCAGGCTCATAGATGAGAGAAAAATACTACAAAGCTAAAAGCCTAGGAAGCAATTTTAAAGGGTTAGCAACAATCAAGTAATAATTCTTTCATGAATCTTTTTTTGGACAACCACACATTCTCACAGAGCCATATATTTCTTGTGCTTCTGTTACAATTTCTCCTTTCCTCAGCATTCTACAGCTGCTAGTCATAAACCACTCCATCTCCATATCCTTGATGATTTTATCCACTGAATTACTGTATACACTAACTACATAACCCTGTTATTGACTAGCTTGCCTACTCATACCCTTGTTCCTAATTCTGTTCTTCCAGTTCTTCCCTTCTTTGAAGTGTAGAAATACAGAATGAACACAAGGTTCCCTTTACTAATAAAACTCTCTTTGCGTATGCATTAATATCTATAGAAACAGAAGCACATTTTTTTGAAGAGTACAGGAAATCCCTAGAAGAAATCTCTAAAAATTAGACCCAAGTGTCATGTGCATATTAAAATATTACCTAAACAAAACGTCAGTGCTGTAATAAATAGAATTGCTATGTAAATAGTAGTAAGGATAACAGTGACATGCTTTAATCACAGATAATCTCAATGAGTACTCAAACTGATGCAGCATCTGTTGCCACAAATAATATCTATGTTCATGTGTTGTAGCCACACTGTTTGGGATCTCTGGAGTCCAAGACACGTAGTATGTGTCATATACTATTAAAGAATTTGTCACACTTCCTGGAACAAAACAATGCCTCTAGATTTCTGGGTGGAGTTTCATGGCGTGAGATCATTGAAGTTTGTGTATGGAAATAATAGATGGATGTTTTATATCATACATGAAACATTCCTTATGTGTGTATATATATGTATAGATAGATAGATTGATTGATTGATTGATAGATAGATATGCAGTAGCGCTTGGAGACCTTCCTTAAAATAAATTAAATACAATGCCGTGTCTTTAATAATCATAATTTCCTTTGAAAGTGATTTCAAAGACTGAAGCAATTCATTCAAAAAACAGACTAACAAAAAAAAAACAACAAAAAAAACAACCCCCTACCTAGTGTGATGAAAGATGTTTATGAACTGAATTACTTCACAGTACTTAGTAGAGCCAATTCCTAATGTATGGATACTGGAGATTTTCAGAAGAATTCTGTTCTGTGATGCTGTTCTATGAGCTACCAGCTGAACTATCTAGAAATCATTGCTATTGCAATCAAACATGCGTATCTGAAAGTAGGGTACAATATTTCATCCATTCAAAGGTTTCAGCTCCTTCAACTTAGAATCACAGAATCATAGAATCACAAGGTTGGAAATGACCTATAAGGTCATCTAGTCCATCTTCTCATTACACTGCTACCACAAGCACTAACCCGTATCTTGCAGCTCCTCATCCAGACGCCTCTTGAACACCACCAGGGGTGATGACTCCACCACCCCCCTGGGCAGCCATTACAGTCCTGACCACTCTCTGAGAGAAACAGTTCTTCCTTACGTCTAACCTAAACCTCCTCTGGTACAACTTGTAGCCATTTCCCCGGGTCCTGTTTGTTGCCTGGGAGAAGAGGCCAAACCCCTCCTCATCACAGCCTCCCTTCAGGAAGTTGTACAGTGCAGTGAGGTCTGCCCTGAGCCTCCTCTTCTCCAGACTGAACAATCCCAGCTCCCTCAGCTGCTCCTCATAGAACTTGAAAGAAAAATTCACAGGTAGCAAATAAGCTGCTAAGTTTTGCCCCGTTTTCTTTTGAAAAACTAATCATGGCTAACATACAACTTGTTGGTTTGTTGGTTCGTTTTCTTGTTGCATGAACTTGTTTGATAGCAGCATTGTGAAAAAAAAATTGTTAGGCCCCGGGTTTCCTGTAAACTGCTCGTGTTAAGTGCATTTGCCATTAATGCAGGGAATGTATGAATGAGTTCTCAGATGCTGAATACGAGGAAGAAGACAGATATTCTCATTTAAAGCATCTGCCACAAAGGCCATCCAGACACTAACTGTCTCTGAATATCAGTGAAGGTGCAACTGACACTTGCTCTTTGAACTTCCTGTGCCATGGTATTCAATGACAATACAAATGGTCTATCCTTTCTAGTTCAATAAATGAGATAAATATGTAATTATAGGATTAATGTTTATTTCCGTGCACTATGTCATTGTTTTTGGTTTTGTTTTGTTTTGTTCAGTTTTGTTTTGTTTTGTTTCTGGTAAGAATAAGCATGCAAGAATGTGAAAATAAAATGTTGCCCTAAATTTCTGTAGAAAAAAGACAGGTGGCTTCAGGTTCAGACTCTGAAGTCTGGAATTGGTTATAATGTGATTTGTTTTATTGATGTTCATTTTTACAAGAAATTGCTATAGACACTAGATGATCTGACTTTAATAGAAAAAAAGCTTTCATGTTTTGCCCTCTGTTAGAGTGCCAAAGAGGCAGACAGATGCCTTAGAATCATATAGAATGGCCTGTGTTGAAAAGAACTACAATGATCATCTAATTTCAACCCCCCTGCTATGTGCAGGGTCGCCAACCATCAGACCAGGCTGCCCAGAGCCACATCCAGCCTAACCTTGAATGACTACAGGGATGGAGCATCCACAGCCTCCTTGGGCAACCTGTTCCAGTGTGTCACCACCCTGTGAGTCAAAAACTTCCTCCTTAGGTTCTTGCTGTATTCAAACAATCATTAGCACATATGCAGGGCAACTACCACGCAGGCAGAGCCCCGTGAGAAACACAAAAAATCAACAATTTTCGGTCAAACAAAGATGTTAGTAAACCAGCGAAGTTTATTCATTATTGGAATGGCGGGTGCACGCCCCCTTATGGCAAAGGAGAAAGCGTGCGCTTTGCCAGTCAAATCCGTACCATTATACAGCCTGCCTCCTTGCACTCACTGCCTGAGCATCTCAGGCGCACAACCTACTCGACGCGGTTGCTAAGTCATGCTTCCCTATACGGTCTATCACCCACCTGTTGTTTTTCATTTTTCAAAGGAGACAAGAGGACGATGTATATAAGGCTCTCCCTACCCTGCCTATCTGCCTTAGCTTAGTATCAGTTTTTATCCACCTGGTCGGAATGTTCTGAAAAACAAAATACCTGACATACTCACTCTACTCTGTACTAGCTTCTGCCTCAATAGGGTTTTTTTTGTGAAAAACAACCCCTGCAGCAATTTTGTGAGACACTTACACGTTCAGTAAGAGCCTGTGCCTTAGTGCTAGAAGTTTTCTACTGCAAAAACACTATTTAACTCACAATTCCCCCCTTCTTTTCTTTTTACTCTTTTGCGTTTTTGCACAGGGAAATGGAACAATTACAGAAGAGGAATAATCTTAATAGCCTAGCTTGATAGTTGCTAACTCTAGCCTATCAGGACTACTTTTCTTGCAGTTTTCCAAATCTTAATATATACGATTATTATCAAGAACAAACAGCTTATATACAAAACAGAATAACCTCAACAGGGTGGAACATCTTGTTGAAAAGCCGTGTTGCAGCATGCAGCCATTCCAAAAGGATGTCCCACCACTGTTGTTCTCTGTCTTTCTTCATTCGTTCTATGACACTGTGCACTGTGATCAGAATTCCTCGTCCATTTTTCTCTAGATTGCTTCACAACTGTTCCAAGTCCCTCTAACAATTTCCCCACCATCATGTGTTTCATTCCATTATATGCAGTTAGAAATCTCAATTCTTGGGATTTTCTGTTCTAATACCATTAGTATGCAGTGCTTCAGTTTCAGTGGGTCTACAATAGCTAGGTCCATTAATTAGTTGGCAGCCAATTTGTATTCTGTCTCCTGGTACAGCATGACATTTGGCTGTCTGAGAAGTATCATACCAACCCCATTCCTATTCTGGATACATTTTGGTCCCACGCATAACCACAATAGCCAAATTCAGGACTTTGTTGCTGGGATTTATTCCTACTCTTCCCAGTTTAGTTAATGTGAGCTTGAGACCATGGCATCTAATGACCCTTCCAGTCACAAATGACCCAAGTGATCTGCATCCTAAGATGTAAAGGCAGGGTATTCTCAGAGAGAGAATGTTGTTGTGAAGATAGCTGTGGTTATATCTATTTTAAACACACATTCTGGCTCAAAATTCTGGTTAGACTACTAAAAGACTACAAGCACGGGATATGTAAGTGTAGAGTTATGCCAACAGTCAGGTCTTTGATCGACATAAGACACCTTGCAATACTCATAAAATTCTCTACAGAGCTAATTGTTACCTGAGATGCCTCTTTGTAGGTAGTTCCATTTTTCATTCTGCAGCTAGGACTTCTTCAGCTTTTCCTGCTAAGGAGATTATTTGCTTAAATTTATCCCAGATAATTTTTGTTTAGAGTATACTTTATTTCTATGCATAACCACAGCAGTCGAGCTGAAGTCCCTATACCTACTATCAGTTGGATTGGTTCCTGTGTTAACAGTGCATTGTATATATGGTTGTTGCTATGGCCATTTCAGATCTTCTTGACTACAAACTTTCTCCATTATAATTAAGAGAAATACTGCCTCCTTCACTGTAATTTTATTTCATAAAATTCTTTATAATTTACAATTGGAACTTTAGAAGTCCCTCCCAAGTGTTCAATCTAATCAACATTTGGTATCATAATTTGGGCAATTTTAAAACAACAGACTGGTTTGCAACGTTTTGTTCTAGTCCTCAGTTTTACCAGAAACCTGGAAATGTACCAGAAACCTGCAAATCAATACTCCAAATACAACCACAGACATCTATAGTTCCTCTTGTGGACACTCCAATTCTATATATGCCAGTCCTTCTTTCCAATCACAGGTTATGTTCATTCTCTTAATTCTCCAGTGTGAAGTTTATTTATCTTCCAGTGAACCTTCTATTTCTCCAGTATTAGGATCTGTGGAGGCTTTAAAACATGTGTAGTGTGTCCACTTCTTTTCTGTAGTTCTCACTGCTGTTTTGGTGATCCAACAATACCGGAAATGGTCTTTCCCACTCAGGATGAAGCTTTGACTCCTTTCAGATTTGTATTAGAACCCAGTCTCTTGCATGGAATGACTGCATGACTTCCAGAGGCAGAGTTTGAGCCAGAAATCTACAAACCTTAAGAGACAAGGAAGAAGACAACCTGAGTATATAGTTCTTAAAAAACTTACCCTTGGTTTTGAGAGTGGGCACCTCACCATTTCCACCTAAATATGATAACCCAAACAGCATTTTCTATTGTGATACCCCTATATTTTCTCTAGGATCAGTTCAAATCTTGAGAAGAGCTAAAGGCAAACACTTTGTCCATGGTAATTTGGTTTCTAGAATCAGTTTTGACAGGTGCTTTTTCAATGTCTGATTCATCTACTTTACTTTTCTTGAAGAGAGGGGATGCCATGGAGTATGCAACTCCCACTTTATCTCTAAATTTTTCACTAGCTCCTTGGAGGATATGTGAAGAAAAATGACTCCCTGTCTGAGTCTGTATTCTGCACAGCCTCATATCTAGGGATTATTTGTACCAAAATTGGTTTTGTCACTACACTAGCTGTTGCCAGCTACCCACCCTGACAGATGGTCTACTAATACTAACAGATACTTAAATCTCCCTAATTCAGGAAAATATACTTGGATGCCCTGGAAAGGTCTGTGTCCTGGCTCCTGTCCACCAAAAGTTGTTTTCTTATGATATTCTCATTTATTCATTGATTATGAATCTTATTTATTCATTGTTATACAGCTATTGCATATCTGCTTGGCCACTGTATACAATCCTATACACACATACTTTCTCAATATAGCATCACACGTTGCTTGGACTCTTCAATGATTCCCCAGATGCAGAATGGTTAAAATTTCTCTAATCAGTTGTTTGTTTATCATTTCCCTACTGTTGAGGAGCATCCATCATCCTTCTGCCTCCTTTATATCTAACTCTTTAAAAGCTGCATTCTCTTTTTCACTGAAAATTGATGTTCAGGCAGAGGCTTCATTTCAGGCATTTCAGACAGTTTCATTACTTTTTCTGACTGTAAAGCAGCCTCCTTCGCTTTTTCATCAGGAGATTCTTTTTCCCCCATGCTAGAATGCAAATAATCTCCTTTTTGATATTACTGATGTGTACCGTAGCAATTTCTTCAGGTAGTAACAGGTTTTCCAAAATCAATTCTTCATGGGCCAATTCCTTCTCTCTCCTATATATTAAATCCCTTTCTTCCCAAATTTTTCCAAATGTACATACTATTCCATAAGTATCTCATGAGTCTTTATATATATAGTTTCCTGTTCTCCTTGTAATAACTTCAGCTCTTGATTCAAGGCATGTAATTCACAAGTATGAGCTGATCAATTACTAGGCAAGCTTCCCATGTCTATCACCTTCATATCCTGATGGCTGCAGATGGGTCTCACCTGTCTTAAGGAGGGAAATGGACCCTAGCCCAGGAGCTAGTAGGGTTCACTGAGAGAGCTGTAAGCTAGATATGAAAGGGGAAGGGGATAAAAACATCCCCGCTAGAGATGAACCTAGAGGAATGATGATGGGACTGGGGGTGAGTCAAGGGGCCCAGCTGAAGTGCATCTACACCAATACACAAAGCACAGGCAACATACAGGAGCAGCTGGGAGCTATTGTGCAGCAGGCAAACTATGACTTAACTGCCATTACAGAAATGTGGTAGGATCACTCCCACAATTGGAGTGCTGCAATGGATGGCTACAAGCTCTTCAGAAGGGATATGCAAGGAAGAAGGAATGGTGGCATGGCTCTCTATGTTAGAGAGGGTTTTGATGTTGAGCCTGGGGCTGGGAATGATAAGGTTGAATCTCTGTGGGTAAGGATCAGGGGGAGAGCCAAAAGGGTGGACACCACATCCTGATGGGGGTCTGTTACGGACTGCCTAACCAGGATGAAGAGACAGATAAGGCATTCTACTATCAGCAGGCAGAAGCTGCATGATTGCCAGCACTTGTTTCTATGGGAGACTTCAACTTCCCTGATAAACGGTGGAAACACAATACAGCATGGAAGCAGCAGTCCGGGAGGTTTCTGGAGTGTATGGAAAATAAATTCCTGATGCAGCTGGTCAGAGAGCCTACCAGGGGAGGTGCCCCACTTCGCTTGCTGTTCACAAGCAGAGAAGGACTGGAGGGAGATGTGAAGGTTGGGAACTGTCTTGAACAGAATGACCATGAAATGGTAGAGTTCTCTATCCTTGGTGAAGTCAGGAGAAGACCTACTGGACCTTTAGAGGGCAGACTCTGAACTGTTCAGGACACTGGTATGGAGAGAGCCATTCAGTCCTGAAGGATAAAGAGACCCAGGAAGGCTGGTTGCTCCTCAAGAAGGGAGTCTTGAAGGTTTAGAAGCAGTCTGTCCCCTCATGAGGTGCACAAGCCTCATGAGAAGTGGCTGAGGGAGCTGGGACTGTTTAATCTGGAGAAGAGGAGGTTCAGAGGTGACCTTAGAGCTCTCTACAACTACCTGAAGGGAGATTGTGGTGAAGTGGGGGTCAGTCTCTTCTTCTGTGTAATTAGCAATAGAACTAGAGGGAATGGCCTCAAGTTGCACCAGGGGAGATTCAGTTGGATGTTAGGAAATTCTTGTTCTATGAGAGAGTGATCAGGTGCTGGAATGGGCTGCCTGCCCAAGGACGTGGTGGTCACCTACTCTGGAGGTGTTCAAGAAATATTTAAATGTACTGAGGAGTACGGTTTAGTGGGAAATATTGGTGATAGGAGGACAATAAGACTGGGTGATCTTAGAGGTCTTTTCCAACCTTGGAGATTCTAAGATTCTATGAGTCTCTGAAATTAAGTGTCCAAGATACCTGACTTCTTCCTCCACATACTGGAGCTTATTTTTGGACACCCTCAGTCCCTGCTCTCCTAAGAAATTTAGGAGTTTATTTTTCTTTCCGTTTTGATTTCTCTGCCCCACAGATTAACAAATCATCTACATAATACAACAATATTACTCCTTCTAAAATTTATCCAAATAAATTAGGTGAATCCTTGGGACGAAACAGCCCACCCACATTGTTGTTTTTGTCCTGATCCTGGGTCTTCCCATTCAAATGCAAAAAGATCTCGGCTTTCTGGATCCAAGGGACAGATCCAGAAAGCACCTTTCAAATCTTTTGCTCTAAACGATTTATAGTCATGTAGAATCTTAAGAGTGTAGGGATTGTGAACCACAGGGTAGCGCTTGAGGACTATCTTATCTTTTATTTAGCTGCCCTGGCCTGGATATGCCCTCTGCCTTTCACACTGGCAAAATCGGAGTGTTATGTTTCAACGCACAAGGTTCCAAAAGACCACTTGTCAGTAGTGTTTGTACCACAGCTTTTAGACCCATTTTCCCTTCTAAAGGTATGGGATATTGTTGCTGTTTCACTGCTTCACTCCCCTCCTGAGCAATTATTTTTAAGAGAGTAGTTTTCAGTCCCTTCTAGTTTCTTTCTCCCACACATACTTTTGGATCTATTTCTTTCTTATTATCTGTCTAAATTCACTGAAACACTTAATCCTGTTTCACAGGTTCTCAACTGCAATTCTAATTTAACTATTAAATCCCTTCCTAATAAATTTGTCCTTGATTCAGGCACACACAACTGTCCTGCAACTATTTTATCTTCCCATTTTAATTCAGCAGCCTCAGAAAGTGAAACTATCATCCCTGATCCTTCTACCCTGTTATTTTTAAAGTACTTCCAGTCAAATTTAGTCCCAATATTTTATAAGCTAAAGACTGCCCTATTACCTACTGAAAATACAACGTCTTCTTTCTTGGGTCCCACCTCCAATTTTATCAAAGGCTCTTGGTGGTACCAGCTCTCAGCAAGCCTCTGACACCCCTATTCTGAATGTATGACTGTGAGTAACCACTCTGCCTCAGAAAATTTCAACATTTTACTCAAAGCATCCAATTTGCAATTGTAACTAATTATTTTCTTTTACACCTTTGCATCAAGAATGCATTGAGGAAAGTTACAAGGGGAAGTCAGTATAAGTGAGAACATTACAAGGATTTAATATTAGGGACTTTTTTTTCTCTTTATGTGATCAGATAAAAATCTTTTTATCACTATAAACCGGTTAAACAGTGTCATCTGGCTCATGCTAAATGAGGGCAAATCAAATCACGCTTATTAAGACACGACTGAAAAGTATAAGGTTAGGACAGATGCTTCTTTGGCTGCAGGAGAGGTTGACTGAATCAAAATAGCCAGCATTTAACCCAACATGAGTGTCTGCTTCCCCTGTATCACTGTTTTTACGGCTCAAAGTTAAAAACTCAATTTCAGTCCTAGTCTATCGAAAGAAGTTCCCATAAGATAGGCTTGTATATGGGCACTGACTGGTGGACAAAGAACTACTGAAGAGGAAATGAATATCTGTATTAGTTTGCACAAGAACAGATAATGTAGATAGTGATGCTGGTTATTTTACAAGGGGTTACTTTCATCCTTCTACCCAATAAAATGTTTGTTAAACAAGCTTCTAAAATAATCTTTTATTAATTAATTATAATTATATAAATTATATAATATTATATAATTATTATATATAATATAATATAATTATATTAATAATAATTAATAAGCATTTTTGTTGTTTTTGTTATTTGATGAACCTTTTAGGATAAAAGTTTCTATTGAACTTTATTCTGTCTAGATATTTCAATTCTGAAATGACTGTTGTGGTCATTTTGGTGATTTCAAGGAAAATCTGTCTTCCGATGATGATTAATGCCCTGGTTGCAATGAAGACCTCATCTATGCACAGACACACTCCCAGTTGCCAGGAAAAGCTCTCCAAATCCTCACTGCTACCAGGGCTCCCCAGCAACTGTGGATCTGGATGATGGTAAAGTATTAGGGCAACTGGTGATGTATCTTTCTTAATCACTATACTATCCTCATATGGTAGTGGTTAGGTGCATTGCCTTGTTCTGTTTTATTCTTGTTGTATTGTTTCACTTATTATCTCACTGTTTAACACAAGATTAACATATTTCTTTACCTTGGTGTCTGTGACCTTTGTACTGAGCTCATCCACTGGCAAAACAATTTTACACATGTGAAGATACCATCAAGAAAGTATTTGTGTTCAAAAGATGGTTAAAATGTTAATACACAGCTGGGTATTGGTGTATTTTAGCTTTTGAATGCCTAACCTGCCAAACTAGGAGTTAATTTTCTTCTCCAGAAAATAACTTCAGAAATACTCACCACTGAGGTCCCTACAAAAAAAAAAAAAATCTGAAATTAGGGCATAGATGGGAGCAAAACTATATACCTTCAGCTGCAAATAAACACAGTCCCATACATGGAAACACACACACCATTCTTGTAGAGTGGGCAAACACGGAGAACTTAAATGAGTGCAGAGTCCCAGAACAGAGAGAAAAGAGCTTATTCCAATTTATGACTTTTGTATTCTTTTACTAGACTCCAGCACAACACTTCAGTGACAATTGCTTACATTATGTTTAAGTCACTAACAGACATAGATGGGATACTCACCTGTGGCACTTCTGCCTTCTATCTCCTGTGTCCTGTAACCCTCTAACCTAACAGATGACAAGAGCCCTACTGGGATTTCAGTTTCAGCCTTCAAGTACAAAATACAAGGATCGCTCAAAAGCGAAAATGAGAAGATTGCTGAGTAGAATAGTCAATAAAGGAAAATTTCCTTCAATCTGCCCTTCAATCTGCTAGCCTAATAAATTCATCTGGTTATTCAGGATGGATGTAAAATCTCACTTTCTTCCTGTTATGCTTCATACACAACAATTCTAAATAAACTCTTTACACTTGTATGTAAAGTACAGAATACAGACATGGGATTAGCCACATTCCTACCTTCCTTTGTATCCTCTGTGAGCTACACAGCATACTATTTATGATTTTTAAGCACACAAACTTATTTGTCTATCCATTCCTTCTTGAGAGGTAAGCTGTTTCTTTCCTTAGCATTTACTTCAGTTAGTCAGATTAAAATGAACAAAGTAAAAAAAACTTTACAAGGTCCCTTAGGTAAATTACTTGCAAGAGATATCACTTAATAAGTAGCGTGAACACGTTCATTTTTACTTAACTGCCTCCCACAGTCTTAATTATCTCTCTCATATCTGAACAGTTTTTCCAATTTCTTCAAACATCCATTCTTTTTAATCTCCTCCCTTTTCTCTGTCCCTCCAATTTCTTTGAAGTTTTGAATCCAAAGGGATCCCAGAATCTGACCTGAAATATGTAGGTGACAACCTCTTCTGAGTGCCACGTAAAAATTGTTTTCCACAGTGAAAGTTTTCCCTGTGCACAACTGCCCCCAGCCACCACTGCTACCTTTTGCTCTGGTAGTCTGGACATCCTTGATCTGTAATTCTTTCCAGTGTCACAAACCTCAGGTCTGTATATCACATGTCACTTCTGTAGTTATTTCTGGCAAGGCTGCAAGAGGAATCAAAGGTTTCAGACTTCCCACAAGAAAAGTAGACAAAAGATTCTGATTGGGATTAAATGAATGGTCAATGTCATTGGGATTTGAGAGAATTATTCATATAGAAGTCATGTTTTTTTATTTTTATTTTTTTGCTTATTTTAAAGGATTTCATAACACAGAAATGCCAGAGGTTGTGAACTCACACACTCACCAGAAGCTAAAACAATCCCAGAACAGTGTTTTACTTTCATGTATATGCATAGAAATCACCAATTCTCAATTCTTGGAACAAATGCATAGTTACCTAGTTTGGAGAATAAGTCCTTTTTTCTGGAAATAAAAAGAAGGAAGAGAAAAGGCGAAGAGGAACTGATGTTACTTTTAGATTATGTCTAAACAATTACTTGATGTTTTTCAGTAGCAAGGACATTTGCTTTCTGGCTTTATTCTGCAGTGATTAATGTCCAGAAAATTTTATCTAGAAGGGCTTTCTAAGATGGTTAAGAGGAATGAAGGTAAAATGAAGTGGAAACTATAACTTATCCCTGTTGCTTATTGCTTATGAGCACATCATGCTTGTCCTGAAGGGGAAGCACATATTCTTGTCACAGCCACTGTCCATTACTGGGACATGAATGAATCCAGGTTTCTCAACTGTTGTTCCAAGTATGTCTGCACTGTAAAAGGCAGTGAGCTGAAAAAATCAAGTGAACTAATGGGGAGTCAGGTGGAATACTTACATACCAGAGAACAACACTGTGCTCCTACACTAGCTCAGGCCCAGCAGCAATCTAGGCTCAGTTACACGTGACATGTGATAATTCCCTCCTTCTAGCAAGGATGATTAATGGAGCAGAGCGGCATATTGTTGTGCTAAGGTTGCCACTGAGACACAGCTTGAGAGTCTGCTCCATGTACTGTCAAACTTCAGGTGCATGGACATATGGTGGAGAAACTTAACTAGTTTCTGAGTTATTGTATATGGCACTCTACTGCATTCAGTCTAAGTACTGCTGGTCTCTCCATCTGTGTGCAAATCTCTGGGACAAAAGGAGAGCACCAATTAGCACCAGGATCCAGACTTATCTTAAAGAGGAAAAAATGAGCACAGTGACTTGGACTCTCTCATCTGGGCAGACACAAATAGACCAATAAATGCTAATTTCCAAGAGTGTCTTGTTTTTTCCTCAATAAGATGATGCTTGTGAATCTTCTGTCATACCTTCTCATAATAACTCTTATGCAAAGAGAATGAAATGTAGAAGCTTCTTTGCACATAGTTCATTCAATAAAAATCTATTTTTGCTTCGTAAGCAACAGAACCTTTTCAGATTACCATTATTCATCATAAAATATAAAAAAAAGTCTTCATAATGACTTGCCACAATGGCAAAAGTATCAGGGAGGCCTCGTGAGTCCCAAATGTGCTCCATATTTTACATTTCTAAATGCCTCTGGGGAAGTATTTGGTATGACTAATCAAGTTGGCTTTAATGTAATACTCCTTACAAGAGTAAGCAGTAATTTCTCGACAAACTCTGAGAACAGTACAGTGGCATGTTTCCAGTGCTTTAAGTTTTATTCCCATTTAAGATCATGCTACCTAATAAATAAAAGAACAGCCTTGACATCCACCCCTTGATAAAACCAGAACATGTTCGCTGACAGAAGACACAAGCATATTCTGCCCACACTCAGGTATGCTTTGACTGGTATCCAGGGAAGGACACATGGAAACTGCACAGCTTACTATGGCATGGACTCTTAGATTTCAAACAATGGTAAAGAACTGCGAAAAGTCAATTATGGGGTATTTGTGTTTGTTTTAGCAAGTCTGTAGGAGTCTGATCATATTTTTAAAACCTTTCAAAGGCAGTAAGGGAAAATATAAAGCGAACATTTACTTCAATATAAAATAAAGACAAAATAGAGAGATAACTGAGGCAAAACAGCAAGAGACAGTGAAGAAATTTAAATAATCGTTGGATGGCAGGCTAGCAAGGCAGCAGATAAATTTCTGGCAGCACAGTATTAATGGCATTGCCATATAAATAGAAACAGAATCATCAATAAATCTTAAGAAGAATGAGTTACGGTATACTTTTGGGAGGGATTACTTCATACTGCATTGATACTATTTCTTTACAATTGCTTAATCATTTTATCTGATATTTTTTTCAATTTGATTTTTCTAGCATTTGAACCTCTAAATTTCAGCTAAAAAGCTGGTGGTAACTTATTGAAATATGAGAAAAAAATCCCCTGAAAAACGTGGATAATTTGCACTTCTTTTCTACATTGAATCCCATCAGTTTCAAAGGCTGTACATACAAGAAAAGCTATTTTACATTTCTTCATTGTTGTTTTTTTTGTCTTTTATAAATCATAGAATCATAGAAACATTAAATTGTTTGAGTTGAAAAAGACCTTAAAATCATCTGTCTCCAACTCCTCTTCTATGGGCAGGAATATTTTCTACTGGAATTCCTATAATACACAAAAGAATTTAAGAAGAGAGAGAAAAAAGAATATTATCCATATGCTACATAAATACAAAATCAATCACTCACACTTCTGTTTCTTATTTGTCTACCAAAACACAGAAACCTTTCAGTATCAGACTAGTTTTGAAGCAAAAGTAATGAGAGAGAGGGGGAAAAAAAATAAAAGAAAAAAAAAAAGAAAAAAGAAAAAAAAAGAAAAAAAGGAGTTCATGCTAATGCATGGTTACACTGCATCACTACTTTTATAATTGAGAGTGGTAAATGGTTTTTAGCCTCCTTGTGAGAACACATAACATTCATGAATCCATTGGTTCTGCTCTGCAACTCTGAAATGCATCAACAAAGCTAATGATTCACTAGATTAATGTAATTGCAACATTGAGCAATATGTCTCTATAGATGCTATCCTGCCTTTAACATATACACCAGTCCCAGGCAGTTTCCAAACACAAATAGTAACACATTATTATAGAACATTTTTTTTTTCTATCTTAGCTATTCAAAAGAGAAAGTGAACACAATTTTTAAAAAGTACTATTCTTAGTGGTCATGAGAAGTAACAGAAATACCAAGCAGTTGTATAAATGAAAGAAAACTTTTGGGTTGTTGAACTGAATGTTCTTGTTAGCTGCAGGATACATACATAGCATCTGTGATAAGAGAATTGGCATGTATACCCTGCGTAGCAGAGCATTTGGGGGGATTTGTCTGCCCACACAGAACTTCAGGACTGGGGCCTGTGAGAGAGGAGTGAGCAGAGTGGTTGTTGAAGGACTGCCATAGCAGGAGACAACAGGGCTGGTGGCAGAGCCTTAAAATTGAAAATACAGTAGGTACTGTATACATACACACATATATCATTCAGTACATAAGTACTTATTATATTGCAAATGCTTTCATTTCAGCAGGAACATCCCACTTGCAGCATACTCCAGACACTGATCACATGGCCAATTTCAGTTGATTGAACCTTACAGAAGTAGGACAACATGAGTGCAGGGGTAGAAAAGGTCCTGGAGGAGAGAGAATAATCTGACCTCCAATTAAACAGGTCAGTAACATGACCTTCAATCCATTCACCCTTAGGGTAGGGGTGGAGAAAAGAACAATTTGGAATGAACAAACTCAGACCCTTTCTGCTCATAGAAGTGCAGGGTCAGGTCTGCAGAGATCTCTTGATGCCCTTTACTGAGCTAGTTCAACATCTAAAGAACAAACTCGTAGCCACCACTTTTCTCCTGATCTGACTGGAAGGTTTTAGAGATCCCTTCAAAAGAGGGAACGACACGTACCAAGAAAATAACCAAAGGAGACAGGCAGAAACAAACAAGAGCTGTCAGTGACAAAGAGAAAAAAAGAGGGAAGCTAAAACTTCGAGAGCAGAGACCAGGTACAGACCCAGAGGCAGACAGAAAGAACTAGAGTGGGAAGAAGAGATGGGATTCAACAAACAAGAAGGAATCTGCTCCTTCTCCTAATCAGTGGACTGGAGAGGATGAACAGAAGCTAGGAAGGAGAAAAGATACTGAATAGCTTGAGACAGGAAAAGGCCACAGATCTGCCCCATGGGGATGCATAACTCAGTCATTATCTGCTTTGTTCTAGGATTTTTCTTATGGGTAAGTCACATCAAGTTCTTTTTAACACGGTCTGTGCTGTGAAGTTATGTGGGAAAGCTGGAGGAGTGTTAGCAACTGATGATAACAGGAATTTCTGCAATACTAGAAGGAGTTGGGCATAGGCATGGAGACAGAATACTTGCTGTAATTCCAGGGATGGTAACGCAGAAATCAAGGTACCAAGGCAGAACAGGAAGCGTAGGAGTGTAATATGTAACAGGAGTTTTTAGGGCTTCAAATATTTGAGCACTGAGAACAATTTATATGTGTAGTGTAACAGCTTTTGGTGGGGAAAAGGAAAGTTGTGATCAGCCTGAAGGAAGTTGGGGTCTTCACTGGGAACAATGTTGAGTAGGATTTTATTGACTATGTGAAGATGTGAAAATGGTGTGGTTGGTATCACAGTAACTTCAAATCTAGAGCAGAATATACGAGAAAATTATTAAAGATAATAGTAAATCATTTTTATAGGAAATTCAGACTGCTAACAGTCTATGTAACAAAGATACAGGTTGCATATCTTGTTTTCTCCTTCTAGTTTCCCAAAGTAAGAAGTGAGGAAGGGTGTCTCAATGCTGAATTGTGAGTATTCGTAGGTATTGCACTCTTTTAAGAAAACAATGAAGGACAAAAGACATAACTGTTATGACATGGTGGCAGACATTTTCCAGAAACACTGTAACTGTTGAAAACTTAGATAAAATGTCCCTTGCTTTCAAGGTGAGATGCATTGATTGCTACCTCTTCAACACACTGATCCTGCAGTACCATTTCTGCTTCCTATTTGGATAACTGTTATGATAAAGAACATTCTGGCGTAATTTTGATTGGCTGAGGTTATGAATTTGGAAGTGACCATTCCTTGAAGATTTGTTTTTTTAAATATACTGCCTTGATGATGTCATTTGTAAGAATGAAAGAAATTAAGACAAATTAAGGAGACACAGGAATGGCTCAAATCTGCATCAGGGAGGGTTCAGACTGGAGATTAAGAAAAAATTTGACTTTATTCTACCTACTCTTAAAAAAAAAAGGGGGGGGGGGGAGAAGAGGGGGAAGGAAAAATGAGGATTCTGTTTTGATTGAAGAAATACATTTCAAAAATGCACAGGAAATGTCTGCTGACTGAAACAAAAGGAACATACAACACAGCATCTAAAATATGCCCACAGTATAGGGCCAGAAAGAAATAAAAAAGAAATTCAGGAGGAAAAAAAAAAAAAAGTAAAACAATAGTATTTGACAGACTAAATGGTGAAAAAAACATATTATGGTAAGGAAGTTTAGAGAGTACATGATATAGATTGCTAAGGCATGAAAAGAGACTTGGTTAAGCTCAAATATCAGGATAACAAGAGATAAAGCCAAAGAGAAGAACAACTCACTTCTAACAGAAGATTGATGAGGTTGGACAACTGTCTCCTATACAAAATGAGAACTGTGGGTTTCTCATCATTTGTGCAATTTACAAGCTGGAGTGTGAGGGGAGCTGGCAGAGAACGCAGTGGGAGATCTTCCTATTTTGTTGTTCTATGTCTAACTATTTCTTTCTCCTCAGCTGTTCAGGTACTGAGTGGATCCGTCTCTGGTATATTTGGTAAGATGGCTTGTGATTACTTAAAATATGTGCATCACTGGGCAATTCTAGCAGCAAATAGTGGGATTAAATGGCATCTTGTAACTCACTCAAGTGTGATGCTACTCTCCACTTTACCTCCATGCCCTGTAAATGCTCTACAGTAGCAAGGCACCACCTTAGTCATTATGTTGTCTTCGGCAAACAGTGAATTGCCATCACAGGCATTTTTTCAATGTCACGTATAGTTGTAAGTATAATATTAATAAAGCCTTTGTGTCATTATATGCCTTTTAAAAGGCCCATTTTTTAAAATAATTTCATTCTGATTCCTTAGAAATTCAGTATGAGATTAAAAAGAATTGCAGTTGTTGGGCATCTACAAGGTTGCATTAGTAAGAGTGAAGCTAGCACATTGAGTTATGATTTTTCCCCTCCACTTGTAACTCATAAGGACACTCCTGGAATAGCTAGCTCACTTTTGTTTCCCCAGTTAGAAAGAGATGTTGACAAGCAGGGGCAACAACAACTAGATACAACAAACTGGCTAGGGGACATGATGTATGAGGAGGAACTAGGTTTATCCATCCTGGAGGAGGCTAAGAGGTAGGGAGAAAGGAACTCAACTGATGCTTTCCACTAACTAAGGTAGGTCTAGATTGAAGATAGAGCCAGATTTTCCTCAGAGGTGCACAGCAAAAGGATCTGAGGTCATGGACCAAACTGCATGCAGGGAAACTGGTTAGACAAAGACAAAATGCTTACCTCAAGGTAATGTCACACAGGAACTGGTGCTTGAAAGAGACATGGCATCCCCTTCTCTGGAGACCGTCAAACTCTATTGAAAAAGGCTCTAAACAATTGTGTCTAGCTTTGACATTAGCAAGGAGAGATTTTAATATGCCCCCTCAAAAAAAAAAATCTTTCTGTCCATATCCAGTTTTCTCTCTTCTTCTAGGCTGGTGGTTGTGATTGGTGGACTGCTGCTGCTGTGCGGCTTGGTTTCTGTCTGCATGAGATGCTGTTTCACTCACTGCCGTCAGGCTGGGGAGGAATCAGGTCCTCAACCCTATGAGGTCACTGTCATTGCTTTTGATCACGACAGCACTCTCCAGAGCACCATTACATGTGAGTGGGCTTTGCCAGATACTGGGCACCTCACAACATCCCACTGTGGGGGTTGCACCATAAAATGCCCAGACAGGCATATGAAGTCCTCCAACGGGCTGGCAGAAGGATGTCCTAGGCAGGGTGCTGGGAATGTGGCATCTGTAAATACTATAAATTCAGGTATTCACCAGGCCTTATGTAGCAAATATGGTCAGATGGTGAACTGTTCGTAAGACATGTTTGGGTGGACTAAGGGCAGCTGCAAGATCCTGGATGGCATTAGAGAAAAGAGTAATTATGGGATGTTGCTGATGGGGCTTCATTCCTCCCTTTATGGGAGGACCAAGGGGCAGGAAAACATTCTGGCCATGGGGAGAGAAAAGCTTGTGCACTGCAAATATACCTGTCCCACTTTAATTGTACAGTGCTTTCAGGATGAGGGAAATAGCTTCTGTCTCCTCCCTTTCAGCTCTCCATTCGGTATTTGGGCCAGCCGCCAGGAGGATACTAGCAGTGGCACACTCCCACAACACTGTGCAGGGCACGCCACCCCTGACAGCATCAGACACTCCTCCAGTCTACGATGAAGCTCTACACACGAGCAGGTTCACTGTTGCCAGGGCAGGGCAGAAAATGCTAGACCTGGATCCAGCGACTAAAGAAAAACTGCAGACATCTGCCGAGGACAAGGATGTCCAGCCAGTCTTTGCAGGACACTAGTGCTTACGTTCACTGAATGGCAGTAAAATTCAGAATAGTAACATTCAGAGAGTAGTTCTTGTGGTCAGGGTTAGGAGTATCAGATTAATCCCCTTAGTCTAATGAGAAAGGGAAAAAAAGAGACTAAAATTCCAGATAGTTCTAGATCCAGAATATTTGGATAGTTCCTTTTTACACCTTGAGATAAGTGACCATTGGCAATCCCTGGATCCATTTATTATACACACACATCACTAGATTCACAGATTGCATATCCAAGCATGCAGCAAGATCAAAGTGCTGAGCCTTGCAGGCTGGTGCTGGATACCTACAGGGAGATGCTATCTCATTCTGATTGCCACCAGCCTAAATTTCCTGGGGATGGCAGAGGTTTTCAGAGCAGGAAAAGCAATACGAAAAGGTCTTACACCAATATTAAAACCAAACTCCAGGAAAGCACCAGCCATCCATTCACAGTAGAAGAAAAAAAAAAAGAGGCTACCTGTACACAATCTGCATGTAAGTGAAAGATAGCATAGCGTACACTGGTAGTATTTACAGTTCCCTAAATGCTCTACAGGATATATAGAGGGAGTACACTCTTGTTTTGAATATGATATATAGCAATTCTGAAATAGCAGTTATAAGCTCTGGTATTTGAATTGAAACTATGATGTGCGCAATAACAAATCAAACAATAGGAGAAGAAAGTGTTCTGTTGTTAAAATAAAGTTTAATTATGTTTTAGTTGCCTTCATATTGTATCACTTATTAATTATTCCTACCACTGCTGTCAAAATCAGATCAGTCTAAAGAAGATGATTTAAAACATTTAAGCCATTTTTCAGATATAAATAATTTGTGAGTCTTTCCTGATCCATAGAGATATGATTAATCACAAATAGATATTCATCAAACTGCTTGGATGAGCACTGCTATGGACTAACTGCAAAAAATTTTAATACTTCAATTCAAAGTTTAATTCAATTAGATACTCAAAGTGACTGTTGAATTACACTGGTGTTGTCTGTACCCCAGGTTTTGCAACTGAAAACATTAAAGAAGAATAACATCAGATACCAAACAATAAGCAGTCATTATTTATTTTATTTTTATTACCTTAGTTAATAATTACTTTACATGTTAATGTTGATATGTATGCATAGATCACAGACTGAACATCTGAAGTGACTGCACAGCTCTTCCTGCTATACTACCCAAAACCTCACAGATTTTAACATGTTGATGTTTGCAACATTTCTGTGAAATACAGAATAATACAGCCGCTTTTCAGATATGGAGAGAAAGGATTGAGATTATAATCATCAAGGGATCTAGAAAGGAATGTTGGTAAGATATCTCCAGGGATAGCATAAAGCAGAACTGAACAACTAGAAGATCTTTGATTGTGTCCCAGACTTTGGCTGGTCACAGAAATTTTGTATCCAAGAAAAGAATTTAATGCAGGTCTCAGTTCCCTAGCTCACCACTATTTTTTTTTTTTTCCTGAATTGCCTAGTCATTTGTTAATTGCATCAGTAATAGATGAAATTGAATAAAATAAATAAGTGACATATAAGGTTATGTCTCTTATGTTACGTAGCACTTGAAATAATAATAACTGTTTGTGCAACATCCAGTTGTGTGACCTATTTTGTAAGCTGATCTCTGAAGTCGAGTTCAAGCCTGATGTCTCTATCACGCTGCAGAACATTTCCTGGAAGTCTCTTGTTTACTTCAGAGTAAAGTCCTGAAGCAAGCAGAGACATTTGCTGAAAATGTGTCTGGCCCTATTAAGACCAGAAACTTCTTGGAAGCCTTCACAAACATTTCCATTTGGAACATACCATTCCTGCGCTGTCTCCACCCCCTTTTTTCCTGCTGAAGAACACAGCCGGCCAAGTCCTGAGCTGTGCTTTTAACGTGAGATGGCAGTCGTTCTCCACAGGGGAGCAATCTCACTGCTAGAATTCTTCCCAAACCTAATAATACAAGAAAGGATATTTTAAAAGAATTTTTTATGATAATTTTGTAATTTTGATCAGATGTGCAATAAAAAAAGGAAGTTTTAAAATGTTTTACTCCTTCCCCCTCCTCTGCATCACATCACCTTTGCTATCTCTGTTCTCCATTTCAAGGAAAAAATAGTGTGTCACTTGTACTGAGAGCTGGATATTACCTGCTGATCTGAGTGTATTTCCCTCGAGCAGAGCCACTATTGTCTAACTCTCATATACTTTTCTGTCTGCTCATATCTTCTTCCATTTGACTCATGCTTCATTGTGACTGACTGTAACAGGTCTTTTGCTGGCAAGAGATCAAATAATGTGACAATAATGATAGATACAACTTCATTTGTTAAGGATTTCCTAAAGTGGTTTCAGATGAGTGAATTCAGAGAAAATACTCTTGCAACTGATCTGACACTCAAAGTCCACAGGATATAATAAAATAATAGAAAAGAAAAAGAAAAAAGAAAAAGAAAAAGAGAAAGAGAAAGAGAAAGAGAAAGATAAAGAGAAAAAGAAAAAGAAAAAAAGAAAAAGAAAAAAGAAAAAGAAAAAAAGAAAAAGAAAAAAGAAAAAGAAAAAAAAAAGTAAAAGAAGAAAAAGAAAAAAAATGTAAAAGCAGACCAACAGCCACCATATCTCATGGGCATCAAACCTTTTGGCTTGCCTGGGCCGCATTCAGTGAACAGAAATTGTCTTGCGCTGAGTAAGTCGCTCCAAAAGTAATGCCTCCTATTTATTTCCATGGATATTATGGTTGACACAAAGAGCTCCATAACAGTGTTTGACAGAGCAAATCTCAGCTACAAAACACTAACTTTCCACCACACTAACATAACCACCACCATTAACTATTCATTTTCATCCACAAGAAACAAGAGCCTTAATGCTGCTCTCATAAAAATCTGAACAAGTGAAGGTGACCCACTGTCACCACAGCTGAAACACACTACCTCACCACTGTTTAGTCTCCATAAACATCCAGCAAGTGGGTGCAATTTCTTCCTCATGGAGGAATTCAAAGACACGCCTTTGCTTCATATTCTCTTCTATGTCAGACACTATTTTCTCAGATGATCCCTCTGCTGCTACCTGCTACACAGCAAAAAAAAAAAAGTGCAATGGAATATTGGTGGGAAGGTTCTGCCTCCACTGCCATACCACTAACATCCACCTCTGATGTTACGGGTCAACATAATATAACAGCAGGCATTACTTTTGGAGCAGCCCTAATAAAATATACACTATTCTTAATGTATAAGTTAAAAACATTTTGACTGTAAATACTTTTTCTTTAAATTTAAAAAGAAAAAGAACAAAACCTTAAAACCAGTGGGTTTTAAGTCAACTCATTTGAGACTCATTTGAGTCAACTCTTTGAAAGGTTAGATAACAGCAGGATAAGGGGAAATGGTTTTCAGTTGAAGTTGAGGGAAGATTCAGGTTGGATATCATTGGGAAGTTCTTTACCAAGAGAGTGGTGAGGTGCTGGAACAGGCTGCCCAGAGATGTTGTGGATGCCCAGTCCCTGAAAGTGTTCAAGGCCCAGTTGGATGGGACCCTGGGCAGCCTGGTCTAGTATTAAATGGGGAGGTTGCCTGTTGTGGCAGGGTTGGAGATTTATGATTCTTGAGGGCCCTTCCAAATCAGACCATTCTGTGATTGTGTGCTTTTGTTTTTCTGAAACTGACACACCAGTCTGGTTCCGTGGCAGTGGCTGCGATTCTTAGTGAGGATTCAAGGTATTCACCAGAGATTTTTTACTGAATTTTATTCTTCCTGTACTTCATCCTTGACAATAATTGTTCAAAATGTGTTTACTGCCAAAAATCACTGACATGAATAAAATGGGACTGTAAAGCAAAGCAAATATTTTTCTCTGCTAAAATAAGGATACTGAAAGTCAATTAAATAGAGCACAATAAAAGAGCACAATGACACTATTTGATTGAGCAAATTCTCAGCTACAAAACACTATTTTTCAACATAGTCACCACCACTAGCTATCAATTTTTACCAGCAATCAACAAGAGCCTGCATACCACTCTCGTAACAATCTATGCCAGCAAAGGTGACCTACTGCCTCCATCTCCTCTGCTGAAACCCATCACCTCATTGTGCTCACATCCACAGTTTGGTCTCCATGTTCAATAAGCACAGATGAATGTCAATGGGTGCAATTTTTTCTGCATGGAGCACTTCAGTGACATACCTTTGCTTCATATGCACTTCCATGTCTGACGTCATTTTGTCAGACTGTCCCTCTGCTGCCATCTGTCACATGGTGACAAAATGTAATGAAATACTGGCAGGAAGATTCAACCTCAACTGCCATACCATCAACATCCAACTCTGATGTTCTGGACCAAAATAAAAAAAAAATAGGAGGTATTACTTTTTGAGCAGTCCTAATATTTTTAATGTATACAAGTAACGAAACTTATTTTAATTCCCAATATTTCCATTAAAACATTAAAAAAGAGAGCAACAAAAAATAAAAGTAGAGAGATATTTGAACTTGTCTTTGTGAAACTAATTTAACAGTCTGGTTTGATGGTTGCATTTCTTCGTGAGTTTTCAAGCTGTTCATCAAAGGTTTTTCATCTAATTTTGCTCTTCCAGTAATTTATCCTTGAAGATAGTTGCTCACAAATCTATGCGCTGCCAAAAACTAAAGACATGAGTAAGATGTGGAAGTGAAGATATTTTTGTCTGGTAGGACAGGGCAGAGGTCTGCTGCAGGATAGGCTGGGACGGGATGCGTGCAATCTGTGGGTCATAGGTTGGATGTGCCTGCACTGAGAATTTTTTAAAAGGCCAGTCTGTGGTGATACAGACAGAACAATCACCTCAGGGGAGATATCAGTAGAAGAGTGATTTACAGCTGATACAACTACAGAGCAGTTTCAGGGACTGTCCTGGGAGATATCTACCTAGATGGCATCTCCAAGAAAAATAAGGCAAATAAGAAAATAACAGGGATGTTTTTATTCTGAAGTCAGGGAATTTTATCCAGTCATGTACATATTTCCAAGCTAGTAGTAGGACACCGCAAAGCTCCAAGCACTGCTCCTGGAGTGTGTGTGGTACAGGATGGACTACAGCTCCCTCCCTTTCCCCTGGATTTTGTGTAAATATTTTCATTTCCTGCTTCTATGGCTACAGCATTGGCAAGGCTTGAGGAATCCCTTATGTGAAGCGCCAAGCACACAATATACAAACACACCACTCTACTACATAAACACTATACTTCTAGCACTCCAGGTTAAGAAAGTTCATTGTTTAGCCACCCTGTGAACTATGTTGTGCCTGGAGTCCAGTGAAAGAATAACCAATCCATTTTTCAGATCCTCTCTCTAGCACGCGGCCCCTTAATGCGGGGTTTGTCACATGCCCATGGGTTGACATGTTAGTAAGAACTATAAGTCAGATGCTTGTTTGTCACTGCTCCTGCATGCATCATCTTCCTGCCAGCCGCTGCGCCAGCACCGAGGTTGTTTTTACTGAGCCACAGGAGGTGGAGACGGGAGGAACGGGAAGCAGGAGGAGCGACCTTGTCGGGGCGCGTCCGGGCTGCGTCATCGGGCAGGAGTTCAGCGACGGGATTTGTGATCGTCACGTGGGATTTGCTGTGGGGAGGAGAGGTTACCTGGTGATATTCTCACCAGGTCGTGTCTTGGCACCAGAGGAGGGGAAAATGCAAGACTCTCTCTGGTTTGTTACAGAATTTCAAGCTAGATGTTAGCTACTATGCAGTTACCTCCTCTCTTTTGTTCTTGAGGAAGACATATCTATGTCTCTATGGACATGGAGATTTAGCAACTGCTATGGGGCAGGCAACTAGGAAGCAAAAAGGAGGCCAAACATGTTACAGAAAAGCACTATGGCATGAAGACAGCTTTTTCTCCTGGCATAAAAAAAATCAATGCCTCGGTTCTGAGTCATCCTTCTGAGATCCTCTGACTCTACCAGCAACTATTGGGAAATGCTCCAATGTCTAATGACAGAATGAGAGAAACAAGTCAGTGATGCTTCCTGTACTAACCTCGTGTATGCGAACTACTGAAGACTGATCCATGCCATTCCCACTGTGGCTTGTTCTACCTTTAGGAGAATCTGGCACATACTTGTTGGAGGTCACAGCACCATGTGGACATGTAACTACTTAAGCACAAAAGCATCTGCCAGAGTTCTCTGGGAGGAGGTGGAGCTGTCGGGGGGTAGGGGGGAAGGAGGAGGGACAGAACAGGACAGAGACATTATAACCCTCCAAAAATAGATGTCAGCATTCAGGTGAGAAAAATCACATCTAACGTGTCTGTTTATTACCTTACACTATGAAGGCATTTTAAGGTGACAGACTATGGTACAAATGCCTAATCTGTAAGTGTAAGTGAGATTTCTATCTCATGCCCGTCTGCATTCACTGGGTAAGATCATCTCTGAACTGCCACTGTCAGTGCATATCTGCTTCTAAGTAAATGTACTTCCTCCGTATCTCTCCTTCACGCAAGATGAGAGATCATAGTCACCAGACATTACCAATATACCTCTGAATTCAAGAAGCAATGGGCGTAGAGTGCAAAGGTGGGTGGTGGGTAGTATATGATAAACAACTCTCTCCAGGGCAAAGAGCACAAACTAGCACCCTGAATCTGCTGTGGGGATATGCAATAGGTCCTTCCCATTGTTGGGATAACTCCTTCCCTTCAGGCAACTCAGGTATGTGTATCAGTGTATAGGGATAAAGAAACCATTAACACCTGAAGCATGAGTTTCTTGGGGCAGCCTTAAAGATGTATATGAATACTTCTAGAAAAAGATGAGGGCTTTTTCCTGATCCTTTTCCCCCGATCCTATTTTTATTACTTATTATTTCGTTATGATGCCCTTACAGAGCATTGTAATGGAACTTCCATCTTTGGTCTTCCATTTCTTATGGTTTTGAGCTGACTCTGCTCTAGTCTGGATTTTTTTTTTCCATTCAAACCATACTGTAGAATCATGGTGCCTGCAAAATAGCAACTATGTATTTTCCCACTCCTATTCACTGTGCCAGCAAGCTAGCTGAATCGAGTACAGTGAACCTGCATTCTCTTACTTCTGCCTCTGGTGTGGCCTTTGCCTTTGAGTGTTGCCTTATACTAAGGCAGTCTACTATTCCACACAACACTCGCTGCTATCAAAACTGCTGCACAAATAAAACATCATTCTTGGAAAAGTTCCACTTCTATGGATGAAGCATGCAATGGAATAATTATTTGATGCACTCCTGTTCAATGTCTCCAGGGCAATAGCAGTTTTTCTTTTTAGTACTGATTTGACCATGTGGACCCATACTTCAGCACCTTCTCTTTTGCTGGTCAGTACTGTGAGCTTAGCCACACTCAGAAAAAAACAAAAAACAAAAAACAAAAAACAGAACTAAAGGATGATACTACTGTGTGTATCATCTAAAATTGGCTGGCTATTTAGACTTCTTTGCAGTTAACTCCCTTTACCACATGCTGCTTGTAACGTACCTCTGGCCTGGGATGTTATGTGACACACTTGTGATTTGAAGAAATCAATGCGTAGGAACTTAACAGCAACGTTTTGTTACTGTTAAGCCAGGTGTTCTTTCTTAGCAGCACTGGGAAGTACTGGGGACATTTCTACTATAAGCACTTCCAAGATTATATGATTCGAAGTCCATTATATTTCTACAGATAGTATATACTCATCAATTACGTGTAAGACAATTAACACGCCTATTTCACATAGTGATTTATGAGGTTTCCAGTCTACTAGTCCATGGTCTCTTCTACTGTCTAGTGCCCTTTTAGCATCCTGACAGTCAAACAGACAGCCTTTTACTTTAGCCAGTGGTCTTCCTCTCTTGTCCTCTAGATGAACTTTCCTCACTGATGCATGCTCAGTAGGAGAATGCCTATTGTAAGTAATTTATAGGTACCAAAATCGTAATGTTTGCTCAGTCAGCACCCGGCCATTATTTCTGGACATTTGTTTGTCCTTGGATAGAGATAAGTTTGTGGCGACCTGTCTTTTAGTGATATACACTGGGGTGTTAACCTGTTTTTTAATAATATATACTGGGTTGTAGAAGATAAGGAGGATAGAGGGGAGAATCTTGATGCCTGCCTGTTGCATCCCAACCTAATCCCAGAGTGAGACAATTCGACCTTGTGTGGAGGTCATAGCTTTCATTGTTGTGTTTCTTTTGCTGAGAGCCTTTTGTCAAAACAGAACAGTCTTACGTTTTCTAGTCCATAATACTACATCCACACTATTCACAACATCTAAAAGCTTTCACAGTTTTGTAAGAATTAACCACATAATACAACAACTTTATTCCTAAAATACGTGGTATTTCTACTTTTTCAAATCAACTATTCCTTAAAACAAGTTACAAAACACACTTCCTCAACTCGCCTCCTCTCCCTTGTTGTTTAACCGGAAAAGAGAATAAACAGAACAACCCAGATCTGCTAACAGCAGGGACAGACACAACAACTAGCCTTCTATTTTCCCTTTTTCCTCCGCTGTACAGCTCACAACCACGTACAGAACAGCCTCATGAAGGCGCTCGCACGGGGACACCTCGGAGGTCGGTGCGTGAGGACGGGCGCGCGGCTGCGTGGATAACCCCTGAGTCACGCACTTCACGTTTATTTTGGCGGCTGTGTTTCTGCGGATTTTGTTGTTGTTGTTGTTGTTGCTGTTCTTTTTAAATTGTTACCACGAAAAAAACCCGAAACGCACAGCAACCCAACGTAAAGCCAAACGCCCACCACAGACACACGCACGAGGGCGGCGCGCTCCCCGGCTGCAAGCGCCCGCACCGCGCTGCAATGGCGGCCGCGGCGGAAGGGGAGGGCGCGTCGCGGTGACATCACGCAGCAGCACGGCACGGAGCTGCGCTCCGCTGGGCTCGGCTTGCGTGAGCTGCGCGGGTGTCGTTGGGTTTGCTGAGTCGTAGGTGACGGTGGGAGAGCGGTGGCCGGCTCGGAGGTGTCGCATCATGAAGTTCCAGTACAAGGAAGACCACCCGTTCGAGTACAGGAAAAAAGAAGGGGAGAAAATCAGGAAGAAATACCCCGACAGAGTCCCCGTGAGTGTGCCGGACGAGCGCTGCCCTCGGGCTAGCTGTGCAGACATCGCCATTCTTTGCTGTCCTTGTCGCTGCCGCCTGCTGCTTTGCTTCTTTTCTCTGAGAAAAACGGGATTAGGAAACATGATTACTTTGACGTTTCGATATTAATTCCAGACTGCTTTCTCTTTAGTGCGAACGTATTCGTTGTTTTACGCCAAGGTCTGTGGGTGGGTGTGGGGGTCTTTTTTCAGGCATCCGCAGTAATTCGACTGCAAGAACGCTGTTAATCTTATTATGGCAGCCTGTGTGCGTGGGACTGGCGGATGGGGAAGGAGCTTGCTCTGGGAAAATGGAGGAGAACAATGAATGAGTAAAACAGGCGTTCTTTGTAAGAAAAAAGACCTAAATCAAATGTTTTCCTTTTATTTTTTGCCTTTTTTTAGAGCTTGCTCTTCAGTATAGTCGTACTCCGTTCTTTTCCTTTGCGTGAAAGAAAAAAAAAAAAAAAAAAAAAAAAAAAAGGATGCTAAATAATAATTCTCAGTCTTACTTCTCTCTTGTTTAATCATCCTGTGGAAAAAAAACAAAAAACAAAAAACAACAAACATCATTTGGAAAACAAGATCATCTTCTAGCTAAACTTTCCTTCCTTATCCTTAGGTCCCTCTGGAATCCTGGTGGAAAACTCCTGGCTTTATAATTTGTAACAATAATTGCCAAAAGAAATAGTAACACTAGTTTTTATTTTATTTTATTTTATTTTATTTTATTTTATTTTATTTTATTTTATTTTTTTGTCCCCTTTTAATAAATGGTTTACAGCTTTTCTCTCCAACCCCACTGGGAGAGTTCTGTCCTAGATGCAGCGTGCAAAAGAACTGTTACAACTTAGGTTTTCCCTGTAGGATGGGACCATTTTTTCATTTTGAGAAAGGCCCACAACTGGGTTGATAGAAGTTCTTGAAAGTCAGAATTTGGGTACGTTTTACCCAGTCATTTTTGGGGCCCCTAGCACATCAGAGCAGGTTGAGCACATAGTGTATGCAGTTCTGTCTTTTGAGATGAGGACCTCAGAGGGCTCAGCTGGTCAGGAGAGAGGCAAACTGTAAACTGAGGGTCGACATGGCAGATTATGCAGCAGGTCATGATAGAAGTAACTGGAAGAACCATGTGGAGAGCCCGGCAACAGACCTGGTGTGGCAGGAAGTAGAAATATCAAGACAGAGGGGCATTAGCAGAGTGTTATGGACAAAAACAGGATCAAAGTGAGTGAGGTGTGCTGCAGCTAAGGAAAAGTGAGAACACTGCCTGGAGAGGTCTGATGTGTATTGTTGGGGGAGGCTTGTTGTTGGAGCTGCATGTGGAACAAATGAGTGCAGCAAATGGTTTTTACATCAGTTCTGTCACTGCCCTTCACAGCAGTATGATCCTTAACAACAGTGTCCCTTTGGCTGCCAACGCTTCAGTGTCGTGATACATCTCAGCATTTTGCTGAAATTAGACAATTTCAGCATTCTGCCCCAGTCCATTGTTACCAGAGTCACCTCCCAGCAGTAAGAGATATGAAGGTAATATGTGTCTGGCCTTTGGATTGTTTTTGTAGATTTGACTCTGTGTGCAAAGTAACCTTTAGAAGAGATACCTACCTGGAAACTGACTACAGTTATAGTCTAGGAAAACACCTCCATTTTTCCCTGACTCTTTGTAAGAGGGAGATCTGTCTCAAGCTTTATGATTTGATTTGAATCCTTTCTAGGTGTTTAGAATCCCCAAAACTCACCTTGTCCTCATAGCCATGGCATAAATCAAGGTACCCTCTATCTTCCTTTGTCTAGCGACTAAGCTAAATGCCATCCTTTTGAGTCAGTTTGGTCCTGTCACTGCTGCTACCTAGCAGTTCTGCTTACCAGTCTTCTAAATGGAAAGCAAAAATTAAAGGCTTTTTTCTGCTGCAATTTGTTAAATACTACCTTGTAGCATTTCAGGATAAGAAAACAGGCAAAGTACTCTTGCTGGTCAGCCTGCATCTGTGTAGTGAGATTGTGCCTTTCCTTCACAATACTTACCAATTGTATCTTGTATGGAAATGCATGTCCTAACACAGACTTAATCTGAAAGAGCTCAGTTGCCTAGTAGTTGAGGTTCTTGAAGTTCTTGCACTAGCAAACTACACATGTGTTTTAGAAAGAAACAGAATTTTCAGGGCTTTTGGCTGTGTTGGAGGCATCTAAATGGAGTGCAGCGCAAAGATGTCCAAGCCAGCATCTCTACTGTGTGATATGCTTTGCAGATACTTGGATCTGGAAGGAGGAGAGTTTGGTTGGTGTGGCACTTTTTCCAAGTTAATACACAAAGCTCATCACATTTTTTTCCTTTGGCATACTGTTTCATTGATGTGTCAACACCATTTTCCTCCTAAAGAAGGAGGAAGCACAAAGCATGACAGTTCAGCCTTTTCTATTGTACAACTGACACAGCTGCTGATTTTTGTTGCCAAAGGGCTGGGAGCATGAGTCCTTAGAAATTAGTCTCACAGTGTCTCACATAGGCTGTATACAATCACAGGTTCTAGCAGAATTACAAAGTTTAGAAAGTTCAGAAAATTGAACTTCTTTTTTTAGAAGGTTGAAAATGGTTTCTGCAGAATGTAGATTGAACCATGTGACATATCTCTCTACTTGATCAAAAATACATACAAGGAAAAAATAACAACTGCCACCAGTGTCTGCATTTTCTTTCCACATGCACGCAGTATTTCCATGGAAACATATCACCAAGCTTTGGAAAGATTTCCAAACCTTTTTATATTCAAGTCACTTGGAATAGTTCCTATTTCAGAGAGAAGCATTTTGCCTAGCTCTGGTAACATAAAGTTCTATGTAGCAGGAGATCTCTTCGCCTCTCTGACCTCAAAGCTGCTGAGCTTATTCTTTCTTATGTCAATGTATAATGAGGATTAGTATTTGGTGCCAAAGGTCTCTGTAAGTCCAGGTGGTAATGTGTTGTTTATTCATTATGTATTTATACAAATAAAGAAATGTGTGTAACTATATTAAATAGGGGAAATAACATCGAGTTGTTGGATCAGGTCCAGAGGAGGGCCACAATCAGAGGGCTTGAACACTTCCTCTGTGAGGACAGGATGAGAGAAGCTCTCTGGGGCTCTTCAGCCTGGAGAAGAAAAGGCTCTGGGGGGACCTGTGTAGTGTTCTACCAGTACCTGAAGGGGCCCTACAGGAAAGCCGAAGAGGGACATTTTAGAAGGGCATGTGGCGACACGATGAGGGGAGCTGGTTTTAAACTGAAGAGGATAGATTTAAACTAGGTATTAGGAGGAAATTCTTTACTGTGAGAGTGGTAAAACACTGGAACAGGTCAGTCTGCCCAGAGAGGTTGTGGGCGCCCCTCCCTGGAGGTGTTTAGGGCCAGGCTGGATAGAGCTTTGAGCAACCTGGTCTAGTATGATGTCCCTGCCTATAGTAGGGGAGTTGGAACTAGATGATCTTAAAGGCCCCTTCCAACCCAAGCCATTCTGTGATTCTATGAAATAACCTGAAGGGATATGAATTTCAGAGCAGAAGATAACTACTGAAGAACTGGCAATTTGAAAAAAAAAAAAAACGAAACCTTCCTCAGTAAGCTGTAGCTTCTCTTTTAATTCTTTGCTTCATTCTAGATCACTGTGGGTGAATGTGGAAATTAGGATATGGGACTACTGGGAATGGAGCTGATTTTGTGTCAGGCAGGTTGAAATGTAACTTGGAAACAGCTCAATTTACTTGTATTTGTGTAGTAGCCTCCTGGTAGCTCCCTCATACAAAATTAACCTGCCTTAAGACTATCAAGGTGACCTGATTTTTTTTAAATTATTATTATTATTTTTCCCTTGGCAATTATGGTTTATTTTTATGCTTATTCCACTTTCCACTTTTTATTCGTTGTGCTTACTGCTGTAGTCCTGAGCTCCCAGCACAGAGATTGCCAATGATTTGCTGTCTTCTTCTTACCTATCTATTCTTTAATGTTGTGTATTTGTTAGGGATGAAAGGAATTTCTAAAGGCCTGGTAGGACCAGCTTTCTCGAAGGGTATTGCCTTCTTCAACTTCTATTTCTTTGGTTCATTTTCTTTAATGATGCCCATAGCTTGTCTCTTTCTACCTCATCAGGTAATTGTGGAAAAAGCACCAAAAGCCAGAGTACCTGATCTAGACAAAAGGAAGTATCTTGTGCCTTCTGACCTCACAGGTAACAAAGTCTGCCTCTGTTCTTGATTTTCATTAAGATGGACTTATTAAGTGACTTTAGTTCATGTGATCATCACCAAAAATGAAAAATCCAGGCAGGACTCAACATTTTATCACTACCCCAGTTTGCCCAGCTGTACTTATTGTATCTATGTATCTTACAGTCTAGATTACAACGTGCAGAATTCTTTGAGACTGTAGGTGTCACAGTGACTAAAATAATACGTGTGTGTCAATGTGACTTCCAGCTGTGGTGAAAATGACTGAATTGTGTATCACAGGCAGTGGTGAAATCATCAGTCACTGATGAGGTAACTCAGGTATACTTGCTGCAGGAAAGGACAAGTTCTTGAAATATTCTCATTGTTGTCCACTACTGTGGTTGGAGTCATGACCATGATTTTTTTTCTGAGTGTTCATGAACATTTTTGTGTGATTACATTTGTTTTCATTTGAGAACATAAATAAGTTACAGGAGCAGCTTTTTTTTTTCTTTTTTTTTTTTTTTCCTCCTCTTTTCCTCTCATTGCAGTACGTAACTTATTGCAGAATACTTTCTTATGCAGAATAGCTCAAATAAATAAGGAATTTGTTTTCAGGAACTGCAACCCATTTACAGTGTGAAAATTCTCCTAACATGTTTTTGATGTACAGAGTTTAACGTTTAAGCAAGTTAGAAGTCTTCCACTAATCCCTGCAGAAGAACAATTCATACCATAATAGCTGGGGTATGGATTTAGAGAATGTGGTGGTCTGAAGCAGTACTGATTAACTTGTGAAACTGTCAGCTCAGTGTGGATTGGCTGCTAATATTGTTACAGTCATAAAGTTCCTACCTGATTTTCCACACTGTCCATTTTCCCTAGTTTTTACATACAGTATGTGACTTCCATCACTTCATTCTTGAAAGAAAACAGCCATGCTTAGTTGGAAAATCTCTTTGTGTCTGAGGCATTCTCCTCTGTTTCTCTTCAGTTGGGCAATTCTACTTCTTAATCCGAAAGCGGATCCACCTGAGGCCAGAGGATGCACTATTCTTCTTTGTCAATAATACCATCCCTCCCACGAGTGCTACCATGGGTCAGCTGTATGAGGTAGGTCTGACCTATCTTTCTCTTCTTGTTCAATACAAAAGAAATTTTCTCTTAGCAGTAAAAGAACACAGTATCCCTCTGCAACTAAATGTCTATAAATACATTTTGAAAGAATACTAAACCTTTGTTCAGGAGTACTTTTTCCTAGCTTGTACTGTATAAGGACATTGTGAACATTGCTTGCTAATATTTCTACTAAGCAGTGTTACTTAACTTTGAAGGCATATTCTGTGCCCATCATTCCTCTGTTACATAGGCATTGATTATATCATGGTTGCTTTGCAGCCTGGATTGATTTCTCCTTGATTTCTCCTTGGGCTGTGCTAGTGGTTTTTAATAGAAGAGCTCCAGTTTGGTGCTGCAAGCCTTATTTGACCTAGCACTTTTTGACAATGACTGGATAATTTGTATATGTAGACTAATGAAGATGTAAGATTAACTACTCAAATCTGGCTATGTAGAAATAAGTACATCTGACTATCTAAAGCTGAGATCAAGACTCTCTGGCATTCTGCAGACTTTTTGTATCCATTTAATCATTTAACATCTCAGTTTTACTGCCCCTATATAAAAGTGGACTAGTATCACAGCCATTTAGTAAGGTGTTCTGAAATATGACAAATGTAACAACATTTATCAAATACCAAAGTATGCAGAGATTGTTTTTAATGTTAGAGCACTCCTAAGTCACTCCTCCTGATCTTAAGGTTATGTCAGTGCTGACATTCTGCTGCATAGCCTGCAACAGTCAGAGCTGTTTCTGTTGCATATTTACAGCACACTATCTTTTCTAGTAAATCCAGTGTATCCAAAAATATGACGTGTCTAAATTTAGAGGTTGAGCTGTGAGTAGAGGGAGTTTCTGTATATATTCTCTTAGGAAAATGTGGAGCTATCAATGTAAACAGAAAGGTTATGCCTCTTTTTTGCTACAATGGTTTCCTTGTTGGATTTTCTCATATGTAGTGAAGAACTACGGGGCTGTGGTTTGATACTTTTTTCTTTTCTGCCCTTGCAGGATAATCACGAGGAGGACTATTTTCTCTACGTGGCCTACAGTGATGAGAGTGTCTATGGCAAGTGAGCAGCAGTCCCCCAGGCATGCAGGCGAGATGGACTGATGGAACTGATTGGGGAATAGGGGGAGGGTGTTGAAGAGGAGGAAGAAGAATGCTTGAGAAGAGGGGAAGAGGACTGGAAGTTAACCACATGCACAGTGCCATCATCTTCCATGTGTTAATTATAACCATTATTTTTAAGTTGAGGGGCGGGAGGGTGGGGGTATTGTAAATGAAATGGTGAACTGATAGGCTAACAAGAGGTTCTGTGTTGAGGAATGGGAGAATCCACTGTTTGTACTCTTCCCTTATGCAGCTGGAAGTTGCTAGCTGGTACTGGAGGCTGCTAGACAAGCCAGTGTAGTGGAGCTCCTGGAGAGTGAATGAACAGGAGGGAAATGGTTGTTCATGTGTAACCTTTCCATTGGATGCAGAAGGCATGCCTGGAACCTGTACACTGATCTTGTCGCACCTTACCCATGGCACGGGCTGCATACCTATGAGCATTCAGTAAGCTGTGAAATATTTCACCCTGACCATACAAGGCTGTCCTGTGCTGATAGTCCTCACTCTAGCTGCTATATGTGAAGTGTACCAAGTCTACTGTATTTCCTGTTGCTTCCACCATTTTAGAATGCATTTTACTCCCAGCCTCCAACTCTGAGGGCTGGGAGCTACTCAGCTGTGAGATACAGAGATGGAGAGGATGAGGGAAAGAAGGGAGGAATATTTTTTTCCATTGTTCTTCTAATTGCATGTTCTGGACAGAACAATTTGAGACAACTCTTTTGTTCTTTTCAGTGAAGCTAACTGCTGAACTCATAAACAAGGACCTCAGGAGAACAACTAGCCCACTTCAGCATTGAGGCAGGATTGAGTATACCGAACATGTCCATAGCTATTCATCCAATTTATTCCTAGAGACAGTCATGTAGGCAGACTCTGGAGACTGCTTAGATAGTCTGTTCCAGTTTCTAGCTAACCTACAAGTGAGAGTGCTTTTCTTGCTATTTAAGTTTAGTCTCCCTAGCAGTGCATTAATACAGTTAACTAGGGGTGGTCTTGTAACTAGTGAACACAGAAAATTATCCGCCAGTGTTGTCCTTGCACCAATCTTCTGCAGATTTGAAGTTGGCAGAAATCTTTTGGGTTTAGCCCTCCCTTCCATGTCTCATCCCTGTACAGATCTTGCACCATCTGCACAAACAGAAGAGATCAGTCCCTCCCATGTGTCTTTTGCTTTTTGTGATTGGACAGCAGTGTCACTCTTTGACACGAGAGGTGCTTTTAGACATGAAGGGGAAGGGGAAAAGATTCTCTGTAGGTTTTTTTATTTTTATTTTTTTGTTGACATTTTTTACTTTATTTTAAGCCAGTGTTGTGTATGCCCCACCCTTGGAGGTGTTCAAGGCCAGGCTGGGTGAGGCCCTGGACAACCTGTCCTAGTGCTTGATCTAGCAGTTGGCAAGCTTGCCTATGGCAGGGGAATTAGAGCTTGATGATCCTGAGGTCTCTTCTAACCCAGGACATTTTATGATTCTATGGAAGTTACCAGATAGATGCTGTCCTGTGCAAACCTTACGCTGTCATGCCAAAGCAGTTACTTCTTGGTGGCACAAACAGCAGATTTTCCCATAATTGCCATAACTCAGATGAGGGGCTGTGGTTTGGTGAGTGAGCTGACTTTCAGGAATGTTTAGAGGTTTTATCTAAAGATAGAATAACTGGACCTGAATTATTGCAAGCATTCCTATATTTAGGGGGTGGATCAAGTGGGAGGAAAAGACGAGAAAGACGAAGGAGACAGGCAGAGTCCAAAATAAGTTGAGGGTATTTACTGTATTTACCTGAAAAAGTTAGAATCCAGTTCTCTGCATTCCTCAGGAATGATAGATCAAGATGAGTGCTTCTATGGTTGTGGAGACAGGAAATCAGATTGCAGCCTTTTCTGATTTGGTCCACTGAGAAGATGGAAAATGAGGCTGGGGGTGTGAAGCAGGAGTCATTAATACAGCTGTGTGAAGGACAGGGATGCACTGTAGTGCAGGAGACTCACTGCCTGTGTGGTACAGTAAGTAGCAAATGAATGGAAGAAAAGGAAGCAAAGAATCCAGGCAAGGTAGTCATAAAGGGGAAACAGAAAACGGGGGAATAAAGGATGAAGTGGGGGAATAAAGGATGAAATAGGTGGGTTTCTACAGGCATTTTTCATCCTGAATTTCAGGTTTGTTGTTCTATCACGTTCATCTGGAATAAATACATTTGGAGGACTTGTATCTGCTGCAAGTTTACATAACTTCCTCTTTTACTGGACCACTCTCCTTCAGTTAGACTCCTTTAACATCCTTGGGGTGCAAATGCACGTCAGTCTACTCTTCTAGGAAGCTCTGAACGTTCTGAAGTAGAGAATAGACTCGGAAGGCTCTTTAGGGTAAAAGAGAAGATAAAGGCAAATTGTATACAGCCCTTTGCCACTGTCCCACTTGCTCACATAGTGTGCCGCTAAGCATGTGATTGTGTGTTGTCTCAAAGTAACGTGTTTAGGCACACGTAAGAGAGAAAGAGTTGGTATCTGGGTTGTGTTTTTTTGTGTTCAGACCTCTTTTCCCCTCCTGCTGCTGGGTTTATAAGTAAAAAGAATGGGACTTATCTCAGCTGTTTGCGACGTTTGAATTAACACTTTACATTAGTTACTTTACATTTCTTTTAATTGGATTGTGGCATTTACTTTTGTTTTTGTGCTAGACTAACACTGTACGAAACAATGACGGTAGTTCTTTTTTTGTGTTGATTAGCTGCAGGTTCTTTTAAAAATTCATACTACTTAAGCTAAATCAACCAGTCAATAAAGATGCATTTGAAAATCACAGGATTGGCCCAAAATGTGATTGACTGTAGTATTTATCACCGTGTGTGCTTGTAAATAAAGAGCCTGACTAACCAGGGCTGCTTTGTCAGAACTTCTTGCTGCTATGTTTTTGTAGAACTCTAGACTTCTTCCATCCTGTCTATAAGTCAGACCTCTCCATTTTTTATTTTTTTATTTTTTTATTTTTTTGTTGTCACTTGTCTGTGTCTTGCCATGCCACTCGTGAACTTTACTTAGATGTAGACCATGTAAGAAAGTCTTAAGGAATATACTGGATGTGCAGAGACGTTCTCTGCCATTTTTAGGATCTGTGCAGAGCTAGCTAGCTGATGGGCCCCAAGGGCACAACCAGACTTAGCTACTGTGCCTACCCTCAACCCACCCAGGACTCCAAGTCACCCCCACAGCCACTAACATCTTCAGCTGCAAGGTCGCAGCGGGGCTGGACTCCAGACTTCCACTGCCTTGCCCAGCCATACTCACTCCCTGAGCTGGGCACATCCATGGCCCAAATTGGCCCTGGCCTATCATCATCCATCAGCTATAAGGAAATCTGGGATTTGCTAAGAGGTAGAACTGCAATGACAGCAAATCTAGGTTTGTTTTCATAGAATCCTGGTATCACAGAACAGCCAAGGTTGTTGGGGACCTCTGGGAGTTGTTTGATCTAACCTTAAAGCAGGGACAAATAGAGCTGTCTGCCCAGGACTGTGACCAGGTGGTGTCTGAATATTCCAAAGAGGGAGACTACACAACCTCTCTGGACATATCCTTATGGATATTTGCGTGCCAAGAGGAAAATAGCCCTGCTGGAAGTGAGTAAGCCAAGCAGGTAATGTTTTCCCTTAGCATAGCCTCTCCAGGTTGGTCACATGTAGCACACGAGGTAATGGTGAGAGAGGCACACAAGCTTCCCCCGTCTTTCCCATCCTCCCCAGCAGCCAGGCCAGGCCAAGTCAGGCTCTGGAGTATGGCTTTCCAGCTATGGTGTCACCTGTGAGTTTGTGCAGGTGCCACTGGCCAAGACAGTCAATGTGCTTATTGCGGGTTAACCTCAGCAGGCAGCTAAATGCCAAACAGGTTCTCCTACACTTGTCCACCACCACCACCCTTGGTGGGACAGAGGAAGAGTAAAAATGAGTAGAACTTGAGATCAAAGTTGAAATAAAAATTATTAAATAAGAAGTAGAAGAAGAGAAAACAAATCACTCACCACTTACTGTGGATGGACATGCCTGGTATGCTCCCAAGCAGAAGATTAACTGCCTGAAAGTCCCTCTTCCTTTTTGTTACTAAGCATGGTGTTATGTGGTATGAAATATCTCTTTGGTTAGTTCATGTTGTCTGCCCTGTATCCCTTTCCAGCCCTCTGAAATCTGTTTACTTGAGGGAAAGACTTGACACTGCAAACATTCTTTAGCACAAGCTAAAACGTATTATCAGCATTGTTTTGGTAACAAATCTAAAATGCAGCACCATACAAACTGCTGTGATAAAAATTAGCTCCATCCTAATCAGGATGTGACCTTCACCTCTTACCTTGCAGTTCATTGCTTCTGCATGCTACACCTGCAGAAAATTGCTTTAACCACTGAAGTCAAAGTTTGTAACGCTGAAACTCACAGGGATAAAACCTGCTAAGTCTAGTAGTATATTTCTTTCCCCACCGAGTACAAGGTACAGCCACTGTGTGCTTTTGTTGCAAACACTGAAATCTAACAGAGGCAGTAATTCATCCTGCACTGTGTTAACTCAGAGCCTGATCACAGCAGCAGTTTCTGTGTTCATATTCTCCATAAGGACTGTAGGACAGAATGGTGTGATGACTCCAGGGCTATACAAGGCTAGAAATTTGCTCAAAGCTTATGCAACCAGCTGAAATCATTCAAAATAGATGCTGTTTTCTGCCTTGATTTTTAGCACCAGTGATATTTGTATTCCTTGTACTTGCCATGCTGTTTGCAAGTTTGTGTCAGCGCCATTCCTGAAAGAAATAGTGCATTTGCTAAATGTGATTTGCCTGGTTCATATGTGAATTGTTAGCCTGTGCTCAAAGATGTCCACTTCTATTCTCCTGGGTCATACCAATAAGATGATAAAAATTGGATTGGAGCAAGGCCTGATATAAAGTAAAAAACTCAGTTGAGAGAGGTTGAGTAATTAGAATACTGACTTGGTCACTGTCACTGCAGTTGGGATCCTCTCTCCTGATGCTTTCATTTAAGGTAAACCTCCAGGATCAGAGGAGATCAGAGAATATCTAAGAAAAAAGATGGCTTGGAGCATTAGTGCATCATAACATCACCATGAAGGAGATCTGAGCTAACATAACAGATCCCAAATTATATTATTTTCACTCCCATAAAATAGTCATGTGCAAGACAAGGGAAGCACTGATTAAAACAAAAATAAAACTACCAGAAGGAGACTCTTCAAGTCATTCCTAACATTCAGTCTCTGATAAATTCATCCCCAGGATGAGTCACAGAGTGTGACTAGTGAGCTCACTGCTGCTGAGGGTGACTGACAATGAAGAGCAGATGCCCCAGCATGTGCTGCCAGTCTTCAGGAGGATGTTGTAAGTCCTCTGGTATTTTTATTACTAGCAGCCAATATGAAATCCAAAACTGCTTTTGTCTGGGGGTAGTACTGTTACAGGAATTAGGCAATATTCTCCTGAAAGAGCTGGATATTGCAGCATCTTTTTCATAGAATCATAGAAAGGTTTAGGTTGGAAGGGACCTTAAATATCATCTGGCTGCAAGCCTCCAGTCATAAGTGAGGTTGCCAGTCACTAGATGAGGATATCCAGGGCCACAACCAACCTGGACTTGAACACCTTCAGGGATGGGGCACCCACAGCTTCTCTGGGCAATTTGCTACAGTGCCTCACCACCCTCTGAGTAAAGTTTAAAGCCATTCCCCGTTGTCCTATCACTTTTAGATCATGTAAAAAGTCAGTCCCCCTCCTGCTTATAAGCTCCCTTCAAGTGTTGGAAGGCCACAATCAGGTCTCCCTTGAGCCTTTTGTTTTCCAAGCTGAACAAACTCAGTTCCTTCAGTCTGTCTTTGTAGGGGAGGTGCTTCAAACCTCTGATCATCTTTGTGTCCTTCCTCTGGACCTTCTCCAGCAACTCCATGTCTTTTTTGAGCTGGGAGCCCCAGATCAGGATGCAGTACTCCAAATGGGGCCTCACAAGGGCAGAGTAGAGGGAAAAATCACCTGCCTGCTGACCACTCTTCTTTTGATGCAGCCCAGGATGTCATATAGCCTGCCAGGCTGCAAGCGCACTCTGCTGGCTTGTGTCCAGCTTTTTGTCAACCAGGGTCCCTAAGTACTTCTTCACAGGGCTGCTCTCAGGGAGTTCTTCTCCCAGTCACTACGCATATTTACGATTGCCTTAACGCAAGTGCAACACCTTGTACTTGGCCTTGTTGAACCTCATTATGTTCACATGGGCCCACCTTTCAAGTTTACCAAGGTCTCTCTGGATGACATCTCTACCTTCTGCCATATCAACTGCACCACTTGGTTTGCTGAGTGGTGTACTTGATCACACTGTCCGTGACATTGATAAAGATGTTGAAGAGCACTGGTCCCAAGACTGACCGCTGGGACACACTACTTGTGACCAGCCTCCACCTGGGCATAGATCCATTGACCCCAACCCTCTGGCTGTGATCTTGCAACAGACTCTTTATTCATCACCCTTCGAATTCATATTTTTCCAATTTAGAGAGGATGTGGTGCATGTCAAATGCCTTGCACAAGTCCAGGTGGATGACATCAGTTGCCCTTCCTTTGTCCACTGAAGTTGTCATTCCCTCATAAAAGCCCACCTCCAGATTGGTCAGGAATGATCTGTTCTTGATGAAACCCTGCTGGCTGTTTTGGATTACCTTCTCATCTTGCATGTGCCTTAATAGCTCTTCCATGATGAAGAGAAGTTCTATATGATAGCCTCAGTCATTTCAAAAATACTGATATATTCAACCCCACAACAGCCCAGAGAGGTAGCTCTTTTTGTTTCCAACCTGCAGTTGAGGAAACTGAGGCACAGAGATGTGAACTGTCATGCCTTAAGGCCACAAAACAAATTAGAAACAGAGACAAAAAAAAAAACCAACAACAAAAAAAACTCATCTCTCTGACTTCTAGCACCTCTAGTAACAGAATTATACTCAATAGACAGAAAATTTGAAATGTAAATCCTATATATTGCTAGTATCTTTCACTAATGAAAGAAACTCCTTATTATATTTGGGAACACAGCCTCATATGTTTTGGTATTCTGCCATTTGCAGACTGGAAAAGCTCTGATTTCTTTGCCAGAACCAGCAACAAGGATTTAGCTCCATTCAGATATACTACCAAGTAAACACTGCTGGATTGTGTTTGAACAACGGTTCTGTTAAAAAATCTTCTATTCATTTATCAGTGCCTTCTTTTTCTGGAACAAAAGCATACAGATAAACAAAAAACAGTAACAAAAACAAAGATACCACGACCAAATCACAGCACAAGCCTGCAAAAAAAAAAAAAAAAAAAAAAAAAGTATGTTTTCTTGTTATTTGCATTTTGTTGCATTTTGTCATCTGCTCTTCTATTATGAAGATGTTTCATAAATTTTTTGCAAAAGGATTTTAATTATTTAGAAGCCTCTTAACAAGTACAGAACAAAAGGCAAAGTGAGAAAGCATAGCCCTGTGTGAAATAGAAGCCTCCCAGCTATTCTGGTTACAGATTCTTGTTTCAGTCAAGTAACTCAAATATTCACTGTTTATGTAAGATATTTGTTTGTCTGCCTTGATGGGCTATAGGAGTTGCAAATCTCCAAAGTGTAGAAGAGACATTAAAAAGTCATCCTACCAGACAGATTAGTCATGTTAATACTGGACCTAACATGTTAGGATAAACAGCCATGAAATTCAGAAGCTATAGCCAAAACTTGACTCTTAGGGTATTTACAGTATAAAGGAGCACAGCTTTATCCTTTCAGCTGGATTTCAAAAGAACTCTTATTGGTCAAAACTACTGAACACACAGGTCAATTTAATACAGACTTCTGACATACAGAGCAGGCCTTCCTTTTGTCCACCCCTGCACGCTGATGATTGTACTCTCCTATCATACAGGTATAGGGAAAATGAGTGTGAGGCTGTTTGGGAATAATGTATCAGTCACAGATGCTTCAATTTCTGTTGGAATTCTGTGCTGCAGTGTGTGCTGGAGAATCTGGATTGGCATCACCAATTTTTCTCCTTTAATTCATAAAGAGAATTGTACCCTCTCAAAAGGCAGCTAGATACACAGCTGTTTGTCTCTGCAGACGCTTCTGAAAATATATGTATGCTGCATGTGATGCTGTGTATGTTAACGGTGACATAACAAAAGATATTCTTCAAATGTTATGTATTTATTTAATGCAGTCTTTTGACCTTAACACCATTAAAAACTACTAGATGATCATTATGGTCCTTTTCAATCCAGGTCATTCTATGATTCTATGATCCTCTTTGTTTCCCTGGAATTAAGGGCATTTAAAAAAATGTGGGTTTGCTCCTTTCCAACCCACTTCTTATTTTGTAAATGCCCATCTTCTCACCAGCTTCTTCCAGGCAGAAGACAGCATATCACCAATAACGAATGAACTCCCAGCAGCAAGAATCAATGAGCCTCTAAATGTTAGTTCCCTAAATTAAAGGAGCATTAAAGGAAGCATAAAGAATTTACAGAGAAGATAATACTGAGTGATTGACCCTGCTTTCACTGACACTGATGAATCGTTTAGTGTTTGGTTTTATAGAGCAATCTATGCATTAGAAAGCAGAGATAAGATTCTGGTACATGGAAAATAAAGATGAGGTGATTGCTGGTAACCAACATGGCTTCATCAAGGACGAATCATGCCTGACAAACTTGGTGGCCTTTTCTGATGGAGTTACAGCATCAGTGGGTAAAGAAAGAGCAACTGATGTCACCTACCTGGACTTGTGCAGAGCATTTGACTCCGTCCTGCACGACATACTTGTTAACAAACTGGAGAAGAATGGATTTGATGAAATTGGAGGATTGCAGTCTACGGCTCAATATCCAAGTGGAGACTGGTGATGAGTGGTGCTCCTCAGGGATCAAGTGCACGCCCAGTAAGTTTGCAGATGACACCAAGCTGAGTAGTGCAGTTGACATGCTAGAGAGAAGGGATGCAATCCAGAGGGACCTGGACAGGCTTGAGAGGTGGGCCCATGCCAACCTCATGAAGTTCAACAAGGCCAAGTGCAAGGTGTTGCACTTGGGTTGGAGCAATTCAAGCACAAATACAAGCTGGGCCAAGACTGGCTTAAGAGCAGTCCATGAGGAGATTGATTTGGAGGTGCTGGTTGATGAAACACTGAACATGAGCCAGCAATGTGTGCTTACATCCCAGAACACCAACCATATCCTGAGTTGCATCAAGAGAAGCATGGCCAGCAGGTCAAGGGAGGTGATTCTGCCCCTTAACTCTGCTCTCATGAGATCCCACCTGGAGTACTGCGTCCAGGGCCTCCAACAAAAGAAGGACATGAAGCAGTTGAAGTGGGTACAGAGAAGGGCCATGAAGATTATCAGAGGACTGGAGCACTAACCCTATGAGAACAGGTGCAGAGAGTTTGGGTTTTTCAGCCTGGAGAAGAAAACGTTCTTGGGGGACATTATAGCAACTTTGCAGTGCCTGCAGAGGGTCAACAGGCAAGCTGGTGAGGGACTTTTTAGAAGGGCATGTAGCAACAGGTCAAGGGAAAATAGCTTTAAACTGAAAGAGGATAGATTTAGACTGGATATTAGAAAGACATTCTTTACTATGAAAGTGGTGAGACTCTGGAACAGGTTGCCCAGTGAGGTTGTGTGTGCCCTCTCCCTGGAAGCATTCAAGGCCAGGCTGGATGGAGCTTTGAGCAACCTGTGTGAGGTGTCCTTGCCTATAGCAGGGTGGTTGGAACTAAATAAGTTCCTTCTATCCCAAACCATTCTATGATTCTACAATTCTATAGACTACGTTCATGGCACTGAAGTTGGCAGAGTTGCACAGAGGGAAGTGCAGTGATGCCTTGTCTGCAAACACCGGCTAATCATGTCTCTCCTTGTTCATCAGCAGAAGTAATTTGACAAAAAGCAGATTTCCTCTGTGCTAAAGATTGTGCTGTACAGCTGTTGTCTTCTTGGTGACTGCAACACATTTTTACCTATTAAAAAACATTTATGTCAAAATACCTGGGAATCCCCTCTGCCAAATCTGTGTACTGTTACTAAGTATTATTCAATTTACCTTTTGTACAAAGAGGTACTGATCAATTCCATAATGACTAATTTTGTTATGATTTGCAAGCAAACCAGAACAACAGATTTAATTAACTGGTCTGACCTATATGTGTCAAAGATTTGAAAACACCCAAAAATACACCAATCAAGAAATAATGAAAAATTAAGGGAATGATTTTATCCTTCTGTTGACACAGATAAAAAAGAAAGGGGAAAAAAAAAAAAAGCAAATTCTAAATTCATTAAAAAAAAAAAAAACACACAAAAAAGCATAGATGTCTGAAGAAGTGTTATGTTTAATTAGAAGCTAATTTCAAATACATTATTTACTGTAGGTTAATTGCTGTTCACAAGCAACATTGGAAGGGTTGTAAGGGCTTAGAATTGTTAGGTTTGGCGGAACAGTTCTCATTCACATCTGCTCCTGTAAAAGGTTAGTAAGCCAGGGTTACTTTATGCACATGATATTTTCTTCTTCTTTCCAAAATAGCAGGAAAAAATAACTCCTACTCCCAGAAGTCCTCAGCTGAAATTCAGTTTGAAAATTTGACCCCAAACTATAGCTGAGTATTGGAATAAGCAGCTGTTTCACCCTTCTGTTACCCAAAGTGCGAAAAATTGAAGTTTTCTTTTTTTCTAAACAGACAAAATCTGTTTCTATCCAAAGCTGAGTAGAAAAAAAAAATCTTTTTTTGTCCTTGATAGGAGTCAAAAAGATAGTAAAACTATGCAAAAAAAGTAATACGACCACATGTAGGAGCAAAACCAGGCAAATTCAGTGACAGTGAAAATCGTACAAGGCTTGGTGCATCTGCTTGGTATGAAAGACAGACAGACAGACAGACAGATAGATAGATAGATAGATAGGTAGGAAAATAAAGAAAAAGAGGAAGAGGTAATATGATATAGATATATATGTGTTGACTACCTAAGGATCCAGTGATGGAATCTTCAGTTCTTTTATCCAAAAGTGAAAGGTTGATGTGGGGCCTCTCCCAGTAGGTGCTTTTATAGAGCCAGCAGCTCTGGATTCTTAAGGGATGGTGTCATTGTTCACACATGCTCTGCTTAGGTCCAAGAACTTTCCAGAAATGTGTAGGAGGCATTTTCTGAGGTCTCAGCTGGTCAACCAGGTGGAGCACCCCCATAGGGTGCCTGATTTTAATTTGATCTTGTCTCTATGTGTGCTCTGTTTTGGAGATTAAGGATATGTAACCTAGGCACAGCCTTCGATAAGGCTCTCTAACCACAACCCCACCACAGAGCGTGGGTTGTGTGTTTTGAGACAAAACCTTACAGGTTCCTCATGTATGTTCTTCAACAAGTACTTGTCAATGGTACCAAATTCCATTCGTTCTTCATTCTTCATTTCCCACTTCAGACATCATAATACATATCAGGCAAAAAAAAATACTACTGAGAGGTAATTAATACTGGTTTTCACACTGGGTAGATCCCAGCTGAGAACGGCCAGCCTGAAAGAATATAAAGCAAGGCTGATAAGTCTGCTTTTGTGCTCTCAGTGAACCTGGCTAGGAAACTGTGCAAGAAACGTATCTGGGATCTGGGATTCATTAGAAATGAATCTGGGATCTAAGTAGAAAAAATGTGATCTGACTGAACTGATATTTCATGACAGGACTTGTCAGCCAGCGCAGCATTAGATATGAAACATTTCATAGAAATATAGAAATACAAGATGTCTTGGGTTGGAAGAGACCTCAAGGATCTTCAAGTTCCAACCTCCCTGCTGCAGGCAGGGTTGTCAGCTGTCAGATCAAGTACTAGATCAGGTTGCCCAAAGCCCCATCCAACCTTGTCTTGAACTCCTCCAGGAGCATGGCATCCACAGCCTCTCTGGGCAGCATGTTTCAGCACCTCGCCACCCTCTCTGTGAAAAACTTCCCCCTGCAATCTAATCTGATTTTTCCCTCATTTAGTTTAAAATGATCCCCCTTGTTCTATCACTTTCTACCCATGTAAAATGTTGATTTCCCTCCTGTTTACAATCTCTCTTTAAATACTGGCAGGATGTAACGAGGTCTACTCTGAGCCTTTACCTCTTCAGACTGAACAAGCCCAGCTCCTTCAGTCTGTTTTCATAGGATTTCTGCTCTAGCCCTCTGATCATCTTCATAGCCCTCTCCAAAATCTCAACATGTTTACTGAGCTGGGGCCCCCAGACCTGGACGCAGTACTCCAGATGGGGCCTCATGAGGGCAGAGTAGAGAGGGACAATCACCTCCCTCTTCCTGCTTTCCACCCTTCCTCTAATGGAGCCCAGGATACCGTTGGCTTCCAGGCTGCAAGTGCACACTGCTGGCTTCTCAGCAGGGATCAGGAACTCAAAGAGTTCTTCTCCTAGTCTGGATACATATCTGCGATTACCTAGACTCAGGTGCAAAACCTTGCACTTCTCTTTGTTGAGTATCATTAGGTTCGCATAGACCCACCTTTCAAATTTATCAGGGTCCCACTGGGTGGCATCCCTTATTTCTGCTGTATCAACTGCATCATTCAGCTTGGTGTCACCAGGAAACTTGCTGACGGTGCACTTGATCTCATCATGGATGTTATCTATGAAGATTTTGAAGAGTACCAGTCCCAAGACAGATCCCTAGGTGACACTGCTCATCATGGATTACACCCGGAATAGAACCATTGACCACAACTCCTCTGGCTGCAGCTTTCCAACCAATTCCTTATCTGCTGTATAGTCCACCCTTCACATCCATATCTTTCCAATTTAGAGATAAGGATGTGGGGGAGGACCATGTCAAAGGCCTTGCAAAAGTCCAGTTAGATGACATCAGTTGCCTTTTCTTTATCCACTGATGCCAATGCTCCATCACAGAAGGCCACGAGATTGGTCAGGCATGGACTTCCCTTGGTGAAGGTGTGCTGTCTGTCTCAGATCACCACCTTGTCCCTCATGTGCCTTAACATGTCTTTCAGGAGGATCTGTTCCATGATCTTCCCAGGCATAGAGGTGAGACTCACAGCAAATTAAGGCAGCTACATTTAATATTTTCCAGAGCTGTAGTTGCTGCTGTGGTTGGTACTACATAGCTCATCTCATTATTGCTTTATAGCCTTGGAAATAGGGCAAAGAGGGGTAAGCACTGACACGAGGAAAAATTTATCGCCATTGTCTTGGCAGCTTGGAAAGGCAGAGTGAAGACAAAGGAAAGACATAAGGAGAGGGACAAGGCCATATTCATAACAGTGTACTACTGTCTCAAAATGCTGTTGAAACAGCCTTTGTGTGCACAAGCCTTGAGACAGACATCCTTGACACATCAGCGTTCCACCAGTGGAGACTGCACTTCCACAGTGTTGGTGTATGCAGGCTTTGGAGATGTTTCTAGATTCCTTATTGCTCAAAAGTAGAACACTATCTTAAAAAATTTCCAGGCATCCTGAAACAAAGATTTGTTTTTCAAACATTCTTTTTTGACGTACGGAAATTTTAGTTAGAAATATAGTTACTCAATTCTTTAACAAATGGCTAAGGTCTCATGATGCACTGCACTTTCTGATAGACTGTGTATCTTCATTTGCTACATCAATTCAGTCGTCACTAAGATTGGTGGTGTTGCAAACAATACTCACATCCTCGAGATTCTTCCTTGGAAGGTAGGATAACTGCATAGCAGTGCCCTGCATATTATCACTGACAATGTGATGATCCCTTCATTTCTGCCATGGCACTCCACTAACATTTCTCTCAGCTTACAAGTCACAGAGGATACTCCAAAATACACAGTGCTGACTTCTTTACAGAGTAGAAGAAATGCCAGCAGCTTTCTCAAAATCCTGTGGGGAAACAGACCTTATCTCATGCCTAATTTTTGGTGAGTAGATCCCAGGAAAAGGGTGAAGAGTAGTGAGTTCAGGCCAGAGACCTGTTTCTCTCATTTTACTAATAATGCACAATTAAAATAAACCCGACTGTGTAAATTCTGCCTTGGGACTCTTCAACAAAAGACTCACCTAGTAAGCCAATAGATCTGTAAAGGATCTCAGGAATCATCCCTACAACATTCTCATTTTGCAAAAGAGAAAGGACTCATTTGCCTTATGGATCTACCAAACACTAACCTAGCAAAACCACACATTCCAAATGTGAAACTAGGCTTGCTGCTGCTTTTACCAGCACTCCTGGAAAGTAATGTTTTCAAGTAAGTGATTATGGGGTAAATATGGCTGCGCTGAAATCAGTGCAAAAAAACATACTTATAAAAAACATAAAGCCATCTTTGCAAAAGTCCTATATACATCATATCATGGCTACGAAGAGTAGAAACAGTAATCCAAACTATATTTATGAAATACTTCATATTGTGATAATGCTAATGCTACAGTGTACTATGTAATGCCCTTATTACTTAATTAAAAACAAACAATTTGTTTCTGCTTAAGTGGATTATGTCTGATTTCTTGGAGAATTATTTGCTTTATTGTTAAACTGTGGATGAGAGCTGACTACAGAGAAATTTCTTAGAACGTATTATTCAGTTCTACAATAACACTGCGTTAAGATTACTGAAATTTGAAATTGTGCTAATATATTGTAGCATAAAGTTTAGGAAACAAACAAACCAACGTTTTGATTTAAGGAGGTGTATGTCAGCTGCAATGATCACTGTGTTCCAGTGAGTGGCAGCTGAGTACGGACTTTGAGTCAGGAACAGCACCCCCCCTTCGACTCTCAGCCTGGGAAAACCTTCCCTTCCCACCACATTGCAATGGGAATACCCGAGCAAACATCGTGGAACTCAGGATTTCCAGAGGGAAGACAGCAACCTAACAGAGATCTTTCCTTAGAGAGACTCACCTGCAAGACTTCAAATAATCTTTCCTGTTTTCTTTGCAAGGGAGCAAGGAGGACCCTGGGGAACTACAGGCTGGTGAGTGTCAAGTGTGTGCCTGGGAAAATGATGGATCAGATCCTCCTGGATGACATTCTAGGTCTCATGAGGAAGAAGTGTGTGATCTGAGAGAGCCAGCAGAAGGTCATACCTAAGCAATCTGGTGGCCTTCTATGATGGAGTCATGGCATTGGTAGAGAAAGGGAAGGCGACCGATATCATTTACCTGGAGTTGTGCAAGGCCTCTGACGTGGTCCTTCATCACATGCTTATTTCCAAATGGGAGAGATGTAGATTTGATGGGTGGATAAGGAATGGGTTGAAAGGCTGTAGGCAGAAGCTGGTGATCGATGGTTCTGTGTCCAGGCGGAGGACGGTAACGAGTGGTGTCCACCAGCGGACTGTCTTGGGACCAGTGCTCTTTGCCTTCTTTGTCAATGACATCGATGATAGAATTGAGTGGACCCTCAGCGAGTTTGCTGATGACATCAAGCTGAGTGGTGCAGCTGACACAGTGGAGGGAAGGGATGCCATTCAGAGGAACCTCAACAGACTCAAAAGGTGAGCCTGGGTGAATCTAATGAGGTTCAACAAAGCAAAGTGCAAGGATTTGCATTTGGGCCAGAGGAATCCCAGGCATCCATACAGATTGGGAGGAGCAGTCCTTGAGAGCAGCCCTGCAGAGAAGGACCTGGGTGTCTTGGTGGATGAAAAACTGAATGTGAGCTAGCAGTGTGCTCTTGCAGCTCATAAAGCAAATGGTATCCTGGGCTCCATCAGAAGAGGGGGGGCCAGCAGGGGCAGGAAGGTGTCTGTCCCTCTCTACTCTGCCCTTTCTGAGGATCCATCTGGAGTACTGTGTCCAGGTCTGGGGCCCCCAATACGAGAAAGACAGGGAGCTGTTAGAGATGGGCCAGAGGAGGGCCACAAAGGTGATCAGAGGGCTGGAGCACCTCTCCTATGAAGACATACTGGTCTTGTTCAGCCTGGAGAAGAGAAGGCTGCAGGGCAACCATCACGAAATTCACAGCTTTGCTGATGATTTTCATGACTTCATTGATCTTGAAAGCTTTGTGTGTAAATTTTCTTGATGCAGCACCATTTCATCAAACATGACTTGCTGACAGCAGTTGCATCGCCTTCCAGTAACTTTTGTAAGTCCCCCTTTTTTAGCAGTTGTCACCAGGGCACCATCAGTATCTGTACCAGACATGTTGACAAAGGTTAAAGAAAACTGCTCTAACATAATTGTTACTGCTTCACACAAATCAAGAGATTTAGTTGTGTCTTTTGATGGCACCAAAGAAATAATTTCTTCAGTGATATTGTACTTGTTATCAGTACCTCTCTTGAAAATGGCAAGCTGAGCTGTGCCTGCAGCATCAGTACTTTCATGTGTCACCAAAGCATAAGATTTGAAATTACCAGCTTCACTCTCCAAATTTCTTTTAACAGTTTCTTGTTTCTTCAGTTTGTTTGGCTATGGTCCAGTGTGACAAACTGATTCTAGAAAGATTTGCTTTTTTATAAAGACACATTATATCTGCCATGCTTTTCATATGTTGCTTATTAAACTCATTGTCAGTAAATGGTTTTGATTTTTTTTTGCAGCCAGATTCCCTACCACATAACTAGCTTTTACAATAGAGTCCTTTTGAGTTGTAGCCTCTTAAAAAAGTTTTTGTTGACATGACAGACTTTTTCAGCTCCACTATTTTGTCTTTACGAAGCATTCCTTGATATTAATTGAATTTAGCAGCATGTGTCTGCACGCTATCCTTTCAAATAGTAATCTTTAAAGATGGACACAATTTCCTTACAAATTAAGTATATTGCCATAATGTTTGTCTTGAAAATAAAATATTAAACTGGCCATTCTTCTTCAAACCTTCTTCATTCATCCACAATTCTTCTTCTTTTTTTTTTCCTTTTTTTGAGACAATGAGTTGAAAATATGAGTATCAGCAATCACTGCATTGTCCTCACAAAGTGGAAGAAGCGCGTGCCATGTGTCATACACACGGGTTTCAGTTCAACTGTGTGCCTGTGACAGGTGCAAAGAGCCAGCACTGCCCTGCCCTGCTTACAGCCCAGGCAGCGCCCAGTGTACACCAGAGTTTGGATGTTGCTGAGCGATGGCTGTGTGGCTACAGCATGCTGCTTGGTGGGGCAGAACCACTGCCAAGATAGTGCAAGGCAGGGGACACATGCAGTAATGGCTATAATAGGCCACGTGTAGGCTGTGGGCTGCAGGTTGGACGTGCCTGGTCTAAACTAACATTCGTCAAGGAAAAACTGTTCGTCTCCCTTCTCCTGACAGTTATTTTTCTAGTGCAAATGGCTGCTGCTCCTGAGTGCTACAGCAACAAACAAAACACCCCAGAACACCCAGTAGCCAGTAATTAATGCACCTTTTTGATTATTTTGTCACATGACAGCAGCTCTGATGTGGTGAGGCTGCCCTTGCAGTAGGACTAAACCATCCCAGCACGGGCTTCCTAATACTCCAGCTGACAAAACAAAACTGTCTGAGACCAAGTGGTCCGTTTTCTTTCTCAGCAATGATAGTTCATCAGATTTGCAAATCTGTACGAAAAATACTGACGTTGCAAATTAGAGAGGTAAGGCTCAGGTGTAAAGTCCATTTCATCAGTTTTGCAAATCGCGGTTCGTCTGTTTCACACTACGTCAGCATAGCAGACTGAATTAAGCAGGTTGCTGCCTTAGAGAAAATTGCAGCGTGATACTAAAAAGTCAACATTTTATATGGAACAAGATGTTTCAATTAAGCAAATAAAACAAAGTCTTTCCCACAAAACACCCATGAAAAATTTTCACCAAGCCCTCAGTGATTTCAGTAAGGAGAAATACATACATGAGTCTATGCTGATCCTAAAAGTTTATAGACCCATGCATGAATGGAGACTGCCATGTGAAAAAAAAGTCTACATTCATGATCACAAAGTGTAGTTGAACTTGTGTATCTTCATGAATTTAATTCTTTATGCCATCAGAAAACTCAACCTGATTTAGATTCAGTCTCTTCCAAACCTGTATAAGCCAATTTGGGGAAAAGGCAAAGTAATGTAAGAATGTTCACACTGGGAATTAAGCCACCTCAATGAAATGAGGTTAATTTTAAATATTATAAAATAGCAGGAAAATGTTTTCCTGTGGACAGATTCATAAACAGTCAATTGGCACAGGCTTGCTCTCGAATAAAACTGAAGCATTTATTTTCTGAGAGATCATAAGGTGCTCAGAATACTGAATTCCATTTCTTCCCTTAATCAAAGATTTGAAAATAGAAACAAAATACAAGGATTCATGTAAGCCAGAACATTGTTTTTAAGGATGTAACACAATAGGGAGCTCTGAGAACAGTGAAGCATTCATCATATTTGAGGCTGGTGAGCCTCACCTTTGTGCCTGGAAAGACCACAGAGCAGCTCCTCCTGGTTACCGTGTTATGGCATGTATGAGACAAACAGATGATCCTAGACAGCCAGAATGGCTTCACCAAGGGAAGACCTTGCCTGGCCAATCTGGTGGCTTTCTATGATGGAGTGACGGCATTGGTGGATGGGGGAAGGATGATGGATGTCATCTACGTGGACTTCTGCAAGGCCTTTGACGTGGTCCCTCACTGCATCCTAAGATGATGAGAGGGCTGGAGCACCTCTCCTATGAAGAAAGGTTAAGGGAACTGGGCTTGTTTAGCTTGGAGAAGAGAAGGTTCCAGGGAGACCCCATTGTGGCCTTCTAGTACTTGAAAGGAGCGTATAAACAGGAGGGGGTACAACTGTTTACAAGGGTGGATAGTGATAGGACAAGGGGGAATGGTTTTAAACTGAGACAAGGGAGGTTTAGGTTAGATATTAAGAGGAAGTTTTTCACACAGAAGGTGGTGACACACTGGAACAGGTTGCCCAAGGGGGCTGCGGATGCCCCATCCCTGGAGGCATTCAAGGCCAGGCTGGATGTGGCTCTGGGCAGCCTGGTCTGCTGGTTGGCAACCCTGAACACAGCAGGGGGGTTGAAACTAGATGAGCATTGTGGTCCTTTTCAACCCAGGTCATCCTATGATTCTATGATTTCTCTCTCCATTTAACAAAAAATATTCCTACGAACCACTGTGCATTACTCAGCAGATCTGCAGCAATACTGTGGTTGTGAGATGCTGTTCAAGGTTGTGAGATTTTATTATACATCTGAAACGCACACAAATTTCCTTGACAAGATCTGTGAGACCATCCCATTCTAGTGTGGGAGGTTTGAAACAAGCTAATGTTTTTTGTGATGAATATTTTATTCACACACACACAAATGCTGATTGGTAATTGTAAATTTATCCTATAATTACCAGGCAACTTTCAAGCTATTTTCAAATGACAGATAGAGTATTTTAAACACATACATTTTAAACATTTGTAAAGATGCTTAAATTCTTCAGTTCTTGAGTCTAGGAAGCTAACTGAGCACTCTTTAATGGAGTTTGCAGCGTTTAATGGAGTTTGTACTGGTGACATAAGTATATTAGAAACTAAAATTTCCTTTATTTCTGGATGAAAATATAGTTTCTTAAACAGTGTAAGTAGCAGAAACAACCATTTCTTTCATGTATTTTGCATTTTAAAGAGAAAAATTCTTAACATTGTCTTTAGAAAAAGATGACTAATAAGTTTTGATGAAAAAAAGAAAGTAAGCTCCTTTTTGCATCTATACTGAGGGTTGAAGACTTCCTCTAGAGTGAGTGTTCCATTTAGAAGAGCCATTGATAAGCTTTTTCCACATAGCCTTTTTTTTCATCTTTTCATTCTACATGCCAAACAAGATCTAGTTTTGTTTTTGTTAGGATGCTGCAAGCATTCTTCTGAAAATATCAAGGATTCAACTACATGAAAGACTGAAACCTAAGAAATGTAACTGACAGTAATTAGTCTTCTATGCGTTGCTATGCTCTTCTACTTCATACAAGGGTCATGCTAATTGCAGGGATACTGAGTGAATGTTAATTCTTCACATGGTACAATAAAACCGTTCCTTTAAAGTGCATCTACTTTATTTTTTACAAAAAAAAGAAGAAAAAGAAAAAACTTTATTGCTCAAAGTGACAAGTAATCAGATAAAAAAGTCTTCTGAGGCACTGCAAAGTCAGAAAGAGGAAACAGAAGTCAGGTGATAAAAATCATTTCACAAGCAGAATTTGCTTCCCCTGAAATGAAGGCAAAAAATTTTCAAGTGCCAGTTTTTTACAAAAATTTGTGCGTTCATGAAAGCGAATAACCAGATATTGTCAGATAAGCTTTGTGTAGCTTATATTGTAAAGTATAAACACAGAACAAGCAAAAAAAAGAAAACAAAAAACAAAAAACATTTTTTTTAATTAAAGAGACAAATGTCTGCCCTATGTAAACACACACGTGCATTTCCACTGGGTTTTCCATTACTCAGATGTCCCAGGGCAAGTCTTAGTATGGGCACTATTCACTTTTCTGCAAAAGGCATTTGCACAGCAAAACATGAGTAACCAAATTACGTGCACTCACATAAGTCACCAGTGTGGTCACCCTAGCCACTGAAGTCTTTTGCAGAAACAAATCCACTGATCAATGCATGGAATATGGAATATACGTGGCTTAGAAGAATAATACATACAGAAAATTTCTCACATGAGCATTTTAAATTAAACCTTGAGTTCCCACACAGCAACTCACTGAGCACAAATTCATATTCTCCTTACGATTACCAAAGTATCTGTGGTGCTTATATGTGAGACTTTGAAGTAGCTGTGCTGTCCAAAAATTTAAGTATTTTAACCCAGTGTGCAAAGAACCAATATACACAGAGAGGCAAGATATTTATTTCATTTCTGTAATAGCTGTGGGTCCTAGGTGGTTCATCCGCAAAACTAGAACACTTTCTCCACAGTACAGGATTTTTTTTATAAACCAAAACTGCAAAATTATTTATCTCTAAGTATACTGGTGACATTTACCTGCATGAATGGTTCGCTCCACTTTTTCTAATTTTTCAGTTTCTAATTCCTGTGATTAATGCTGAAGGCTAATGCCATTTGCAGCTAGAATATTCCATGCAACTCTTCTTCATAGCAAGCCAAGCACAATAGACATCTTCTTTCAGTATCTGGTTGACTTGTTTCCTTTAGACATCAGCTGTGTTTTCATCACAATATTCACAAAATGCTACATGCTGTCACACTTGTCATATGGTAGCTAAGAAGGTAATATCAAATACCTGCATCCTCAGTACAGAAGTTTTATACCAAAGTTGTCATCACAGAGATAAGTATAGTCTACAGTCTACAGCCACACAATCACTATGCATGTTTATCCTTCTCATATGTTGTTTTATTGTAATTCAGCCTTTCTTTTTTGGTGTACTCCTACTACTTCCACGCTATTTTCACAATAGCTGTTGTAACTATAACCAGATATCCTCCTCCCTTAAAAGAAAACATATATTTATTAACCCACCAATTTGCAACTCAAAAAAGAAGCACAAATGACCTGTTCTGCTCAAAGGAAGGATTAATTAAGAACCATCCCTGAGAACTTGAGGTCAGTAAGAACTTTTCCCTGTGATAAGGATGGGATCATATTCCTTTTATCTTGGAGTATCGTTATAGTGTGCCCTCCCACAACTTCCTCCTTCGTTCCGACTGTTACACATAGGGCCTTTTCAGGCAGATAGCAAGCACAATACTAGTTACACTCAGAATCTTGCTAAGACAGATAACAAACACAAATCTGCCTCAAACTGAGTGCTGAAAGAACTGATGGCAGATACTTAGTTCAACAGCTGAGGGCCAGATGAGCATGTGGCAAAAAATACAGCTATGAGTCAACCATCTCATCCCACAAATAGTGAGCAGCCAAGCAAGCCTTGAACTCTCTGCATGGCAGCTAGCTGCATGATAGGATCTCCCTTTGAGTAGAGACAGGTCTTGAGTTTACACTTGCTGTAAAGATCCCTTACATCCTGATCACAAGTGTCTTCTTGCTGATACAGAACTTCAATAAGTGATTAATAGTTTGTGTAAGCTTTGTTACCCTTGTAAAGATTGTATCTTAGATTGACAGTGCACATACAAGCTCTTAGATGTAAACCTTTGACCAAGTTTGGGTCTAGCAGTAGATGCAGCTGCACCCAGGCTCTTTACCTCTGTTGTTCAAGGTGTTAAGAAAGCAAAGGGCTGCATTATGAACCTCATGACTCAACAGGAAGGTCTTCTAGATGAGCTGTATAACCCTATCCTTTATGCAGTAAAGAATTAAGTGTACTTTGACATCTCTGTCACTGTACTCTGCCATCTAAATCACTGTATTATTTACAATCAAGCATTGCTAAATCACTATATGATTTCAATAAACATACTGTTGCTTCTCCCTTATGACTGAAGCAGTTTCCATTTGTAACAAGTATGCACTCAATCTCATCACTACCACAGAAAAAGTACGCTCTATGTGGAGATGCATCATTTCAATTTAAAAATTTCTGTAGTCACACATATGTAAGCATTTTATTTTGTTTAAAATATACAGTGCCTATTCTTTCATGCAAAGCTTTGGAGAGATCCCAGACATTTATTGAGCACTTAATAGGCAATAATGCAAGTTAATCACATAGGCCTTTAGCAAATGTGAAAATAATGCACAGTGTCATGGTTTTATGATTTTTGTTATCAGTATTCCACATCATAACATCATGTAGTATACTGGGAGTTAAAGAGTTAATGCTCCAGTTCTGGGTACCTGTCCCAGAAGAGAGAAACTACATCTCCCAAAAAACTGTTTGCTGTTCTGTAACTGTTTTCTACTCAGAGGGAAAAATAAAAACTGTTTACAGTTTTTACAGGACCTTCCTTTTTGATCTTCTGGCTCATCTCTGTTGCAGGTACTGTATCGCCTTAGCTTACTTAGAGTAAGGCCTTCAGTTCTTGGACACTCTCATTTTATTTGATTTATTATCCTCAATTCCAATTACACTGTGTTATATTACATTATATCGTGTTATCTTGCATTTTGATATCATTTTTAGTAAATTAGTTTGTTTCTCCTCAGATTACTGTCGCTGTTTGTTTTTAGGCCCATCTCCCCACCCTTTTCCCTGTTCCAGGACACGGGTCTGTGGGTACCCTCAGCCTGCTAGTCACAGAACTGGGCTGAACCAGACTGTGAACTGTTGGCAGGACAGGAAGCCATCCATTTCTGTTACCTACTCTGTCCACATTTTCCAGTAAGATTGTGCCCAAGAGCGTATTCCTCTTGGACACCTCATCTTCTGAATATTCAAGTGATGCAGTTTCATGGGAAAGAAAAATGGATAGAGATTTCAAAAAACCTAAAACTCAAATTTCTCATTGCATTTTCTATAGCTTCCTAAATCCATTTTGCTTTAAAATGACCACTGTCAAAATAGTATCAGCAGGGTGATTTAAAAGTACTGCTACTACCGGTTCATTATTTCAAGTGTGGAGGACAGATCTGAAGTATATACATAAACATCTCATTCTGAGTTTGCCAAGTGTCTTGAATAGGCAATATAGAGACCTCTCTTTTACTAATATGAGAAAGAGTCCTTCAAAGTACAGTATAGTCACTCACTAAACTGTCCATTGCAACACCAGCGATATCAGCATAGATTTCAGGCACCACTAGCTCAGGAACCTGCAGAACTCTCTGGTCATTACTGGTCTTCATAGCTGTTTGTAGGCTCTGGATCAGGTCTGACGGAGAAGGCCTATCAGTTGCATTCCACTGCCAACAAGACTTCATGATGCTGTACCTGTAAGATGAAGAAGTAGAGAGGAGCTGGAAATGAAAAATACCAACAAAAATTTTATCTCATATGTAAAACATCTAGAGTCCTCCTCTTTTTTCTGCTTCATAGAAAGTTCTTTCAGCAAAACCTGTATATACATAATAATGTGTGGGGAAAAAGGCAGGCATTCAGCTGTTTGCCAGGATGCCATCTCTGAGTATGGGAAAAGGTGAAGATTACATTTGATATTTCCTTTTGAAACAGCAACTGGATATCCTACCGATGAAAAAGCTTCAATATTAAAAAAAATAATAACATTAAAAGTCTTCACAAGAAGAAACACAATGCTTCATATCTTCCCTGTGGTTGCTTCGTTCATTTCAGAGATCATTCAGCACTTACAGGAGAATGATTGCTCTAGAATAGTCCTGTACCTTGCAGAGAAGCAGTGGAGCAACAAAATTTAAAGGCAGAAAAGAAAGCAGAAACAAGAACAATTTTTAAAGCAGGTAAGAGTGGCAGTAGAGGTTTCATGCAGGAAAACCCAGTAAGATGTGGCAGGCATGAGAACAAGTCCTCTCAACTAAGAAGATGCAGTTTTGTACAGTCTAGACTTAGAAATCTTCTTTAAAATACAGTTTTGCATTCCGCATTTCCATTTATCTCTGCGAATATCTCAACTGTACATAAAATGAGTGGCTTACATGGCTTGCTGGCAGCTTGAGGGCTGTTTCATAATGTTTCGTCTCTGCAGGTATGGCAAGATGTCAGAAGGTCGGACCTCAGGATATGGTGGATCACCTGGAAGGTGAGAGAGAAAACAGCAGAAAAGCTATAAGGTAAAGGTCACAGACAGCAGCTTCACTATAAGAATGACATCTCTGCCTAATAAAATCTATTCTCTTGTTCTTTCAGTTCACACTGACAGAAGACCTAAAAACAAATGTCATGAGTTTTGCATGTCAGAAAAAAAAAAAAAACAGGTCACTTATTATTTAAATTAGCCTCAATTTTGCATTCTTAAATTTCACATTTTTGGTCTTGTTAATTTGTTGCTAATGTCTATATTTTAATTTTTTTTTATTACATTTTCTTACCTAATGTAATCATTTCATACAGTAGAATTCCAAAAGACCATCTGTAAGAAAAGAAAACAAAGCAATAGTAAGTTTCTGTTCCAGCAAGCTAGCTAGCTTAAACACATACAAATGATTAGTTGCGTTCTGCAGAAATGAGAAGGTATGAGATGAAAAGTTAAGCACTGTGGTGAGAACAGTTAAGTCTTGCTGTGAACTTCAGGACATGAAATAATGATACATAAAGAAGTGAAAAAGCCAGGTCTGACAGACAGACGAAATTCTAGTTCAGAAATAAAATCATACATGTCTGCCTTGATGCTAGGGGGGTCCTTTAGAAGCCGCTCTGGTGCCTGCCACTTTACTGACACCATTTCTGTGACTGAACTGGCACCATATGTATGAGCTTTATAGGCCAGCCCAAAACCACAAAGCTTGGCAGTGAAGTTGTGCTGAAGTAGGACATTCCTGGCAGCGATGTCACCATGGAACAACTTCTTCTGCTCAAGGTAAGCCTAAAAAGTTGGAAAAGGAAGAGACTATGATCATTTTAAAAGTAATTCTAATTGGCAGAAATTTTTAATGAGTTTGCACCCATCCTCCACAGTGCAGAACAGAGGTGGAGGCCCACCAAATCAGTACAAATATATTTGGCTCAATTTTAACAAATGGCATCCTCACTGCCTAAGTTAAGCGTGAGCTTGTGTTACAATCAAACAAGAAGCAAAATACGAGCAAATGTGAGCAGACTTACCAGAGCTGCTGCAACTTGTTGTCCAACTTCGTATACTTGCCTTTCAGTGAGGTCGTAGGGGACAGCATCCACTGTCATTACATCCTAGAGACAAAAGAGTAGACATTGAGTTACAGATGTAAAGTGCTGGCGAATGTGTCTCCTTTCAATCTCATAAAATGAGTATTATGTAATTATAATTGCTATATAGCTACAATTAGCTATAGAGCTAATTATAATTAGCTTCCTTGGCTAATTTCACAGATTAGTCATAAACTGACTGAAAGATAAGGGCATATGAATGGGCGATGTTCACGATAGATGATATATTGGGTAAGATAAGGACAGCTGAGACTGGTGGGTAAACTGAATAATGGAAAATAATTTAATAGCTTGGACAAAAATGAGCAGAATGACAGTGGAAAATGACAATTCATACATGAGTGAAAGAACTGTAACAAATTAGAAAAGCACACCTGTAACACACAAATGAATATCTGGGATGAGATTATCAACCCATGTCTTACTCTCTTGCTTCTAAGAGTGACCCTGGCTGGATACCCAAGTCAGAGAGAAAAAACAAAATAAGCATATGTTGCTTTTCCTAAGTAGCCTTCTGCCCCTAGTTATTTTCAGTCTAAGGACTTCCCAAAATGGTTAGGATCTCAACATGTTCAGTAACCTTCATACTTATCTTCCATTAATTTATTAAGTCTCGTCTTGAACCTGTAAAAAGCTTCTGTATCCATAGCACTCAGTGAACAGGAATTCCATTAGTCAAATCCCCACTTTGTGACGAACTATCTCCACTAGTTTCCTTTGACCATGGCACTTACTAGCCTTATTTGTTACCACCTTGTCTTTCTGCTGAACAAAACAGAAAGCAATCTCTCTGTATTTAAAATTTCAGATGTGGAAGAAAGACAGATTTATACAGAGACATAATAGTGTTTTGTTTCTATGCCTTTCTTACTAATTTTAAATATGTCTGTGTTTTTTTTTTTCTTCAGTTAACTTCTGCATGAGATTATATGTGTACATAGAATCAGTCCCATGATTTCACATCTCATTAGCAATAGGCCATCATTATGTACATTAAGTCAAGATTGCTTTTGTACATGTGTATCATTTTATTTTTAGCTATGCTGATTTTTATTTGTTTCTTTTTATTGATTAGTCACTCAATTTAGAAAGATTCTTCTGCAAATGCTCAAGCCCTTGCTATTCTCATCACCTATCATGACCTCACTTGTAACTCTTTTGCTAGGCTACTGACACACACACTGAAAAGCACCAGGTCCTAGTATATTTCCTAGCAGAGCTAGGGGTGACTCACTCCAGTACAAGTACTGACCTTTCTCACCTGTATTCCAGTAATTGTCTTTTAATCATTTAGTTATCATTCAAAGACTTTCTCCCCATCTTCAAAACTACTCTGCTGCTCTAAAAGCTTTTAAAGTAGAACCTCCATTTAAAACTTTTGGGAAAAAAGTATTCATCAGTGCACCACTTTTCCCAATGCCTGCTTAACCCTTCAAAGAATTCCACTGGCCTGCAAAGTCAGACTTCTTACAAAATGTCAGCTTCTCCAAACTTTAACACACCTATTTAGAAATGCACTGGCTCTTTCCAGTTCAGAACTTCATAGAACTTCTTTGGGGATGAAAATGGTTTAGACTGATACAGATGGATGCATGAAGAGATGAAAAGAATCTTCTATGACTTACACACAGATATGGAAATGAGCCATTTGAAGAAGATATGCTACCATCACTTTTTTTGACTCACCTTACGACATGTCCATAGAAACTTTAGCAAGTCACCAAGAGATACATCTTCCATTATCATATAAAGTGGGAATCGATCTACACAGCATCCAACCAATTCAACCAGGTTCTCATGATAGCCAAGATTTTGATGGAATTTAATCCTTCCCAGGAAATCCTTTACTTCCTGGGGACTAACCAGATCTGAAACAATCAAAGAAATTTGAAGGAAGCAAAGAACAGGAAGCAGCAAAGAACAGGGCAATTAGCTTGAAATGACAGCAGTCTTCTTTGATACTACTACAGTGCCACTTCAGTGGACTAGTTAACATATTAGTATGTTACTGAACACAGCTCGATCTTGGCCAGTAATGATTACAAAATTCTGCCCAACTTTATGTCTTTGACACACAGATCTATACCAAACTGGGTTCTCCTTGCTTTACCTTGTAAGGCTTTCAATATGACACTCTTAGTCTTCCCTGAGTTCCCAGTTTCCAATTTTGCTCTGTAGAAGCTCCCATTATGGCCATGTTTTACTATCTGCAGACTGCCTAGTGAGAGTTTCTCCCGTGGTATCTGCAGTTCTTTCAGAGTCAAGGATGCAGAACTTAGCAGGATCTCTGTAGATATCTCACTCAGCTGTATACACTGGTTCTCTTGTGAACTGGATTCCTGCTGGTTCTTGTTGTTCGCTGACAAAACCAAATACATGTGAAACACAAAAACAGACATGAACTCTTGTAGTAAGTGGCAATGCCAATTATTCTTTTTTCTTTGATTTTGGTCCACGCTATTTTTGGAAATCAGGAGGAAGGAAAGAAATGCTACTGCATCTTACTGATCCCAGATCTGGAAGAGGTAAAGGACTTTATCTCATTCTCTAATTGACAAAAAGAAAGAATGAGTTTGGAGATCTCTACTGGATTTAACTATGCAAACTTTCTTCCTGGATAAGGCACATTTGTAATTGATTCTTGTGCTGAAGAAACAGCCATTTTCTTTTATTACCATTTTCTATTATTACCAGATAGAATCATAGAATCACTGAGATTGGAAAAGACCTCCAAGATCATCAAGTCCAGCTGTCCACCTATCACCAATATTTCCCATTAAACCATGCCTCTCAGTACAACATTTAAGTGTTTCTTGAACACCTCCAGGGTTGGTGACTCTATCACCTGCCTAGGCAGCCTATTTCAGCACCTGACCATTCTTTTGGAGAAGTTTTTCCTAACATCCAACTTGAATCTTCTCTGGCACAACTTGAGACCAATCCCTCTAGTCCTATTAATAGTTACATAGGAGAAGAGGCTGATCCTCACCTCACCACAACCTCCTTTCGGGTAACTGCAGAGAGCAATAAGGTCTCCCCTGAGCCTCCTCTTCTCCAGAATATTCCCAGTTTCCTCAATCGCTCCTCATAAGACTTGTACTCCAGACCCCTCACCAGCTTCATTACCCTTCTCTGCACGTGCAGCAGGGACTCAGTGTCTTTCTTGTAGTGAGGGGCTCAAAACTGAACACAGTACTTGAGGTGTGGCCTCACCAGTGCTGAGTACAGAGGGATGATCACTTCCCTGCTCCTGCTGGCAACGCTATTTCTGATACTGTCAGTTATGAAAGAGATACACAGAGAGTGCTCCCATCTATGTCTTATCGTGGTTTTCAGTTACTTCCCTTAACATAGGCTTTTTTTCCTGTATGGAAAAAAAATCAGTTCAGAACTAGAGTTTCATTTCAACATAGCAGCATGCGCGTGCAGTAATGGCAACCCTTTCTCCTTCTCACCACTCCTTGTTCTGTTTTCTGTTGTCCCCATAGGAAGTAGGATAAATCAGCTTAAGATGAAATTTTGTAAATGATAATAAATAAATGGGATAACTAGGTGTGATATATATCCAAAATCATTATATACAAACTTTCATTTGTAATTATCCCTGTTGCTTGCAGGAGAATCCATAAAGGCTATCATATAAATATACTTTGCAATTCTCGAGTGACGTTATCACTTGTTTATGTACCCTCATAGTATGCTGGTTTAGGTTTTCTCAGATCTCTCAGCACTACAGATTCTATTATTGCTAACAGAAGTTGGACAAATGAAGGTTCCCCAGTTTTCTTACATTCTCTAGATGGCTGAATACCACCCAGGATTTTCAAAAACAGTCGTTATTGCCTAACAACTCAAGCTGTTGACTTAGGGCTACTGAAATCAATACTCTTTCCTCAGTTTTAAAATGGTGATGTTTACCTTGTTGTCCAGATGATGATGATTCCTCCCGCTTTGTTCTTGTTCGCAAGCCTCGGCAATGCAGCCAAAGGATCACAGTTAGCAGAATGACAAAAAAACCCACAAGGAGAGCTGGGACAACAATCACTTCAGTCTGATATTCACGCACAACTATAAGCAGATAAAGAAAATGGGAATTAAAGGAGCACTGCACTGAGGACTGTGTGCAGCATTGCCAAGAGTGCACCAGTTCTATAAAACACAGCAGTAATAAACTGTTTAGGGTGCAATTGTTGCAACTGACAATGTGTGTTTGTGTCCGTCCACTTGCTGCCTCTTAGAATAGCAACTGAATACTTTCTAGTGCTGCATTCCTGTTTCTCAAATGTTGCTTCACAAAGGTGCTGAAAATTTTAAACCTCATAAAGCCACTAGGACACCTGTGCTTATTCAGATGCCTTATTCACTTATTTAGATGACTTAGTACAGAGACAAGGAACTTTAGTCATGAGTGTATCACCCACACTGAAATGTATCTGGCCCTGGCAGAGGGATAGAAGGGCTTTGGGAAGAGTTGACCATTGCTATGCCATCACAAATCTACACAACAGTGAAATCACAGGTTCAGCTTCTTCAATTAAAAATATAGGGAGCAATTTAAAGAAAACAGGGCATGATCACCTGCTCTGGAGTTTGATCAAAAGACATTGCCATTAATAAGGAGTTGCAGATAACAGGCTCTCCCCAGATTTGGAGGTGGTGATATTTTTGCACGGGACAAGGCACTACTTCACTTTCAAAGATGACACAGTGAACATCAAAATTTCACAAAACTGGTCCTTAAGAAAGCAGAAGAGAATCTTTACTGACTATGTTATGAGGTCTTAACCTCATTTTTATGTGTAATTCAAAGTAGAAATAATCCAAGATGGCTATAAAGGCTGGGATTTTTACAGGACTTTCTACTGTCAAATCCTCTTTTGTGGCATGGGATGTAGGTGGAGAAGGGGAAAGACCTTGCTCCCTTTTTAGCAAAGCTGGCCTTCCTGCTCATTATGTGGAAAAATACTGCCTAAAGGAATAAAGTGAATCTTACCACACAGCTTGTCATTGCTGTTGCATTCCAGTAGCATGCGTGTGAATCTTTTCACATCTCCTGCCATGTTCAATTACAAGCAATCAGATCTCCAACCTCTGTCTTCTGAGCTGATATTGCAATTGAAGAATATTAAGAGAAATATTAGAAGAAATTGAAGAATATTAATAAAATTTATGAGAAGGAAGGATGCTTTATTGAACAATTAATAAGCAGAACATGGATATTTCCACCCCTTAAGTTCAGAGGTAGTGTTAAGAAGAGGCACAGGGACTTCAAGGCTTAGAGAATGATATGGAATATCCACTATCAAATCCCATGAACCATAGACTACATGCCTGATGAGAACTTAAGATTAAGCCTCTTCTGCAGTACTACACAAGAGCAGCAATTGAGCACCTGGTAGGAAGGCAGGGTCAACCCAAGGGAGCATGCACCTCAGTGACCAGAAGGGGTAGAGCCAGGATTCACCCCTTCCCAGTCCTCATTAAAGAGTTGCCAGTGGAAACAAAGATATCTCGCTGAAGATCTCTGTGTGCTAGAGGCCTTCTAAAGGTAAGCAGTTTTTCTTCCTTTGTTTCTGTGTCTATGGCTGTTGCATTTAGGTTGTTTTTATTTGCTGGAGCCTAGGATTGTGCTGCTCCCCTATTGTTGCTGTACTTTCCATTACATTATGGCATTACAACAAGTAATTTGGTATCTCAAGCCTGAAGGTTGGCATGTGCACAAACATTCACAGTCACTAACTCAATTATATTTAAAGAATCTGGCTTTTCCTAGATACCAGAGAGACTTGGCCTTTTATCTTCTGATCCATACCAATCAGAAACATGTATACAGAATGTTTGTTCTGGACTAGAATACTTTTCACAGCTATTGGTCCACTAACACAAGAAAAAAAGAAGGCTTATCATTAGGATTTTCTAGTACTACAACTTTGTGTAGCTAGGTCTATAACTTATTTTAATTACAACACCTGGGATTCCTGCTGTCTACAGGAGTGCATTTGCAGTTGAAAAACACAATCTGTGCAAGCATAGGCATTTCCAGTATAACTTCAGCTGTCACTGTACTAATCCCTTAGCACTTGCAACTTGCACCTACAAAGCCTCCTGATTTATATATGTATATATATATATATATATAAATTGATATTTATATATATGTGTGTGTGTGTGTGTGTGTGTGTGTATACACCTTGTCACAAGTACAACCTCACTCAGGCAGGGTTAGACTCATGAGTGCATGACATTGACTTTGCTGTGCCAGGATTGCAGGTCAGCTGCAGACTCTGTAAAATGCATCCTTGAAGTAGAATTTTGGTTGTTCTGTACTACAAAGGGAAAGTATCCTTGTAGAAATTTGTTTTTCAGTACAAGCTGTTTGTGTTTTTGTTCATTCTCTGGAGAATGTGTAAAAGTCTTAGAAGATGCCACACTGCTACAGTGCATATAATATCTTTACTGAGGACTGAAGTTACAGGATAGGAATAGGCTCTGTGGTGCTGCATAGACTTTCATAAGACCACTAGAGTTGGAAGGGACCTCTGAGGGCCCTCTAGTCCAACTGCCCTGCAATGAACAGCAACACATTAGCTAGATCAGGTTATACAGGGCCTTATGTAGCCTTGCCTTGGTAGTGTCCAGGGATGGGACATCAACCTCAACACTTAAGTAACCTGTTCCAGTGTCTTGCCACACTCAAAAGACTTAAAGACTTTTTTTCCCTTATATCTAACCTAAATCAGCCCTTCCTGAGCTTAAAACCATTTTCCCCTTGTTCTATCACCACGGACTTTCTAAACAGTCTGTCCCCTTCTTTCCTGTAGCTCCTCTTTAGATACCTGAAAAGTCACTATCAGGTCACCTTGCAGCTTTCTCTTCTGCAGGCTGAACAGACCCAGCTCTCTCAGCCTGCCCTTGTAATAGAGGCATTCCATTCCATGTATCACTTTTGTGGCCCTTCTCTGGATGCGCTCCAACAGGTCTGTGTGTCTCCTGCACTGAGGACTCCACATCTAAACACAGTGCTCCAGGGGAGCTCTCACCAGCACAGAGTAGAGGGGCAGAATCACTCCATTGATCTGCTGGTCATGCATCTTTTGATTCAGCCCAGCATACAGTTGGCTTTCTGGGCTACAAGGGTATTTTCATCAGCAGAGAACCTAGAGTACTATTTCTAAATTGTGAGAATCAATGTAGGGAATGCTGATGACTGACAGAAAGACAAGACATAATTTAGCTACTGTTTCTTATGAACTTTGCTGAAGGTTTAAGATTCAGCATCCTCCCAAACAGTACTGTCCACAATCTTTGACTTATTTCTCATAAGTATTTCATTCCCCCCTCCCCCCCTCAGCTATGCAATTAACTCAAATTAATTGTGACAAATATGAATAGTAACATGGGATACTTATTAATACTAAAATGGCTCTATAGAAGTTGATGATAGATAAAACATTAGCGAGTTTGATCTCATGCTTAAAGTTTAGAGGAAAACTTCTTGTATAAGAGAGGTAGTAGAAAGAAGAAAACTGACTATGTCTGCTTTCTAAGATATTGCAGAAAGGATATTTTTTCCTTTAATTCTTAAAATGTTAGTTTTAGCAGTGTAGCTACACAGTGAGTTAATGATAATAACTCTAAGTTTTTCAGGTACGCTCTGGAAGCGAGCAGACTAAGTTAAAGTACCTTGGCTATAACATATGCAGACAAAGCAACACATGCGCCACCCTAAGAGGAATGTTCCTAACTCTTTTCATTCTCAGACATATGTACACAGATTTAAAAAAAGGAATGAAGGGACATGATGGCATCACAGGAAAATAACCCTTAGGACTACTTAGACAGCAATGACACTATATTACCAAAGTCAGGCATGTCCAACCCATGGCCATCAGGACACATGAAACCTGGAACAGCTCACTATGCTGCCTGCTGCCATGATGGCAGAGGGCAGGTTGCACTGTGAGCTGTGCTGGGCCACATGCCCTGCCAGAGTGCCCATCCCACTCTGGGCATGCAACTGTGACTCAGCATCAACCAAATACTGGTGGGCTTATTAACCCTATCTGGACTGAAAACAGGGCATGGGAAGTGTGCAGTGCCTAATAACTAGTTAAGCGTAGCTTTCTTTTCCTACTTCTGAGAGTTTTGGAAAAGGATAGAATGTACATGGACTTGGGTACTCTCACATCTCCATCCTCCAGCAGAAGTCAAGCAGGGGAGGCAGGCGACTGACATGGCTGAGCAAGGACCTGCAGCTAAAACTGAGGGAAAAGAGGGAAACGTACTGGAAGTGGAAGCAGGGTTGTGTAGCCTGGGAGGAATACAGGGCTGTTGTCTGCATGTGTAGAGATAGGATTAGGAAAGCCAAGGCACAGACGGAACTTGACTTCGTAAGGGATGTGAAAGATAACAAGAAGGGATTCTAGTATGTAGGCAGGAGGAGACAAGTCGAGGAGAGTGTTCCCCCTCTGATGAAGGGTAATGGGGAGCTGGCTTCCTCTGACATACAAAAAGCTGAGGTACTCAATGAGTGCTTTTCCTCAGTCTTCACGGGTGGTCAGGTTTCCCATATCTGATAGGACCCTGAAACTCTAGGTGAAGTGTGGGGAGTGAATTCCATCCCACTGTAATAGTGAAACGAGTCCAAGTCCAATTCCTCCTCATGGAACTGAATGTATATAAGTCCATGGGACTGGATGATATCCATCCCAGGGTTCGGAGACAGATGGGTGATGTGGTTGCCCAGCCACTCTACATCATGTTTGAAAAATCATGGCTGTGATGAAGTCCCCAGTGACTGGAAAAAAGGAAACATTACTCTCATTTTTAACAAAGGCAGAAAGGAAGACCAGGGGAATTACAGGCTGGAGAGCATCACCCTCTGTGCCTGGGAAGATCATGGAGCAGATCCTCCTAGGAGCTGTGTTAAGGCACGTCCAAGACAGCCAGAATGGCTTCATCAAGGGCAGATCTTGCCTGACCAATCTGGTGGTCTTCTATGATGGAGTGACAGCATCAGTGGATGGGGAAAGGACTCTGGATGTCATCTACCTGGACTTCTGCAAAGCCTTTGACATGGTCCCTCACTGCATCCTTCTCTCTAAATTGGAGAGGCATGGATTTGAAGGACAGACTGTTTGATGGAGTAGGGATTGGTTGGCTGGATGCAGCCAAAGGGTTGTGATCAATGGTTCTGTCTCTGGGTGGAGGCCAGTCACAAGTGGTGTCCCTTAGGGGTTGGTCTTGGGACTTGTGCTCTTCAGCATCTTCATCAATGACATAGATGATGGCATCGAGTGCACCCTCAGCAAGTTTGCAGATGACTCCAAGCTGAATGGTGCAATCGATACACTGGAAGGAAGGGAAGCCAGGGACCTGGACAGGCTGGAGAAATGGGCCTATGGGCAATCCCAGGTATTTATACAAACTGGGTGAAGAACTCCTTGAGAGCAGCCCTGCAGAGAAGGACTTGAGGGTCCTGGTGGATGAGAAGCTGGACATGAGCCAGCAGTGTGTGCATGCAGCCCAGAAGGCCAACTGTGTTCTGGGCTGCATTAAAAGAGCAATGACCAGCAGGGAGAGGGAGGTGATTGTCGCCCTCTACTTGGCTCTTGTGAGGCCTCATCTGCAGTTCTGCATCCAGGCTGGAACCCCCAGTACAGGAATGACATGGAGCTCTTGAAGCAGCTCCAGGGGAGGGGAACTGACATGATGAGAGGGCTGGAGCACTTCTCCTATGAAGAAAGGTTGTGGGAACTGGCTTTGTTTAGCTTGGAAAAGAGATGGCTCTGGGGAGACCTCATTGTGGCCTTCTAGTACTTGAAGGGAGCGTATAAACAGGAGAGGGTACAACTGTTTACAAGGGTGGATAGTGATAGGACAAGGGGGAATGGTTTTAAACTGAGACAGGGGAGGTTTAGGTTAGATATTAGGAGGAAGTTTTTCACGCAGAGGGTGGTGACACACTGGAACAGGTTGCCCACAGAGGTTGTGGATGCCCCATCCCTGGAGGCATTCAAGGCCAGGCTGGATGTGGCTCTGGGCAGCCTGGTCTGCTGGTTGGTGACCCTGAACACAGCAGGGGGGTTGAAACTAGATGATCATTGTAGGCCTTTTCAACCCAGGTCATTCTATGATTCTATGATTCTATTTAATTTCTTGCAGGAGCAGATCCATAATCTCATGCCTTTTCAGTCACCACTTTTGTCCTACTTTTATTATTTTATTTCTCTTTTATATGACCTTTGAACGTGGCCTAGACAGACATGATATGCAAGTGCACTGCTCAGGCCATGCAGCCGAAAGAGAGGGGAGTACTAGAAAATGGCAGATGCCAAAATGGCAGTGAAACCACAGTGTCTGGGCTTCAGATAACCTGGCAGTTGTAGACACTGAATGTGAAATTTGCAAAAGAAAATCACTATGGAAAAGCAAACAGTGAAATACATTTCTTCCCTGTAACACTGACAATTCTGCTTAGCAGTAGCTTCCAAAACAAATAAAAAAACAACTGATAGGTCTCACATCTAACAACTTGATGCCAGGATATATGTCTATGGCTTTGCACCTGTTAGACTGCATGTCCTGTCCCTTCTGCTTTCAGAAGACTTTAGTGACAATTTCTCCAGTAGCCTGGAAGATTGTGGCAACTTTGCAAGTTTTTCCTGACCCACTGAGCCATCTCATCATTCACCTTAGGGAACCTCTGAGCTGCTTAGTCTGAGCAGCATCTCTAGCTGTTCAGATTGGGAAATTCTCACTGGTCAGATCAATTCTTAATATACCAGGAATGCCTCACCACTGTCCTGCACAGAGATTACCAATAATATTCTGCAGCTTGCTGTATTTGCTTTGATAGTTCCTCAGCTATAAAGATTTGGTACTTCAACTGCCTTGTGTGCCAGCTAGCAGCCATAATGTTTTATAAGAAGATAGTATTTTAAATAAATAATTTATTGACTCAATATTTTTACTTGATCCAAAATTAGAAGTGGTATCTGAACATCAGACCTAGGCTAGCTCCTAATAAAGCATATAAAGGAGTGAACGAAAATCAGGACAACAAGTTTGGAAGAGCTAAACCATGGGGAGAACAGCAAATAACGTAATCCGTGCCGCAATCTGAGCTGGTGAATTACTTACAGCAAACCTGACTCCTTTTCAAGGGAGAATTAAAAACAAGCAAAGTCAGCAGCCACTACTGCACTGAGAAATGTGAGTGAAGAGCACTCTGCACTGCTGTGCCTTTATAGAAAGGTTAGTTCAAACTGGCACTACATCAATGGAGATATGCAAAATTTCAAGGTGCTAAGCTTTGTTTAAACTTAGATAATTTCACAAAAAAACACAAATTTATTTGTGCAGCCTGAGAAAATTCTGACTACAGAACTGTGAAATAGCACAGAAACTGAGTGGTGATTTAAAGAAAAATATTTTTTTCTGATGCAGACAAGACCTAGTATATTTTCTGAAATATTAACATACATCTTGATCATATTGATCACATTCCTCCTTAAATGATGCCACAAAAAATATTATTTCTCATAGATAGTCTGCAGAATAAAAGTTTGAATTACAAAAACAAAAACAAATAAATGAAAAAAGATGCATACATTAACCTGAAGACCCTAATGAGAAGGAATACGAGAAGTCTGGATGCCAGACACAAGCGTACTCTTCCCTTTGACTTTCTTTTCTGTATTTCAAAATCAAAGGCCACTTTTAGTAGTGCCACCCATGCTATACCTTTTTGATTGACTGAACTCTGATTTTGTCAGTGCTCCCAAGAACTGAACCTGTATAAAACCCTAGTATGAACCTTTTACAGTTATAAATCTGATATTGATACTCTGTAATGCTGTGAAAGCAAAAGCTCTGACAGGACAGAAAAAATGTTAAGGGTTTTTCGAAGGACCAAAGCTATAGGTAGCACTTGTGAAAAACACCGCTGATAAAAATACGGCATATTATGTTACTGTGTAATGGCTTATGAAACGCAATTTGTATCTGCCTTTACAGTTGCACAGCCATGTTAAAACCTTCACAAGTTCCTAACTTTTAGATGATTCTTGGTCCGTTTAACAGAGATGTTGTTTACAATTTAATCAATAGCGTGCGCGTACACACAGAGATATGAAAACATATAAATACACAGAAATAGCTAGATAGATTATTTGCCATCCTTACAATCAAGTAACAATGAAGGAATCGAATGCCAATTAATTCTGAATCAATTCCCCGACACATATCACTTCATCAAGCACTGAATGTACTTACTTATATAGACAGGCACTGCATCACTGGTGAACTGAGATTAATTTTAAATTGAACTTACTTCCTTCACTATTTTCTCCCTGTTCAAAATGTGTTTGGGAGTTATTTCACTACACCAACCTGCAAATAGGGAGATCTCAGTTTCTTTCTCTCCTCCTCCCCCTCACAGAAATGTATTACTATATCAGTAACTTCTTAATACAGTCAGTAAGCACAGATGCAGATACATATACATACAGAGGCATATAGACTTTATGGTGCAGTTATATCCTAGTTTAGGGCAAATTAATGTTAATAAAAGTCTTTTCAGATATGTAAATATTCATTAGCTAATCTTCCAACAGCGTTTTCTCTCACCTGAATTACACCACTTCTCTTGCCATGCAGTACTCTTTCTGAAGCTTACATGTTTCCTTGTTTGTCCAAGGCCACTCAATACAATTACTTCGTGCTGCTGTATTTCTTATGACTAACTTCCTTCTCACTCATTTCCCTGCCCCAGACCCGCCCAGCTTCAGTTCTTTACTCCTCAAGTTCCTTTCAGTTTTCTCCCCAGAAAGATCGTAAGTCTAACACATGAGTTGACAGGCAGGGACAAACCCAGGAAACGGACCCATCTGGCTGATGAGAGCTGAGCAAGGCAAAGACTCCTTCGGTGGGAACCTGGAGTGTAATTTGAAAGGCAGATAAACAACAAACCAGGAGGGATAACATAACAAATGGAAACCATGCTCTCCATATTAATGTTTCACGTTTAGAGGGGAAAAAAAAAAAAGAAAAAAAAAAAGGGTTATCGGAACAGAAAATTGGTATAAAATCCCTAAAATACCCAGACGCTGAAAAAGCTTTCTAACAGGAACATGGCATGATAGAGAACAGGCCAATGAGCAAAGGGAGAAGAGATTAATAAAAACCATGACAGAACAGACAGCAGCAATGCAAGTTTTTCTTACATTCTCGTCCCTTGTATCCCTCCCGCTCAGGCTGTCCATTGCATTCTGCTTTCATTTTTCAGCTCTGCTGTCACTTCTTTCCCCGTCCTCCCAGTAGCCCAGCCTGCAGCTCCCTACACAGTCCCGTCATGGATGCACACTTACAAAACCTCTTCAAATCTGTCCTGAGCTCCCTAACAAGATCTGTCAATATTCTTGAACTTGCCCTGTGATGTTGTCCTGTTAATATGTGCCTGAGGACATTGTTCAGCTCTGCTAATGCTCTCAATCCTGAATAATTTGTGAGGTGTACTCCTTACTGCATTTCATTTTCTCAGCATTTCTGCCCTGGGGACTTTCTTCCAGGCAACCACTGTATTTAAATGCCAGCTGCTTGATTGCAGGCTCCCCACATCAGCTCAAAGACTGCCTCTGCCTATCACTGAAAAATCTCATGTTTCAGATTTCTGACTCCTGGTTAAACAAGCCTCTACAAGATTATTTGCTTACCTATATCACACAAGTGGAAAGTTGTTGTATTACAAGAGGAAACAACATGAGACCTAACACTGAGAGACAAAGTTCATTTTATAGTCAATAGTATGCCACGGATAGCTTTGAGGACATGAAGATGATATGATCTCTACCAACTCCTTGAGCAAACCATTCCTATTTGTAGTAATACTTTGGTGCTGTGTACATTAATTCATTTAGGGAAGACTGAGGTAGAGAGGTCAAGTTACATACTGAAACACAATAGATAATTTATCTGCAAGAATGACCATATATCAATATACCTGCAGAGCAGAACATCCCAAGCTTCTCTCTGGTATTAAATGTCTAAGTGTGCAAAATGGTGAATACTGGGACTGTATCTCTTCATTGTTCGATCTCTACATAGGCTGACAGAAGTGAGCAGAACAGTATTAATGAATAGTGCAGTGATGTGGAGTTTTGCCTCCTGAAAAAAGAGAAGAGAAATCCCCTAGACTGCACACATCCAACCTGTGGCCCTCATCCTGCATGTGGCCCAGTACAGCTCACAATGCAGCCCGCTCCCTGCCCCATGCCATCAGGGTGGTGGCTATTCCCCTCTAAATGTTCTGACTGGGCTCTGGGTGCACACCGATCCCTTAGCATAAAACCAAACAACTCAAATGGACTCTATTGTAAAAGCTAGTTATGTGGTAGGGAATCTGAATGCAAAAAAAAAAAATAAAATAAAATAAAAAAAAAAATAAAAAAAAAAATCAAAACCATTTACTGACAATGAGTTTAATAAGCAACATATGAAAAGCATGGCAGATATAATGTGTCTTTATAAAAAAGCAAATCTTTCTAGAATCAGTTTGTCACACTGGACCATAGCCAAACAAACTGAAGAAACAAGAAACTGTTAAAAGAAATTTGGAGAGTGAAGCTGGTAATTTCAAATCTTATGCTTTGGTGACACATGAAAGTACTGATGCTGCAGGCACGGCTCAGCTTGCCATTTTCAAGAGAGGTACTGATAACAAGTATAATGTCACTGAAGAAATTATTTATTTACTGCATTTACTTTAATTACATTAGAGCAGTTTTCTTTAACCTTTGTCAACATGTCTGGTACAGATACTGATGGTGCCCCGGTGACAAGTGCTAAAAAAGGGGGACTTACAAAAGTTACTGGAAGGCGATGCAACTGCTGTCAGCAACTCATGTTTGATGAAATGGTGCTGCATCGTTCAACAAGAAAATTTACATGCAAAGCTTTCAAAATCAATGAAGTCATGAAAATCATCAGCAAAGCTGTGAATTTCACGATGGCCAAAGGATTGAACCAGTTCTAGGAATTCCTTCGAAGTATGGATGCTGATTATGGGGGCATCTTTTGCTTTTCTGAAGGAAGGTGGCTGAGTTGGGATAAAATGCTGAGATCTAACTTATCAGAGAAAAATATCCCTCACTTAACAATAACGCTTTACTTTTTGTCAGCAATTTTTTTTTTTTCTTTTGGCAGTACATACATTTGTGAACAACTGTTTTCAAGGCTGAAGTACTGGAAGGGCACAATTAGATCAAAACTCTCTGACGAGCACCTTGAGACCTCACTAAGTATTGCAACTTCTTTCACTGAATCAGACAGACATTGATGCACTATTTTCACAAAACCAAGGTCAAATATCCCACTGATTTCATGTTTCTGTTGCTCTCCTTTTTTAATGCTTTAATAAAAAATATTTAAAAACACAAAATAAGTATTTAAATACATTAGCTACATTATGTATTTTATATATTGTCCAAGACAATTCCTCTTCACACAGTGCAGCCCAAGAATTCAGGAAGATGGAGACCCATGTTCCAGACAGAGCATTTACTTCAGTTACAAAGATCACTACAGCTGCAAATTTCAAGCTCAGGCTCTGGCTTCTGTCATCCTCTTTTTCTGGTGCTAACCTGCATCAACTGTTATTTTTTCCATGAAGATGCACAGGATCTGTCCTATAACCCATTCCTGTTTAATAAGTGGCTACATTGAAAATGACATTTCCTCTTTTATGTGTGTTATTTACTGAAATATGTTGCTTTCCACAGACTCCTTTTGTAAAGGCAGCTGGGGGAATCTCTTCAGAGGAACCTGATTCCTATTTAGGGATTAGGCTTTCAAAATACAATAACTGATAGTATTCCTCCTTTCACTCCTTCTTCCCCAGTTTTCTAAAGACCCCATCTGCAGGAAGAAAAAAAAAGTGGGATATGCAAGGGGTTAATATTCAAGGTACGCATATGCAAAGGTAGCAACCCCCACTGCTTTTTGTTTCCTTTTTGTTTCCCTAGTTAATCTTTCTGCTGTGCTCCCAGTCAGACTGGTCGGAGAAGATATTTAAACAGTTCAGAGTTCAGGTCTCAGACTAGTCTTCTTCACTAGTCCATAAACCCTTCCTCCTGTTCGGTTAAGGGACAGCAGACATTTACTGTCATATTTCATCCCGTTAAATGTAAACTTCTGTTATAAGTTATTTATTTTGTCTGTGCACATCCCTAAAGAGAACACTGCCTGTTTAAATATTTGTGTTCTTTCCTCTGTTTTTCCTTATGCAAGTATGATTAGGTGCACTGAAATTGGTGGAGTGGCAGTTCTGTTAACAAAAATGTCCTCTCTATCTCTGAGACATCTACAGTATATGAAACAACCATCCCATCCACACACAACTGCTCAGTAATCTCTACAATGCACTTTGGTGTCTGATGGCAAATGCAGCCACAAAACACTCAGTCTTTTTCCTACCTGAAGACACTGTTAAAACCACACAGCTTATCTTGTGGCTGAAAAGTCACAAAACTCAGCAAACTCCAAGTAACTGTCCAGAAAGCAAGTTTCTTCTGAAAGGATCTGCTCTTTGGCATCCCAAAATCAGTGCTTATCCAGTTATCCCATCGAGTTCTTTCCAGGACTCCAAGGGCAACAGATGAACTGGTAAGACTGGAAAGTAGGTGCATCACGTATCACTTGCACTTCCATTAGCTTTGTGTAGTTTCCGGGTGTTAATTACCTTAGCAACCAGGTTCCTGAGAATATGTATACATATTCTTCTGTTAATCTGACCTTATTCTCTTTCTATTTTATTCTTTCTGTTAGACATATAAACGCTCCTCTTAAGTTCCTGGGTTTTGCCACTGCATTTTCATTGTTCACATTTCCAAGTGAGAATAAATGGTTCCGGTTGTCAAAACCTTGAAGTTGTTGAACATATTTAACTTAAGCACCCAGTATAAGTATTGAATAAATTGCACCACTTCACACAAAAAGAAGTAGAGGAGCCACCTCTCTCCCAGAAAGGTTGATCACAGAGACCTTACTAGAACTAAAAAGTACATATCACAAAAGTTTTATGAAACACTGTTACATAAAAATATGTTCAAGAACTATTCCATTTAATAGTGCATTTTTGACCTGCAGTTCACTTTCTAACACATCACTGTGCCCTAAAGAACAGTCAATAAGAATGACAAATAAATCAGACACTCTGAAACTGAACATTTTCCTGTCTACCAGTGTCACTGCAAATGGATTTTAGTCTGGATAGTATTATACACTAGCAACAACTATATAGCTATATATATATATATATATATATATATATATAGCTATAGCTATAGCTATAATAGCTATAACTAAGCTACTAGAATTAAAGGCATGAACAAATTACTGCATGAACGCAGAATGCTTGCCCAGATTTTCACAGAGCAAGGGAGCAATATTAAATAACAACAATACCAGAGCAAGTGCGACTTTCCTAAGAACATTCAAACACACACATATACATAAGCGGCTGCATCTGAGAGACTTCTTAGTGGCAGAGAATTCAGAAGCTGGGGTGCCAGAAAACATCAGAATGGCTGTGCCACTTCAAACAAAGGATCCATTAGTGAGCACTGTGCCTCAGACAGCCGGCAGTGGGACTGCTTAGGGAAACTAAAGTTCGAAACAACATAAAATGGTGTTTCTCACAATGCTTTCTATTGCCTCCAGCAATACAAGAACTTAGTTAGCCAAGTATTATCTTTTCTTTCATATGTTTTGAAAGATTTTGCCTACTTTCAACACCTTGCAAAATTTTAGCAACACAGTACTTTGTGATAAATTCCAGTTTTCTTGTATAGGGATGGAGTGCAATATTCAAACTAGCTACTTATGGTGTACAATAAGTAATAGCTGGCAGTGAAATGAGCAGTGGTAACAAGAGATGAGTGAAAGTTTCACACATAATTAAAATACCAATATACTCCATTATTTAAAAACGAGGGCAGTTTAAGGTTTGGATACTAGTAGAAGCAGATAGTAAGGCTTGGATATGAATAGAGAATAGGACATGACCAGGGATGCGAGCCATTCAAAGGGATGTGACCCTCAGCCTCCTATATACCACTTAATGCCTATTATCAACAAATCAGACAAACTTTGTGCCTCATTTCTCAGCCATTGTAAAATTTCTTGCCCTTCTTTGCCTAGCCCTGCAAATACCTTCTCCAATAACTGTAAAGACAAAGATCATGACGGGCAGGTGTACCTCTGTAGGAAAGAAAGCAGACGCATCCAACTTCGAGAGTTTGTGCTTGAGGCATCACTTGGCACCTATTTTCAGATCTCTCACGGCAACAGTTCGGGGTCCCCGGCCCGGAGCGGCAGGGCGGCTGAAGGACGCCAGCATCGGGGGATGTAGGGCTGTGGGAACCGGGGAACCGCAGACAGGTAAGGGGGGATTACCTCCTGCTCTCCGGCCTCCTGCAGCACTTATGTTTCGTGGCAGGCCGGGGACGAGGCACCACGCAGCAGGCAGCGGGCCAGGCCCGCACCGGAGGCCATAGCCAGGGAGCACCGCGGCGGGGGCCCGCTGAGTCGCCCGCTCTGACGCGGCCCGGGGCCGGCTGCGACCGCGCTGGAAGGAAGGCTGGGCGGACAGGACGCTGCTAGAACCGGCGAGCACCCTCCCGTAGCGGCGCCGGGTCACACCTGGCCGGCCGCACCGCCACTTCCAGCCCCGCGTCCTTCCCCTTCCTTTCCCACGGCCGCCTAACTGCCCGTCGAAGTGTTTCTTGTCGTGAAACAGAAGATTAACCGAGGCGGTGAGCTCGAGGGCAGAGCAGGCACGAGCGAACAGGAAGGGCAGAACAGCATTTTCTCGTGTCCCGTTCCCGCCCGTCCCTGCTGCTAGGCTCATGAGGGAACCGCGCTGCGCACGCGACTTCGGAGGGGTGGGGAGGAACCCAGGGGATCGGTTGGGCGGCGGCGGGGCGGCGGCCGTGTCGGTTGCGGAGGGGTCGAGGGAGAGGCGGTACGGGCCGGAGCGTGAACGTAAAGGTGCAGGGATCTGCAAAGCCGGCTCTTTGCCTTCTGTCCGGGCGGTGTGCTGTTGCTTGAAGGGTGTTCGGCCGGCCTCGCAGCGGCGCTGGCAGCCACGAGCCCTGCAGCCACCGTGCCGGCTGAAGGTCCTGGTGAAATCGGGACCGTGGCCGCTTTATTAAGACTCTTGGCGCCCTGACTTTGTCGGCGCGCGGTTACTTAGTAAGACTGAACACGAAGCACCCCGATGAGGCTTGACGTTCATCTGAAGTGCTTTAAGTGCTTTAAATCCACTGTAACTCGTGGCATTTCTTCCACATTTATCTACAATAAAAACCTGAAAGTGGGTACCCTCTGACAGTATTCGAACAATTACATGTATTTAAAAGAAAACTGACAAAAACTTTGCCAACTGCGTGATGTAATTACCACAGTGGAGCTCTTTCCATAGTGTCACCCCATCCCTTGTTTTCAGGAAAGGAAATAAAAGCAAGGTCTCATTGTTTAGATAATACCGAGGTTCTGAAACTCAGTGATGAGGTTGAGTCTATCTATTTTGCTTTCAGTAAATTTAAGCTGAGGTTGCTCCCACAGCTTAGCTGCATATACAGTTACAGAATTTAAGATGTGCAGTTATCTGGTGCTACCGTGTGTGTGTGAAATACTGGACATGAGTGGGGGTTTTACAGCTCACGTTGGAAATCAGGGATTGCCCTGTGTCAGAATATTTGAGAGAGAGGCTTTAAGACAACTGTAGCAGAACAGTAGATGAAATTGTCTAATGATTTCTTTGATGCAGATACTAAAATCATTACTTGGCACAAATACAGCATCTTGAGAGTAATTCTCTCTGAACCACTGAAAATGGTTTCAAAATGAATTGAAAGTAGTATGCAACAGACAGTTGTTAACTGGTTACTTTCAGATCAAATTCTTAATGAATTCATATCTAAATTGAGAATTGTGTATATTTTAAATAATAAATTGTACTGCAATACTGCTTTCCCTCAACAGGGAAAATCAACTCACCTTAAAGTAAAATAAATTATAAAACACCTGCTTTCCTTGTAGATGGCCAGACAAGAACCTCAAGAGAGAAACTATGACAATATGCTGAAGATGATAGAGGACCTGAACAGAGACCTAGAAAAACTTCTGGAGGAAATGGAAAAACTGACAGGTAAAGGTCTTTATTAAGACAATATGGATTTGTTTACTAGAGTGAAGACATTGAAGATGTATTATTTATATTTATTGCTATGAACTTTCCCATGTCATAGAAACGTAAGTGGGAAAAATCACCATCAGCTAATGCCCTGAATTGAGAGGAGTGCAAGCAATCAAACTAGTTAGTAGAACATGCTTGGTTCAGAGTGGTGGCTGAGAACAGAAATAATATTAAGGCATGTAACTATCAATTAAAAGAGATAAAAACATAAAATGAAATTTAATTTTGAAAAATGGTGGAATGTGCAGTAACTCAAGTTAGTGTGTGATATTTAATTTATTAGTCACATGGAAGATTCCTTTGCAAATTTAATCTTAGTCCCTTACCTATGGAGGGGACTGCATATTCTTCTTTATTTTCTGCAGCAGTTCTATCAGAAACTATATGCAACCAACATGAATAGATGGAAAGGAATAAGTAAACAACTTGCAATTAGTGGCAACTTGCAATTTTTGGTAAAAAAAAAAGAACAGTCCATTTATGATAAAACAGAAGGAAAATATCAATAAATACAAAAATAATTTCCTCTGCTTTATCAGATACTTATTTTTTTCTGAATTGATCTCATTAGTTTCACTGTTCTTAATAGTTTTTCATCTCCATTCTGTGGCCTTCTTACTTCTCCTCTTCCTCACTGCTTTCCTCTTCCTCAACATTACTGATCTGGTGGGAATTCTTTGGTTCAGTTCATTTATTTTAAAAAAGCCTGTAGTGCCTTTCTTTTTAATTACTCACTTTGTTGTAAACTGTAGGTAAAAATGTCCATCACCCTTTCGTACTTTACAGTGTATACATCCGTATACTTCCATACTGAAGTATTTTGAGACATTTATAAGGAAATAATATCAGATTTATTATATCTATTAATTTTGAGCATTATTGTGGGCAGCTTCTTCTGTTGTATGTCAGGCTTCCTCTAACATAAAATCTGAACTGATAATAATTAATGTATTTTATTTTTTTTGTTTTATCACCCCCTGTGTTTTTAGCCAAGATTTCTGGCTTGGTAGTATTTCTTGTGTTTATAGTTCAGGCAACCTGGATGGCATATGACATGGTAGTAATGCGTACCAACCCTGACCTGGCCAATTCCATGAGGCGCTTGGAAGAGGCCTTCCTGAACTGCAGAGAAGAAATGGAGAAAAAATGGCAAGAAGTGCTAAGAGAATCTAAAGGTGAAGAGCAAAAAAAGGAATAAGTTGAATTTAGTCATGCTGGCAGAACTGTATCGCTTGGAAAGTCTCCAGTTTTTTTGTATTCCAGGCATGGAGTTTTCATAAACACCATGGAATTGCTGTTTACCTTACTAAGAACTATGCATGTGTTTACATTTATGGAAATATTTTTATGATATATTAATACTGTTGAAGATAAAAGGTAACTATGTTTCTAATTTTTATTATGCTCACCTTGTATAGTGTATGTGCATACAGAACTTAAGATGCTATAAGTGTTTTTTTTTTTGTTTTTTTTTGTTTTTCCTGGAAGATCACACTCACTTCACAGTCAGTATGCCTATGTGGAAATCTTTGATTCATAAACAAATTGAGTGGAGGGAGAAGGGGAGGGTATGCAGTACACAACTACACCAATGTGCCTTTCAAGGAAAAGTAAATAATTCATTTTTTACCAAATTAACAATTTTAGACTTGCAGATTCATCATGCTAGTTTGATGTGAGATTACCTACCAGGTGTTCATCAACAGAATTTTTTTATTAGGTAGCTCATCTGTAATTTTTTTTTTCTCCATTATATTTCCTTGGAATTTCAGCCATTTATTTGAATTGACTGTCCCAGAAAGTTTATTCTCTTGAAATTCTCTGAAGGTAAGAAAAAAATGTTCAGTTATAAACTACACTTTGTGTGGTACAGTCTGTGGGATTGCTGCTGAAACCAAATTGATCTTATTATAAAACATGCCTTTCTCCCTATGTTCCTTCTATATGTTATTAAAAAGGAATAGTAAAAAATTTCCCTTGTAGTCAAGATGCAGGCTAAGAGCACCACCTTGTGGCTTGCAGTTAATTCATAAATATTTTATCTAAGCTGGAAAACCATGTAAGTTTCCATTAAAATCATTATGTTAACAGGCTGATTTACAGCAAGCAGCAACATAGCAAGTAATAGCACCCTAAAGTAATGTCAACTTGCCCTCCCTACCCCCATTTATACCTACTGTTTCTAGAGGCAGATGGAAAGTTTGAACTACATTCTTGACTTTTGTTGCAGAAGATAGGTCCTCATTCCAGCCAACGTAGGGCAAAATAGCAATTTGATCACTCCTTGGAGGACCTTCATGGCCTGTTTTCACTTTAGTACCTTGACTGCATCACCTCCATTTTTTAAATCTGCATTAAGAACTTACTTTTTTTTTTTTTTTTTTTTTTTTTTTTTTAAGTGTCACAAGTCTTTTAACTGCTCATGTAGTGCAGAGATTTACTGAATTTTATGATTGTGTGGTGTAATTTTTTTGGTCATCCTTTTTCTTACTTGTGGAAGTTCTTACCCTAGTAACCACATGCCCAACAAACACCCACCTATGACGAGGGGTAGGGAGAGAAGTTGGGAAGAGAACAAGACACTGCAGATTAGAACTGTGAGGAAGTAGAACATGGAGAATCTGGCTACCTTAGTAGACTAAACTGCCTCTTCCTCTCTAAACCTTTCTTCTCAGCTGCATAATGATAACTGCACGGGACTTGGGGAGATGCACCAGAATAGGGACAAGATTATTATACTTGTCTTTTTCTACTAACAATTTTTTTTTTTTTTTTTTTTTTGAGATTTATTGATAATGAACTTGAAGGAAGAGTGAGTTTTGTTTCACGCATTCTCACCATCTTCCACATTTCAGCCCAGTTAGATATCTTAGATCTGCAACGGAAACCAACTGATGTCCTGTCACAGGGGTATGGAATACAAATTTAACTTACAAAAATAAAAAGGTGGTGGATCAACACCTTCATCTAGTGTTCACATAACTTAAACAGTAATCAAGATTGCTGGGCTGACATCTCTATCATCCATCATGGAATATTTATGTAAAGAAAAGTGTCAGTAACAGTTAAGCTTTACGCTCACTTGCAGTGAACTCTACTTATGTGATTTCAGCCCTTACAGCAGTTATACACAAGTGCTTCCTGGGCTGTATTCTACAGAAAAGCATGCTTCCGTGCAACAGCCACAAAAGCAAGAGAAGTTGGCACTGGTGCACTGCCAATCTATGTGCCCAAATATAGCAGGAATAAGGAATTTTTTCCTTAGCTATTCTTTCCTAACCTTCTGATGGTAACATTTCATAAGCAAGTCACAAATCAGCTGAACTTTGTTGTTAGCTGTTTTAGACGCAGATCTGGAGAGACACTAGAATTAGTTAATGCTAATTCATATTGCATGAATAAAGACAGTGCTCATCACAACAAGATTTACAGATCATAGTTAGCTACCTAACTCGTCTTCAAGGTAAGGGTGGATGCTCAAGAATTAACTATCCAAGCAGTAGCAAACTAAGCCATGTGCTGTCTCATCCAAAAAGCCTGTAATGACAAAATAAAGCAGAATTGAGAAGGGCCTGTGGGGCCTCTGCATTTCACTTACTTAGGCATCTCACTCCTTGTTGAAATATAGCCTAAAGCTCTGGTTAGAATATTTATTTCTTTCAGTACTGGTGCTTTCCAGTTCTCACCACCCTTTTGGCTGGTATGACTGCTTTTCCCCAGCCATGTATTAGCATCTCAGAACAGATACTTCCTTGCTACAACTTTACAGTGATGCTGAGGGCCAACTGGTTTTACAGATGAAAAAAAGCTAGACCAATAGAAAGGACAACATCTAAGACTTAAACTCAGAATTTGCAAATAGACTTTCTGAACAGCCAAACCAAATTTACTTGTATAGCTCTTAATCATCTTTGAAAGTTTCCAGGGATCTACAAATTGAAGAATTCAAGGCTGTTACTCTACAACTAAGGTCACTACAACTCTTAGTATCCAGATCGTGAATTTCATTTGAACATTCTAAGGAGTCTGAAGCACATGTCCTTGCATGAAATAAGCATGCACGTAGAACTGGTTTTCTCAGCCTTTATGGCAAGCTTTACAACAACAAACGATTTACTGTAAAATGATTAGACCATGCTTGGGCCTTGCTGAATGAAGAGAAATTTTCTTAAGCATCATATTAAAAATATAGCCTATATATATATATAATAAAACTTATTTATATATTCACTTATATATTTACTTATTAAAACATTAAAAAAAGGAGAACAAAAGCAAAACTAGTTGGACATTTGACCTTGTTTTTGTGAAAGCAAGGCATCAATGTCTGGTTCAATGGAAGTGGTCACAATTCTCAAGGTGCTCATCAGAGACTTGATCTTATTTTATACTTCCTATGCCTTTATGTACGTACCACCAAAAATAATGACATGAACAGGACATAACTGTAAGGCAAGGGATATATTTTTTTTAGTGTTAAGATAAGCCTAGTAATGAGATACAGTCAAATTTTTGAGTTGAATATCTGACTGCAATTCCATACGTGCTGTGTATGGCTATCCAGAATGTGCTTGTCTTTTATGTTGCTGTTGCTGAAACACACAAACTGTCCTAACATTCAGTGTTTGGTCTCTGTAAGGGTTTAGCGAGCATCAATGAATGCCAGTGGGTGCCACTTTTTTCCCCCCTAAGGAGGAATTCAGTGACCTACCTTTGCTTCATAAGCACCTTCCATTTTAGATGCCATTTTGTCTGACTGCCCTTCAGCTGCCATGTGTCACACAGTAACAAACTGTAACAGAATATTGGCAGGAAGGCTCAGTCTCTGCTGCCATACCAACACCTGCTTCTGACATCATGGGCCAATAGAATGAAATAAGGCTGCTCCAAAAGTAATGCCTCTATGTACAGTAAATATCAAAGCATTACTACAGCATTTAAGAATGTCTGTTAAGATTATAATGAACCAAGACAGCCCTGCACCCATGTGCCTGAAGTGGATTTAGTACTACTTGAGGATTTTTGAGAGGTATGTGTGCTTTTGTCAAGTTTTTAACCTGTCAGAACAGCCATATTCTTTTTCTCCCAGAAAAGATCCATGAGGATCACTGTTTCCTTCTCTTCTCTGTAGCACAGTGGTTTCAGCACAGAACGTATCTCACAGTAGTACCTACCTAGCACTTCTGAAAGCAGGCATGGAAGTGATCAGTGCTGCAATCTGAGCTTACTCTACAGTGAATGAGTGCATCACTGCACGTGCTTGAAGGAAGCAAAAGCACTTTTATTCCTGAATCAAGTCTGCCGTTTTCACTTCACTGTTTATTCAGAGTTCTTAACTCACTGATCATAAAAGCAAGCCAAGAAACATTTAATAGTGTAAGCTAGGGGCAGGGCAATCCATGCATCATGCCTTCCCTTATCCCTCCCTCACACCAGGTGAAGAGAAAGGGAGTAAGGCTCCAAAGCAATTTGCTCCCAGCCCTTATTATTCACTACTCAAGACTCCCTTCCTTTCCCCACTCCCCATTTCCTGAGAAGTAACATGGGAATGTAAGACCCCAAAGAATCTCATATGATTTTGAATTATTAGAACAGAGAAAGTTGGGGGGGAGGGGGGGGAGGGGAACAGTAGTAGGAGTCACCTGCCACAAGTCTCTCCATTTGTTTAGTCTTAAAGTATTGCTCCATACTAAAGGGAATTTACCTGAAGCAAAATTCACTAGAGGCTGGATAAGTGCTGTATCACTAGGAACAGAATTAGGCGTTTTAAGGAAACAAATACATTATTCAAGGTCAGGATAACATCAACTGTAAAAGCAAGAACGTGAGAAATACCAGGCCAGAGAATGAAGCATGCAACAAGATAGCTGAAGGAACACACCCATACTCAGCAGCTGGCAGTAGTGTGATAACATGCAAGACAGCCCAGGTTTGGGGATGGACACAAAACAAAACAAACAAACAAACAACAACCTCACACATATTAATAACCAAAGAATTATACTAACACAAAATGGAGCAGGTGGAAAAATTTCATTGTTTTCAGGTAAGGAAAACTGTAGAGACTAATGAAATGTACTGCCATTATTTGGAACTTTATTTGCTAGAATGAGGTAGCAGCCTAAGTCTGGGCAGAGAGAAACCTATAGGCTTAGATTCTACTGCTTCAATAACAAAAACCTTGGAAACCAGAAGGGAAAGATATCCCACTAATCCACTCTGGATATTACAAACAACTGCTGCAATATAGTAACAGAAAAACCTAAAATCAGAAATGCAGAGAGGGTAGTGTAGTGTTACAGCTCTGTTGTCTAATTACCTTGCAGAAGCTGTTCTTGTTTTACAGTAGCCATAACTAACCCAGTCAAGTCCTTGCACATGTATTATCCAAGCAGTGTTTTAGACAAGACATATCACTGCATATTAAGAGATGCAGCTCATTTTCACATGTAAATACTGAAGCAGCAAGATTAGAGCATGAATGATTTTAAAGGTAAATATAAACAAACACTTCAATGGATTGGTTTTGGTAGTTGAAATCACTTTTATTTGCAAGGAACGTCACCCATGCTGCACAGTTTCAAATAGATCTTACCAAGGAAAGCTGAAATTTCTCCTCCCCATGTCCTGAAGTGAACAGGACTGGCACAGAAAAAAAAAATACTCAACACACCTGGGAGGTCTAGCACCAGCATCCAATAAAGAAAAGCATTTGATTTCTATTTCAGTTCTTTCATTGGGTATTTTCCCCTTTTCAGTTTGATACCAAAAGAAAAACTGAAAAAATTCAACACTAGTGAAACATTGAAATTCTAAACAAGAAAAAAACCCACAGTTGCTCTTGAAACTGGGGAGGTTGCTCTTTCCAAATCTCACTCTTTATGCATCTGTCTTGCAGGCGTTCCCTGGATCTCAGCTGCTGGTATTTTTTTTTTTTTTCCTCCTGCTTTTAGTTCTGATGTTTTGAATCTTTGCTTTCATCACTGTTGCTTATTTATTGCTTGAATGTTTCTTTGGTGTTATTTCTGAGTTATACAGGACACCTGTTGAAAAAAGTCAAGTTAAAAAAGCAGCTTAAAGTTTTGCTTTCTTAGTGCAGAGAATATTCTATTCTTATTAATGGCAAGATAAGCATGACCAGCATATCTTATTTATAAATTGAGTACCACATCTTCCTAAAGCACCAACTCATCAACAGATGGTATTCATGAAGTACATATATATATATATACACACACACATACATACATATACATACACACACACACACACAGAATCACAGAATGGCCAGGGTTTGAAGGGACCTCAAGGATCATGAATCTTCAACTCCCCTCCACCACATACTAATACTAGACCAGGCTGCCCAGGGCCTCCTCCAGTCTAGCCTTGAACACCCCTAGGGATGGGGCATCCACCACCTCTCTGGGCAGACTGTTCCAGCACCTCACCACTCTCATAGTAAAGAGCATCCCCATGATATCCAAACTAAGTCTTCCCTCCTTCAACTGAAAACCATTTCCCCTTGTCCTGCTGTTATCTACCCTTTCAAAGATTAGAGTTACCTATATAGATAAAGCAAACTTTACTTTGTGACAGACACAGACAGATGCAGAGGAAGAAATTCCTTGACTCACCTATAAAAGGCTTTCAGAAGTTACTACAAGTATCTAGCCAGAAATATAGATATGTGACAACATGCCAGGAGTTCTAGAAATCCCATTTCACTCAAAAAAGATACTAGCTATGCTCCTTACCTGAGGGATAGTAGAGGTGCCTGCAGAACCTGACATTACTCAGCACCACTCTGCTCAGTCACTGGAGCAGGATTTTCAGCAGGTGTTTCAGCCACCTTTGTCTGAGACACAAAGACAATAACATTTTTGTTATAGGTAAAACTGAGCAAGTCCCTTCACTGTCCAATAGCAGGGTTTTTTGTTTTTGTTTTTGGTTTTTTTTTATTAGTCAGCTCTGACATGGAGAAAACCACCTTGAATGGATAGGATAGAATAATAAAGTCTTCTCCTCACTAAGGTGAAGTCTAATTACTAACGGTTAACCTAAATCTAGTTTGTGCAGTTCAAAAAATTGATCTGGAACTTTCAAATCCATCTCCTGTCCTGGAAATGGATAGTTTCAGAAACAGTTGGAAACAGAGCTGGAAGATAAGGAGTTTCTTTCTATTTCAGAGGTATTTATTACAGTCTGACTCCAATTGAATATGAAGCAATTTCTATCCCACTGCTGGTTTCATTTAAGGTAAGCTGCTCAAACAAGTCCATAAGAAACAGGCAATTAAGCCAGCTACCCTTACCATCAACTTGCCATCAGTTTTCTGTAACATACCGACAGACTTGTCAACCCCCCCGTCCAAACCTCTTAGCACTCATCCCATCAAAACTCAGCCTCTGCCACGTGGCCAGGAGCATGCTTACCTCTTTCCCATCCTGAGCTGGTGTGTTGGGCGGACGAGGCCGACGCCGGTAGTTGTATGGGCGCCTATACCCACGGCGAAGTGGCTGCTGACTCACAGCGCTGGCCTCATGCTGGTTCTCTTTGTTCTCAGCCTCTCCAGTGACCGGGGCAGGGCGTGGACGCAGGGGCCCTCTTGAAGAGGCAAGAAAGTGCATATAAGTACAAAAGTAGCCTGAGACTGTTAAACTAACTTAATTTCAGCCCAGCAAAATCCTCACCAGCCAACTACCACCTTTCATAGTTTAGAATGCAAGCAAACAATTCCTTTGGAGTTCCGCTGTCATACAGTTCAAGGGAAAGTCCTAGTTCATTGAGAGACATGCAGTCTGAGTGTTTTCACTGTTGGGATTACAACAGCATGTTCTGCTGCCTGCTCTGCAATAAAAAGGTAGGTCAGCCCCACTCTGCTCAGTCTGCTCAGAGAATTGTACCACTGAACCACCAATGCCTTATCCATTAGGCAACCTGGAGTGCCTTGGCTCCCCATGGCTCACCATATTGATGAACTGTTCTCTGAACTGTTGACTAAGAGAATTAAAAAAGAAAACAACAACAAACAAGCCAGTGACCAATTAAGCCAGTCAGGTTGCACTAGTTACACAGCCACCCAGCCTTATAACTGAATGCCACAGTTCCCAGGAAATTACACTTACACTTGACAAGTTTGAATATCCACAAACAGCTCACAAGTAACCAATGCAGTGTTGCCTCTCTGACCACAAAGTATGCATCTCAAGTAAGTGACCTTCAGCTCTCCACTGGAAATGCAATGCTTTCTTGGGTACTTCAGGAACAAAGATTACTTAATGTATTCTGTTCACAATAATGTCAGAATATGGCTAGAAGTCACGGCCTACTATCTTGTTCCCAGTAGATGGCTTAATTAATCCACAGTTACCCAGTTTCAAAAGGCTATTCAGATTTCTCAAGGAAAAAAAACCTAACAGAAACACTAGTATCACTAGATTTAGGTATTGCTTGCACTAACATGTACTGTTAACCTAAACAGAAACATAATTCATTGACATTGGAATGTACATATTAAGCTACTTCTTACAGGAGGTAGCCCAATGCTAATGAGGACTTTCAGCAGTAGTTCATACATATCAGATTGCTACAATGTCAGTATTATCTACATTCCTGCAGTCCCAGATAATGTTTGTGTTGAGGATGACTCTGTTAAGTGCTAGAAAACATCAGAGGGGAGAAGGAAGGCTTATAGTTGTAGACTCAGCACGCATAAGAGTGTTAAGTTTATCTCCGCATGGAACATGTCATTGCAATCAAGGACCACCCCGTTATTCCTATGAAGTTCAACTCCTTCTTTCTTTTGCATTATTCTTTTGCTCCTTCCTATCTGCTTCCGAGTAAGCATGCAACAAAGAACTAGAATTGTACCCATTTCATAGTTCATCTACCCAAATCCAAAGCTGGAACCTGATCTCAATAAGCTATATAAAAAAAACAGACCAGATGAGGAGGACCAACTAAGGTATGTTTATGGCAGACTAATGCAATTCTGCTCCTTAAGAGTAGTCTCCATAAGGCATCACATTTGTCACATCCTCCAAAAGGAAATGATCTGATTTTTTGTAACTTATGAGCTTCAAGAAGTTTAAAGAAATTGGGCAATACCTCAAAATGCATAACAGTCAGAGGATGGGTATTTCACACGCTAATATTTTTAACTATATTGAGTCACTCAATTATGGAATCATTCCTTCAGCATGGAGGGCTGAAACTGGAGTGGTCACGTCAGAATTAATAATAGAAAATTAAGGACAGAAATATAGAAATCCTATACTAGACAATTTACAGGATGACTAACACAGGTGACTCAGCAAGTTAACTGCTTATCGCACTGGAAAGTATTGTGTTCATGTAAAATCCAAATAGCTTTTAGGTTTGTTTTTTTTTTTTTGTTTTTTTTTTTTTTTTTAATAATTTGAAGTCCTACTGGGTCTTCAAGGACCCCTTTAACCCAGTTCCATAGATCCCTAGGGAAAAGCAAGGATAAAGAAGCCTATTTCTCTTTAGTCCCCTAATGTCCAATTGTTTTCCACTCTGGAGATTTCCTCAGCTAGATACAGTCTGCCTATTTAGTGATATTGCAATAGCATTCTCTTCTTGCTATGTGACCCACACCACTTAAGCTTACACAAGCTTGTATTTCCCCAGCATCCTGCACCAAAAAGTTCTAACTATATGCTTCAAACATAACGTTTCTCAACATGTCTCTCACTTCCTTCATTTGATGTCTCCTCATAGCTTATTCCTATGTCAGAATAAAATAGAAATGAAATAATGGAACTTCATCTAATCTTCCCACACCACTCACAATTCTGAAAGCCTGGGAGACAACAGGACCACAGGTCAAAGGAAGAACACTTGATGAGCACAAATGAGTTTTAGCCACACCAGGCAGTAAGCCAGTTTGTTTAAAGGCCCAAATTAAATGCCTCTATGCAAACATGAAGTACGGAGAACAAGCACTCATGTTCAACAAGCCCTGATCTTCATGGGAGACTCTGACTACTCTGGTGTCTGTTGGAAGGACAGCACAACAAGGCATAAGCCATCCAGGTTTAGAATGATCATGGCTTCTTTCAAAGCAACAGAGGAGTCAAGGAGGACAGGTGCTACATCGGATCTTGTTCTCACCAACAAGGAAGGCCTGGTGAGATACATGAAGCTCAAGGGCAGCACTGCAGTAAGACTAGGGGGAATAGCTTCAAGTTGTGACAAAGGAGATTCAGGTTAGACATCAGGAAATACTACTTCTCCAAGGGATTGATCAGGTGCTGAGACAGGCTGCCCACAGAGGTGAGAGTCACCATCCTTGAAGGTGTTGAAGAAGTGTCTAGAAGTTGTACTGAGGGATATGGTTTAGTAGGAAATACTGGTGATAGGTGGATGATTGGAGTGGATGATCCTGGAAGTCTTTTCAAACGCTGATGATTCCATAATTGGCTGTAATGACAACAAAATGGTAGAGCCCAAAATGATTACGGCAACAAGGAGGGCACACAGTAAACTCACTGTCGCTCAGGAGAACAGATTTCAGGAACTTGCCTGGTAGAGAACTAGGGGATAGAGCCCTGGAAAGAAGAGAGGCCCAGAAAAGTTGATTAATATTCAATAATCACCTCCTACAAGCTCAACTGCAAGGCAACTAAAAAGAAGTCAGGCAAAAAAAAAAAACACAAAAAGCTCCCAGACAAACCTAAATACAAAAAGGAAATACATGGAGATCAGAAACAAGGATGGAACTAACCTGGGAGGAACATAATCATTGTCTGCACAGCCAGGGGATCAGATTTGAAAAGCAAAAGCCTTGAAAGAACGGAATCTGATCAGGGACATTAAGAACAACAAGAAAGGCTTTTAAGTATGTCAGTGATAAAAGGAAACTAGGGAAAAATTGGGCCCTCTTTGTAAGAAAATAGTAGGAGAAGGCTGAGGTACTCCCTGATTATCATTTTTTTCCCCTCGTTAATCTTCACTGGAAAATGCTCTATTCACACTGCCCAACTCCAGAAAACAAAGAGACTGGAAGAACCACCCACTGTAGGAAGAGATCAAGTTTGAGACCATCTAAGCAACCTGAAGTTGCAGAAGTCCACAAGACCTGGTAAGATGCATTGAAGGATCCCAAGGGAACACTAGCAGATGAAGTTACTAAGAAACTATCCATTGCAATTCACAGAATGAAGTCCCTTCCAACTCAGGCCAAAGATCATCTAGTTAAAATCCCCCTGCCACAGAAGCAGGGTTTCCAACCAACCTGGCCTTGAACACTTCCATGTATGGGACACCCACAACCTGTCTCAACAGCTTGTTCCACTACCTCACTCTGTGATAGGCTCCGCCTGGACATCTTATCTAAATCTCCCCTCCTTTAGCTTAAAAGCATTCCTCCTTGCCCTATCACTATTTATCAGTGTAAAAAAAGTCAGTTTATCTCCTTTTTAATCTTCCTTCAAATACTGGAAGGCTGCAATAAGGTCTCCCCTGAGCCTTCTCTTCTCCAGAGTGATGAAGCCCAGCTCCCTCAGCCTGCCTTCTTCAAATCAGAGACATGGATCACTCAGTGGATTAAAAAAATAATAATAATAATAAATTGCAGTCACACTCAAACAGTTGTAGTCAGTAACTTGATGTCAAGGTGGTGATCAGCAACAGGGGAATTCCTCAGTGACTGATATCAGGACTACTCACATCTTTGTCAGTGGCACGGACAAAAAGTACACCATCAGTAAGTTGGCAGATGACACCAAGGTATGTGGTGTAGCTGACACTAGAGGGAAGAATTGCCTTCCAGAGAAATGCTAACAGATTTTCAAGGTGAGAACCTCACAAAGTTCAACAAGGCCATGTAAGAAGTCTTACACATTGGTTGGGACAATCCCAAACATGAATACCAACTAGATGATAAGTAGATTGACAGCAGACCAGCCAAGGACTTGGGGGTGTGTATGAGAACTGTTGAATCACAGCATGAACCTCTGATTGATCACCTGAGGCAAGCACTGAATCAGCTGCAGGAGCACAGGTGAAGGCAATTCATCTGTGTGAGCACAAGTGGAGCCTGGCTCCACCTCTCCTAGACCCCATTTAAGGGCTGACTGCCACTGAGGAAGGATCTCTTTCTGGAGATCACTCCCTTTAGAGTTTTTCTGTAAGGCCAGGACACAGGAGAGCATTTTATTTCTGACTATCCCTTTCCACCATGATAATCTTTCTAGCTATACAATCTGTAGATACCTGTATATTTGTTAGTTATACAGGGTGTTAATGGATGAAAAGATAAACATAAGGTGGCAGCATGTTTGCAGCCTAGAAAGCTAACTGCATTGAGGGTTAAATCAAAAGAAGCACAGTCATCAGATTAAGGGAAGTGATTTTCCCACTCTGCTCTTGCAAGACCCCACCTGGAGTACTGGGCTCCTCCCTGGGACCTGAGCATAACACCATGGATGCTCTGGAACAAATCCAGATGTGGACTATGAATATTAACAGTGCTGGAGCACCTTTCCTGTGAGGAAGGGCTGGAGCTGAGAGAGTAGGGATTGTCAAGCTTGGAGAAGAAAAGGCTCCAGGGATACCTGATGTTAAACTTCCAGAATCTAAAGGGTAGCTTTCAGAAAAGATGAAGACAGACTTTTTACTAGGGCATGCAGTGACAGGACAAAGAATAATGGTTTTTTAAAAAAATAAATAAATAAATAAAATCAAAGAGAGTAGATGAAGATTAGATTTAAGTAAAATTATTTTTTACTGTGTGGATGGCACTGGAACAAGTTGTGTAAGGAGGTTGTGAAAGCCCCACCCCTGAAAGTGTTCAAGAACACCAGACTGGGAGTTTGAACAACCTGACCTAGTAGGAAGTTCCTATCAAGGATGTTAGAACTAGATGACCTTTAAAGGTGCCTTCCAATCCAAACTATTTTATGATTTTAAAAATCTCTCCCTTCCACCTCCGAGCCTCTGCCCTTGGGCGCTTGCAATTGCAATACTGAAAACCCTCTGTGTATCTGATGTTCGGTAGGGGACAGAACATGACTTCATTTTTCTCCTGAAGAGACAGGCTCTTTTGTACATACAAACAGCATCACTGCTTAGACCTAGGCTTGAGTGATACAACCATCTCAATCCTGGGTACACAAGCAACACAGTGCTAGACTACTGACTGCAGTCCACAGATAGCTTTACAAAGCACATCTTGACCCTGCAGACACTGGACAACCTGCCCCATGTCAAGCAGGATCTAGATAAGTTGCTTGCCTGAAGTACTATAAGAATTCAAGCTGGAAAGACATGGAACTTCTCACAGCTGAGCAACATATTGAAATGAGTTGGTACAGGATACAAATAACTTTGCCCTTTCTTGATCTGCTCCTGGAAGTAAGTAACACACAATTAGATCAAGCAAATTCTACAACTATTTCCTTATTCCTAAAAGTTACACATTCCTCCTGGTAATTTAAATGCTTCCAATTCTCTCTACCACTTACATGTACTCAAATGTCTGGGAATTCAGCTTTTCACTCTGCAAGCTTTTATAGACTACACTTGCAATGACAAGCAAAGAAAACAGCACAAACCTGCGATAGCGGGGACGATAAGTAGGATTCCTTTGGACTTGCTGATGAATTTGTCCTCCTTCCGTAACCCCATCCTTGATTTCTCCCTCAACACCCTAAAGCCAAAATAAAGCAAACAAAATAAAAATCAGGGACAGATAGCCTTACTTCAGGCAGTATACTGACTGTATAGCCCAGAGACTTGAATATGAGCTCAGATAACAGTAAGCCTGTACAGAAACCCCAACATACTAAGCCAAAGCTTTTATTTTGGCAAAGAAAAGATCAGGGGCAGAACAAGAGTTAGCTATGCTGCTCATGTTCCTCATAGTGAGGGAGAAAGCCACCTATTAGTGCATCCTCCCTGCCTCAAGGGAAAGGTAAAGAACCTGTCAGATCTCCCCAGTACATACAAAAGTAGGTTTCAAGACATGACATTGAATTTCAAAAAAGATAAACTATGCAATGGAAAAGCAGCAGTTGACCTGGACACTTCTGAATTTAGAAGACTGAAAGTTGTCATGCCAAATACTGCTAGACACTACTCTGACTTTATTAAGTAAAATCCTCTTTCCAAAAAGAAAACACACTGAGTTCAAAGACAGAAGATTACTGCATCATGTCAAATACTCAGCTCATACATTCACTCAATATCAGCCTTTGAGAGACTCTCTCTCTAGCTGAAAATTGATAGAGTTGTATTACAGCATTCTCTTTTTCCAAAAGATAAGACACTACTGGCATACGAGGTCACCATGCCTTACAGTTCTAGTTTTACTATTCTTTGCTCCAAAATAAAGGATTCAAAAAGAGACCTGGAAACAGAATGCTTTCTGCATCTGATTCAGCATGTAACAAAAGCTATTTATTCCCAATGCATTCTGTAGCCACTTAAGAATTATTTGAAGAAAACACATTTCTAAGCATTATAGTGTTTGCCTTACCACTCTGGCACTGTTTATATTAAGACTCTCTGTTCTATGCAACTTGACAGTTAAAATCTGAGAGGAGAGGTCAATGTCTGCCTTGCATAGTGAAGCATGTGTGCTAATAACAGTTCTGAAGTCTTGGCATTTCCTTTCCATAAAGGAAGGATGTGGCTATTCAGTCTGGGAAAGCACAGACGTGGGAGACCAAAGAAAAAGCACTATCTGAAAGCAAAAGTAGTAAAATCAAAGCAAATATATTACTATTTCCCTTGTACTATGATTCTGGGTAAGTTTCAGCACAATCACTGTTCCCCTTCTCCAGGATTTCTGACCAAACAATTCAAATTCTAGTGCTGCAATGTCAAACATATGAAAACACAAAAGCCTAGAAGGTCTTGACTAAGGGACCAGAGGTTAACAAAGCATCAGCCAACTCAACGGTAAGGAAGAGTGCAAAGTCATGACTTCATCAGCCAAAGCTCTCTTATAGCACTGGACAATTAGTATTAAATTCACTGCTCTTTAAAGATAGTATTGAATTCCAACGTCTTTAATAGCACAGCACAAATGCATTCCTCCCCACAGAATGCTGCATTGAAATCTCAGATAAAGAACAGTCTCCAGCTCATTTAGTGACAAAAAACCTTGATAAAGCTTTTACTGAAAAACAATACAGACACTGTTTCCCTGTTCATTTTGAATCGGATGTTGATATGTGAATATTTTATGTGGGCTTGTTTTAAGTAGCTAGTTGAAAACATGAATTACTTAGCCCAGAAATATCAGCTATTTCCTGCATCCTCTACAGTATCACAAAAGTTCAGTTAGCACATTCGTATATCTAGTAATTTCTCAGATCTGCCAGTTTGAAGTAAAGCATGCTTCCTGAATAAAGCTGCTATGCTGCCAGAAGTCACTAAATACAGTTTAACCAGAAAACAGAACCTAAGCTTTAAGATTGCTTTATTATACTGACAATAAGTTACATTTATTTACTACAAAAACTTCATTGGTACTATTAAAAGCACCAAACTCGCAACATATACGTTATCTACTACATGATACACTTCACATTCTCCACTAAAACCTTCCAACTCTACATCCTACCTTTTAATAATACACTAGGTCATCGTAAAAGATGGATGTAAAGAACTGGTCAGCTTCACTCACATTTTTGTCTCTGAAGGCTACCAAAATAGGTAAGCATGCTGTATTATCCCATGAAGACACTGAGTTTTAATCCCTCCCCTGAACAGAATGTCTTTAAGCATAACTGTAACCACAAGGAGTTTTTTCACCTGTCTCTTCAATTTCATTCATTTTTATATTTCTTCAGATCATTCTCTAACTTTCATACAGTAGTACTCATGTTTTCACATTCTCTCTACAGGAAACAGCGTCAACCTTTAAAATGTTTCCCAAGAGATTTTACCTGATCCATGCATAGAACTTCGTTAGTAATGCATGCAGTACTTAAAAGAAGATATCATCAATTCAAGGTTATTTCATGATCCATTGCCTGTAATAGTACTCTGATTACACCTCCATGTCACATCTACACTACCACAGTTTGTGGAAGATTGCAGCCTCTTGTCTTCAGAGAAATTGAAGATTACAATACAAAAAAAGTACTGCTTTTCACAGAACTCCCCAAACAGTTCAAAAGGTCCATTAAAGCTGGTGAAAAGTCTCAGGTTGCTGAAGATTCTCTTCACCCTTCAAAAAAATCCATATAGTTTTGAATATACTAGGTCAAGTAAGTTATGTCTAGAGTACAGACATTCGAGCTAGCATGGCTAACAGAAGATAGCATCTAGCATACTTCCCAACGCTCATGGAGTTAAACAAGGAGAAATCAGTCTTGACTAGAAGAGACAGACTAGAAGGTTGGACTGGACTTGTTAAGTGACAGCAGTTAGAAGCTCTAGAAGGCTGGAAGTCACCTCAGTATGTTAAAGCTGAGTGTTATTACAATCCATAAACTACTGTATTGATTTTTCCTCCCCTCAACTCTTTTTTCCCCCCCTTTTGTTAGCAGTATCAGCAACATGGCAGCTGAGTTACAGAAAAACCTTTCACCTCTGTAGCCCAGTACATCAGAAGAACAACAGGCATAGATACAATGGAGTCTATTCCTTGAGGTGCTCTTTAGACACAGAAGGCTGAGTGTACTACCAGTAACTTAAATTTAAGTCTCAAAAGTGGTGTTATTTCCATCTAACTATCTTACAGGACTCACACAGAGAGGCACCACCTTTATTCTCTGTGAATGGTACCTTACAGCTCAGACATTGCTAACTTTTCTACCCCTCTGCAAATCAGAAGAGAAGGTAAGGAAGTGTCATTAAAGAGAAGCTTCTTTTGAAATATAGTAGAACTGCAGTTCTACTGCAAACTGCCAAATGAAGAGTATGTTAATTGATGCAAGAAATTTCCAAAAATAAATGCTAATTGCTTCTGATGATTCAGTCTACAAGCAATTGATCAAAACCAAGCAAACAAAGCATGACAAGATTTGGGTAAGTTAAGAGTGGTTTCACTGACCTACACTAGGACAATTCAGAGACAGTCCCTGCAGAGAGCCCCTTGCAGTCCCTAAAAAGATCTTACCAGAGTAGGGCTTTGATTTGTTCAGGCAGCTAATCGACAGGTTGGTAAGAAAGCCCAGCAGAACTGGTCAGTCCTCACTAGCTGAGAATGCAAGAATTGCCCAAAGAAATATACACAAAGTTTAGTACACATAACTGCCCACTTCTTTCTCAGAACTCTTGACTGAGCTCATCTCTGACAGTGAGGTATCACTCAAGCAAATCACATGCATCCAAGTTTGTGATTAGGCAGCACACATTTAAGAGCATTCAAGGAACTGGCCACTATTGTATTTGAAAAGTTACAGCAATCATGGAGCTCACTTGGTTATCTGCTAAAGGCAGGCACATTAAGGGATGGTACTGTAAGAACTCCAACATCTGACAGCAGAACAGAATCTACTCTTAAGCTCACAGATTACCAACTCTAAAGGAACAATGCATTGTTGGGCAGGCTGAACACTCAGAGGAATCTTAAACTGAAGAGGAAGACAAAAAACTTCATGAGCAGTGATCATCCACATGTTTTGAAGGCTACAATTCTTCCAGAATCATCAACTGCTGAGGAAGACCAGTATGCTTCTAGTTTTAAATATATAAAAATATTAATTTTTACATATAAGAGGTCTCTCTCTCAAGATTTCCAGGCCCCAGACACATAACCATTGAGGTCTGCTGTGTTTTGGGTACCAGTCTGAGGATTTAGATATAAGCAAGTGTAAGGAAAACAATATGGAACCACAATTTTGCTCCCAATCTTGCTCCATATACCTTCAAGTATTGGAATTTAAGTGTGTTATACTGTCACATGCTAGTCAGAGTTTAATCTTAATGAGTTTCCATCAGATGTCTAAGAAAACATGGCTCAGCACAAGAACCTACAGATTGAATGTTCCCCATGCCTGAGACAAGCCTCACACAATCATTCTTCAGGCAAAAGGAAAAGAGCTGCTTTACGTACTCAGCAGTGCAGAGGGGTGTTAAAACCCTCATATGCTTGCTCATTTGAAATGTGAAGCAGGTCCCAGACAATCAAATACTATAACTAAAGCATTCACTAGACAGTAGAATGAGATTTTAATTTCAGCAGAGCAAAAGGAAAAAAAAATTGATACTAGAACATATCTAGTATATTCCTCATTTCTAGTTTGTTAGCTCATCAACTCTTAGCTCTCTGCTGCATGGAATGAAAGCGTAAGCTGCGAACTATCACAACAAAGACACACTCAGAAATAAAGTATCAGTTACCATCACCAACTTCTAGCAGTCTACAGGGCTTCATTCAAAGAACACCTTTCACATATTTAAAGTTTGGTGGTATCTAACAGCATTAAAAGAAAATACTTCAACAGACAAGCATCAACAGCTAGGCTATAAAGAAGGATGCCTACACAGTGGCAACTGCAGAACAAGATGAAGAGAGTTATGTTGCTTGGATGAAGCAAGACTTTCATACTAGAACACCACATTCCTGTAAATGATGATCAGACTCAACTGTTAGAAAAAAAATATTGTCAAGCCTGCACTACATTCAAGTCATTGGATTACTCCAGGCACCAACGCAGCAAAAGCACAAAACAGATAGTGGTAACTGTCAGAACTACAGCCACCTATCACTTAGTGAGACCTCCCCACTGCGAAATCTTGAAGGAAAGCTTTCCAAACCTATGCACAACTGTTTATAACATGTTTAGATAGTCAGTTTAAAGAAAAATGCATTTTTATACTGCACTGCTGCAGACAGAGTTCTATTAAGGGATGCTACGTGAGAGTAGCAACTAGTTTGTTAAACTACTACTGTGCCATACAAAAACAATGAGCTTTTGAAGAAAAAATTTTCTCTACTCAACCTTCACAAGTGATTATTACACTGCTTACTTAGGTCACTACAAATACTTCCTCCTATTGCTTCATGTAAAGGGCATGGTTAACTGCCTAGGTATCTTATTTCTCCACAAGCAGATATCCTAACACCCAGAAAGATACTTAAGACAGTTCTGGAATGGGATGAAAAGAAAGAGCCTACCAGACACCCAGTAACAGAGCTATCACCAACAACATCAGTGATGTGCTGGAAAAAGCTAGAATATTACTGAGAAACACTCACAATTTAATTAACTTGAGTCAAACCTGTAGCTCCCTCTCTTGAGAAAATTAGAATTACTATGGAGGTAGGATGACCATTGTTGGAAAAAAAAAAAAAAGTTACACTTACACTTCGAGGTGGCCCACGGCGTCTGCCAAAATAGCCACGTCGATAGCGGCGTCGGTCTGCAGCATAGCGGCTGCCTTCTACAGGAACTCCATCTGGCCCAGTGACATTAGCTGCTTCTGCACCCTGGAAGTTAAAAAGTGTAAGCCATGTGTATGGAAGAAGAGAGCCAGGTACAGCAAGAAGGGGAAGGAAGATAAAACATGAACATGTTATGCATATAACATCATTTCCTAGCTATCCAGATTCCTTCCTCACAGGTCGTGCAAAAGCAAGCCTGTTATTCATAATCCTGGTGTTATGGAGTGAGAATGTGTCACCCACCACAGGGATTAATACATTAAAAAGACTAGATATACAGCAAAACTTGTATTCTTCTGAGAAGTAACACTGAGAACTCTGTTGGATCACACCTCTTTGCCACAGTAATCTCACCTTCTCTCCCTCGACCACATCAAATTCTACAGTCTCTCCATCACCAACACTGCGCAGATACTTCCGTGGGTTGTTCTTCTTTATAGCAGTCTTTAAATAAAGATACAGAAAGATACATTAGTTCATTTCATTCCTTCAAAGCCTCGTGGATGAGGAAAGAGTAGTCTTTCTGCTACAGTCTCAAAACCACATACCAGAATATATAAGATACATAGATCTCTCTTTTCACAGAATCTCCTTACTGAGTCAAAATTTACCCCTTCAATACTCATAAGCTTACAAAATAGCTGTTGCCCCAAGATGCCTTCTCTCAAGCCTACAGCATATCAGGACCATTCTGCATGAATTCTCTATTTCCTGCATGCTCTACCAAGATAGCAACTGCAGCAATCATTAGGAGACACACGCTGAGCACTACAAAGAGTGTAAAAATAAAGAGCATTTTGGAGGAGGTGACATCAACAAAAAGATATTTTGGCAATCCATGGTAACTAAAGAATTACTGTAACTCTGAAATAATAGAAATAAGCATTTTACCTAAGCACTGTAAGGGAGACCCCAGAAAGTTAAGCGAGTCCCTACTTAACACAGCAAAACAGTACCAGAACAGATTATCTCAGACATCCCTTGCAGACAAACACAAAAATGCTATTAATGTCATTGTTTAGACCCCCTTGGTATTACCCTCAATCTCTAAACTCACAGAAACACTTGGGCATCCACTGTTGATAGGCTGAAAATCATTCTAGGGTGATTTCCAGTTAGAGGCATGCTTCTAGGATTCCTAAAATGCATTAAGCAACGCAAAGCAAGGCAAGGCTACTGTCAGCTCATTAAGTAAGGGTTTACAAACTTAAAGAGACTGAAGAACACTAAACAACACATATACTGAAGATGTCAATATACTGAGCCAGTAATTTATTTTTTTTTACTGAAGTACTCTTCAGTTAAAGACCAGTGTACTTTAAGTTCCCTGATACAGGTGTCTTGTTAGCATAAATGAGGTAGGTACAGATCTAGTACTTAGAAGTACACAAATCCCACTTATAAATGGGGTACAAGGCAAAAACAGAAAGTCATAAGCAGTTTAGAAAAAACAGGCCAAATGAAGAACAGCCAAGTTGTTGCCAGTGCATGGCAACTATAGTCATTCTATCAACAGTAAGAAATATTTTAGTCTATTGAAGTACCAAATGAAAAATTCTAGTCAGCTTATAGTTCAGCTTGACCAGTTTAGAAAAGACACTTCTATTTGTTGATGAAAAACCACCCCCCTTCCTTTAAGGCAATAGGCCTGGATGTCCTTGTAGCACTGCAGCTGCACATCTAGACAGTTATTCTCTGCACCCCGCAGTGTCCCTGAAGAACGTGAGAGCATAGACAGTATTGATACCAAAGCAATAAACAATCCAAGAACTTTTCTGATATAGGAACAGAATGAACTGCTCAAGTACATTCTTTTGGGAAACACGAGAACAGGCAGACTCCCACTGTCCAGTACAGACAATTTGCTTTCTTGCTAACATATTAGTAACAGCCCATTACTAAAACCACCTGGAATTGTTAGCTTTTCAAAAAAAGACATACTCATACTAAAAATTGTTATCTTACAGTAGATTGAGGGTTTAATTATTTCACTTGTATTGAAATAATTGGCATGACCTCAGCAGACTTGTGCTCTGCATGACATGTCAAGTTGCATTTTCAAGTCCTCTTTCTTGCAAAGGGGGAAGAGAACTAGAAAGACCCCTTTTCAACAAAGGGCATAATTAAGATAAGTAAAGCTACTCAAACTTTCAAGAAAAGTAATGGAAGATAAATTCAACAGGACTTCACAACTACTATTTCAGACTTATGTATAGAGACTTCAAGATTTAGAATTGCAACTGGATAGAAGATGGAAGCTATTACTTGGTAGACTGAGTTGTTTTATGAAGGCAACCAGGAATAATTCTGAGTACATTCTAGAATTCAGAGTAGAAACCATATGACTTTCCTACTGCTACATCAGCAGTAGGTAAACACTGAAGAAATAAGAGGCCTGAACTTTAAGCTTGATGAAAAGACTTTTACTCCATATACCCAGAGAGGAGAGAATGCTGTTCTTCCTGCTGCGGTTCATCACCTGCAGGCTTAGGGCCTTTGATTCAAGGGACAGATGTTCTGTATTAACATAGACAGCACTGAACAATAAACTGAGATCTTTTCGAAAGGGACACTGATGAACAGAAGGCTATGACAGATTTCAGTTAGTTCAGTCCTCTGTTTAGAAAAGTTCTTCCCACACAAGATATCACATCATGTTTACATCCAGCACTGTCACAGTGAAAGCCACGATCTGCCACACCAGTTACTGATACATCTGTATTAGGCTGCACTATAAGCACTGTAATGTAAGAGGAACACAGATCAGTTCAGACAAGAAAAAGAAAGCCATTCATCTCATCCGCTGCACTAGCTTCGTCTTCACTGCCTCTTGATTCCAACTCTCTCATTAACTTCTCTGGCTGTGCATACTTTTAATAGGGTTAAACTGCAAGACACCCCAACACACTCCACCAAGACAGCACCCCACACGAGCCAACTGAACAAAGATGCAAGCAAGACAAAGCTAAGTAAGACTCTCCCTTCACCATACTACTGTTTGGGTCCTCTGCAAGACAAAGGGTTAATTCAAAGCAAGCCATGCATGTCCTAAAGCGAAAAGCATTTTAATCTGTGCTCAGTTTATAGATAGCATCCAATAGCCATACACTGAGAATTAACCCCCTATCCTGATCATGAGACCAGGCTGTTTCCTCCTGTGTGTGTGTGTACACATGGGCAGTGGAGGGGGGTGGTCTCTGTTCAATTAGGTCAACCTTATTCTTAAAGGATTAGCTGTATAATCCAGCCCATCCCAAGCTGGGTGCAGGGGAAGTGGAGGAGGAGCTGCATATGCACTAACCACCAAAGACAGGGAGCTCCCAGCAGGATGTTTGCAGAGGACTCATTCTCCTCCTTCACAGCCCAACAGATCTGGCTCCCCCACCCAAGAAGGGCTGTCCAGCACTAAGCACTGGCCACAAGGCCCCAGGAACAAGGATCTCCTTCCAGCACATTACAGGAGGAGAAAGAAGACACATCACCCCTTTATACCCTCACTTTCTGCTGCTGTGTAGTAAAACAACTCAAAACAGAGAAGCTTCAGAATATCTGACTGCAGCTGAGGCAGGCTGTATCTGGGAGAACATACTCTGTCATGCAGAGCCCAGAGGCAAGTTAGCATGCAAGCTCACATTGGATATATGTGGTATTTCTAAAACATCAAGCCAGTTTTGCATTTGTGTTTGTGTCTAGAACATCTCGTCTTCTGTGGTGGAGGGAAAAAAAAAAAAAAAAAAAAAAAAAAAAAGCAAAGTTCCACCATCAGTTTACAAAGAGTTAAATAATCATCTCTACAGATATAACAGCACAGAGAGTAGCTTGCTGCTGGCCTTCATTGTTCTGAAGCCCTCACAGGCAGTCTTCCCAAAGAAAATGATGCTCCATGTAGTTTTTGCCATCAGAAGGATAGCTGGATATCCTCACACAGATCTCAGGGATACCTTGTTTTCAAGGCAGTTTTACAATGTTGCCTATGCAAAATATATTTTGTTACAAGAACTTGTGTATCAGCACAATGGCAGTGTATCTAGAAAAAGATACACATCTGAATCAGTGTGTACAAAACACATTGTCATTAAAGGAGGGTAACTGTTAACAGTTTTGTTTATGAATTAAGACCTCTTGAGAAATTCATATACACATTGAGAGCTCTCACTACTGTTCTACTAACTGAATTAGGAACGCATACTGAGAACATGGACTGACACCACCTTCACTTGTCCCAGGCACTAGTCTTACTCAGTTTCATCCATTTTAGGGATAATGAGTCTAAACCCCCTGACTCAGAGAAACAGTTATGATGTCTAGTTTGTGGCTTCATGACTAACTTGACATTCAGCAGCAATTTTAATTACACACGTACATACCCTCTTCTCTCAGTGACCAACTCTGAGGGTAATTTCACCAGCTATATTTCCATGGAGCTACAGAGGACTCTCATGATTTTAACAATCACACAGACAGCAGATCTTCCATATGAGACAAGTTCCAAGTGCAATAATTCACTTGTTGCTAAAGCTTCGGGCGATGCAAAAGCAGATCTAAGCCAGCCAATCAGTTAGCACCAGAATGCAAGCAGCATCCTCTGCCTTCCCACAAGTTGTCTGCGATCCAAGACTCATGATATAAACTTAGAACAGCCCACTGACAGTTCATAAGTTAGCCAATGGCGGGCTGATTGGCAGCCTCTCCCTCCTTGGGCACACTCAGCACACCGCCTTCCACCCCTTCTTCTCAAGAACAGCTGCCTCATGCAGCAACAGCTGATGGCAACCCAACCTGGTCAAAAGCCAGGCCAGATCACTTTCTCTCCAATACCAGGGAGGGCAGACAGAACAGACCCACAGGTTAAGATGGTGGGAAGAAACAAGACACAGGAGGAAAGTGACAAAGTAGAGGAAAATGGGGGAAGGACAGGTAAACAGAGTCATCATCTCCTCTGGGTGTGGGTGGAACTCTAATGTTCAAATTAAGGCAGACACAAGACAGAGTGAAGGTTTGCAGTATCTACTCTTTCAAATATGACTTTGAAAGAGGAAGAAACATATCCTTGTATTCCTCCCTGAAACACATGCATGCCAACTTGAGATATTTGAAGTAAATATTCTAAGCAGCTGCCAAGGTAAGCTGACCCCAGCAACCCAGCTGCTCTAGAAGTTACACTAGAAAATGATTGTAGGCCATGACAATGCTTATCTCTAACTACAAATACCACACTCTTACCTGATGAACAAACACATCTTCTTTGGTATCATTTCTGTGAAAAGAAATGAAAAAGTAATAAGAGTTCAGACTAACAGACTTAAATAGAGATCTCTGACTTCACAAGTAAGGCCTCCCTTCCCCCAGCCCATCACACATCGCCTGGATTCCACACATTCTGTGTTAGGCTATGTTGTCAAGATGCTGGTCTGATTTTTCGAGGATCCTACCTTTAATAGCAGTAAGGACTTCCCACTCTTCAGAGAAATGAGGGAACAGGAGGGAGGTGCCCTATAATTCATAGGGAAGCGTTTTGTGTTGAAACAAAACACTGAATAAGTAATGACTGGGCTACTTGCCTTTCACTATTCCACTATCCCACCTCCCAGAACCTCCACAGTGCCTGCAACTTGATCTGTTATCCCAGAGGTCAAGCAACACTACCAACAGGACTGGCCACAGCTGTTAACAGCTCTCCTTTCAGTGAATCTTAAAGCAACCCTGCACAAGGTGCTAAGAGCATCCACTGGAGGGAGAACCAGAAAACAACTCATATGGTTGTCTAGATTACACCAGCCAGTTCAGGCTCCCACATGCAACACCTGAAGATGTGTCAGTTCTGTGTCCTCACACAACAGGAACAACCTAGATTCTACAGTCTAGTCTGTTCACTTAAATCCCTGCAGAAGGAGCAAGTATCCTTCACAAAGGCTTTGCAAAGACCATATCATTCTAACTTTCCTGTGCTTAGAATAAGTAACTTCAGCTTTGTGAGACAGTTATTATACTATATCCAGCAGAAGGCTCCCCCTTCAAAGTGCTCTGAAAGACCTGACTGAGGAAAGTATTTCTCAATTCAAGCTTTTCTTCTACTTTACAGTGCACCAGATAGTAGCTCCAGATATAGGGCTATAATAAAGTGAGCTTCAGATCCACGGAACAGGACTCTTCTATCCCATTCTAGTGTTCAACTAACCCAAATCTGCATAACAATTCAGGGACTTGCAGGACAAGTATGTATCTTGTAAGATACATGACCTACTGGATGGTAACCCTGCTCATAGCAGGGGGTTGGAACTTCAACATCTTTAAGGTCCTTTCCAAGCAGTTCTATGAGTCTACTAAGTGTTCACTATGCAGGAAACATTTCTCATAAATCATACATTTAAGCCCCTTAACAGATATTCCAGCCTTAAAAGTCAGAGTTCCCTGCTGTTACTGCATCTGAAGTTGGAGGCATGACAAACACCTCTTATAGCTAGCCATTACTGGTGCCATTTAAACGTTCATTTGTATTTAGAGAGGAAAAAACGAAAGATCCCCAAACCCAGGCCTAAAATACTCTCAGTTACATAATATTGAAAAAAATATCAGACATACTTAATCATTTTGACTAATATCATAGAATCACCAAGGTTGGAAAAGACCCACAAGATCACCCAGTCCAAATATCTACCTATCACCAACAGTTCTCCCTAAACCATGTCCCTCATCACAATGTCCAAATGTTCCTTAAACACCTCCAGAGTTGGCGACTCCACCGCATCCCTGGCAGCCCATTCCAGTGCCTGACCACTCTTTCAGAGTGTTATTTCGCAATATCTTAACACACTAGATTCTTAGCCAGAGGTATTCCCTCTCATCTTCCTTCCTCACATCTTAAAAAAAAAAAAAAAAAAAAAAAAACCAACAACAACAAAAAAAAACCACACAGTCACAAAAGATAATACAGCTCATTAGAACTGTAGCATGAGTAAACACGAGAAGCAATTAACAGATCAAATTTATACTGAATTTAACACTATATTTTCATCCCACACATACCACTGAGCAAAGATTCAGCTCAGAGAAAATCCAAGTTTACTGAATGCCTGACCACTAAGTGCACAAGCTTGTAGTCAGCTCCTTGGGTCACTGCTCGAATGACTAACACAAGGTATATTATCCATACCATGAGTCCTTCTGCAGTATATGCACAACTATCAATTTAAACATACCTGTTGATAAAGCCATATCCATTTCTGACATTGAACCACTTGACCGTGCCAAGAACTTTTGTTGCTGGAAGAAAAAAGTAGTTCAAATAATAATTATAATAATAATAATACAAAAGTGTCACAGAAATGCTTTTATAGCTGCATGTTATTTCTCAGACCAGACCTGGTCTCCTTCCTTAATGCCAAAGATGTACCTTCACCTCCATTTCAGTTTATACTAATGCAGTAGTAGGAAATATTGCTTTCACTTGCTGCATGGTAGCTTCCACCATCTACAGTTAAGTCCACCCCCTATTTTCAGAGTTGGCCATCTATTTTTCTCCTCTATTTTATTTCTTATTCCATAAAGAAGAAATGAACATTTAAACCTCTGATGACCGCCAGTCATCAGTTCTCTTTAGCTTAGTAGCTGTATGTTTCACATCTAGCAGAAAGAAACTGTTTAGAAGTGCTCTTTCACTCAAACATCCCTCCTTTTTGCTTCCTTGGAAACCTGAACTGGCTGAAGAAGCAGTATGCCAAATATCATCCAACAATCTCATGTGAGAAGGGCAGCACATGTTTATTTTTATGTATGAGCTCTCTCTTGCATTGTAAACCCCACTCCAAACAAAAGCCCAACATTTGTTTTCTGTTTATATTCCTTACTCCAGAGCTCTTCCACAAAGTATCAGCTGTAAACAGACCACGCTGAAGCTTCTAGAAAGAAGACAACTTCTTGTCTCACTACACTAAACTCACATCTCATGTAGAAATCAGACTGTAGTGTCTTAAAGGATCTGGTGGAACTTGTTCCACCAACATGTAGGTAGTGTGTGGGAGGGACTCAGTTGTGATGGAGGTAGTTCAACCTCTCCTTTTTTGTCAGCAACTGAGTGGGGACTACAAGATTTTCCCTTTCCAAACCTGCAGGAAAGCGAGGATTTGGAGACCTATAAGTGTTATTTAATACACAGCACTGCTACACAGTTGCAGTATGTCAAACAGTCACACTGCCTAATTTGAACAGTAGACACCTGTAAAGGATCTAGTCAGACAAATGCCAACTTTCTAAAAAAAAAACAAAACAAAACAAAACAAAACAAACAAAAAAAAAAAACAGGAAAAAAATAAGTATTAATTAAAGGGGAAAAGTCTTTTCAGGATAATCTCCAGTTCAGAAGCCTTAGTCAGCCTGCTCGAGGCAAAAAGAAAACATCCTGGAAACAATTACCTTCTTCTGTATTCTTCCCTAAATATTCACAGGGCAACTGCACGGCTAAACAGACCTCTGGTCCTACGCAGCCTTGACATTGATATATGTGCACACCTTCCTGACAGACAAAAAGTGACCTCATCCTCCAGCTACACAGCTACAACAGAAATGTTTGCTGGTAGCAGTCCACTGTTACACTGTTGTTGAGGTCTACTGGAAATAGTAACAGTGCTTTATCACAGCACTTCAGTGAAGATTTTGGTAAGCGTTCATATTTTAGGAGCAAATGTTTATAGTCAGAAAAAGCGAAATCATGGAAGACTGTGATAGTTACTAGAGAAAAAAGGCTGTACCTAGTACAGCATCCATTCCCAGCTTTCCCCTTGTTTTCAAGAGGAGAAAAGCCCCCAAATTTTGCCACTCAGCATTGACTGAAGGACAACAGTTATCACTCTTACAGCAGTGCTTCTAGGTTTAGCTTCATCAGGTCATATCTAGGTCCAGATACTTACTGATATTATGAAGGTACAGAACATAGGCAAGAGTTCACTGCGCTGTGCAAGTTAACAGGGGAAAATGGGGGAGAAGACAATAATAGGCTAATACCACTGATTGCCTTATTTTTTTCTCTTCTCTCAAAATAGCCATGAATATGTTGGCCTATTCAATCAGATCAGGAAGAGGATGAGAAGCCTGACAATCTTATGAAAACTCTCAGAGGAGCCAGAAAACTAGCGGAAGGAAAGGTAGTCAAAACTCATCGTACATGGCCGCTGATAAATGCGCACACAGCTTCAGAGCTAGGTAGAACAGCACTCTTCTTTTTGCACAAGCTGTCACAGATTGCAGGAAACCTCCAGCACATTCCTAAGATGGTATACTGTGGAAGTAGTATTCCCCGCCTGTATTAGTGTAACAATGTCCCCTTAAGCATCACCAAGAGGGTAAGAACATTAGACGTCAGTATTATGTTTGATCTCCATGTGACCACAGCTGTTGTTAAGCCTGAGTTGTCATAGTGGAGAGATCAGGCAGGTAGAAGGAACAAGCCCAGAGGAAGCCATAACCAGTCTTACTGACAATTCAAAGAAAGCAGTTAACATGATGAGTCTTATCCCACTGGCAAGCAAAAGCTCACATATTTCCTACGAAATGCTGTGCACATATCAGGGAAATGATCAGTCACTCCTATCCACATTTAAATAGCTTTGTTTTTCTTAATTCAGCAATGAAAAGCACATGAAAGCTGATTTGTCCTTATACCTCGAAGTCAAACACTGGGGAAGCCTCAAACCTTGCTTCCAATGTGATATCTTTTTAAGAGGAGATTTAATTGCACTGTACCATAAGACCTATTACTAGACTACTATGTACTTTCGAGCCCATTTTTAATTGCATCATTTCCTCATGTCTGAGGAAAAAAGCTTGCCTAACATTAAGGCCCATTTGCAGAAGCATCATCATGGGGGTTATTCTTCCTACTAGACCAGGAAAAGCACTTGAGCCTTCACTCCTTCTTTGCCCCCTCCAGGAAATGGTGGGGAGGAAGGTTGGAAGCAGGGGCTTGATCTGCATGAAAACATTACCAAAAACATACTACCAGTTTACTTTGCTAGGCTCCTTGCCATGGCAGTTCCACTGAGGTCTCTACCTGCTCCTTTATCTGTTGCACTAAGATTTCAAACCTTCTAAAGAGAAGATGCTGTCTTTCCCCACTGAAGCTCAGGCATTAGAAGTAAGCCTTATTTTTGTCTTGCTAGCCTCTTAAAGTTAAGTGGTTATTAATAGTAGATTATAAGCAAGATAAATAGGTAATGAACAGCAGCCTGCTTCCACTAGAACAATTTCAACGCAGACTTATACCCAGACCATTTCAACAGGTTGGTCCTGTTTAGCTACAGTTCAAACAGAAAAAAAAAGAAAGAAACACGCTATGCACGTACACGGCTTGAGTACTGAGATAGCAATTCGGCACTTCGCTTTTGCTATTGTGAAAGAAATAATTTTCAAAAACATATATCCAAGAGACATTATTGAAGCAGTTGCTGTCCTTTAAGAGTAAAGAAGTTCTGCCAAGACTTCAGAGATCCGGGCTCACGGTCATCCACGCGTTCTGCCAGCAGCCGATTCCGGCAGTAGGCTCGCAGCCCCGCGCCCTCCCGTACCGCTCCGGGCGGGGCCGGGACGCTCAGCCCGCACAACCGCGGCTTCTCCCTACAGCGCGGAGCGGGCACGCAGCAGGTGCCGGCAAGCCTGCCCCGCCGCCCGCCGCTCGCCATCATGGCTGCGCTCGCTTTCCTCGCTGCCCACGCAGCCCCCGCCCGACTCTCCGCGACGCGGGGCCTCGTAGAATCGGAGGGTGAAGCCGCGCCCCAGCTCCGCGCACGACCGGCGGCGGCGCCGCCCAACTTCGCGCCGAGTTGCGTGCGAGCCGGGCCCCGCTCCTCCGGCGGCTCCCCACGACGCCGCCGCCACCCCGCGCGCAGCCTGACTCACGGCAGCGAGGAACGGGGGGAGGAGCGGGGCGTCCGCAAGCGGGCGGCGGCTCCGCCCGGCCCGGAGCATAGCGTGCGCTGCCGTCAACCCTCCTCCCGCAGCGAGGCGAGCGCGAAGCCGCCACGCGATACCGCCCTACCCGCCCAGCACCCACCGAGCACTTTCTTCTCCGTCTCCCCTGCGGCGGCGGTAGCGGCGGTAGCGGCGGTAGCGGCCGCGGAGCCGGACGCGGCGGGTGCCACCTCGCCGCCCGATGCTCCCGGCGCGGCGCCGCTGACGGGGCTCTTAGGCTTGACGTCCGGAGGGGCGGCAGCAGGGGGCGGCGGTGGCGCGGGGGCAGCTGCGGCGGGCGCCGTGCCGCTAGCGGTGCTGGTCTCCGCCGCCTCGCTCATACTGGTTGGCAGCAGGACGGGTGCGCGGCGCTGAGCAGCTGTTCCTCGGGCCCGCGCTGGGTCTTACTGCCCCTAAAATGGCCCCGCCGAAGTTTTAACACAGTCAGCGGGGGCCGGCGCCGGGACTTGCGCCGCCTCATTAGCATTTAAAGGGGCCGCACCGTGGTCGCGGCTGGACCGAGCGAGCGGGGGACGGCGTGGGGATCGGCCCCGGTGAGGTGAGGGGCGCGCACGGGCGCGGTACGCGCGTGAATGTGGCCGTGCGGTGTACAGGTGGCCGTGTGTGCACGCACGAGTGCGGCTGTGGGTACGCGAGCGTGTGCGTGTGGAGCTGAGCGGAGCTGAGCTGAGCTGAGCACCGCGCGTGTATGCCGTCCGTATCTGTGGGTACCTGCAAGAATCCCTCTGTGCGTGGGGTTGTGTATAGATACATACGCACACGCGACTGCAGTCGAGAGTCCGAGATGTCAGTAGGCGCGTGGCCGTGTGTTGCTGCTTGCTCCCACGCGTGTGCAGACAAACGTGGTCTGGCGGCGGTGTCTGTAAGCACGGCTGCGCACATCTGCCCCGTGCCCTGTATGGGCAGAACGGCTCGTTTTGGACGGGAGTTCGTGTGCTCTCCGTTGGGAACAAACGGCTCGATGAGGTGAGCCTAAGTGTGCGTCCGCGTTGGTTTTGTTGCCCCTGTTTCTTTCCATGCTGCTATTTCCTTACCCGTGGTGTAATCTGCAACCCCTCGAACTTATTTTCATCCCACTGCCGCCTCTTTCCCTTGCAGTTGTGCTTCTAGCTCTCTCGCCTTCCTTCCTGCCTTGACTTTTTTTCCTGCTCCTCCCAGTTTTTGAACAGCCTCCTTAAGTGGTCTTTTGATGATGTTTCTGCTCAGAGAGCACTTTTGCAGTTTGCCGCATAGCCATTGTTCGTTATTCCCTCTGCCTTGAATCTTTCATTCCCTACGAGGTAGGGAACATCTGTTCATGCATCATGCACCTCTGTCTTCTCCACTTTCTTCAAGTTCAGCTTTGCTACTCTGTATTCATGAATGCTCAAAGAACATGGGGTCACATTTGTTTCTCCCTTTGTGTCCCACTTCTTGACAGAATCACAGAATCACAGAATCACAGAACTGTAGGGGTTGGAAGGGACCTCCTGAGATCATCGAGTCCAACCCCCCTGCCAAAGCAGGTTCCCTACACCAGGTAGCACAGGTAGGCATCCAGGCAGGTCTTGAACATCTCCAGAGAAGGAGACTCCACCACCTCCCTGGGCAGCCTGTTCCAGTGCTCCGTCAACCTCACTGTAAAGAAGTTCTTGCGCAAAGTGACATTGACAAGTGGCATTGACAATCAGTTGATAGTTTTCATAACAAAAATAAAGGTCTTTGAAGGAGCTGAATATCACTATCAGCAATACCAACACTGACTCCAAGAAAGTCTCAGGTGTTCCTTGGCAAGGTACTTCTTAGGTCCAAACTTTTTGGCACATTGAGGCCTCATTGAGTGAAGAGGAATTGTCTTGGACTGCATATAATGTATGTAAGTAACAAAACTCCTTTTATTTTTTACTGAAACATTTTGAAAAGGAAAACAACAAAACAAAACTAGTGGGATATTTGACCTTGGTTTTGTGAAACTAATGCATCAGTGTCTGGTTCAATGGAAGTGGATGCAATTCTCAATGAGTTCTTGAGGTATTCATCAAAGATTTTTGATGAAATTTTGTGCTTCCTGCATTTCAGCCTTGACAACAGTTGCTGACAGATGTACATACTGCCAAAAAGTGATGACATGTATAAGGTGTGATTGTGAAGTGAGAGATATTTTACAACTGATAGGGCAGGTCTGATCAAAGTTTACTTCATCAAATTTTTGACTTGAATATCTGATTGCAACTCTATACATTCCACTAAAAAAATTGCAGGCAATGCACATCAACTGAAAATGGAGTTGGGCATATACCAAAAAAAGATGATTTTTTTTGGCATCTTGAAATCTATTCTCAAATTCTGTTATCAAAACAGAAAGCATGGCTGCATATTCACTGTTTACAGAACTGTGTTCAACCAATGTCTCAAAATGCATAAAATGTGCCAGAACTTGAGCTTGCCAGCATTTAATATTCATTTCAGACTCTGTTACAGTTTGAAACATAGCACATACAAATTGATTTTCACTATGAAGATGCATGTTTAACTCATTAAAATTAGTGGTCAAATCCACCAAAAAAAAATTGCAGATTATTTTGTACTTTTTGTACTCTTGTTGAGACTTTGAAAATTATAAAATGTGTTGGTACCACACAGCTATTCTAGATGTTTCTTCCACAATAAATGTGTTAACTTATTAAATTATCTTACAGAATAACACAAGCTGTAGTTTAATAATTAAATAAGAAAGCATACGTGTCTGCATGTACAAAAAGTGCATATCCTGGATACAAACATGTGCAGGTAGGTTGCAATGTTATTATCAGTGATCACAGTGTTTTACTTACCAAGTGCACAAGCACACGTAATATGCCATACATGAGGATTCTGATACAACTGAGTGTGTGTGGTGGGTGCAAAAGGCAGAGTTAGCCCCGTTAGCCCTGGCCCTTCAGCCAGTTTTCACTTCACTTTGGTCTGCTCATATAATTAACTTCTCTATATGGATCTTTTTGGAGACAGTGTCCAAGTCTTACTAAATGAGGTCCAGGAATACAATATCCAGTGCTTTCTCCTCATCTACTAGGCCAATCATTTCATCATACAAGGTTATCAGAATGGTCAAACTTGTCTTCCCTTTGGTTATTCCTGAAAGACACCCTCTTGTCCTTCACATGCCTGAAAATGGTTTCTAGGTTTACCTGCTCCACCAGTTTTCCAGGGACTGAGTTGAATCTGACTGACTTGTAGTTTACTGAAAACTCCTTCTTGTTCTTCTTGAAGACAAGAGTGATATATGCTTTCCTTCTGTCTTTGAGCTCTTCAACACATTGCCATTATTAATCAAGGATTATCAAGGAGATCTCATAGTGACATCTGCCAAGTCTCTCGTAGTTGCATCTCATCATGGCCTGTTATTATGTCCAGTGTACTTAAGTATTCCCTGATCTAATTCTCCCTGAAAAGGTTACATATGCCTTGCTCCAGCCTTCTCCTGGACTCAGGCCTGGGATTAACCAAGGCCACTCTTAGTGGTAAAGGCTGAGGCAAAGAAGGCATTCAGTACCTCAGTAATGTCCACGTCATATATAACCATGAACTCCTGAATTCTTTATGCCCTGCTGTATTGTCCTTCCAACAGGCATGGGGCGTGTTTAAAAATCTCCATGATTACCAGGGCTTGCCAATGGGTACTACTTCTGACTAACTGTAGGCCTCATTCACTTGTAAGGACAGGCAGATGGTCAGGTGGCCAGATTGTCTGTAGTTGCAGTCTGTAGTGGCAGACTTCAACTACAATGTCACCCATAATGGTTTGCTCTTTATCTCTTATATTACTCACATCTTGTGTTGGTTCCTTATCCATTCCCAGGCAGAACTCCAGGCACACCAACTCCTCTGTCACATCAAGGGCAACTCTACCTCATTTTTCAGCCTGTCCTTTCCTAAACAGTTGCATCCCTCCACTGAAACACTCTAGTCGTATGAGGCAACCTACCATGTGTCTCTGATGCCTATCAGACGATAGCTGTGCAATTGCACATCTCTAATTCCTTGAGTTTATTCCCCATGCTGCATATATTATTGAGCAAGCATTTCATAGTGGCACCTTATATCCTGATTTCTTAGAAATGGTCTATTGGGATTTTTATCTTCCAGTGGGATCCCATAATAGAAGAAATCGAAACCATGTTGTAAACACCAGCTCTGCAACCAGTTGTTGATATAGTCCCTTCCTCCTCCTCACACTGTTTTCCCTCTTTGGCAGGATGGAGGATCACCAAGTCCTTGACCATCACCTCAAAATGAACAGATGATGCATTTTTATGGAAAAGAACCCCTAGACATTTCTAAAAATCATTTTCAGGCCACTCTTTCTTAATTCATAGGTCCATAGCACATCAACATCTTTCTAACACTGTAAGTTGGGGAAATGTCAAGCTAACGCATGTAGTTTTAGTTGCTCATAATTTGACCAAACTGTAATGGCTTGGACTGGACTGAAATTCATAATTTTTGTGTGAAAAGTTAAGCAGAAGATACTCAGCTCTGAAAATAAGGTGAGGTTAAAATACTTTGCTTTCTCTCATTTTAAATTGATTTAAGGCTTATCTTTGTAAGTTACAGTGACTCTGCGTTTTTGAATGGAAAGTTGAGATTTAGCTGTGTTAGGGGTACTTATTTTATATTTCCTACATGAGAGGAAAACAAAATCAATCAGATTATTAGCAATTAAATTTCTCCAGGTAGTTGTCTTCTGAAAAGCCACTTAGAACATGATCAGTAGCAACTTGTGGAGTTGAGCTGAAAAATTGCCTGAAGCTGCTGTATGGAGGTGCACTGACTATGCTGTTTGAATTCTATGTCAATCATGCAAGATCATTGTAGGACACTCTGGTGGGTCATCTACAGCTGAGCAGGTCATTCTTACAATTGCAGTTCCTGTGCGTCACTGTGGTACCATCACCAGTTTTTGGAGCTAGAATACTATTCCTTTTACATGCCTCATGATGACCAGGTTACAATAAAAGCAAAAGGTGGATAGGGAGCATAGGCTCCAGGGCTTGAAGAGCAGGGCTTGCCAGGGACTGAAACATCCAGGATGATGTTTGTCAGCAGGAGATGAAATACCAAGGCAGCAGCCAAGAGAAAACAAAGGCTTAGAGATCAGAGGGAAAGAACTGGCAGCAAACAAAAAGAGATGGAGGAACTAAGAAAGAGTAAGGAGGAGTGAACGTGATGAATTGATGATGAATAAGTCAGGGAAGAAGAAGGAGCACCCTTCTAAGTATTTGGGATGCTGCAGATTCAGTTACCACCTTGGGGCAGCCCACCAGCCTGGTTTAGTGTCCTGTGTGCTTTGCCTGCCGTTGGTTCAGATCCTCAAGTGGAAGCTTTCTGAGCTGAAGCACTGGAGATCCAGACTCTGCTTCCCACACATTGTAGTCAGAGTGGCTGTGTGGGACAAAAGTGCTATTCCCCAGTATATTCAGGTTTTACTCTCAGAAGGGAACTGAAACACATTTTACAAAAGACACTGAAGCTGCAAAATTATGTAAGGAAAAGTTAAGAAATGCTAGAACTGAGATTACTTTTAAGCTTGAAGATCAGCTCCCCTTTGTGTAGGGATAATTATACACTTCTTAATTAGATGATCACACCTTCCTCTTCTCTCAGAATCCTGCCTTTTTCAGCAAGTGAGCTTTCAGTGATCCCTTTCAACCTCCTCACTAAATGTGCAGATCAAGCCATTATTTAATGCATATTATATAACCCTTAGAATAGATGCAGAATTTACTGGGGTCGCTTCAATTTAACATCTTTTTTAACAATCTTGACGAGGGGATTGAGTGCGCTCTCAGTAAGTTTGCAGACAACAAGATGGGAGGTGTTGATCTGTCAGAGGGGAGAAAGGCACTGCAGAGGGACCTGGATAGACTGGATCAATGGGCCAAGTTGAACTGTATGAGTTTCAATAGGGCCAAGTGTTCCATCCTGCGTTTTGCTCACAACATTACCAGGCAACCCTACAGGCTTGGGGAGGAGTGGCTGAAAGTGACGGAAAGGGACCTTGGTGTACTGATGGACAGTCAGCTGAATACGAGCCAGCAGTGTGCCCAGGTGGCCAAGAAGGCCAATGGCATCCTGCCTGGTATCAGGAATGGAATGGTGAGCAGGACTAGGGAAGTAATCCTGCGCTGTACTTGGCCCTGGTGAGGCTTCACCTCGAGTACTGAGAAGGGACATGGAAGTGCTGGAGCAGGTCCAAAGAAGGGCAACAAGGCTTGAGAAGGGCTTGGAGAATATGGCCTATGAGGAGTGACTGAAGGAACTGGGGATGTTTAGTTTGGGGAAGAGAAGGCTAAGGGAAGACAGTATTGCTCTCTTCCAATAACTGCAAGGTGCTGACAGTGAGAGTGGGGTTGGTCTCTTCTCACTGGTGACAGGACGAGGGAAATGGCCTCAGGTTGCACCAGGGTAAGTGTAGGTTGAATATCAGGAAACATTTCTTTACAGAAAGGGTTGTTAAGCACTGGAATAGGCTCCCCAGAGAGGTGGTTGAGTCACCATCCCTGAAAAATGTGTTTAAAAACTGCTTGGATGTGGTGCTCAGGGACATGATTTAGCAGAGGGTTGTTAGAGTTAGGGTAGTATGATTAGGTTGTGGTTGGACTTGATGATCTTCAAGGTCTTTTCCATCCTGAGCAATTCCATGATTCTATGATTCTGTGATTCTACTTGTACCTTCCTTTGGGATCCTGCAGGGCTTTTACTGCTATGTATCCATGGTTCTCAGGAATTATTGAATGCATTTTAACCACCATTCTGGAAATGGGGAGCTGAGGCAAAAAGAGACTATTGCTACTTTTTTCAGCTATCTGCTGATTCTGGGTAATTGCTTGAACACATATTTGTTTCTTTTCCAAGTCACTTGCTGTTTCTACAGTTTGGGTGGGATATGAAACACCTGCATGAGGCTGGGACATGTGGAACAGGAACAGAGGAGATCCATACCTTCAGATGGAGGCTAGGCAAGATGCCCTAAAGCACAAGTGTCATTACGCACTGAATGACGTATATTGTTTATACAAAGCAGAGTTTTGGCTGCACCAGGAAGCACACAGGCTGAGGAGAGCAGGGTAGCCCCTAGGTATGCTGAGGAAAGGTTGTTTTACATCCTGACTCCAGGGATGGTTGCTTTTGCAGATCCTGAGTGAGTGATGTCTTGCTGCCATGTCAGGCTGGAAGCCCGTCTTTCTTGTTGAGTTTGGCACTGAACCCCACCTTTTCTCTTGCTCTTCCACACTGTTGAGCATAGATTCATTGTGTGCAGTGAGTTCCTCTCCTCAAGTCACTGACTCTTCCAGTGCTCCATGTGAGCTCCTCAGGGAACTGCACTCCATGTTTTGGATCCCTCAGGTACCTGCATTTGATTAGAAAATACTTTGTGATTTTTATGACCAGTACTACACTTTTCCCACAGGGCTCTGTTTCATTATTGTTGCCTCTCAAGTCCTATTATAACCTGAAAGTCTGTGATTGCATTCCTTTGTACAGAACTTGCTTACTCCGTGCTAGCTGTGGAAAAGGTACTGCTTTAAACATAAATAATAAAAGAGATCAAAAAATCATAATTTCTTAAAAAAAAAAAAAAAGATTTTAAACCAATCTGAGTGATTTTTGAGTTATGAGAATTTATAGAGGTGTGACATAAGAATTCTAGATCAGATAGATAGAGTCTGTTTGATGATTTATAAAGATAAATACCATTTTCCACTTACAAAGTAGCTTTTTAGGGGCCACTGTTTCTACTGAGGAGTTGAACAGGAAAATGGGAGTTCTGAAGGTTTTGCATAGTATGTGGTATACAGATCAAGCTAACAAGTTTTGTAATGAGAAAATGCAATGTTAAATGAAACTGAAATATCTGAAGATATAAAATAACTTCTGTAATGTATTTCTTGGAAAAAGATTAGATAACTTTCAATAAAGTGGAATGGTTTTGTTTCAGCAGTTGCAGAAAGTAGTATTTAAATACAGCATATCCAAATGATTTCATGAACAGAAATTATTTTCTGTAATACAAATAAAAAAAGATATTCTTTTAATAGTAAGCTGTATTTTTCTGGGGGCATGTTTCATAAAATTAAGAAATTAAGAAATATCCCTTTTTCTTCCACTTTTGGAAAATAAAGACATTCAAAGCTGAAGAACTGACTTTAAAATGGAAAACATCCATCTTCCCTGGTCTAGTTGGAAATGTAAGAGACTACTTGTGCTTTAAACATGAATTTAAACCACAGATTCAAGATAGAATTTGTCCTAGAATTTGTATGCTCTTACACACATGCTAGCATATTTAGGACCTTATGTTCACTACAGCTGGTACATGTGTTGATGTTGTCCTAATATTGGTAATACAATGATCTGCCACAGGCAGGTCATTTAAACTCTTCTCTTTACCTTCCATATGGAAAATTTAAGGTTATGGCATTCATGTAACAACAACAACAACAGTTAAAATGCAAGGTTTGATCTACTGAGTCAGTGGAAGAATGCACTTGTGATAAAGCCTGAAGTGTATGATAGGATCTAAAATGTATAGGATTGATGTACTGATCTTAATTACTTTTACATCACAATTTTCTGTTACCAACAGAAATTTGAGAAGTATTTCTTAAATACAATACCTAGTATTGATTTGAAGTCAGTTTGTTGATGTTTTACAAAATCCAGCCACTTTGGCTTTGTGGTATCTTGGTGTTCTGTTTTTTTTTGGGAGGGAGGGGTGATGTTGTTGTTTTATTTGTTTATTATTGAAGACTTCTATTAAGAAAAAGTACCTCACACTGACTTTATTGTAAAATATTGATAGCTTGTAAGTCCTTTAATCTAGAAGGAGTCAGAACAGTTTATAGATTAAATATCTGCAGGACACAGAAGATGAAAGCAAAATGCTGCTCCACCAGCCTGTGTTCAGAATACACATTATTTTTAGTAATGATGTAGGAGAGAAACAAAGAATCTAATCTAACAAATATTCCACATTGAAGCTATGGTAGTCTCTCTTGGAAATATATATATATATAATAGGTAGGAAAGCAAAAGACTCCAGCAGTCATTTTGATTGATCTTCGTGTTGCCCTGTAAGAATCTCCAAACCCACTCTGAGAAACTTGATACTGAACATGGGACTTCTTTTTTTTTTCAGTAGACAATTTATCTGAGAATACAGTGAAATTGGATTGCATTCATCAATGTATTTACCCAAAATAAAATTAACAAAGTACGCAAAAATGTTAAAGAATTCATTTGAATGTGCTAAATGATTGTGTTGGTAGTCTACATACCATTACGCTGCTTCAGCACGGCAAATGAAGAACAGTCCATCACAGAACAGCCCTCAGCTTCACACTGTGCTAGGAAGTGTTGTATCAAAGGGCTGATGTGTTCTACCAGAAGATGTAGTTCAAATTTGGTTGCAGTATCTGAGAATTATTGCCTGTTAATAATGTTGGATACATCCAGATGGAGGGACTTAAATGGGCTGTTAGTATTTCCAGCAGGCCTTGTGTGTAACAAAATGCAGGAAAGCTTATGAGCAATGTCATTTTGACTATTTGGATAGCTCTGAAATACCAAGAACCTGATTGCAGGCCAGAGTTGAAAGACATGCACTTGAGAAAAAGCTGCTGCCTATAGAGAATAAGAGTTTCTTTGCTAAGAGATCAAGGATCAGACCAATGGTCTGCAAAGGCTGCGGAAAATTCTCTGTTGACAAACTTACATCTGAAAAACTTTGATCAATTCCCAAGTCTGTCAAAAACTGAATAGTTGACAAGGCTAAAATATAATACTGTACTGCCATGCCAGTATGCCTTTTAATGAAGAAACTGAGGAAGAAATTTAGCACAAGCTTGCTAGAGTTGTTCTCAGGCTCACTCGGTGCCCAGGATGCCTCTGTTGACTCATTGCTCTCACTCAGCTTCCCTGCTTTGTACTATCCTTCAGAAGAGAGCTCTGCTCAATGCAGAGGCTTATATTCCAGGATAATTCATACCCTTCTCTACAGTGTAATATTTTCAAACTATGTTGGAAAAAGTGCAAGCATTAGTGTGCACAGACTAAAGAAGCCTCTGTGTTAATCTTCTAGTAGTAGAACCTTAAAGCCAGCTGAACTGCACATACATCCACTGAACCTTCTTGTGTGTCTTTGGCTCCTTTCTAAGCTACTAAGTACAGCTAACACAGGGAAAGCCTGTTCCCCTACCTGTGATTTCCAGCATCTTGTCTTTGCCGCAGGCACAGAACCCATCCTTTCCTTCTGCCCTACCTAAATCTGCATTGGCTTCCTCCTCCATTCCTTTTCTCCGGATGCTCCCTTTTATCACTTATCCAGCCAAGACTTCATGCAGTGTCACATGGATTAATGTTACATAAAGTGAATTCACAATAGAATGTTTTTCTAACTGAGTATTAAGTGTATCACAGAATTACAGAATCACAGAATGACAGAAGGACTGTCTTCATCAAGGTGAGGAATCTACTCACTCAAGCACTGAACTGTGAGGCGACAGTCATGCTGATTTGTTTCCATATTTTTTTATTTATTTACCATTTTAAAAACACTGGATGAATGCCAGCTGTTGGCTCTGTATGAAGGAACAAGGTGTCCACAGACTTAAGCTCTGTGATTCTCCTCTAGATGGGCTGCTCTTCAGAGATAACTTTTCTCTTATTTCTCTGAGCCAGGCCCCAGTAATGATAACAAGTACAGAAGTATCATATCTACTTACTTGAAAAGTAGCTTAGCTCTTAGCAAGAATATTTGTCGTCTATGAAACTTTAAGAGGCTGGAAAACTATAGTGGTTTTCTTATTTTTGTGTAATTTCAGAGGTACATTTTTGTTCACATTTTGAAAATAAACATTTCACAGTAATTTGTACCTGTCAAAATTCTTTTTCTTTTTCTTTTTTTTTTTTTTTTGCCACCATTTTTGCCAGAGATACCATTCAGTATCTTGCTTAAAAGCTAACAGTGAATCAAAGTGATTTAAGTGGGAAAGAAAGACAAACCTCCTAAGTAAAGCAGAAATGATTTGTATTAAAACTTGTAGCTCTTACATACATACAGCAAAAGAGAGATGTTTAAGGGCCAACAGTGAGTCTTTCAGTCATAGCCAATAGATGGCAGTAAAAGTCGAGGAATAATGAAGATTAAACCTGTAATCCAGAAATGTCTTATGGATTCTTATTTCTATGCAGGGATTTTACTGCTATCCTGGTATGCTATTGTTTTCAGTTAGATCCAGAAGACTGCATTGCATGGTTTCTTTCCTTCTAAGCTATTTTTCCTTATGGTTAGTATCTTTCTCCTTAGGTTTTTTTGGATGCAGAGGAAACCTCAACATGTTTGTACAATAAATTTAACAATTTAGCTCCACAGACAAGACTCCCTGTAGAAATGTTGCAAGCACAATGACCAGCTTATAGATAAAATCACCCACAAATTGCTGAAACTCAGCTTCCCCTCAAAGGCCCAGTAACTAGTAGGTGTGGTCCATCAACTGAACAACAGCTCATGGAGAAAGTGAAGACTACAGCCTGCTGACGTACAGATTGCCAGTGGAAGCAACTGGGAGCCCATTTGTCCACAGTAATGTCTGGTCAGCGTTTGGATTAGCAAATTGAGTATAGCAAAGAAAAATAATCCCAGGACCTTAAACAAGTGCAGTGGTCAAAGCCCAGGCTGTGCATTTTATACAAAGCAAAGCCTTGTGCAGCAGAATACTGCATAGGCATGCATTGTGTGAACTGAATGAAACACTCAGCACTGTAGCTTGTGCTGGTTACGGTGTCACTCTGCAATAGCTGAGCCCTTCCCACCTGGGCATTAAGGGACATGACTATCTTCTGCCATAGCAAGAGGGGTGAAACATAGGTGTACAAATCTGGAGAGAATCCTGGGTCCCTGCTGTTCTACCCTGAGTTTGCAGGTATTCTCACCACATTACACCTCTGGAAGATTTAACACACTGCACCCTTAAACTAGTTTGTTTGCCTCCTCCCCAGAATGTCCTTTAATTACCACCTGTAGTGTTTCATACTACTGTGCTGCACTCTGCTCCAGCTATGACATATAATCATATAAACTGCAAGGAACATGATATAATTATGCTAATACAATATAGAAAATACAGAATTAATGACACCTAAATCTGAATAATAAGAAGTGCAGTTCAGATTGAAAGCAGTTTGACATCTTTTCACATCTTTTCCAATAAGAGAAAAATTAATTCAGAGTGCTTCAAAACATGAACATTTTTTGACAGGTAAAACTTTTCAGATAAACTTTTCCAATGAAAATAGAAGCATTCATTCCACAGAAAAGTTTTCTCAGGGGAAAGCCATTTAATCACAAGCTATATATAACACAGGAAATAGCATTCTTTGTTGAATCACTAGCTACTGCAAAGACTCCTGAGTTTTCTATAGTGGTTCTGTCCCTGCTGAGAGTGAGAGATTCCTCATGTCCATGGCCCTACAAAGGTTTAAGTTAAACCTACTTTACACACACTGTGGAAGGCTGAATTTAATTTAATGACTTCAGCCCAAAATCCAGAGGGATACATGTTCTCTGAAGACACTTCCACAGGATACTTTGGTAAGCACCAATTTGTTTGAATTTCTCCTTGAAATGTACTTTTTATTGTTCCTTTTCCTTTCCTTTTCACAACCATCTCCATTTTAAAGCACAGAAAAATATATGTGGGAGAAAGGTCATCTAGTTCAACTCCCTGCTTAAAGTGGGGCAAACTTCAAAGTTTGATCAAGTCACATAGATTGTAGATTGTAGAGCTGAGAAATCTAATACAATTCTGTAAGTCAACTGAAAAGCTCATAGAATGGCAAGGAAATTGTCGTTTATTCAAGGCAGAGCTGAAGGCGTTCAGTGAAATGCCTTTATTAATACAGTTCCTTGTTCCCATTTCAGCCTCTGCAAAGAACCAGCATGAACTATGCATGATTCCCCTTCCTGTTTTGTTTAAACAGGACTATGAGTTTACATCAAGCTTATATGAGTTAGAGTGTATGCAGCAGTAATGCACTGAGACACCTAGACAGATCTTTATTGATGGTAATAATTCCTTTCTTGTTTAATGCCATGACAGCTGCTAGCAAGTTCTGATCGCTGCCTAGTGAGGAGGTGGTTTTGTCTTGCCAAGTACTTTCTGCAGTTCAATCTGGAGATCAGTAGTCCTCTAGAAGAGTGTTAAAACTGAATACCAAATTAAGGAGTGAATCACAGGGGAACTCTTGTGGAGTTAAATTACACCTACCTGAGGGTGTTGAGAGAGCTGGTGGAGATGATTGCCAAGCCACTTTCCAACACCAGTATTCCTAGTCAACCAGAGGGGTCCCTGGGGATTGGAGGCTTGCCAGCATGACTCTCATCTACAGGAAGGGTTATAAGGAGTATTTGTAGAACTACAGGCCTTTCATCTTGACCTTGGCGTCAGGGAAGGGTATGGAACAGATCATCTTGAGTGAGATCACATGGCATGTGCAGAACAACTGAAAGATCAGGCCCAGCCAGCATGGGTTGATGAAAAGTAAGTCCTGCTTGACCAACCTGATCTTCTATGATAAAAGACCCACTTGGTGGATAAGAGAAAGGCTGCTGATGAAGTCTACCTAGACTTCAGCAAACCATTTGAAAATTTCTCTCACAGTATTTTCCTGGAGAAGCTGGCAGCCTGTGGCTTGGACAGGTACACTCTTAGGTGGGTAAAAAACTGTCTGGATGACAAAACCCAGAGAGTAGTGGTGAATGGAGTTAAATTCAAACTGCAAGCAGTCATGAGTGGTGATCCCCAGGGGTTGGTACTTGGACCAGTCCTGACAGTAAAAAACTGTCTGGATGACAAAACCCAGAGAGTAGTGGTGAATGGAGTTAAATTCAAACTGCAAGCAGTCATGAGTGGTGATCCCCAGGGGTTGGTACTTGGACCAGTCCTGTTTAATGTCTTGATTGATGGTTTGGATGAGGGAGTTGAGTGCATTCTCAGTAAGTCTGCAGACAACGCCAAGTTGGGAGGAAGTGTCAATCTGCCTGAGGATACAAAGGCCCTACAGAGGAACCTGGCCAGGTTGGATCAATGGGCTGAGGTCAGTGGGATGAAATTCAAGATCAAGTATCATGTCCTGCACATTGTCCACAGAATCCCCAGGCAATGATATAGGCTTGGGGCAGAGTGGCTGGAAGACTATGTGGAGGAAGTGGACCTGGGGGTGTTGGTTGGTGCTTGTCTGAACATGAACCAGCAGTGTGCCCAGATAGCCAAGAAGGCCAATAAGCATCCTGGCTTGTATGAAAAACAGTGTAGTCAGAAGGACCTGGGAAGTGATTGTCTCTCTGTACTCAGCTCTGATGAGGCTGCACCTCAAGTACTGTGTTCAGTTTTGGGTCCCTCGCTACAAGAAAGGTATTGAGACCCCAGTGTGTGTCCAGAGAAGGGCAATAAAGCTGGTGAGGGGTCTGGAGCACAACTCTTATGAGGAGTGGCTCAGGGACCTGGGATTGTTTAGTGAGGAGAAGAGGAGGCTAAGGGGAGACCTTACGGCTTTCTCCATCTCTTTGAAAAGAGGTTGTGGTGAGGTGGGGATTGGCTTCTTATCCCATGTAACAGTGATAGGATGAAGTTGTGTCAGGGGAAGTTCAGGTTGAATATTGGGAAAAATTTCTTCTCAGAAAGAGTGATCAAGTGCTGGAATGGGCTGCCCAGGGAGGTAGTTGAGTCACTGTACCTGGAGGTGTTCAAGAAACATTTAGATGTGGTACTAAGGAACATGGTTTAATGGGGAAATATTAATATTGTATGTGGACTGTTAGACTAGATGATCTTGGAGGTCTTTTCCAACCTCAGGGATCCTATGGTACAAAGTTTGTGTTTGAATAAAATCTGCCTGGGGATAGTTTGATAAAGCTGTGATAGCAATACCTTGGACAAGCCTTATGGTTGCAGAAAAGACTTGACAGCTATAAGGAACAGATTCAGAAACCTCCTGGAGCTAATCTACATTTTTATGTAAACTGAATGAACTTCTTCAGACAAAGAGCCAATTCAAATATTCTGAGTTCTGCAGGCAAAGTCATATTTTGTTGTTTTAAACTAAAGTACAAGAACCAGACTGTTCCTGACTTTGGATGTGGAATGTGAGAGGGAAATGTAAGGGATAGAGTGCACCAGAGCTGTACTTGCTCATCTGACTAGGGAGAATGGCACCTGCTTCCCACTGGCACAATCCTGTCAGCAGCAACTCCCAAGCCATCCTTCATGGAAAGCAGCAGCAAGCCTGTTTTTTCTGTGCTGCTCCTGGATACTTACTCCCTCAGTATGTTTATCTTTGCTTGGGACTAGGACTGCTTCTGTGCATACAGCATATGTGTTGTCAGCATCTGCATGTAGTAAATGCTTCACCTGTTTTACTTTAGTGCTTGTCTCCTCTGAGAGAATGATTTCAGTGTGGCTGGAAAACAGCAAGGTATGGGATTAATAAGGTAGGGTATTCCCTATGCAAGAGGTACAGGACTATCTCATGTACATCTAGCCTTCCCGCTGCAAGCTTCATGAGTAGCAAGGCTGTTCCTCCAGCAAATACCAGCAGCCAGAATGAGAGCTAATAAAATAGAATGGTGGGATTCTTTCATCACCAGCTTTAGCCAGAGGCTCCATGGCTGTCCTGCCAAGAGCAACAGTCCCAAGGACTTCAGGGAAGGCTGTTGCTCCTGTGGGGCTGCAATTCTCCATATTAATTTCTCATATCATGGTATTTTCATGAAGATTTACTTGAAGAAGGTGGTTTCAAATTGTTCTTTTTCAAAAGAAGACACAGGGATCACATTAAGAACAATTTTGTTGATCTCTGAAAAAATGTGGATAGGTCCACTTGCTTGAATACAGCCATGTACTTCATCTGGGATGACCGCTATTTCTAAGACACCTGTAAGGAACTGGCAGATATTTCAAAGGATCTACAGGAGGCCTTTTCCTTCTGTGAGGGCAGACAGAAGCAAGAAGGAACACTTGTGTTGTACAAGATGGCTCTAGATATTAATATTTAGGCACCCCACTGGTAAACGGTATATGACTTTTCCATTTCTTCAGGGTAATATCTTCAGGAATCAGTTTGCTAATTTCAGAAATAAACTATTTTGCAGTAATCCAGTCTCAGCGGGCTTTGTGCTCAGCCCTATTGCTGCTTCTAACCTCCATCTAGCTTCAACCTTGCAGCACCTTAAAGCAGCCACCCAGTCATGATTACTGTCTCTCTGGCCACCACTGAGTAGCCATGTTAAAATGGTCACCTAGAAGGCTGAGAGTTGGATTGTAAGCCTGGGAGCTTATTGCTTTATACTTCAGGCATCTATAAGAACCTGATTAACTGTTCTGGGCTGTCTGTCCCTTTGCTGCAGCCATGACTGAAGTGAAGTTGCTAAGTTCTCAGTGATATAGGTAGAGAAGACCTAGAGGGAAAATAAAAGGGCCGGAAACAAGTTTTTGCATCTACCAAACCGCACTGTGTCCTAAAACTATATTTATCAGATGACTATTCCATACTGACTCATCCCATTACTCAGCTTCTGACACATGCCTAGGAACTGACAGGAAAAATATCTACCTATGTGTCTTCCAACCCACTGTTCTCCTTCCTATAATGCAAACAAACTTTCTTTTTAACAAGACCCAATGACACACATGCAACCTGTCATCACAACACAGAGGTATGTTCCACTGACTCTTTAGGTAACTAGGATATTCTGAAATTTTCTTAAAATTGAAGTCAACATGAGTGACACTGCTATAATCTGGAATAGCTGGACTTCTGTAGCACAGCTAATCTGGTCCTAAGCCAGAGCACAACAACAACAGGTCAAAACAGTAATTTCAATTTCATGTATGTTCTGGCTGTATGTTAGTGTTACAGGGATTTATAGTGTTACAATAGGGATTGTGCTGAGAGGAAATGGGAGATATCTCAGAGTCTGAAAGTGGTTTGGCAAAATTATCTCGTGTTCAGTAAAACCATACTTGAATAGTCTTCTTCCTTGTAGCAGATCTACCTGTAGACTTGCTCCCTCCTCATTGATTCACTCTCGTTTTGAAAGAGCACAAATAATGTGCTTGCTAATTGAAATTCATACACTGTGAATTTCTCAGCCTGATATTCCTGACTATCAGTTAGTTCAGTTGAATATTCCCCAAGATACTGTTTTTCATGTTACTTAATGCTAGGTCTCTGTAGATTATAGCTGCCTTCCTATCACCAAAGTATTATGGAATTGCTTTCACTGATAAATCCTTTTCACTATGATTTTTAAGTATATGCTATCACTGTTATACAGCTCTTTTTACAAAGTCTGCATAAATATTCTCTTCCTTTATCCACAGACTCCAGGTATAGACATTTGAAATAGGAAATAATTGCCTGCTTCACTCCCTTGTCATCTTTACATAATGGATCATCTTCAGCAGTTCCTGAATACCTCAACCTACAGGGATCCTCTACGTACCACAATTCTCTTTCACTAAAGTTCTTTTCACTTTATATGCCTTCTGGCAGCTACAATCTACTAAACTTTGGGTAGTATCACTCATATGCTAGGATTTTGGACTACACAGGATTTTTTTCCTCTCAGGTAAATTGAGAAAAAAAAAATTCTCATATGTATATGCTTCAGCCTCAGTTTATAAACACTCTGCCTGGCAATACTCCTCAGACTAACCAGTGAGATTAGTACTTGATTCCTGTGAGGCCTGAGAGCAAACTAATAAACTATGGGTTCAGTAAAGTACTATTCCTAAATGTATTATCCTTCTACCTCATGACTTACCATATTTGTTGTGTTTAGAAGGTTTAGTTGTTGTGTTTAGAGATGGTTGAGTACATCTCTGTGACAAATGAAGAATATTTTCCTTCTTTTTTTTTCCCCCCACTAATTACTATTGTTCAGTTTGATTCTTTTTGTCTCGACTGACTTCTGGTTCTTAGAATCCGTGGGAAATTCAGGAACTAGAGTCAGGATCAGAAAAAGTGGCAGACATCCTGCTTATCACCAGTTTCATTTCACATGCTGCAGTCTTGGTTTACGGAAGTGTCACTGGCTTAAGCAGGATCAGATGTACCTTGTAAAATCTTCTCAAACAGAATACTGCCAACTGTCAATTCTACCTGGTTGGCCAAATGAGAATCATGAAGTAACAAGGACTGATTTTATGAGAAGGTCACAATATAATTCATCTCCTTGGGAATGACTCTGCAATAGTTTTGGTTTAAATGTTTTTTTTTGTTTGTTTGTTTGCTTTTTTCCCTGGAAATGAAAAGACTCCATGGATGAAGCTTCCTCGTGAAAGCATCCAGACATTCCACAGTTGAGGATAGCTAGAAATAGTCCATTTAAACTTCAAATTATCAGATATGTTTACACATCTCATGTGCTTTCTTTCCTAAGATAATAGTAACATAAAAGAAAGAATGCAAAAACAGCTGGCAAGTGTCTGTTTTCCTTCATTTATCCTTATTCTGAAAACTCTAAAATGATCATTTTTCGGGAAGCAGAAATATGAATTACTAGTTAAAAAGATTTGGTCCAGGTCACCAGCATTTCTTTTATCTTTCACCTTGTGATCAGTTTTACCATGTCTTCTGTCTGCAATAGCAAAGCCTGTTCTCCTCTCCTCTAAAACACCACAGAGGATGCCCACACGGCCTTCCTCACGGTCCCAAATTAATCCCTTTGAGTGACAGAATTACACGTGGCATCTGAAAGGCTTCTTGCCTGGGGAAGCTGTCTTCAGTTATGGGGAGGGTCAGCTACCTTCTTCCACAGTTGGCCTACTTTGTCTTACCTATACAACCATAGAAATTATGGAGACTGTGAAGAAGAATGTGAGCACTGTGTAAGTACCCACTATGAAGCGTGTAAAACCTTGGAATCATAGAATCATTAAGGGTTGGAAAATACCTCTAAGATGACCAAGTCCAACAACAACCCATCCCCACCATGCCCACTAACCATGTCCTTCAGTACCACATCTTCATGATTCCTTAACACTTCCAGGAACAGTGACTCAACCACCTCCCTGGGCAGACCATTCCAGCACCTGACTACTCTTTCTGAGAAGAAATTTATCATACTATTCAACCTCACCTCAATCTTTCCTGGCACAACCAGACTAATCAATCCCAGTTCCCTCAGACACTCTTACTTTGAATGCCTAGCTGTGCAATCCAAAAGGCACACATCTAATCTAAAGCTGTTGTGAGGAGAAAAAAAAAAAATTATTATCCCACACATTTTCCAAGTGTGTTTATATAATGTTGTGAATGAACTCCCACAACACCGGTAATAAGATGTCAGCTTTATAGCCCTAAGAAACTCTCTGAGAATCATAAAATTCTTGGAAGAATTCTTGGAGTTGGAAGGGAGCTTTAAAGGTCATTTAATCCAATTCCCCTGCAGTGAACAGGGACACCATCAGCTACACTAGCATGCTCAGAGCCTGGTCCAGCCAGGCCTTGAATGTCTTCAGGGACAGGGTTTCCACCACGTCTCTGGGCAACCTGTGCCAGTGCCTTTACCACTCTCCCTGCGAAAGACTTTTTCCTTATGTCCAACCTAAATCTATGCTCTTTAAGTTTGAAACCATTTCTACTTATCCTATCACCACAGACTGTCCTAAAGAGTCTGTCCCCTTCTTTATTGTATCTCCCTTTTAGATACTAATAGGCCACTATCAGGTCACCTCAAGGTCTTCTATTCTCCAGGCTGAACAGCCCCAGATCTTTCAACCTGTCCTGGTAGGAGAGTTGTTCCCTTGCAGGCCTATGTCTCTCCTGTACTGAAGACTCCACATCTGGATGCAGTACACCAGGTGAGGCCACACCAGCAAAGAGTAGCTTGGCAGGATCCCCTCCCTCAACCTGCTGGCCACTCTTCTTTTGATGCAGTCCAGGATGCAGTTGACTTTCTGGACTGTGAGGGCATACTGCCCAAATGATTACACTATGTTTGCTTTTTAGCTACTTCTCCCAGAGATTATGAAGTATTTGAGCTATTTTTCATTGCTTTGTTTTTCAGCAGGCAAAGATAAGCAGGTAGTGGTTTTCTTCTGTAATCCAGATGCCTATTCAACCAAGAGCAAAGAGACTTACCGACTCATAGCCAAAAGGAACAACTGGACCCTACCATCCCATTGCAGATGGGAACTCCAAACCAAGAGCTGAAAAAAATCTGGAATTTCTAAAATAGTAATGACCACCCTCTATCAACTAGTCTTTAGCAGTCTTACAGCTCAAATGCATCTTTATTTACATTAACAATACCTTTCATTAACTGCCTCACATTAGCAATGAGGGAAAGTATGTCGTACATAATAAAAGCACAGCTTTTCAAGAGATGGTTCCACACAATTGGCTCCCGAAGAGACATGGAGAATAGTTAATGCAATATCTGAAAAACACCTTCAGTTCTGTAGTGAGTTCTTGCACTAAAAGAGGTGCCTTCAGTTTTTTCTCAACTACATTAAAAGGACTAAGAGAACAGAGGTCTCAGCCAGTGGAGGGCAGCAACAGCTGTGCCTTTATGCAACAGTTACTGGCTGAAAAGTGCTAAGTTTGCAGTTCAGCCTCAGGACACTGAGAACTATCTTAATAGTGTTAGTGACTATTAGAAGATCTGTTTATGTTTCTAACTTACTAATGAAGAGATGGAAATTTCAGATAGCATCATGGCTGCTTTTTGCAATGTGTCATGATACCCACAAGATGGAAAAGACCTCATGCAGTTCTGAGAAATGCTCAAGATATGGTTCAAACGAACAACAATAAAGAGTCTCTCTAGAATAATGACCATACTATACTTTAATTCAGCATCCCTCCTAATACTTCACATTAATGTTAAGTATTGTAGAATGGCTTATGTTGAAAGGCACCTTAATGATCATTTTGTTCCACCCCCTGCTGTAGGCAGGGTTGCCAACCTCTGACCATTTTGCACAGGACCACATCCAACATGGCCTTGAACACTTCCAAGGTTGGAGTATCCATAACTTCTTTGGGCAAACCGGTTCAGGTGCCTCACCAGCCTCTGATAAAAAAAATTCTTCTTAACATCTAACCTAAAATTTCCCCTCTTTTAGCATGAAGCTATTTCCCCTTGTTCTATCATTACTAGACTACATAAAAAGTCAATCCCCCTCCTGCTTATAAGTTGCTTTCAAGTATTGGAAGGCCACAGTCAGATCCTTCCTCGCACCTTCTTTTCTCCAAGCTGAGCAAGCTCCCTCAGCCTTTCTTCATAGGAGAGATGCTCCAGCCCTTTGATAATCTTTGTGGCCCTCCTCTGGACCTGCTCCAGTAGCTCTGCATTATTCTAATGCTGGGGGCCCCAAATGCTGTACGGCAGATGGGGCCTTACAAGGCAGAGTAGAAGGGAACAATCACCTCAGTTGCTCTGGTGGTTACCTCTCTTTTAATGCAGCCCAGGAAACAGTCGGTCTTCTGGGCTGCAAGTGCACATTGCTGGCTCATATATCTACAGAACTACACAGAGCAGATAGAAATAAATCAGTACCAGCAAACAAACTGATTTAGTAAAAGCAACACAGACAGTGATAAAAAGGAATCAGAGAAAGACTCGAGGAAAATATGACAAAAATTATCTCCCAAATTTTACCTTAAAATCAGAAAGGCCAAGTACCGCACTAGAGTAGACATTTAAGAATAATAAGCCATTTTGCAAAAAGATCAAGCAAACAAAGTAGAATTTAATGTGTACTTTTGCAAATAGGCTACAAAACCACTAATAATATCTGGAGGGAGAATAATTCTATCTTATTATTTATTTATTTTTTTTTTTCCCCCAAAGTTGAGAGGAATCCTATGCATAGATCTGTAGGGCCAACTGATGATCCATATATAAACCATATGTAAAATAAACATTCAAGAAAATGTTAAAAGAAAAAAAAAACTAGAAGAAATCCCAGGCCTGCTCTACTAAGGATAGGGTTAAAGAGGTTCCTTGATCAGAATTTTTCTTAATGAGGAATGCAACAGGATATCTCAAATTGAAATATTAATTGATAAGGTTTTAATATGATGTTAGGAGAAGAGCTAACGTGGACCTTTAACCAGGTTAATCATATGTCAACAATATGCTGGAATTCTTTTAACACAGTCAAGGGTCATCTAATTTATATTTTTGTATGTTTTTAAATGTTTACCTCAAATACATAAAAACGTCCCAAAGAAAAGAAGGATGCAAAACAACAACAATAAAGGAAGTTATTATTGTATTATTGTCTAAATAGGAATGAGAAATAAAGAGAAGAAATAAACTGTTCACAATGGATGAAAGTGACCATTTACATATGAAAACGAATTTTGCTATAGCTTGTTATATTTTATATGCTTGTGAATGATTCTGCAAAACGCAGAGAGGAGTGTGTAAAACCCACTGATACTGAATTTTTTGGGATCACAAAAACAAAATAAAACTGCTAAGAAATACTAAGTAACTAGGACTAAGTCACTAGACAGTAAAGCAGCAGATGACGTTAATTGTTGAAAAATTGAGAGATATACATCAAGGAAAACTGTTATACACAGACAGATGGATTGGCTCTGAACTGTGGCCGACTAGAAAAAAAGATGCTGGTCTAAAAACATTTGCCTTAAAGTTACAGTATAGGACATTCCCTTTTAGCAATTTTGACATATATTAATTCATCAGATTGCAGGGCCAAAATAAAAAGCATCAGAAACTTTTTGCATTTCATTACAATACATTGTCAACTTGATTACAAAATGATGTACAAGCCCAAAATCTACATCTATAGTAGGTAACTACATAAATAGCTGAAAATCCTTGGATCTTATAGATACTAATATGCAAGTCTTTATATGGAAAGTCACTAACACATCACCACTAGGATGAGAGGCAATATCACTGTAGAATTACCCCATCCTTATCTTCCCTCCATATCTACTTTTGGCTGCTAAGTAAGAGAACCTTCCAACAAGGTAGGTAGATAAAAAGGTCACTATGCCCCATCCTTGTACACAGCTTGCTGTATATCAAAGGTACATTATTACTAACAGATACAGACCAGCTGAGTGACAGTGTACCCTTAGGGAGGGATACCATCACAAACTTAGACCAGAAAAAATGCTTCTTACAAAAGGAAAGAAGAAACAAACAAACATTGATTTAAATCCTGTCCAAGTTGCTGACACTGAATTTGTGAATGTTTGTTCCTCATTTCACAGACACTGAAACTCATAACATGTGAAACCAGGAGTGTTAGAAGCACATCACAGATTCAGGAGAAATTTTTGGTGATTGGCTTATTTGGAGACAAAGCTAACAGGTCTGTTCCAGAACCTGTGACAGCCTTTATTCACAGCCGCCATCTGTGCCATATAGCAGCTCTTGATATCTTAAAAGATTTTACTGCGTTCTTCTGTTGTCTATTTGCTTATCCATTTCTGCTGGTGCTCCTAGAGAGGATGAAAAACTCTTATATCACCAAACAAAGGACGAGAGGAAATGTCCTCAAGCTGTGCCAGAGAAGTTTCAGTTTGGATATTAGGAAAAACTCCGAAAGAGTGGTTAGGTGCTGCAATGGGCTTCCCAGGGAGGTGGCTGACTCATGTCCCTGGAGGTGTTCAATAATCATGGAGATGTGGTACTAAGGAACATGGTTTAGTTGGAGATATTGGTAGTATGTGGATGGTTGGACTAGATGATCTTAGTGGTCTTTTCCAACTGTAATGATTCTGTGATTCTATAATTACTTTGGGAGCTTACATCTTGTGCATAATTTCTGTTGGTCCTTTTTATTATCTAGAACCACACTCTTGTTCTTCCTTGCATAGGTTTCAGTCTATGTCAGCAAAGAGAAGTAAGCTATACTGAAAACCAAATCAGATGCGCAGAAGATGACAGGTGTCTTGGTTTCAGCTGGGAATAATTGTTTTCTGCAGAGTGTCCAATATGATGCTACATTTTGGTTCTAGGAGAAAAACAACACTGACTACACACCAAATAGCTGCCTGCTAAGCATTATATAGAATGAAGGCCATCTGCAGCAGAGGGCCAAAGGAGCTGGGAGGACTTAAGACAGCTGACTTTAATTGGCCAAAGGGATAGTCCATACCATGTGGCATCAAGTGGAAGAAGTTCTGAAGGGAAGTGGGAGTTCACCTCGCTCTTTTCCATTGCTCAGAGGGCTAGCTAGGCATTGGTTGGGGAAAGATAAGTAATTACTTGTGCGTCATTTGTTACATAAATTCATATATATGTTTGTCATAATTATTACTTTCTTTATCTTAGTATATAGGTTTTTTAAATCTCAACCTATGAGTTCTACTTTTCTTTTTTTTTTTCTTTCCAATTGTCTCCCCAGCCCACTGAGAAGGGGGATAGTAAGCAAACAAATGTGTGGTGCTCTGCCATCTGCCAGGTTAAATCACAATAACAGGTTGGGCAATGCCCTTCTAAGTTCCAACTCATTCAATCTGTGTTTGAGGAACTGATCACCATTTTGCTGGTATGCAAGATGCCAATTTCCATCTTCATTTGTCTTTGACTTGACAAGCAGGCTAGGAGAATGACCTGGTAGACTCAGAGGTACATTACTTGCATCTGCTATAGACTTGGAGAATCTGGGACAAGAATAAAATAACATGCAGGCTGCGCAACAAATAAAAATGAAAAATGTGTCAAATGAGGATATTGGGATACTATTAAATGGGGTTTTGTAGTTCTGTTTAAATTTATCTTGTTTGTATGGCACATAGCTAGAGAAAGTAAATAGATAAAAACATTCTCTTGCTTCCAGCTTAACATATTATAATAGAAGTAATGAATTAATCCCTAAGAGCTTCAACAAATTTTTCTACTAAACTAGGAGACACAACTTCATAGCTCCTCAGCTGTTACCTGGGACAGCATTTAAGCAGGTGATTTTATGCCAGCTATATATGGAAGGTCAGATAATGATGGATGTGGTGTCAAGTCTGGAAGTATGAAGTTGAGCCTCTTGTTCTTAAGAGGTTTCAAACAGCACAACGTAAAGAGATTTTACAGTGGTGCTAGAAGACCTTGGAGCATATTTACTGTGATGCCAAAGCCCACTATCAGTTTCTTTGCTCAGCTCTTAAGAAAAGAAACAAAACCTCAAAACCCAGAAGCTGAATTAACCACACAAATTCTGAAGAAATTTAACGGAAATCCAAGGTAAGGATACACTAGAACACACCAGTGCCTGTAAAGAATATGGCTTCAGTCTTGAATCGGATAAATCCATTGCAAACTCTGTTTTGGGATACCATGCAGTGCTCAGCATAGCCAGTGTAAGAGAGAGAATTTTGTGTATGTGTTCCAGGGAGAGTTAAAAGGTGAACAATCTAGTGTTTCTTACTGAGATCTGAATGAACACAGTGACCTCGGCCCCCATCTTTTCTGTTTTGTTAATGAGCTCCAGAGAGAAAGCAGTGAAAAAAAGAATGGAATCTTCTCGAGAAAGAACAGAGGTGAGATTATGAATGGAGAATTAAACAGTGGTGGAAATGCATGTTTATTAATCCCCAGCAGTCTGCCTCAGTGCTCACTTTTGGGTGACTGCATTTTGCTCTCTTTCTTGTCAACTACAACCTTCTTGCAGTGCTTCTTTACCAGTGGCCTAGTGACCATGCTCTGCGGTTCTCACACCTTCTTGATTGCTTCACATTACCCACCCTTCAAATATTCCCACACTTACGCCTTCCACTTGCTAAATGTCCAGCTTCAGGCTTTTGCCTGTGGCTTGAACTGGATTGATTTTTGGGTTTATAGGCTGTATGATTATCCTGAAGTGTAAAGAGCTGGGGTAAGTCTGAAAAAAGAGAGCTTAAGTAGCAAGATCTGTAAAACAGACATGCCACTAACTGGCTTCTCTGCAAAACCTGCATTAGTCTTGGAGATTGCCTTATTCTACATCTGGCAATGTAACATATATGGACTTGCACTATTCCATGCCTTTCTTCTTCACAGTATGGATACAGAATGACCTGTGTTCACAGGCCTGCTTTTGCCACAAGGCAAATTAGTTTAGAAAGCATCAGTCACATTTCTGAGCAGAATGAGGAAGTGTCAATTCACTGTGTTGTGGTACATATGTTGCATTTGCTTTTTATTCATCTCTTCTTAACCATAAAACATTTTAAATGATTGTAACAATGCTTTTTTCTTGGAGCTGATTGATTATCTGAACCAAAGTTGCAACTGAGATTTAAAATAAGAAGCAAGAGAAAATGGAGAGTTCTGTGTGTACTCCACTCTCCGACAAGTGGTCTATGAAGTGCCCTAAAATCTCAGGACAAAACTTATGTTTCTCTGTGCATTTCTGTACTGTTACTAAGACACATGCAATTGCTAAAAATGGAGAGAATGTGCAGCCGGATGTGCTGCACTTCAGGGCTGAGAACTATAAATTATCCAGGGCTTACATGTCTGCAGTTCTGTCTCAGCTTCATCTCTTATTATGTCAAGTTTTGCACTGTTTCACTACTTTGGCTTTTGGACCTGTGTTTTGTTATTTGCTGCTGATTATCATCTGATTTTCTATTCCAGAGCAATTGAATGAGCATGAGGCCTGACCCTCAAGAAGTCAGCATTTGGTTCTTAAGTTAAATGGCATCTAGTTAAAAGGCTGTGGAGCAGTTTGGCCACTGTTATAAGAAAATAACCGAGAGTTAATAATTAATGTACATATTGAAATCAGCTTAGAAATTATTTTATCATATTGACCATACATAAGGAAATGAATTCAAGAGGAAAATTATGTAAAGTCTGTGGTTTCTACAGAATCACGGAATTGTAGGTGTTGGAGGGGAGATCACCTATTCCAACTCCCTGCTAAAGCAGGTTCCCTACAGTGTGTTACACACAAAAGCAGACTCTCAGACTTGCACCCCCAGATATTAGACTAGTTTACTTGTCAAAAACAAGAAAAAGTGGACCAGAACTATAAAAATGAGCTTAAACAGCTCAGAAGATTTCATTTGAGCTCAGGACCCAATTCTGTTGTAGACTTCAGGGTTCAGAACTAGTTTCCAGTTCAACACAGGCTGAAGGTGACTTAAATTCACCAGAACTGTCAAGAAACACAGCAGAACTAACTTAGGCTACCTTGTGTTTTATTGGAGAAGTTATAAACAAAACCAGCAGTATTGTCTCCTTTTCTAGCATTACTGCTATCTTGAATGAAGCTCCTGTAACAGACAGGGCCTAGAGAGAATGAGTTCTGCCTGGTTCTTCAAGAATGTCCTCCTCCTTAATGAACCTTCCTGTAACTGTAAATGAAAGTTCAAAATGACTCAAGTCTGTCACATTACAGAAAGACTGCTTATATGGAGTGTCCAGCTATGCAGATAAGTTGTTAGCTGATTCATCTCAAAGACAGTGGGCCACAGTATATTTTGTCATTTAGGAAGAGCTACATGGGTTTTACCTTTTCAAGTCTGAGAAGTGATGGAGTCTTTGACATTGTCAGGTATTAAATCTGAGATATATTTAATTGCAGATGTAAGAGAAATACCTGTGTTGAGCCATCTGAGAGAGGTAATCTCCTCACACTACTTGTGTCTTGCCCTTTGAAAGAGTTTATTCCACTCCCGTTTATGTTTGGGCCAGTTTTTGTGAGTACAGGCTGTCATACTTCATGGAGGAGATGACAAGACATTGAGGCTAGATAAGTATGACAGTTTTGCCTATGAAATGCCAGGAATATTTATGTTGATACTTGCAGCTCAGACTTCTCACTGAAGTATGTGATACACAGCTGGCTGCTGCAGCTCAAATGCCAGTGGGAGACCAAAGCCAATCTGGGTTTCATCGTCACCAATCTCTTCTCCATGGCTGAGGTGACTCTTGCCATCATGCAGTAAACATCCATGTCTGTGTCTGTGTTATGGAAAAGGGGGTGACTCCTCAGTGTGCTATGCACTTGCATCTCCAGAACATGCACACCAAATACTCAGTTGCAGGCAAACACACTCTATGAGAAGGTTGAAAAAACCATTACTGCTCATAGAAGTTCATGGTTCAGAAAGGACCAGATCCTTGGTCTCCCAAGCACTTATACTGAAAGACCTACAAGGATGCACCATGACTCTCTCACTGCCAAGGGAAGGATACACTCCTATCTCCTATTTTCTGTATGCATTAAAGCAAGGCACAACTGTGATAAGATCGTCCCCTCCTTGAAATTTTCCTGCCTGCAGGGATGACTGCTCTTGGATGATTTCCTACACTGGCCGATGTAGGAAAGAGGGCTTTTTCTAACAAAATTTTTCCATCTCAAATGCATTCTGTTGCTTTCTGGAGAAGTACCATTACAGTTTTTCTCAGGAATTGATGCAATAAAGACTAATGCTAGCAAGGCCTGAATGCTGACTATTCTACTAGCTTAGATTTTGGTTATCTAGGGAAGAAGAGGTGCAGGGTTGAAAAGATGAAGAGTAACACCTCACTCTACTGACCAACTATTCTCCCTTCTATTCCCATCCCATATTTGAAGCTAGTCCTATGTTAGGAGTATGTTAGTCCTATGTTAGTAGTCTTCTGATGTTTTTATATTTCCTTTGATGAAGGTCCTAAAATATTTGTTTGGTGCTATTTTATAAAGGGCATCCTTGTAATGATGTATTTGCATTCTTTTAATTATCTTCTTCAGTCTTCATGTACACATCACAGTGTCCATGAACAAAAGGGATGATGGTTAACAGCAAGGGCTAAGAGAATGACTGAAAAGCCAGAAAAATCATAGAATCACAGGATCACAGAATCACAGAACGGCCAGGGTTGGAAGGGACCTCAAGGATCATGAATCTCCAACCCCCCTGCCACATGCAGGGCCACCAACCTCCATGTTTAATGCTAAACCAGGCTGCCCAGGGCCCCATCCAACCTGGCCTTGAACACCTCCAAAGACGGGGCATCCACAACCTCTCTGGGCAGCCTGTTCCAGTACCTCACCACTCTGTGGGTAAAGAATTTCTCCCCTCCCTCAACTTGAAACCATTTCCCCTCGTCCTGAGCATGAATGAGTGTCACTTAAGGCTATAGGATATTCCTGAAGTAAAAGGGAAAGAAAATGCAGAGAAGGAGGAGGAATCAAAAAATCTCCAGGGAAAGCTAAACAAAGGAAAGTGGCAGCTCTCTCATGTCAGGTTTACAGTGACGTGTTATATATAACATATGTAATGTGTATATAACCAATGACCAGGCAGCCTTATTCTACCGATTCCATGATAGGCTATTTCCCCCTCAAACTGTGTCTAAGAACCATGTGGTTGAGAGCAGGATCAGACCAAAGTTTGTTAAATTTGCCTTAAATGGTCTAGTGTGCTCACTGTCAAAACCACAAGTCAGCGTGCTGATTTCTCAGTAACCAGCAAAAACAGTCACTTCAATTTTTAGAAGCTTGTTACTCCTCGCTTTAAACAAACTACTTGATCTCCTTCAGAGTTGCAGAGCAACATACAGAGCATCATATGCATGCTTCTTACTCAGGTGTCTATGCAGTGCATTTCTCATATGCTAGGATCTGCCACTGAAATTGCCAAAGATTTGCTTGTTGCAACTAGAGACCTGGTTGTCTGCGCAACATCCTGTTGGGCTTAAAATAAGTGATGGTTTCGAATTGGTCCTGAAATGCATATCCCTATTCTTGCTTGTATACTTAGCATCTGTGCATTCAGTTTCCTGTGAAGCTGCTTCATTCTGAAATGATGACTTTGTCTTTGGAAGGGCTTGAATGCCAGGAACTATGATTTCTGCCTCTGTTTCCTTTTTTATCTGCTACGATAGCACATGTCATATATACATATGCAAAACTACATTACTGTAGCTCTTGAAGATTGCAGAAATTTTCTTGCATCTTAAGAAAGCTGGAACTAATTAATTTAGTCTGGAAATTTGATTTAGCTGTAGGGGCTATCTGGGAGTATATGTGAGAGAATCTTCCAGCTAACGTCAGGTAAGTGCAGTGAAGAACAACAATATGTGGGTCCATTTCATGTCCAAAGTCTCCTACCACCATTTCTTTTTTTATATTTTTTTTTTACATTTTTCTGGATCTGGATTTATCCCACAGCACCAGGCAAGTGAAAGAATAATCTCAAGAAAAATGTAATCATTTTCTTCTACCAGTCTTTTGATGCTTTGCACTGTGAGGCAGGGATTCTGTCTTTAGACAGTCCTTATCAGATCAGCACCTTGCTTCATGACAACAGCTCAGAAGCACTGCAGTCATACATTTGCTATATGTCTGACTACTGCAAGAACAAACACGAGTATGTCAAATGCTTTACTAAATTTCTTTACTGATTTCTTGCAAATATATTATAAAAACATAGAGACTTATCAACAGCAACAGCATGGCCTAAGTACAGAAAAGCTTAGGCATAGGGAGCAATTCTACAAAAATTCACTATACTATATTGTCCCTTCTACTCAGGAACTGCAAATCATTGATATCAGCATGTCTCAGAGAAATTATAATGGATGAGGATTCAAAATAATGAAAAATGAAATAATGATTATAAACAAATTTGTTTGAATCTGAGCTAGTTTATTCTAGTGAAGGACTCTGACTTAACTGAAGCTACTGCATTGTGGAAAAAAAAATGGAAACAAAAGATGGATTACTGCTCCAAGACAGAACCAACATACTGTGACTCTGTGAGACACTCCTCTGGACAAGCAGAACAGAATAATTTTATTCATGCCCATGGGGGAATGAGACTGAGACTTTTCTGATGAACTAATGGACTTCCTTCATCTTCAATATCCCACTCCTATGAATCCCACCAAAAGCCATCAGAACAATAAAAATCACATACAGGTGTGGATCTCATAAAAAATTTTTAGTGCAACCATTCATATCCTCTATTTTAAACATTCATTTTTGCACTTGAGCATATCAAAATCTAAAAGCTTATCTACATGGCAGATTACTGTAAAATCAAGTTGTTGAAGTAAAAGTGATGTTTCAAATGGGTCGTCCTTGTCATTTGTGTTTATTAAGATTAAGATCCAATTTATGATGCAGTAGCTTGAGTTAGTACCTTGTTACACGCACTGATACCATGTGATGGTTGCTGCTATTATTACATCAATAATATATTTTTTCCCATGTACAGAGAGGTTAAAGGTGTTGTGAAAATCCTGGAAGAAGTAACTGAAGAGTGGCCAGGCTGTCAGCATGTCTTCTTCTATGCAGAGGAAATAACATAATAGTAAACATTTTGTCTTGTTTTATTGAAGAAGCAGAGCCTTTCTGATCTGACTTTCCTGGAAAAACAAAAACAAAACAAAAACAAACATAGCTAATAATATTCATCTTACTGAAGGATCCTCTTGAGTAAAGGAAGGGCACTTGTGCATCATGGGGACCACGGGTAAATGTGCCATGCCTTGAAGTGGAGGTCTGGTAGAGCAATTATGATTGGTGAGCCACTGCCCCTCATGTTGTGATTTAGCTGCAGTGAGGAGAATTCTGCTCAGTGGCAGGGACACTGCATCTGGCAAAGGATCTGAAATGGTGTCTTCAGCACAGATATGACAGCTGCCAGGGAGAGCGATTCAGAGGCTCTACAAGGAGTGTGTCTTAATTCTAGGTCTGCTTTCCGTGCAGTATGTCCTTTTCCCAAGTGATTTACCAAAAGATTCCCAAAAAGCTTTAACATGAGATAGGCATGGATGCTTATGTTTGCTCTTTTTTCTCCACACATACCGTATCAACTACGTTAGCACGAAGGTGACATTGCTTTTCCAGTGCTGCCCTTGGAGGAGCCTGGTAGCACTGGATGTGGATGGGAAGATTTTGTCTGAAAATCTTGTTCTTTAGGTCTCCTTCAAATATCAAACTGATCAACACAGCTTGTCTGTCTCATGACACTTCAGCAGGTCCCTGTTCATCCTGGCCTGAGCAGCCATTGGAGGTATCCCCACCATCTACACCAGCAACTTATTAGCTTTGTTTCACAGCAGGATGGTGGGGTTATTTCCATACACGACTGAGAGGCGCCTATGTTAAATAATGAGGCAAAATTGAAGACCTGCTCTGAAAGGCAGTTCTGTCAAAGCTCTTGGCTAACTTGTGCTCAGTTAAGTGCACCATGAATCATCAGCGGGGAGCTAGATATTATCCAGTGTGACATTGAATTGCTGGCTGACTGGATTTTTCACAGAGACTTTATCATACAGGTAGGATGCTTCCTTGCACCTCTTCTGATAGTGTGAAAGTATTAAATGAAAACACAAATATGGATATAAATGTCTTACCCCATTTTTCAGCAGAACCACATCTTCTGTCTCAACAATTCATTGCTAAGAGGATCACAGTGATGAATAGAATCACTGCAAAGAAGTACAGAACGATGGCAATGTAACACCACTGTGCGTTCTTGGAGCAGGCTGCTAGTGAAGAGAAAAGGAAGAAAGGTCTCACAACAGGTAGAAGCAACTGAAGTTTTTTTTTCCCATATTGTTCATGGTAAGGAGAGAGAGGGTTGGGGGAAAGAGTCTTGTAGGAGAGAAGCAGCCTTGTTACTGTGAACTACACATCTAGTGTCTGTAGAAAGTGAAGTTTATGAGGATATCTTCAATGTGCTGTAGATACAATTGAAAAGGTTGGGTTTGCTTTTTGTTATTTCTCAGTTAAATGTATTTGTAGAAAATTAATATTCCTTTGGAAAATGTTTTTATTATTCTTAGTTATAATTTTAGTTAGTAAGTGAAAATAAAACCCTTATTTATGTACGCTTATGTATGAATTCACATTTTCAGGATCAGAAGAGCCTGGCTAGTTCTACTTTTTATCATGCTAGATGATGAGAAGATGCCTAAAAACATGACCTCTCATTTTCTGAAGCTGTGCACAGCTTTGCCAGCACTCTCACCTTACTGTGCAGTTCACCAGCTGTGGCCGCACAGCTCTGCTAGAGCATTTTACTCAGCACTATACCTAGCTGTTCTGTCCCTGAGTGTCCTTTGGAAAACGGCTCATAACAGTGGTGCTAACATGGATTATTATTCTGAATTTACATAGCTGAACACTCAGAAGAAAATTATGATGTTCTCCTTCAGGCTTTTTGAAGAAGTTTTCATGGGTAATTCAGAATTCTACAGACTGCTTTTCCCAGATGGACTTTTAACACTCTTTATAAACACAACAAAGAAATATGTGTTTAATTAGTTGTTAAATCCCTGCCTTCATCATTTTCTGCTTTTGGCACTGTAATACTGCCCACAATCTCTGTGCTTGTGTTCCTCTGATCCTTATTCCTTCACACTTTTCATACTGATCTGTATGATAAAAAAAAATAATAAAATATAAACAAGAATTAGAACGGACATCTAATTTCTGTGACCTTTAAAGACGTTTCAGTGAAGAACATGAGTTAAAGATGGCCAATACTGTGGTGGATACAATATAAAGGTTTTTTAAAATATGTTAACAACATAAGGAGGACCAGAGAAAACATTTGTTCATTACTTGATGAGAATGGTCACCTTACACTCAGGGACATAGACAAAGCAGAGATGTTTAATGCCTTATTTGCCTCTGTCTTCAACACTGATGATGGGCTCTGGCACCTCAGGTGCCCTGAGTTGGAGGATCGTGACTGTGGTAATGATCAACTCCCAGCCAACCTCGAACTAGCGTGGGATTTGCTGCCCCACCTGGATGCATATAAGTCCATGGGACCCAAAGGGTTTCATCCCAGGGTACTCAGACAGATGACTGATGTAATTATGAAAACTCCCTCAATTATTTTTCAATAGTCTTGGGAATCTGGAGAGGTTCCAGTTGCCTGAAAGCTGGCAAATATTGTTGAAATCTGGCCAATTTTCAAAAAGGCCAAGAAAGAAGGCTTTGGTAGTTGGAAGCCTGTCAGTATCACTTTCAGTGCCTGGTAAAATTACGGAGAAAATTACACTGAGAGTTGTTGAAAAACACCTGAAGGACAGTGCAGTTACTGGTTACAGCCAACACGGATTCATGAGAGGAAGGTCCTGTTTAATTTACTTTCCTTTTTGGCAAGGTCTTCCATCTAGCTGACCAAGGGATGCTAGCTGATGTTATGTTTTTGGTTTTCAGTAACTCTTTTGATACTGCTTCTCACAATATCCTTCTGGACAGTATACTTTTGTCTAGCATACAGTTAGACAGAAACACAATGCAGTAGGTGAGCAACCAGTTGACAGGTCAGATAAGAAGAGTTATAGTAAATGGAGTTACATCAGGCTGGCAACCAGTCAGTTGTGGAGTTCCCTAGGGCTCTATTTTACAAACAGTTCAGTTCTCTTTTAATATTTTCATAAATGACTGGGATATAGGCCTGAAGGATGCTCTGAGTATTTTTGCTGACAATACTGATTTAGTATTGGAGTGTTAGGAGTTGCTGACTCTGTTGAGGGTGGAGATGCCTTGCAGAGAGATTTAGACAAATTAGAGGGCTGGGCAATCACTAACTGCATGAAGTTAGTTTAACAAGAGCAAGTGCCAGGTTCTGCACCTGAGAAAGGGCAATCCTGGCTATGCATATAAACTTAGGGATGAGATTCTGCAGAGAAACCCTGCTGGAAGTGTTCTGGGAGTCTTGGTCAGCAGTGAGTTGAATATGAACCAACAGTGTGCCCAGGCAGCCAGGAAAGCCAATCATATCCTGGGGTGCATCAAGCATGGAATTGCTAGCTGGTCAAAGGAAGTGATTGTCCCACTCTACACTGCACTTTTACAGCCTCACCTTGAGTACTGTGTGCTGTTTTGAGTGCCGCAGTACAAGAAGGACATAAAGCTATTAGAAAGCATCCAAAGGATCTGTCCAAAGGAAAGTGTCCAAAGAGATGGTAAAGGATATAGAGGGGAAGAATATGAGGAGTGGCTGAGGTTCCTTGGTTTGTTCAGCCTGGAGGAGACTGAGAGTAGACCTCATCATGGCCTACAGCTTCCTCACAATAGGGAGCAGAGGGGTAGCACTGATCTCTCTCTGGTGACCAGTGAGAGAACCTGAAGGAATGCCATGAAGCTGAGACAGGAGTGATTCAGGTTGATTCAGATAAGTGTTCTTCTCCAAGAGGGAGGTCAGGAACAGCCTCCCCAAGAAAGTGGTCATGGCACAGAGCTTGCCAGAGTTCAAGAGATTCTGGACAACACTCTCAGACGTACGGTCTGATTTTCGGATGGTCCTGCGTGAAGCCAAGAGTTTGACCTTGTGATACTTAAGGGCATCTTCCACCTCATATTATTCTGTGATTCCATACTGATTTTCTGATTCTAAAATTCTGCAAACCTGAAAATATGGATACCATAGGCAAAATCAGAGAAGGGAAGGAGGTGAGGACTGAAGTACAAAAAGGCATCCAACAAACAGAAGATGATGAAATGTCAAAACGATACATTACATCACTTACAATACTTTTGATTCTGCTGTACAATCCCAAATTCAGCTACACAAAATAAGAGTGAATTTAAAAGAAGCCAGTAAACTGGTTTTACCTTTATAACAGCAGGACTGGTTTTACCTTTATAACAAATGAGATATGCATTTAATCCACTTTCCTTTCTCACTGACCGCCACTTTTAATAAGAAACACTGTCTGAAACTTTCAGTTTCTTTTCCCCTCTAGCAAGGCCAGATTAACCCAGCACATTTGTGGGAACATTTCTTCTCACTTAGCACTTTCCGCAGCTGACTTTTTTTTTCTAAAAATAGCTTGTTGTTCTTCTGCATTGCATGAGTGCAAATATTTTCTTTCCATCTTTTACTCGTGTTGATCTCATACACGCAAATTAAAACTCATATCCAATATTATTTTACTTTGAAAAACAAAATTTACTTTAAGGGCAGGTCCCAGTCCTAATGTAATGTATCTTAACATTCGCACTTCAGAAAAGATCAGATAGAAGTTATTAAGTCCTAATTATCTATCACTTTCTAAAAATAATTCAATTTCTGTGCTTTAAATGATGTTGCCAATCTGTTTATTGCTTCTAAACGCACCTGGAAATGAAAAACAATACATGGAAATCATTCCTAAAAAGAATTAAAAGTTTTCTATTGTGTCTATTGCAAAACTTTAACCATATGTTCTAAGCATCCTCTCAGCAGCAGTGAACAGAGAAAAACAGATCAGAATTATCTGCAGAAAAGATGGAGAGTGATACCGTCCTGTACTCCATACAAATGGGGTATTTGTGGGCGGAATGAGTGTGGAGTTGCTGTGTTTGGTACAGATCTACTCGCTAAAGGCATGAGATAGCAGTTTGTCTGCCACTTGTTCTGCTTCAGGTCCTGGTCCTCCATCAGGACTCAGTGCCTGCATGGTGCACATTCATTTGCTTCTGGGGTGATCTAACTGGTTCCTTCTTGGAGGAATCCTAGTTATATTTCACAGAACCTTTCCTTTTTAATGGTACAGACATGGAGAGTGACAACTCCTTTTCCCCAGAACTGATCTATACCATGACACTCTAAGGATATTAGCACTATTTATGTGAGAATCTCATCCAGTTCCTGGCAGCATGTCACAGTGTTTTCTGTGCTATGCTGTACAAGCAAACCAACCCAACAAAACCAGTCCAACTCAGTCACCACCAAACAAACAACAGCAACGAAAACAAACTCAGAAAACAAACAAAACAGACAAACAAGCAAACAAGCAACCCATGCTTTTTTAGTGTTTAAATTCAGACATTTCTGAACCAAAACACAACTGAAGAAGGGAGAGGCCAGAAGCTCTACTGAGCTGCTGTGTTCCAGGCTGCATGCAGTGGACAGCACAGACACAACACTGCCTACAGCAATGTGCCCTAAGGTCACCACTTGCTCCCAGGCACAATGTCCCCAAAGTTTAAATTTGCCTAAACCATACCTACATCTCCCTGGATATCTAACACCAAGCAACTCTTCCATTACATGCAAATATGTAATAACAATGATAAACAAAGCAGATAACATATAATGAAAAAGTTTCAAACTTCCTGCTGTGTTACAGTACTTTGATACGAAGTCTTCGGTATACTGTCTTGTGTGTCAGATTTCCACCTCCTTTTCACCTCAGTGTAGGTTACTTGATCACCTGCAGAAACAAAAAGTACCCCATTAAGAGGAACTGCCTGAGATCAGCTGTTGTAGTTCTCATTTGATCCAGCACCCCCCACCTTCCAGCATCAGTCTTTCTTGGAGAAAATGATAAGAGCAAGAACACAGACAATAAGTTGTTTGTATTTTTTTTCTGGTAAACTTTGCACGTCACTGGATGAATTTGTCAAAAAGGAAGTACCAGCAGAGCTTTTGCAAATAACTGTCCCATTATTCCAAATTTATTCCAACTTATTGTTTCAAATAAGTACAATAGAAGTTAGTTATTAAATTTTAGGAAAATTTAAAGAAGTTAATACTCTTATTATTCCGTATCTTATCCACACATATGTGTTTTCTGTTGGCATTTAAGCAAAGTTAATTGATGGCAACATGTGGGAAGCTATTTTTTTTCCTATGTATTTCTCAATTAACTTTTTCTTCCTAGCGAATACAGATCTTTGTTATAGGTATAAACCATGCCTGTTTTCCACTGTTTCTTTCACACAGAGGAACACAGTTCCTATTTGAACAAAGCTATGCTGTACTGCATGTGCAGAGAGGCAAGCTATTTTCCCTTATGAATTAAATATAACTTCCAACAGTATATCACGTAAAATCAAGTCAAATAGTATGTAAACTGTAAGCATACTGTTTTCATTTCATCCACAGGCTATTCTTCCTTAAGTTCATCCTTCCAAGTATTTAAAATAAGGTTTTAATTAATTGCTGGTAGGCATCACTGCAAATAGAGCAAAGGTTTTACGTACAAACAACTTTCTATCAAAAAACCTTAAGGGAAGCCTAACTGCAGTTAATTCTCATCCAGAATAGTCCAAAAGCAAGGCTGTTTTTTGTTGTTGTTGTCATTTTTTGTTTGTTTGTTTTTTTCCTGTTCTTAATTACAGGAGACAGAAACTCGAGGACAGAAGAATTAACAATAGACTTATCTGAATCTTTATTGCTTTATTAATTTATGATTAATTTATTAATTATCTTACTTGATAGCAGGGAAGTTACTCTCATTTCTTACATCAATGCCCTTGGCATTTGCTTTCCTTGATGAGAATCCTTTTTGTTGGCAAAACTGAAATGACCACTCACTCACTCACTCACTCAGTGCAAGTGGTCATCTCCATTGAGTTGGGACTATAGGCTTAGAAGTCCCCATTTCTCACACCAAGGTAATAGAGCAAGTCTTTCTCTCATTGTGGGCATTTATGCTATTTGTTGTATTGAGGCTTACAAATCACAAAGAAAAACTTATTTTCCTCCAGCTACAGCTCCTCTGTTTCTTCCAAGTGTTACTTGTCATTCTTCTTCCTGATGTTTCTTTCCAATTTGTCAGCTATTAATCAGGACAAAGAGCTTCCCAGGTCACCTCTGTTCTAAGAAATCTGTCTTCAGGATTTATTTTGTAAAAATCTGCTTCTTTCACTTGATCAAACTATCTTTTCCATATCTCAGGAAGAGGCCTTCTACTCTTGCGACAGAGCATGTGCCCATTCCTTCTGAAAGCTACCTGGCATCAGCAGACTGCTTACAGATATTGGCTGCAATGAAACAATTGCCTTGAGACAGACAACATTTATGCACAACTGTGGCTTTTCTGTTACTGAGAAGAATACTTTCATGAGCAGTAGCATTTCCTCATGTTATGCATAGATCCTCCAGTATTTTGTATGGCACTGTCTGACATTAGGTTTTCATAAGTGATATAACAGAGGACAGACAGTGTTCCAACCGCTCGCTGCTGGAAGTCTCCCTGTTCCATGTCTAGTGGTCAGTCAGTAGAGAACTCTCAATTGTTCTGGTAGCCATAACTATGATAACAACTACTAAAAAACCCAAAAACATTCTCAATGTGAATTTCAAGATTTTTAGGATCAATGGAGACTAGTGAAATATCTTCAGGGCAGGTTTCTAGTAAGGCTTGAGACTGCCCACACATTCTGTCTCTGGACTCTCAGCCTAAATTTGGAAGAATTCCCATCTATTGTATTATCAGGGGTGCAAATTGAGCTGGAAGAGGACTAGGCAGTGGGTTTTTCAACATCAGCTGTTCATTTTCCAAAGAAAGAGAGTTGTTTGCTCAGATTGTTTAATCTCAACTTCATTGTTCTCAACCTGTAGAGGCCTTGCCTGCAATGTCACTTATTTTCCATAAATGTTTAAGCTAGCATCTCCACAACAGAAGAGAACTCTTTCACTGTACCAGTGCAGTTTCAGTAACAAGTGTTAGGCATCACACTCAAAGCAAAGATGTTTAAGTACTTGATTTCTACTTCTATCATGTGGTCTGTCTGCATCATGTAAACAGTGCTTTAAAATTCATACACAGATGTATGCAAGGAAGACATCTCTCTGCCTACACTCTGCACAGGCCCATTGGCCCAATTAAGCAGCATCATAAACTCAGAAAAGCTCACAGTTACATGTATAAACTGGAAGATGACCGTAGATCTAACAAGGTGAGGAGCTGCCCTATGGCACATTTTCTCCTCCATCTTGTGTTACTGAATCCCTCCATGGATTGTCAGAGTACGAGGGAGAGGGAAAGCAGAGGATAAGAAGGACATACCTGACAGACCTCTGCAGTTTTCTATAGATGTGGCAGTGGGAGGAAAAGAGGAGAAACTTTATTTTTTTATTAACTGCAAGTTGTTTACTATGCATCTTAAGCCCCATTTCCCCAGACTGTGTACATCAAATTAGTTTGCCAATAATGTATGAAATAAAATACATTCTTTTCTTAAGAGAGAAATCAAAGCGATTTTTTCTCTCAAGTGCCACGGAGAAAATGAAAAAATGAAAATTTAAACAGCTGAAAGTAGAGACTAATAGCTCTTGCCATAACAGGCAGAACTTCAAGAACTTCTTCAGTGCTGCTGAGGGTAAAGGCAGAGGAGAAGCAGGGTACAACCTAATGGGAGCTGGGCACAATGGCCACAGGGCAGTAGGCCAGACCTAGAGTTCAGTAGTAAGGTAAGACAGCTCAGTGGTATCCTTCAGTATGAAATCCCTTTTCTTTGTCATTCTAAGTTATTATTCTTGTCTCGTAGGGAGCATCTTTATTCTTTTTTCAGGTCATATCAATGATCTAAAGTAAAACGTGTGGAGTTAAGATGGCAGCTGCTGCTTCCTTTGCACATTGTCAGGCAAGCTTCTGACCTCACTGTAGCTTGGCAAATACTAAGCTTTTGACTAAAGAAAAACAACATCTTCAGAGTGCTAGAGCTCCTGAGGTCTGTGTTAGGCTTATGAAAATATGTGAATCTAAACCATATTAATACTAAGCAATATTAAATCTTGTCACATTGAATGCAACATCTTTCTCACACAGAAGGTGGGGAGTGACAAGAGTTCACAGCGCCTAGCACAAGATGAGGGCCACAGTTTCCTGTACTGTGCTGTTCTAACCATTGAAAGCCGTTGAGCACATCTATGAATCGAAGATGGAGCCCATAAAAATACATAATGGGTATGTATGCACACGAGAACATGAAAGAAAAATATTAGTTAAATAGATCAGGTGTTTTTTTTTCACTATGTCTCAGTAGAATGCACTAACAATAGGTGGTAAATTTGAGATTGATTTAAAGCGTTTCTTTATGCAAGGTTAATCAGCCTGTGTGAGCCATTGTTTTAGGATTTTATAAAAGTAAAGAACTGCTTAGACAACTAAGGGAGCAACAAGAATATAAGTGTTACAATGGAAAAGGTTTTAAAAAAAAATGGAAAGGCTAAAATCTGCACTATTTTCTAAAATGCAAGAAAAACTTTTAACCTGAAATTTAGTTTTTTAGTTGGCCAAATAATTTGACATCCAGTTTTATTTATTTTTTAATTTATTTAGGTACACCCAGTCCAAGAAACAAATATTGGCAGCTTTCAGCAATACGTTATTGAGTTAGAAGGCTCTCAAGATAACCTACAATTGCAGTTTTTAAGAATATTTTACCAAGGTATATTAAAAGGTATATATATTTTTAATATACCAAGGTATATTAAAAACTTAGAGAAAACAACTAGGATTACGATAATAATGAAAGCATTAAAATATAGCTGGGAATTCAAATGTCAGATGATGAAACATAAGTTAAACGTAACAGGCTTCTATATTCCTGAATTTTGAAACATTTCATAGAGATGATTGTATTGAATGTGCGTGCATCTCCAGTACTTATGGAGTAATTCTACACTGGGAGATATCCTGACAGTTTGGCTCTTCTGCAGCAAACTGGTTGTGATCGTGCAGTCTAATGGACAAACTGACTAAATATGAAAGCTGAAGGTAGACCACTAATACAGATATTTTTAGTTCTATGTACCAAAAAGAAAATCAACAGAATTTATTTTTATAGAATAAAAGCTGCTTTCATTCTGGAAGCCTTTGACTTTCACGCTGTCACCTCTGAATATAATTTCAAATAGTTTTTCCATGTTTAATTGTCTCACTGCTAACAAAGACCTATTCTTTTGATTGGGAAAAAAAAAAAAAAAAAGGTAAGTAGATACACTGGTTTTAAAGCTTTAATGAAATCCATGAGCGAATATCTCTGGCACTTTATTGAAAATACATTTTTAAAGTAATGTAGTTTTATGGTAGAAGGCATCAATAGGTCATACACATATGACCGTATAACAGAAATATCTACTGATTCTTGATTGTGTTTTTCTTAACATACAACTTGCAGAAGAGGAGAAGAGAATGGCACACAGACAGAGAAAAAGAGAGAAAGAATGAAAGAAAAGAATGGAAGACGTTTTACAATTAAAAAATATTTCTGGTCTTTAAGAAAAGTAATCAAAGTAAAATTTAAAATATAGTTATGCTGCAGGAGGGAGAAATATACTTAATGTCCTCAGAGCACTGTAACTGCACACTTTAATGCACATTTTAATAATTTGTATTAATATCTTGCGTTTCTGCATATTTCACAAGCAGCACTTTACAGCCATTCTGCTGTAATTCAGAATGGGATTTTAGAGGTAAATCTTTACTTTTCATAAAATTCAATATTCATTCTACTAATAAATATAAATTTTCCAAGTAGATAAATATATAGTAGACAAATATTAATATTTCTAAAAATGCTTTGAACAAGATTTCAGCATGTTATGGATGTTTCAATTAAAAAAGAAAAAAGGAAAGTTCTAAGAACGTATTGCTGAAGAAAAAAACACGTAAGTAAGTAATACCAAGATGGCCATTTGTTACCTGCATTTGCAGTCTGTGAAGTACAATGTACACTCTCCCTAGGTTGTAACTCTGCATAAATCACCTTACTAGCCATTTTGAAGAAACGTCTTCAGATCTGTAATTAAAATGGACTCACTGAAGTAGTACCCCACATGACATCCTTTCTGGCCTCCTCCCACCTATAACACCACAACAGGTCAAAATAAAGGTTTAGCAGTCTGTAAAATGGAAGGAAACTAGATGCTTCATTTTTTTCTTACATAAATTCTCACTGTGTATCATTATTTTTAGCTCCTCCTGTTGATGTATCTTCGACAAAAACACTATAGTTATGATTTTTATCAACTTGCTCATAATTTGTGACCTCCAACCCACTTGTAATTTTAATCTGGAACATGACCTGCCAACACGCAGAGTACGCTCATGTCCTGTTCAAACCAACTGGACACTTAAACCTTTTTAAACAGAAAAATCAGTTTGTGATTCTCAAGTCACTTCCTCCTAAACTTTGCTAGTTTAAAATTGAAACCAGAAAGTAATGATGAAGGGAGAAAGACATTGCTGAAACATCTCATATATTGGTATATATTTTTTTTTGCTTCATTATTCTAAAATGAATAAAATTAATTTTTAAATTTGGATTTGAAACCAATACTATTATATCAACTTTTTTTTTTCTTTGAGTTATTCCTCCACACACAAATTTCTTTTTTTTTGGGTTTATGGTAATTTAATATGCTGCCTACCAAACAACGTAAAGAAAAAGAAGAGACATCAAGTGTCTTGATTTTTTTTTATTTTACTTCAGTGACTTGGAGTGGATGTAAACACATCAGCCATACTCAAAGGCTTGCTGAACTGCCCTGTACATTCTAGAAAAACAATGACTATTTCTATTTCAGAGACAAGAAGGAAGAAACTGAATATCCCTAGATGAGATACTCCTTCACTAAAAGGCCACAATAGCACTGTGAAACAATACAACTACTTTTTGTTTGAAGAATTTTTAGGAAACTGTTTAATATATGCACACGTATCTTCCTACTTTATGCCATGGTAACACAGAGTTAAATTTACAACGTCTTTATCAGCTGTGCAAGAGAAAGATTTGTCACCTCTGGACCAAGCCTCCATCTGCCTCACAATGTCACAGGCAAGTCTATACTGTTCAAGGATAACTGCTGTGGAGGGATCTGAATGTATTCACCCTGCCTGTTAGTTGGTATAACTGTTTACACTCTGCTTCTTGTATCCCACAGGCTTCTCCAGTGTGTACCACTCTAACAGTTTAGCTGTACCATGCACTAAGATTTTGTTCATTCAGTAGGATGTTTGCAGGTGAGCTTACATTTGATATTGTGCCATCTTTGAGCAGCCTGTAGGGGAAGGGAAACTCACTTGCAAAGGACATTTTTAGTAGCTTGGCTTGCCACAATAGTCTAATTCATGCGTGATTTAGGACAGTCATCCTTGTCAGAATGGAGGTTTCTGACAAGAGAAATGAGCACCGTTAGATGGGCCTGCTTTGTTTTATGTACCTGGGATATAAGCAGTGCACGTACTTTGAAGCCAACTCCTCTCCTTTAGCACCTCTTTCTCCTGTTGGGGACATTCAGGGATCATTCATCTGGTTTGTAAGATAGATGATAGGCCCCTGGAGGCACTTTCTCTCCTACTGATTGGAAAGTAAGTACAAGTAAACAGCTTAGATGTCAACACCCTTAGGCACCTAAATGAGGAAGCAGACAATCTCAAGATTACAGCATTTTTGTTGAAAGGAGCCATCTCCTCCTTCCCTGATCAGGCAAGTGATGGTTCAGTTGAAGATAATTCGTGTTGCCTGACATTGCAGTGAAGATATTTCAGGGCAGATTCTTTATTTCAATAAAGTAGCATGAGGAAGATATTTGTATTGGCACTTAGGCATTAAAGGGCGTCCTTGCTGCCAGTGATGTAAACCTAGACTGACTTAAATAGCATTCTTCTGGATTTATTTGTTGCAGAGTCCAAGGCCTGTAAGATACCTGGGAAAAGGAGAAAATAGGCTCTGGAAACTCAGAAGCCAGTGATGTTTGGTCACTGTTTTCCCGTGCACAGAACTGGCAAAATTACTTTTTCAATGGATTTGGGGAAAATATGTTAAGATGCACATACAATTAAAAGGCCAATTCAAGGATTTGGAGGAGGTTTTTGCTCCCTTATTCTTTTTATTTAAATAATACAAAATGGTCACTAGATGTCTCCACTTCACTGCAAAATATATTAGAATATATTCCGTTTAAGCCAAGGAAATGCTTGTATGCTTATAAAGCCTTTTTAAAAATCATTATTTCTACTAAATAACTTATTGGAGATAACTAGAGTGTGAAAGACAAAAACTTGGAAAATAAAAAGGCAAATAAGATGGATATTGGCTACAAATTGATGAAGCACAGCAGACTTAGAGGTAGGCATTTTCTAACTGATAAAAACAGAATAAAGAATTGTAGAGATACTGAGATACAAGTGCACACCTGTAACTGGCATGTCACCTTAATTAAACCACCTTAAATTTAAACCAATACCAAGAAAAGGTCAGGAGTATGGAGGAAATGGGGGCCAATATTGCGGACAAAAGAGGAATAGCCATCTTCTGTGATTAGTTACGATAGTGCTAGAGGTGGTGGAAGGAGTCATAGATCACAGTACACATCTCAAGACATTTTTCTTAACAGACCATGAAAATGATGGCAGGTCTTCAGCTTCAACAAAGGAGTGTGATACAGCAGGCAGCATGCTGCCAAAGATCAGAGAAAAGCAAGCCAGTGATACCTTTCCCCATGGTACTTTCTGCCAAAGGCAGCAACAACCTTTCATCCTAAAACTGACTCATTTGATTTCTTGCATATAATTTTGCTCTGTCCTGGGACCTAAAACTCCAATATAACATCTTGTTAATGAAAATCCCTTGTTTTAGTGTTTTTTTTTTTTTTTTTTTTTCCCCCTGAAATAGACAACATTAAGTTATCATTGTTGCACTGAGCAGGAGCATGACAGCTTACAGTAGCCCTTTCACAGCCTTCTTTTTTCAGCATTTTTTTAAATGATTTTTCTTTGATTTTGAACTCTACACCAGGGAGAATTCATTCATACACATTCGTATATATTATAGACAAAACAAGGGTAAAACTTAAAACTGTAAATCTCTATGGACCAGCTGCTGCATCACTTTAAGTCTCCTACTTCTGAGCACAAGCTGATGAACTAACTAGAGCTAAACAGGTGCGTATGGCAAAAGAAGGCAATAACAGTGCCTTCTAATGGAATGCAGGCAGTACAGAGCAAAAGCAGGTAACAAAGGAAAACGGGCTAATTCCTTCCAACAGTGACAGCTCAAGAGGAGTGCAACCTATAAAAAAAAATGCTACTCCCTTGGCTGGTAACATTTAAATGAGGGTGAGAAGGAATGGATTCAGGCTTCTCCCAGTCACTCAGGTGTATTGCTTCACCTGTGTTCCCTGGGTTAGCAGTGCTTTCTCACCTGGTGTTCAACTGTTGGTTCAGGCCATGACCTGGCTTCTTCTGCAAGGTGAAACGACAGAATGATTAAAACATAGTTGATCTTTTCTTTCTTTCTTCCATCCTTTTTTTTTTTTTTCTTTTTTTCCTCTTAAGCAATTTATTAGGTGACGGACGTTTCTTATGTATGGCAAATAAACCCTACATCTTTAGGAGGGTGAAGGCTCTGCCATCTCATAGCTAGCTATCATTTTTCTTTAAGAATTGTGTGTATTGCTAGAAGGAGGATATGGAAGTATTTTTATTGTTACTTCTGAATAATATCTCTTTTGTTGTGTAGTAGATTTCATAAGTACTGACGCATTTTTGTGTGTACATTTAATCTCACTGAAACATACAGACTAATAAATAATATGAAGGATATCTAGCCCTTATCTCCTCATTTGACACAGCTCAGCCATGGAAGAACATGTGGCTGGAAAATCAGGCATAGTAAGCTGTCTGCAACTTGACTGTTGTCTCACACATACTTACTGAAAAGACTAAGTATGATGCTGAACTGTGGCGCATACAGGTAAAATGAATTCTTAAAGAAATCAGAGGCAAGGGAAGTATTGACACATGGACCTTTCTGTGCTTATAGTCTTACTGACTGCTGTTGATTTTTAGTAAAGAACAACAGCATGCCTGGTGTGAGAAGTCTATTTTGAGTGTGTCCCCAGTTTTCTTGAGAAACTAGAAACACAATACTGCAGTTATCAGGAGGAAGCTTCAGGTGAGTCTACCTGTGATTATTTTACATGTTTGAAGACCTTTGTAAGCCCCTGCAGAGCAGAATGCATTTATTACACAGTGTATGTCATAAATAGGACTAATGTGAGACTGGTTTGTAATTAATAATTAGTTGTTTTATGCCAAAAAGTAATACAGTACTTAATGCATAATGTTTAAAAAAACTGTTGAGAAACACCACTAGAAGCTATGGTACTTCAGGCAAAATCCCTAACCATATTAATAAAATTTTGAATTGATAAACAGAAAGCTTTAATACTGCTGTGTTATTCTTATAGAAAGCATTATAGAAATTTATTGCTGATACTATTAGTATTGGCAGTAATATTGGTGAATGCTCTCTTAATTTGGATATGAGTTCAAAAGAGCCTGAGTGTTGAATACAGAACAGTTCCTTGGTCAACTCATCTAAATTATCATTTGCAAGCTTGGATTTCTGATTGTAAAATCTGGAAAAAGTATTATATACAAATTGATGTATTATAGAAGATATAAACAATGAGTACTATCCCCAATTGTTTCAGAGGGTGCTGCCATTTTGTTTCAATCAGCTGTGTTCTGTGCTGTGTCAGGGACCTAGAGGCACCTGACTGAAGAACAATCTTGGGATGGAGCAAAGTATTCTGACAGTTTTAAGAGAACTGATATTTGTATAGCTGCAAATATTTTGTTTTGTAGATAGAGCTGACCTTGGTAGTTTATCTTGTTTTTGCAAAGACTTGTTTTACAAGCAGGTGTTCCACTTGGACTCTGTATCACACATTGGCCATGTAGGTACAGCATGCAAGTGGAAAAAACCTTGCAGACCCTGGGGAGAATAAAAGCAGGAAAGAGGCACAGGTGATGGAGAGAGGAAAAGTGCGCTTTGAAGCAGGGAATGTCCTGCTGGCAGCACCTATCACATCCACTGCCATGTTCCCTCTGTCCTTGGTGGTTCGCCATATCTAAAGAGTAGGTAAGTGCACTTGCTTAGGGAGTTACTGCTTGCCATTTACTGAGATTATCTAAAATGAACGTCCGTGCATGTGTGAGTTTGTGTATGTTAAATAAAACTCATAACTCTCTGTGCTGCCCGGAGTGTGTAGTTTGCTTGCCTGTGCTCCTGAGACACTCTATCTCTCAGATCCAAACGTACCTCTAAACTTGTGCCCATGCACCAAAAGCAACTGAACAAGCATAAACAATAAGGTATCATAAACTAGACAAAAGAGACTTGGAATACCACAATCCTAAGAGAGGGGCAGGTTCAACTGAAAGGAAACACCTGAAACATGGCAGGGAGAAATTACTGGAAGCATTTATTTACCTCGTACAATACAGTTTATTGGGACAGGCAAAAGGGGTTTCTCACCATCTGGTACTTCATATTGACTGTTGTTTTTCACAGCCTGCAGGCCTTCAGGGTGACCAGACAAGAAACAGTAACCACAGAACAGAGAGGCCGACCAACCAGAGATCCTCCAAGTGAGCTCCTACTGGATTCACTGCCCATTTTCAAACTGGGCTCAATCACACCATGAATTTAAGTATACTACATGATTTAGTTGTAGTGCATCTAAGAACAGGCACCATTATGCTACCTTTGCCCACACAAATCACTCAATAAAAGAGCTACAATCACAGAATCACAGAATGACAATGTAGTAGCCTGAGAAGAAATTACTATATGGTGACCAATATATATGTGGTGCTAGAGATGACAGACTGTCACTGAATTATGTCCTGAGATGCTGTTCTTGGAGGCACTAGTCCTGAATCAACTCCCACTGATACCAGATTTACACTCAATTGCTTCCACAGCTAACTGCATTAAGGTTGTTCTTCTTTATTTTGGTTTAAATGAACTCAGAAGTCTGCATTTCATGGTCTGTACAGGTCCTTATAACCTATGTGAATAAGTAATGAGATAAGAACAAAATGCAATGGAGTGTAATGAGTCTTGATAACTTGCAACAAGAAAGGCTTCTCTACTAAGTTCCTGGGAAATGGCTGTTTTAGAAAAGAAGGTGAGAAAGGAGGATGTGTGAGACAGTTTAGGGCTCTTAGCTGCTATAATTTGATTGCTCTCTCTGGGATTTTGGGAGAAAAAAAGTAACCTTATATGTTGAATGAATTGTACTTTAATAGAACTACATATTTTGTTATGCATCTGTCCAAATAGAACTAAACTACCTTCTTTTACTGGAGGCATTCTCCATGTTGGCATTTTTCAGGGATCATTTATTAATGGTGGAAGAGAGGCTTGAATTGAGATCAGCAGCCTTTATGCAAGAAAAGTAACTGGCATGCTAATGAATAGTATTTGGACACAGGCACCTCTTCCTCCGCTTGTCTTCTGAAATTGGGGCTTGGGATGGTGTCCTGAGGATATGTAATGCATGAATACAGAAAGCTGGAAAGTGAAGTGATTATCCAAGTGTTACTGCATATAGTTAAACTGACAGGCAGATAGAATGAGGCCATTTTCACCATGTGAATTAGAAGGTCTCAATATAAAAAAAAAAAAGGTATGTCACTTCCATAAAGTATCAACACTTGGACTGTGGAAGAGAACACAGACAGATGACTACTTTAGCACCCAAGGTTCTGAAACTCTACTTTATTCCTGTGTTCTACCCTACAATCTGCATCCTATCTATATGATAAAATTCAATTCCTGAGCTTTCTGCCTTATCACAACCTCAGGAGCATCAAGTATTAAGCTAGCAATTTGAATGGTCGTAAGAGGGAAGGAAAAGCACTGCTTTGCTTCCATAGAGACCTATCAGCAGGTTAGAAGTAGCCTGCAGAACCAGCTACTTTCTCCTTCAAGAAGACAAGGAGCAGCTGTTAAGATATTCTCTGTCCACGTAAATGAACAGAGATGGTATGAGATACACAGTCCATAAAGGAGCTGGCTTCTCCCGGCTGCTTTAAAAAAAAAAAAGTCAAAAGCATCAAAATTAGCCTACATGCCTGTTGTTATTCTTTTTTTTTTTTTTTTTTTTTTTTTTGCACAGCTTGTGTTGGGTGAGAAATATATCTCTATCATCTGATGAACTTCCACATATTGAAAAACTGTACCTATGCTTTTTCTAATATTATCTGAAAGCCTTCTGAAAAGAATGATTATAGGTATCCACTAGACGTAGAGGTGTTAGAGTTCAGACACTGTAGCAACTCTAAATGTTCAGCAGTGCTGCACCCAAATTTGATGTTCTCGAACCTTGATAGCATGAACATTGCAGTCCTCCCAGAACAGGTCTCCAGCACTATCTTTCAGGGGCAATAAGTGGTGAAGTAGAACCTGCCTTATTTACAGTTTCTTCCCTTATGTCAAGGGTAAGAGCTATTCACACCCACAGCTTCTCTTCCTTCCTTCCTTGACTCATTGCATCTTTTATTGATTTCCTGTGGAGAAATAAAAGTTAGTGCAGGAAAAGTCAAACATGGTAGTTAGAACTATGCTTGGGATCTGACTCTCCAAGTTCCCTTTAAGGATTCCTGCTCCAACTGGAAATAAATTGCAAGTGAGATGAAAGAATAAAGGATAAGATGTCCTTGCAAAACAAGATCTGAGAAGAATTGGTTAAACAAACATATCTTGAAGGTATATGGCAGGAAATGCTAGCTTAGCATCTGCACGTGAGTCTTGTTTGCTGGACAGAACAAAGAGTGATAGACTTTACAGGACACAAAGATAGCTCTAGATGAGCAAAACAACAAACTCTGAAACCAGATTACAAAGTGTGTGTAAACAAAGAAAGAAAGAGGGTACCTAATGGAGAGGGATGAGTGTGTGATAGGCAAACCAAGAAGAAAGTGAACCCTGAGTTCTCTATTTGTACACTACTTACAGTCTTCTGCTTTGTTCTAGTATTTGTGCTTGGCTTAATAACCCATGACATACACATTCATATTCTTTCTAGTTTTTCCACTTCAGGAGGAGTTAAGACAGCTCTAGCTCTAGACAGCTAGAATTAGGTGTAATTCCTGGCAGTCTTGCTCATGGCTGTGCTCCAGGAAAAGTTAGCATGCATGTGCCCAGTGCAGCATACAATTTCTGATTCACTAATACTGTTACTGCTTATAGACATATTTTTTTCTTGGGATGTCTGGAAGTATTGGGACATTAATTTGAATGTAGCTCAGTGGCAAATCTAAAATATTTGTAAAGTTGCACAGCAGATATTAAGTCTAATATTTTCTGGAAGAAATGTGGTTTGTGTGATCTAGCCATTTCAACCTGCACAACTCATAGATTACTGCCAAAAAGCACTGTGGGAGTAAATGAATACTTTAATTTGCCAAGGTATTTCTGACTTTATTTGTGAGGGCATTTACAGGAAGAGTTTTGGAATACATGGGAAGAGGGAATCTGATGTATCTGATGTATTAAGGTTTTAAAAATTGTGGAGTAACCTGCAAATGCAAACCGTATTCAAAATCAGCCTGTACTACTGAATAGGGTGCTGTGCTGTGGACAGGGGTGCTGAGAAATCTTCCAGCCTCTGCCACCAGCCTGCTAGGTGAACTTAGGTAAGTCCTATGATTTTTGCTCCTCCATCTGCATCTTGAGAACAGTGAGACACTCCTGAAAAGTGCATTTGGAAACACATCTTAAAATGTTGCTCCAAAAGTAGTACTTGGTGATACATAAGAGTAAGACACGGGAGCTCTGGGAGACACAAAGAAAGGCAGGCTATGTCTGCACGGCAGAATAGAGACCACTGCGGAAGGCAATACATACAAAGACTTCATTGATAAGTCCAAATGTTACAGTGCTGCACTGTTCTGTAAGGATGGACCAAGCACACCACTTCATGGGTATCTGTGTGGAACAAAGACATGTGGGCTTGCAGCCTGGAAGGCCAACTGTGTTTTGGGCTGCATTAAAAAAGGGGTGGCCAGCAGGTAGAGGGAGGTGATTATCCCCCTCTATTTGGCTCTTGTGAGGCAACATCTGCAGTGCTGCAACCAGGCCTGGAGCTCCCAGCACAAGAAAACCGTGGCGTTCTTGTAACGGGTCCAGAGGAGGGCCATGAAGATGATGAGAGGGCTGGAGCACCTCTCCTATGAGGAAAGGTTGAGGGAACTGGACTTGTTTATCTTGGAGAAGAGAAGGCTTCAGGGAGACCTCACTGTGACCTTCCAGTACTTGAAGCATATAAACAGAGGGGGTACAACTGTTTATGAGGGTGGGTAGTGATAGGACAAGGAGGAATGGTTTTCAACTGAGACAGGGGAGATTTAGGTTAGATATTAGGAGGAAGTTTTTCACACAGAGTCTGGTGACACACTGGAACAGGTTGCCCAGGGAGGCTGTGGATGCCCCATACTTGGAGGCATTCAAGGCCAGGCTGGATGTGGCTCTGGGCAGCCTGGTCTGGTGGTTGTCAGCACTGAACACAGCAGGAGGGTTAAAACTAGATGATCATTGTAATCCTTTTCAAACCAAGCCTCTCTATGATTCTATGATTCTACGTTGACTTAGCCACAGCACTGTAGTCAAACGAGCAATCTTCATCTTTGTACTAGAATATCTGCTATGACCTTCTAGAGACATCCTCTGTTGTATACATTATTGGTTGCTGTTTTGTAAGATGCATAGTCTGCAAAAAGATACATCCACCTTTTTTTCCACCAGCTGTTCCCTAGGTCACAGATAAGGGCATTCCACAAGACCAGAACATGACTTTAAGCATTGCTAAGTATGTGGACCCCTATGGAAGGGGTCCTGGCAGGCTCACTGCTTCAGTGCTCTGCAGAATAAAGGAAGGAGAGAAGGCAATATGGCAGTATGCTGGAAGAGGTTTTCACTAGGTCCTTCCTGGCATGTCATCACCAAACAAAAGAAAAGTGTCTTTAGTTTTAGTAATCACATTGAGTTTGTATTCTGCTCTTGCACTACATGTACATACAGGCTTTGTTGTTACACGGGGTTTAGAATCAAGGAATTACTGGATGAGGTGTTCTGGGATACTGTTCTTAGGGACATAGGAATGGAGAAGAGATGGCAACTATTTAAGGACATTTTTCTGAGAGGACAAGAGTTCTCCATCCCCCAGCATGGGAAATCAAGCAGAGGAGGCAAAAAACCAGCAAGGTTGAACAAGGACTTGATGGTCAGGCTAAAGAAAAAAAAATGTACAGGCAGTGAAAGCAGGGATAGGTGTCCTGTGAAAAATAAAGGAATGCTGCCTGGATATGCACAAATGGGGTCAGAAAAGCCAAAATACAGATATAACTGAATTTGGCAAGGGATGTGAAAAATATCAAGAAGAGTTTCTTTAGATACAGTGTTCACCAAAAACAGGGAAAGGAGCGTGTACCCCCCTCTGATAAATGAGAAGGTAGATCTTCAAAAGACATGGAGAAGACTGAGGTACTCAACAATTTATTTGCCTCAGTCTTCACTGGCAATTAGGCTTCTTATGTCTCTCATGTTCCTGAACCTCTAGGTAGCATCTGGAGGAGCAAAACCCTTCCCACTCTAAGAACAGAGCAAGTCCAAGACCTCATGAGGCCGACTGTGTACATGGCTATGTACACATAAGGAAGTGTCTGATGTGTTTGCCAAATAACTCTCCGTTGTATCTGTAAAGTTGTGGCTGTCAGACAAAGTCAATGGAGACTGGAATAAAGGTAACATCACTTTCATTTTTAAAGAAGGGGAGAAAGGAAGACCTTAGGAACTAAAGACCTGTGAGCCTCACATCTGTGCTTATGACACCAAGCTAAGTAGTACATGTGACACCATAGAAGACGGGATGCCAACCAAAGGGACCTGGACAGGCTTCAAGAATAAGCCCATGTGCACCTAATTACGTTCCACAAGGCCAAGACAAGGGGTTGCACTTGGGTCAAGGCAATCCCAGATATGTACATAAAGGGAGAAGAACTCATTGGGAGTAGCCCTGTGCAGAAGGACTTGGGGGTCTAGGTGAAAAGCAGGGTATGAGCCAGCATTGTGCCTTGAGAGGTGCTCAGGGAGGTGGCCAACAGAGCAAGTGAGGTGATGAGGTACCTGGCTGGAGTGCTGTGTCCAGGCTTGGAATTTTAGCACAAGCAGGGTGAGGAGCTATTGGAATGGGTTCAGAGTGTGGTCATAGAGATGATTAAAGAACTGCATTACCTTTCTATGAAGAAAGGCTGAGAGAGTTGGGCTTGTTTAGCTTTGAAAAGAAGCAACTGAAAGTTCCTTTCCAGTACTTGAAGGGAACTTACAACCAGGAAGGGGATTGGCTTTCTACATGGTCTAAAAGTGATAAGACAATGCAGGATGTCTCTAAACTAAAAGAGGAGAAAATTAGGTTTCTTGTTAGGAAGAAATTTTTTACTCAGATGGTGGTGAGGTACTGGAACAGGATGCCCAGAGAAGTTGTGGATGCCACATCCCTGGAAGCATTCAAGTCCAGGTTGATTGGGGCCTTTAGCAGTTTAATCTGAGGGTGACAACTAGTCCATAGCAGTGGGTTGGAACTGGATGATATTTGAGGTCCCTTCCTTTATAATTCAGCCTTAGGGAAACAGGGAGGTCCACTCTAAAATCACAACAGTAGTTCAAGTCACATAGGAAAATTTGCACCACAAATCAGTTGAATACCTGGGTTGAATTGCACATCCTGTCGCACAAAGTATTTATTCATGTTGCTATTTTGTCTACTTATGCCTTTGCATGCAGTGGAGGACATACTGTCACTGTCACACTCACAGATAGGGTGTCATCTGCAGTTGTTAGCAGACCTACTCTGTGCGTGACTTGAACTGATAGCTGTGCTACACCTATAACATCACTAACCAAAATTACTCAGCCATGACCATTAACAGCAGAGAATGTGTCTATGTGCCTTTGAGAGTGCATGGAGAAGAACCTGAGCACACTGATTTGGCTATCTCAGCAGTGCCACTTAAGTTCCAGATAGTCAAACTCCAATTGCTGGGCAGAGCAATTCCAGAAAAAAAACACCCTTTTCTGAGACAGCGGATGCTAAAAGGAGGTCTGAACTGGCACATGTATTCATGCTTTGCCAAAGAGTCTTACAACTCAAGGCCAAAAAATCATTTCTCCCTGGAACCTCTGATATGTGGCTGACAAGCACACAGTGAGTCCCACTGTTTCATGGGCCTCAGCAGAGTTTGTATATGGTTAGTTAAGTATATTAATCAAGTGGCTAGAAGGAAAGAAGAGAGTGATAAAAGACTCCATTTGGAAAAGTCATAAGACTAAAGTGACTGAATAAGTGACTGAATCCTTAAACAAGCTTGGTCAAATGGACACACAGATTCAGAATGCAGCTGTGATCCAAGTGTGTGAAGCATGGAGATATTTGGGCTACATTTTCTCCCAGCAGCAAGAAACTAAAAATACTATGACTACTGAATGATTAGATGTGAAAAGATGACAAGGTCATAAGTAGACTGAACAAGGCTGAGCTTCTGGAGCATTTATAACTGCAAAGCTGATCAGTAGACAATAGTGTGTAGTCACAAGCAAAAGTTGTGTTTGGATTATGGTGATATTAATATTATAAAGCTGCAGTTGTGTCTCTATCTAAGCAAATCAGGATAATTCTGTGTAGCTGAGTTTACAAAAAATATCAGTAATTTATTTTAAGACACATGGCACACAGTGAAAGAAGTTTACTTTTTAAAACATAACTTTAGTCTGCTAGCTCCTCTGCACTATGTTGTTATGTAATATATAGCAAGGAATCAAAAGGAAATTGCAGACAAACACTTCTCAAAGGGGCACAGCAAAAGGACAAGAAGCAATGGCACAAACAGCAGCCTGAGAGATTGTGACTGGATAGAAGGGAAAAAATCTTCCTCATAAGAGCAATGCAGTGCTGGGAAAGTTGCCCAGACAGGCCATGGGAGAAGAGGGGAGAGGACAGATAACATTACCTTAAAATGGAAACACTGTTTTTTTTCCACTAGCTCAGTAAGACTCACACTTTCTCGGAGTATATTGGATCTGGATGTTTTGGAATCATTTAGAAGAGAGTCATGAGATAAAAGTCCCCTTAGGTATGTATGAAACAATGGAAAAGGGAGTCTGAGAGCTCAAGAAACCTCTCTGAAGTTTTAGTTCTATATTACTGACCAAATAAACAAAAAAAAGGAAAAATACATTTTATATATGGTCCATTTCAGAGCGCATGTATCGTGCTGTAAATGATGCTAAGAACTTTAGGGACAGGCAAAGGAAACTGATCACATTTAGACTGATCATGCTTTTGGTATGCAGGTTGCTACGTAGGTTGCTATGAAACAAACCTTATCAGTATCCACTTAACACTATCCTTATCTACATACTGATCAACAACAATTTAGTTATGTTGTATATAAACTTTACCTGAGCAGTACTTCTGAGTAATTTGTTCCATGACTATTAACGATTCATTTTTCTTTCCTAAATTCTTTTGTTTCTGCACTTAACATAGTTACTTAACACAGCACTGTCAAGAGTAGGAAGGGGAAAGGTCAGTAATATAAGATCAGAAAAACTAAACTTTTTTTTAATTTTAATTTATTGGGTTATAATGATCCCATTGAATATATCAGGAAACAGGAATATGCTATTTAACAGAATAGAAACATCATTTTCCATCAACACATTTAGGTTTGTAGAGCCTATCTGTGTAGAATTCTAAAGGAATTTTCTACGTGGCGATAAAGCACAAAACCAATAGCGTAGCTCTTAAAAGGAAATTTCAGATCTTTGTATGCACAGGCTTTGTGTCTTTATGTTATGAAAAGTATCTTTAGATTTTAGAAGGGCCTTAAATTCCAAATCAAATCTGTACTTTTTCTTTTCAAATTAGAAGACAGAAACACTCATTGCATTCTGCAGCAAACGTGGGAATCATGAACAAGAAGTTAAAAGCGACTCAAATTTTCTGTCTGTGAAGTTACTGGGTGAAGCAGGGAACAACTCAAATCACTTATGAGCTGACACCATTAATATCACTTAAACTGAGTTACTAGACAATTGCAGTATTTAGTGGATGGAGAAGGGTTTAGAAATTGAGTTGCCTTTTAAAAGCTCTAACTGTGGTTGTGATTGCATTAGCCCCAAAACATCTGTGTATCTTGTTTATATTTCTTTTTATGTGAATAAGTCATGTAGGATCATTACATGAAGTAACCTCCTTCCTTATATCTATTTCTCAGCCTTCCTCAGAGCCATGACACAGCGTATGTAAACGTTTGAAGGCAGGTAAAGCAACTGTCTGTATTAGAACAACAGTTTCCATAATTCACAGGAATTTACTCATCAATGGCAAGCAATCATTTATGCAGATGTAGCTATGGTACCCAGAGAAAGACATCATGTGCCTTCTCAGACATCAGCCCAGGTAAAAAGCATAATCAGCTCTTGGATGCATACTGTTTTCTCTGTCTCTCTTTCACTCTCCCCCTCTCTCTTCTTTTTTTGAATTGTCACTTGATACTAAAAGAATGCTATAAAACACTGCATGCAGAAACTATGGGAAGGATCAGAAGTTGGAAACAGTGGAAGAGTGCCTCATGAGATTCAAATCAGCAGTTGCTTTTAGTTCAGTATTGCTATAGAACTATGTCTTGATTCTGGCCCATTCTGTAAGTAACAGAATGAGAAACAGAAAGTGCTGGTTTTTAAAGGATGAGGTTTTTTTCTTTTTGAATACATATAAAGATGCACACTGTGCCTGAAACTGCTAGGATCTGCTCCATCAAATCAACCTAGTCCAAAAATTAGATGCATTTTATGATATCTTCATGGAAAAAAAGCACTAGACTAACTTAATAAGAAAACTAGTGGCATTGAAATTGCAGTCACTGTCACTGAAGGAGACTAAATTACTCCTAAAACCTTACTGCTCTTCCTCTTTGATTTTCCAGTAATGATTTTCCCATATTATCAATTCATGATCATTTCCTACATTTGTAGCAAAAGACCATTGGATTAAGTCAGTATTCAGGTAAATAAAATTACTTAAACCATAAAGAGAAATACATTTTCCACTACTTGGAAAAAATGAAATTCCTTCAGTACAGCATTTTGTCAAAATTCTGTATCACTGCAAATATTACAATGTCCCAGTAAGGGCAAATTGAAAATGCATAGCAGTCAGAATAAGATGATATTTTCATGCTTCCAGTATTCATTGGTAATTAGTTTATTTAACATCATATAACGAACAACTTTAGAACACATTCAGCTTACACTGATGATTAATAATGCTGATGATGCTCTGAATGCATGCAAACAAATGATAACTATTTTTATATTTTTGCAAAAGTGTTATGTCAGGAATATATATGAGTTTACTTGAATTAGATATCCAAAGGAAAAATCTACCTTACACTGTCTATTCCTGCATTCACAGAGGTTGTTTGTGCTAGTGTAACCTAGTCACACAAAGCACAGAGCATTCTCTCAGGATTTTACTCAGTTTCTAGGATGGTATCATTTATTTGCAAGGGGAGCCTGACAGCATATCTTGATTTGAAGGCATCCAGAATCATGCCTTGATCATGCTCTCTGAAGGAAACCTTACATTCAAATTTGCAAGTTTTAATTTCCAGTGAATATTCTCAATAATGAACTCAATTATTTCTTCCATGAATTTATGAAAACAGATTCATATCTCACGAAAATGCCTCCTGAAAATAGGAGGCATTACTTTCAGAGCAGTCCTTGTGCATCAGCAGCTATGAAGTACACCAAGAAGTGGTACCTCAGGTCTACTGTACATATCAAGCAGTGAATCTTGTATTCTTGCAAATGTTCTTTTCATTACTGGAGTGCATAATTTCTGCTGTGCAGGTTTTATGTCCCTCAACAATTCTGAGGGGCACAAGTGAACCTTTGAATTATTCCTGCCCATACAAAGATGCTCAACTTACTTCTGTCTTCCTAAAAAATCCATTGAAGTGTATTGCAGCCCCCTTTATACACACATTCACCCAAATTAAAAACATAATTTTTTTTTTTGGCAGATTGCATCCCATTTATTTATGTATTTCCAGACTCTAGGTCAACTTCTCTGTGTGGAACTTATTATTTACTTACAGCAGAAGGTGTAGAAAAAGATCTCCAAATGGAGAGGTGAATTACCAAACCTTAGAAAGGTGAATCTCCTAGAAAAAAACACATCCTTGCTTCTTCTCTGCTGGATACTTGGTACTTTTTCTTATAATCAGACTTAATGAGGCCTTGTACAAATAGAAAATGAATACAGTGTAATCTGTATACTTTATTGTAACAAAGAAAACCAAACCAACACTTCCACAACAATTTTGAGTCTTGCTCACTAACACAATACAGTCGTAAAGCACAGTGGTGGTGGCTGTGTACAGTATGGAAGTAAAACAGGCCAGTTTGGGAAAGCTGTTTTGATTGTGTCCCCTCTCAGTTTCTATGCACCCACAGCTCCTCACTCACAGGGTAGCATCAGAAGTTGAAAAGTCCTTAGGTCTGTACAAATACTGCTCTGTAGCAACTAAAAACATTGGTGTTATCACCACTGTTTTCATTGTAAGTCCAAGTCACAGCACTGTACTGGTTATGATGAAGAAACTCAATTGTATCCAGCTGAAAGCATTACAAATGTGGGGCTCATTTCTCTGAAATCTGCTGTGCTGCTTAGGTTTTAATAATTTTTCTCTTCCATGACGTTTCTAATATTTGAACATCCTGGCTATTACACTTAAGTAACTGCTAACTCTTGAATGATTCCACAGATTTAAAAAAAAAAAGAAAAAGAAAAAGAAAAAGAAAAAGAAAAAGAAAAAGAAAAAGAAAAAGAAAAAGAAAAAGAAAAAGAAAAAGAAAAAGAAAAAGAAAAAGAAAAAGAAAAAGAAAAAGAAAAAGAAAAAGAGAAAAAGAAAAAGAAAGGCATTTAAGTGCAATACTTAATTAACCTCACTCTGAGTAAAGCGAGAGAGTTTTCAGCCTGTCCCTTGATTTCTTAGCATGACAGACAGTGGATAATAACAAAGATGGTAACTGCATCTGTTAAGAGTCAGGTTACGAAAAGTCATTTCATTATAACCTTCTGGACTAATGGTTTCTCCAAAACCTTCTTCAGGATTCAAAACTTCTGATGTTTGGGCTCTACCTGTAGATGGCACTGATGGAAAAAGAAACCACATTATTATTCTGTAGTTAAAAAGAACGTTCAGGAAAATCAGACCATTAAGAAAAGCCATGATAAAACACAGCACATACTCCTTATCCCTCTAAAATTCTACCGAATTTGTAAAACATACTATGTCCATAATGCAAATGTTCTGTAAACCCTGCAGGAGCGAAATGCAGAAAACTTTGTTTCCCTCCAGAGTTAGTACATGGTTTCTGTTTCACTGTCCTTATTTAAGCATTTCCATAAAAGTGCTTGAGCATTATAGCATAAAAGTGCTTGAGCATTATAGTTAAATGCTTTTGTTTGACATTTTTGAAAGGTTAAAAAGGCTTAAAAGTGCCAGAAAATGAAATGTTTTGAGGGCATGGATGTCAAATGTTTTTTTTTCGTGTAAATATTAACATTATGTTTAAAGATTTTTTATATTTAAAGCATGAAAATTCTGTTTTGCTTCAGTCTGGTAACTTTCTGTTATTTCTCAGAGATGTCAGAGGCCTTCAGAGTCTCTACTACATTGGTTTTTAGCCCAGGGTGATGGAGGAATGCCTTTCAGAATTTCAAAGACTATCAGAGTGCTCCATTCTTTTCCTGGGGGCTCTGGAACCCTGTGAGTACTTCTTACAATGGTGAAAGTACAACAGGGTTGAATTCTGTGCTTTGTGTGGTCTTATGAGTATGCTACTGATTGAGGCAGGTCCTCACAGTGCCTTCAAGGGACATTTAAGGTAATGAATGACCAAGCTCTCCTCACAGGTGTCAAAATGCACCTGAGTGCAGCTCTGTGCTCTGTGCTGTTATATGCAAACCACTAACATAATAGTGTGTAAACCTCACTATGAGGCTCAGGGGTCTGATGAATGCTTCTCTGGAGGTTTCAAAACACAGAGTAGTCCCAAGACTTTCTCCACTATTATTCTGGAATTTTAAGTCAGTGAGTGCTGACAAGGTGAATCTGAACATTTTTCTGATGGTGAAAGCACCAGTAACTCTGTGTTCTCCTGCTGAATGTGATCCTGTGTGGTGTGGATCCTCACAGTAACTTTAAGTAGTGCACATGGGAATTAACAAATGTTCCTCAGAAGTGTTAAAGGGTTTCTGAACGCATTTCTGAGTTTCTGTGGCCTGTTTTTAAACTTGATGGGAGATCTTATGAAGGTGAACTGACCCTAGTGGGAAAACTGCTGTCAGAAAATATTGCTAAAATGTCTGCTAAAACACTGACAAATGAAAATGCTTCAAATCTGAGAAGCGCTAGCCTGGGAACCAGGAGCATCCTTCAGAAACACAGCTGGACTCTTGAGTTGCAGAAAAGTACTTAGTAACTGGTGACATCCTGAAGATATCAACGATAAGATCAAAAATTGGCAACTATAACAGAAACTCATCACCTGAAGAGAAAATTGTCTAGGAATACTGAAGTTTTGCCTAAGAGATTAAGGAAGCATATAAGCTTTATTTTCATCTGCCTGACTGCAAATTCCGTGGCACATTGTGAACTTGTTCATTATTAATTTGGTTCCACACCTGGGCTCTCTTTTTGGATTCTGTCTCTTCTGAGATTGTTTTTTCTTAATTAGGCTCTTTGAGGTCTTTTTGACTGTATTACACACCTGTTAGAGACAATTGGTAGTGGTAATTTTATTAAATAAATATATATATGTATATGCATGTGTGTGTGTGCATAATCAGTCATAATTAGTCTTTATATGTACAAATTATCAACGTTCTGTGCTGTCTGTGCTCCATCCATAACGCCATCATTAATCTATGAGGCTACTTGTGTGCACTGCTTCAGGTTGGGGATAGAGTAAGTTCACAATAGCAATCACTGTTGATAGCATAGCAGTGTTTTAGTTGCTGCTAAATAGCATTTATACAGAATTGAGATATTTTCCGTTTCTCATACTGGCTATGAGAAGGCTGGCTATGTGCAAGAAGATGGGAGATGACACTGCTAGGACATCTTACCCAAAATGACCAAAGGGATGTTCCAAAGTGTACGGCATTATTTCTTGCAATGAAACTGTTGGGAAGAAGGAGTGGGATGTTTGGATTTAACAAGTGTTTAAGAGAAGTGTTTAACTTCTCAAGTGACTGTTATGCATAATGAAGCCCTGCTTTCCTGGAAATGGCTAAACATCTGCCTGCCAGTGTCAACTAGTGAATTAATTCCTCATTTTGCTTTGCTTACATGGATAGCTTTTAGTTTCTGTATAGATCTATCTTTTTTTCATGTGTGTTATAACTTTTGCCCTTCCAGTACTTTCTTCCATCCTTGTGGGAGGGGAATGAGCTGGTGACTGTGGAGGTGAGCTGCCTACAAGGGTTAAACCACAACAATCCTTTTGGCATGAAGTATGGATCTTGAAGTGTTTGAGGTAGTGACAGATTTGATTGGAACATGCTAAACCAAGTGTACAACTTACAACTCTCTAGTTTCTAATTGACAGGCTCATGAGCATGACATAAGGCTCGTTTGTTGTATGGTATATTACAGCGTATTGCTTATTAGTGAATATGATTTGTTTTTATTGTTTTCTATACACCTTATTATCTTAATTTTCTGTGCCTGGGAACATTCTAATTAAAGCAATGGCTATGCATCCTGACTAGGAGATGGCTATGGCATTGCTACTCTTCCTTGCTGCTATACTGGATGGGCTGGAACTCCAGTGTGAACTTGAGACTGTGTGAGACAGTGTGGCTTGAGATTGTGGCTGAGCCCATGTGGGAGCATGTACATCCCAAAGTGTCTGTAGCAGGTACAGTTTGCATCATCTACAGTCACAGATAAGGCTGTGCTGGAACAATATGAAATGTCTAGGACCATGAGTAAGTCCACATATTAGGAGATATATCTCTGAAAGGATTGAGACTCATGGAAAATGCCAAGACAGATCATGTACACCTTGAAACAACTGTGGCTAAATCCATGCTACATGTGGATATCCCTGAAGAAACAGTAGCTCATGAATAAGTCCATGCCAAAGCAAGTATACTTTAAGGAGTCTGTGGCCATGGATAAGTCCATTACAGAGTAGGTAGACCTTTGAAAGGTCTGTGGCTCATAGATAAGCCTATGTCAAAACAGGTGCAGATCTACGGGGTTATGGCTTGTGGACAAACCCACAAAGAGCAGGAGAATGGGAAGAATTTCATCACAGTGTTAAATGCTATGGCCTGTTCCAAAGGGATAATGTGTGGAGGTTGCAGTAGGTATACATTTAAACTGTTGTAACTCATTATTTGAGTTGCGTGTTATATGAAATACTAGTGCAGGAACCGCTCAAACCAACAGAGGAGAAACCATGCAAGTGCAACATTGGCCTAACCTGAACCAGCTTTGGAGCTGAGTAACTCCAGGCAATACTCTCTTGTCCTGAATGATCTCCAAGCAACAGAGCACAAGTTATGGAATAAATGAACTTAGTAGACATTTTATGGACATTTTACAAATGTAGCCCATAACCTAAAAGAATGACATCTGCATTTATATCAAAAGATAGGGAGTGCATGGAGTGTGGTTAATGAGGATATGTTGAATAGTGTGGAACCTGAGCATGGTTTAAATATGATAGAATATTGTACTGATTTGTATTGGTATATTGTACTGGTTTTGTCTGGGATAGAGTTAATTTTCTTCTTTAGTGGCTAGTATGGATTTAGGATTAGAATTATGTTGATAACACACCAATGTTTTTGTTGTTGCTGATCAGTGCTCCTACTAAGTCAAGGACTTTTCAGCTTCTCAGGTTGCCCTGCCAGCGAAGAACCTGGGGTGGGGCAGGGGAGTTGATGGGAAGGGAGAGGGCGCAATGAGAAGTGGCAGGGGGAGAACCAAGACAGCTAGCCTGTCTAGCCAAAGGGATGTTCCGTATCATATGATGTGTTGCTGAACAATAAAAATGGAGGGAGTCAGCTGGGGAGGGTCTGCGGTCTGCTTTTGCTGAGGGGCTGACTGGTTTTTCATTTGTTGGTGAACAGTGAGCAAATTACTTGTTTTATATGATAAGAGTTTTTTTATGTCTTATTATATTGTCCTTATCTCAGTCCACAAGTTTTACTTATTTTTCCTGATACCCTCCCCCATTCAGCTCCTAAGAAGAATGATCAAAAGGCTGTGTGGTGTTTAGCTTCCTGCTAGGTTAAACCTAGACTGTAAACCTGTAGACTAGAGAAAATAGCAGTGAGACCTTATGTACATAAATGTAGTAGAGTAGTGTCCTTTCATAGTATGCTGGGATGAAGAGCTTTTATCAGTCAGATTGCATAGGGCCAGGAGATAAGGGGCCACACAGAGCTACACTCAGTGCAGTAGAATAGGCATCAAAGGAGTGTGTGTATAATAAGAAAATTTTACTGTGATGCTGTGTACTGATATGAGCAATGACTCGATGTTATTGTGGAGTATGAAGTACATGAAGTGTATTTTTCTGAGTAGCCTGCTGAATGAGACTTTTCCTCTGGTAGCCTAGTGAAGTGAGGTACTGAGCTGCATTTTGCCTGGGAGAAGAAAATGTATATGGGAATACTGTAATAATGGATAGTGTCATGGTTCCAGCCCAGTTCAGCCTGATTCCATGACTAATGCTGAAGGCGAGACCTCTAGGGAGCACACACTGCAGAAATGAGCAGAAAAAGGGGGAGCAGTCTCATGGCTTTTGTCTTTCCCCCTCAACTGAAAATGGAAGTGGAATAATGAAGTCTTCTGGAAGATGTAGTTCATTCTTTCTCCTCTGAGAGCAGCTACTGGGAATTATCAACAAGCCATAGAACTGCGGCATTACCTCTTTAACTCCCAGTGTGCTACATGGTGTTACAATGTGGAATATCAGTAATAAAAAAATCATAAAACCGTGACAGATAGGCAGCAGAACCTGCTGAAGAGAAAATGGCAAGGTCCTTTACTGTTACAGTTTCATACTCAGAGAAATGAGGGTAAGGATTCAGAAAGAATTCCACTGTCAGGAAATAAATCAGTCTTTTGTATAACTGGAACCAGCTGTACAGGGAGCAGCTTTTCAGAGAAACACTTAAGTGCCAAGGGGGTTGGAGCTGGAATAGGCTGCAGTGCCTGAGTCAGGACTACATCTTAGTCTGAATTACTTACAGTGGGACTACTAGGACCAAATGAGGGCTTATTCTCATTCATTCACCACTGAGAAAGCTGCTTCAGACTGAATACACTGTAAGCATTCTACAGAAGGGAGATATCAACAAAGTGGAGTGACAGGAGCAAGTGTAAGCTAATACCTTTTCCTCATTAGCCTTGAAGCTGGGAGTACACTCCAAGCCAGGAAAGGAAAATCAATGATACTCCTGCTGAGCTGGAGATCACTAGAGCTCATCCCTATTGCATTGAGTCTTTTATTGGTGTGACAGTCAACTGTCACAAGACAACAAAAACAAGTCTGTGCTCAGCATAAGGCTGTTCCAAGCCTAAGGCTGAAGTGAGGTGGACAAGTGTCTGGCTATACCCTCTGATGGCATTTCTAGTTGAAAACACCAAAGCAGAGTAAAGCATGGCAGAATAAAAGATCCCCCCATCCCTGTCTATTAACTGAGGTGAAGAGTGTGGCTTATTTCTCCAGCTACTTTGTTCCTGGACCACATCTGCCTGGCCTCTGGGACCAAACCCGGTGTCCAGGGATCCAGGGTCTCTGCCTAGGCTAGGGGATGCGGCTGCTGCTTTCTCCTTTGCAGGTTCAACTGGTAGCAAAGCTGAGCACATATCCCAGGGAAACACAGACATGCGCAGGGACAAGACAGTGATGCAACAGGTCACAAAGCCTGCACCAGTCAAGGACTGCCTTCAACAGAATTCACATAAAACATGGACAGATAGCCAAGACCCCTTCTTCTTCTCTGGCTTGTAAATACAGGTGTTCACCAGTGAGGGCACATATACAAACTGAAAAATGGTAGAAGTGATTAAAAAAAAAAATTACAGAACCTTCAGGCACATCTGCCTGGGTCAGCCCCTCTGTCTGTCCAGTACTGGCACCAATTTTCAATCACACACACACAGTTCTCACCAGCAGCCAACATGTAGTCTTTGCAGCATGTGCACACACATGCACACACATGAGAGAGAGACAGAGTGTTCATACTACAGAAGGAGTTAGAAAAGATTACATTATAAAAATAAAATAGGACAGACTATGTTGATCATTGCAGGGCTTGGCCAAACAAGCATACTGGTTGGCTGCATTTCACATGCAACACTGCTTTTCTACACTCTTCCAGCCTGAGAGTGCTGTGTTTCACAGTCTTATCATTTAGGATGTTTACCCTTCCTAGAAATGGCGCCTGTACCTTGTTAGCTCACCAGTTAGTGTGACTGGGAGGTTTGTTTTTTGTGATTGCCTTTCACTTTAGAAGTTCTCCATCAGGTGAAAGCATTCCTACATTTACATCTGCTCAGAAATTAGGGTGAATGACCAGACTTGGTTTCCATAACATCCTCCCTTTATTATCTCTTATGCCTCAGAAAAAGACCCATGTCCAGATACACTTAAAAGAACATTCTTCTACATATCCTTACACTGTCCACCCCTCTGGCACGCATGAAATGCATAGATTAGAACAGGGGGAATCATAGAATGTATCATAGAATCATAGAGTGGCCTGGGTTGAAAAGGACCACAATGATCATCTAAACTTGCTGAGGGTGCACTTGATGCCATCATCTATGTCATTGATGAAGATGTTGAAGAGCACAAGTCCCAAGACCAACCTTTGAGGGACTCTGCTTGTGACTGGCCTCCAACCAGACATAGAACTGTTGATCACAAGCCTTTGGCTGCATCCAGCCAACCAATTCTTTATCTATTGAAGAGTCTATGCTTCAAATGCATACCTCTCCAATTTAGAGAGAAGGATGTGGCAAGGGACTATGTCAAAGGCTTAGTAGAAGTCCAGGAAGAGACTGCTAGTACTTTAGGAACTGCTCTGATCCAGATATCTGAGCAACCTGCAGCAGTTTGGGACAAGCCTGGCTGTAAGAAGAGAAGATATTGGTGACTCTGGAGATTGATGGATGTCTGAAAAAGTCTCACACGCAAGAAAAAAATCCAAGACACAGTGATGTAAGATTCAGGTTTATTTGCATTGCACCAGGAAAAGGACATAGGATCTTTGCATTTCTAAGCGAAATTCTTCATCATCAGGGTAGATTTAGAATTATAGATTGAAATCAGATGGAAAATATTCAGGAGTCCTATAATTCAAGGAAGAGGATTAAAAAAATCAGTGATGTTCAAAGATTTTCTTTCTCCCTAACCCTCTCTTGTCTTAGGCTGCAGAGACAGTCAAGGCCAAGGGCTGTTTCCCTGGGCTGGAAGGAATTCTGTTTTTCTACACTCCTCCAAAGCCTGGAAAAAGGGTGATTTCCTTCCAGCTCCCTTTGTGATAAAGTTCAATTTAATTTAATTTTTTTTTTTTTACTTACGTAGATGACTGGTGTCTCAAAGCTGTTCTGTAAGGGAAAAAGAGTTGTGTCAGTGCTGAAAATACTGTGTGCAGCTAGGACTTTTATTTGAATTGAGTAGTCCAGCTGCAGCATGATGGCTCCTTCATTCCACAAAATCATGAATGAGCTCAGGAAGATGATCCCCTTTACAAAGCCTTGGAGTACCTTGCAGTCATGATGCATTACAGTGTAACGTGGATGTATAAAGGCAAGCTTATGAGGCCAACCAATAGATTTTTACTTTCTTTTCTGCACTGAGGAGTGCAGACAACTGATTCTGGGAAAGTCTGAGACTAAATGGTAGAGAAGAACTCATCAAAATAAAAAATCTAGCAGAAACCATGGAAATAATGGACATATTATACTAGTTCAGTTGATACTGTTCCCTGCTTCAAACTCCATTTTTTTCCCTTCAAAGACACACCATCTTGTTTAACAATGGTAGCAGTTTCCTGCAATCTTAAATGAAAGAAATTAGACACACTCACCCTATTGTGACTGAAGTTCTGGCCAACCGGCTTGATTCCCATCAAATCCAATACCGTTCTGCAAGAAAAACACAGCTTTAGTGGGGCTGCCCAGGAGCTCCTGGTGCTCTTTATCCCATGTAGTGCAAAGCAGAGACAACCCAGGAGCTGTTTGTGTGGGGTGTTAAGGAGAGAAGGGCTGCTTGAGTGTGGAAATACTCACCCCTAGGGTACCCTGGGGATTCTGAAAGTTGAGAGAACAGAGTGTTATGAGAATCCTACTTTGCTACCACCATGTCTACCCCCTTCCCACATTGTCCAGAACCCTTAGACTGGGGCAGAGAAAGGAGTTCAGGCTATGACCAGAGTTACATCTGTGTGGAAGCACTTAGGGGAAGAAGGATTGTAGACCCTGCGGACAAGAGTTGAACCAACGCAGAAGATGTTCCCGAAGTCCACTCAGTGCTTTCCCAAACCTAGTCCAGTCTGAGGCAGCAGACAGACCTTAGGCCAGGGCTGACTGCTCAGGGTTGGGATGTTCATGGTTTTCTTCCCCCATACCTGACCTTAAGAGCACAGGGAAAGGGCAACTGTCTGTTAGTTTCTTTTGCAATGGAAGTTGTGATCTGTTGAAATACTCACATAGACGGCAGGGGGTATGAAGCCAACCTACAGTAAAGAAGGTGAAGAGAGAAAAAGAAAGAGATATTTGTGAGTGCTAGAGGTTTTGTGAGGGCAGATGAGGTGGGGAAGGCTCAACTGAAAGTACAGGCTAGTTCTAAAGTGAACAACTAGTCAGGCCCAAGTCCTGGTGGTCATGGCCCTCTCCAGATATAGAGTATCTACCCTGAGATTTGAACTGGGCTTTATGCAGCAACTCTCCACTGCAATATGTGGGATGCAGTAGCAAGAGTAGAGCTGTTTTCCTTTCTTATTTATACTGAGATGGACAAAAAAGAGCACAGAACAAGTGTGGGTTCCAAGGATAAGGAGATGACACCATAAAATTCTGATACCTTCAAAACTACGTTCCCATCCTCATGTGTCAGTGCTACATAATATTCCCCATCTTCCAATACACAAACCGTGCACCTGAGACATAATAATTTGTGTTCCTCTTTCACCGCAATTCTTCCCATCTCTTCATTCTCCTTTTTCAGTGATCTCAAAGTGCTCTGCTTTGGGCAGTTGTATAGTTGTGTCCTTATCTTCATGTATTTCTGAGTTTGCAGAATCTCACAATACTCTTCCTTCCTCTTTCCTCATGTCCCATTGTTTTGGAGTTTGTCCCACATCTCACAACCTCACAATTCCTACTATGCTTTCAGTGTTCCAGGCTTTGTCTCAGACAATTGCCTCCTCCATTCTACACTAAGACCAACTTCCAAGGATCTTCCAGGACCTCCAGGATAAGACATATTTTGCTGAAGTCTGAAACACCCACTGCATGAATTTTGTACAAAAGAGTGCACTTCAGTTCTCCCAGCTCCTATCACCTCCCAGTTCCCTGTATTTTCAGAACAAGCAAAGTGAAGGGGCAGAAGTCAATGCTCCTCTCCCACACTAAAAGCAGACTGCAGATAGCACTGAGGAAAACTTCCTGGAAGGATTCTGTAAAGGGCATTATGGCAACTAGAACAAGTTGGAATGGCTTGGAAATCCCACTGTGCAGAAAAAACTACTCTTTTCTTGAGAAGTAGCGTAGTACTGGTGGCACCGGAGCAAGAGGAAAGAATGAATCCACATTTAGAGAGGCTTTTGACAATTACAAATGTCCAAGAATTTAAGGGCCAATCTTTACTCCGCACAGAGAAAAGAATGGATATTCTGTGGGCTTCTTTCCCCAGACTCATCCTCAGTTACCCCAGAGAGTGCCTCAGTTCTTACCCCATTATCATTGAAGGCCTGACCAGCAATCCCGCCAAGGCCGCCACCGTTCTGCAAGAAAAACACAGCTTTAGTGGTGCCTTACCAGGATCTCCTGATGCTCTTTATCCCATACAGGGCAAAGCAGAGACAATCCAGGAGATGTTTGTGTGGGGCGGGTAAGGAGAGAAGGGCTGCTTGAGTGTGGGAGTACTCACCCCTAGGGTACCTTGAGGTTCCTGAGAAGTTGAGAGAACAGGGTGTTATGAGAATCCTACTTTGCTACCACCTTTGTTCATTTCCTACCCCTCCCAGCTTGTCCAGAACCCTAGGACTAGGGCAAAGGAAGGATCTCGGCCATGTGGGGAGTTATGTCTGGATGAAGACACTTAGGGGAAGAAGGTGTGTAGATCCTTCCTCCATATCCAAACTTGGGGGCACCACAGGGAAAGTTCAATTGCCTGTTAGTTCCAGTTGCAATGGAAGTTGTGGTCTGTTGCAATACTCACATAGGCGACAGGGGGGATGAAGCCATTCTAGAAGCAGAGAAAATGGAGAGAGAGAAAGAGAGAGAGAGGAGAGAGATTTGTAAATGCTTACGCATTTTTCTGAGCATCACCTAGGACTATGATATTGTGTACTTTCTGGAATCCATCTTCTTCCCAAGTTTGTCTGGCTTTATCAGCCTGGCTTTCAGAGAAAGGTTCTGCCCCCTCCTCTGTGGTTTGACTCATATCCCCGCACACTCACCCCATTGTTGAAGCCGCCTTCTCCAACTTGGTTCCAGTCCTGAAAGGAATACACACAGTCTGTAGCTGTAGTCTTGTCATGACTAGAGCCAGGAACAATCAGGACCAGATGGACAGCATGAGGAATAAGGTCCCCAGAGTGCTCCAAGTTCTAAGACCTACTACAGTTGTAGAACAGCTGGATGTTCTTAGTCCCTTGACCACCTCCTCCCCATCACGGTCCTTTTACAATCCTACTAACAGTTTCCATATACCTTGAATTACCCAGCCCCTCCCATTTTTCCTACCAGAGGAAGTGCGTTTGTGCCTCCGAGCACTAGGAGACAAACAGCCAGGACCGCAACACAGATCTGTCCCTTCATGGCTTCTTTCTTCCAACAGAGTACTCAGTACTTCAGGCTGGAGCAATGCACAATGTTGAGCCTGGGGCTAGATTTATAGGGCACAGCCAGATCTTGCCACATCAGCCTTGACTGAGCCAGCCCTGATATCCTGACCAAGCCCATGTTTTTCCTGCTATCATGTGCCCCTACCTTGGCTTATCACTACCTCCTAATCTCCCTCCACCACTCCTTTTTTTGGGCAATACCTTTGTTTTGATCTTTCAAGGGGGATGTCAACTGTTTCACACCCAAACTCCATCTTAGATCTACCTTTGATATTAGATCAGTATGTTTGAGCTCTGGGACAGAGAAGTTTGGAATTTTTCCACAGATGAGGAAACATCCCAATTCCTGGCCCCAGCTCCTATCCCACAACTGCCTGATTCCAGTGACAAATGATTTGTTCCTCTGGGTGGTGATATCTTGTCACTCTGTGGGATATCCACAGCCCTCCTGTAATGCTGTGTTCTGACTGGTTTTAGTAAGTCTCCCAAACTCAAGATGAACCTACATATTCAGATTTAGCTCTGTCCTTCTCCATGTCTGGGAGATGTCTCCTTTGTGCCACGTTTCCCTAGGTGCTTTGCTTTAGGAGGAGGCCAGAGAATGACTTTCCAACAACCTTGGTTGTTTTGGCAAAGATCGTTACCAGCTCTGACTTTCATCAATTTTCAGACATAATGAACCTGACAGTGGTTTTGGCACTGACTTTGAGCATGGCCTCCTCCTGGCCAGTACTGGCAAATAGGACAAAAGTATCTCCAATAAATATTTGCCAGTGTTATCAAACAAGGTGCCTATTCAGAGAGAAAGCTGCACCCAGAATGGCCCAGGGGCCTCATGGTAATTTCACAGTAATAGGAGTGTTTCTGCAGTGGGCACCCTGGCGTTGAAACTTTCCATCCCCTCATCACAACAGACTGGGCAAAGCTGAGACCGGTGTTCCAGGAGGCAGCTCAGGAGAGGACTGAGGCTTTTTGGGACAACACACTACTACCTTCAGTCAGAATGGTGCCTTTTGTCAATAAACTACCATCCCTGGGGCTCTGATAGTCAGAACAGAACTGTCACAGCCAAGAAGGGAATAATCTTCCATGCTGCTTCACACTAGGAGCTTCAGAGATCATGGAGATCATGGAGGTGTGAGCTGGAACACAAGGCAGGTGCAGAGAGGTTGAGGGTTCTGGGTTTGTGCAGCCAGGAAGCAAGCATCAGTTGCAGTCTCTCTTTCCTCAGACAGAGCTGAGAAGGGGTTAGACACAGACTTGGAGGTATGCAACAAAGGACTGAAAGTTGATAGGCATAAGCTGGGTTGGGAGTTATCCTACTAGGGCAGAGAGACAACTCATTTGCCAGAGATGTGAGGCAGCCCTGGGCAGAGTAAGTGAGAGATTGGTTTGTACCTGGGAACATTTTCCAAACTGCCCTCACCCTGTCTGTGTGAGATCTGTCCTGATACTGCTTGAACTCCAGCAAGTTCAGTTCCAAGGCAACTTCTCTGGGGAGCCTGTTCCAGGGCCTGACTACCTTTTGGTGAAGAATGTCTTCTTAACAGCCAACTTGACCCTCCTCTAACACAGCTCCATGCTGTTCCCTCAAGTGTTTTCACTGCAACCAGAGAGAGGAGATCACATTGCCATTGTGAAAAAGCCATTCGCCACAATGAGGTCTCCCCTCTGTGTTCTTCCTCTGGGCTAAACAAACCAAAGGGACTTCAGCCACTCCCTATACATCTAAACAAACCAAAGGACTTCAGCCACTCCCAATACATCTTCCCTTCTAGACCTTTCATCATTTGGACCTCCTTTGGACACTGTTTAATAATTCAATGTCCTTTTTGTACTCTGGCACCCAATCTGCACCAGTGTGGAGTGTACAGCAGGACAATTACTTCCCTTGATGAGTTAGCAACGCCATACTCGATGCACTCTGGGATGTGGTTGGATTGGGAGCCAGTATAGCTGTATTCTCACCTCAGCTTGGAGAAGAAAATAGGAAGCCAGACGTTCATGGAAGTATGAGTTTATCTGCTGACCAAAACCTACAAGCCCATACAGATGGAACTCAAATTTGGCCATATCCATACCCACTCTGTCATTCACAAGGGTTCCCATGTTCTTTTACCACTCTGAGAGATGTATTCTTGGATGACTGTAGGAGGAGGATGAAAAAGAGGAAGAACAAATACAGGGCCCAGAGTTTCGCCTCCATGGTTAATGCAGTGCAGGGCTGATGGGAACCAGAACTTTGGACAGATGGTCAAACTGAATCCCTGCTCTACACCAACAGGGAACAGTTTGACCCTTGTCTAATGTGTTGGGCACTTGACATAGGCTCAGAGTGCATCACAGATGCGAGCAGAGAGGTTTGTGCCTGGAGAGGGAGAAGGGATAGAGGTTGTGTTATTATGTGTGTAAGAAATTATGTGCTTGTTTATATGTAGGCAGTGTAGTATGCACAACAGGTAGGTAGGTGTGCAATCATTTATGTGTTACCTCAAAAGAATGTGCATGCACAGGAAGTATGTTTAATGTTTATTGTGTGTATACATGAGATGAGTGTATATGCAGTTGAGAAAATATGCATGAGTATGTGTCTATTCACCACGATGAGTAAGCAGTGGTGTGTATGTGATATGATGTATATGCATACATACACTACATATATGCGTGCGTGTGTGTGTGCATACTCATGTGTGTGCATTTGACCAAACATCAGAGAGTAATTACAGCACTGCTCACGGAGAGCAGCTCCCAGAAGCAGCCAGTAGGTACAGAAGTTTGGGCAACAGTCTTCGTCTCTCCTTTTTGATATTTGAGAACATTCTGGATTGAGGTAAAAGAGCCCCAGAGAACACCAGGGAGTCCTCTGATTAACTCGATGATGCTTGCTCTTGTTAGGCAAAAACAAAAGTAATGGAAGCAAGTAGTGTCTGGGCCCAAGGAAGTTGTGGATGCCACTAGCAAGATCAATGATCTTCTAATAAATGTGCTTGACCTCGGGTGCTGAGAGCATGATATTCCATGGTATGGAATATACCTTTGATCAGTTTGGGTCAAACATACTGTTTGTGTTCCTTCCCAGCTTCTTTTGCTCCCTAGCCTCCTCAGAAGTAGAGCAGTGTGAGAAGCTGAGAAGTCTTTAGCTTAGTATAAGCTTAGTATAAGCACTGCTCTGAAACAACTAAAATGTTGATGCATTATAAATATTGTTTTTCTACTAAATCCAAAAGAAGGCACCATACCAGCCACTATGGAGAAAATGAATTCTATTTCAGCTGAACCCAAGACCATATTCACCTCTTATTCTATATTTTCCATCATACTGGAAAATACATACACTTTCCAGTCTGTATACATTAAACATCATCATCCTTCTTATCCTTTGAAAAACAGGTACGATTCCCCTACTCTGTGAGCCTTCCCTTTAAATTGTCTCTTTAAAACATCTGTTGAGCTCATTTTAGTACATGACTTTGGGTTCCATCTGTTGTAACAGTCCTTCAGGGCTGGGAGTTTGTGTGTGGTGTTAGATTGTTGTATGCTGAAACCAGTTCTGGCTC